>NC_143014.1:191885280-192485280 GCF_055824585.1 Amblyomma mixtum | reverse complement strand
CGGTGAAGCCAACCTAACTAAAGCCTAACGGCGGTCCTTGCCTAAAGTGTTTTGCTGCCGAAGGCGTTGCGAATAACAACTGCACATTAATTT
Source organism: Amblyomma mixtum (assembly GCF_055824585.1). Classification (NCBI taxonomy): domain Eukaryota; kingdom Metazoa; phylum Arthropoda; class Arachnida; order Ixodida; family Ixodidae; genus Amblyomma; species Amblyomma mixtum. The sequence continues at coordinate 192,485,187 of NC_143014.1, read as the reverse complement.
TAATGAGGTTATTCTATTTATGATGCACTGGTAACCTGATTAGACATCTCATGATAGGCGCTGGCTTGTTCCAAAGCACCGCCCGCAGCGGCTTCGATGCGAAGCAGATAGACCTAGCAGCGCATAGCGCGCGTGGCGCTGCCGGCCTGCCGGCTGGAGGCACGCCGCTGCAAGAAGCGCGTCACTAGCGCGGGTGCAGTGTATTCTCGCTTCTAGGATACAGGTAAGTTTACCTATTGCTATTTTCATATATCGAATTTTCAATATATCGAACTAATTCATGACTCACTTCGAGTTCGATATATTCGGGTACGACTGTATCTACCTAGACGCTGGCATCACACCTGAGGTCTTCGATGTGGCAACCTAAAACTTTACCACTTGAAGAAAACAGCACTCATTGACCACGCAAATATTTGAGGTTGCACTTGCAATGGAAGACTATGTTTCCACGCAATTCAGATTTTGATTGTTTTGGAGTCTTGCTGGGACCATCGGTTGCGCAGTTTACGTATGGTCTGCATAAAGCTAGCTTTAGCCTTGTTTGAAATACACTCGTTAGAGTCCAGAGCCATCTTTCTATACACAGTCACTGCAAATCTACTGTGCCTACGCCAATAGTTCGATCGCATTTAGCCGCTCTCGAATACCTCAGATGAGCGTGAATTGCGACAAATTGAGCCCCGAGAGTAGTGGGTACGCAACATACTGTCCAAGTCGTATGTCATGCGAGGGTTTGAAGCACAAAATTTGCGGCCACTTGCTTGATGGCAATCCGCTACTCAAAGCTCTACACATAGTATGGCTCTACACAGGCATGTAGCAGCTTTGATCCGCGGTTCGGTCACTGTTTATCGGAACCGTTAAGTTTCATGGCTCGTCAAGTGCATGATCGGGCATTAAGTGCTCGGTTGTTACGGCATTACGACAAAAAGTGCGTGTCAGTACCGTTGTCGTCTGCAGTAAATCTCGTACAGGGGATGTAGTGTCCCGAGTGCCCCGGCGACGGTAACAGGAGCACGGTAACACGGTGCACCCTATACTTAAGGTCGCTATCAGCCGGAACGATGCCGGAGCTAGCGAAGAATCAACGCTGCACCCGTGACGCAATGAAATGGAACATCTGGTGTCATCTGGATCATGTGATAACCGCTCGGCGAATAGCGTTACGGGGCGCGGGAAAAGCAGCCGCGCCACTCTGCTACGGGAACCTGTACAAGAACGCTACCACTACAGGAAGCGCTGAAAGGCACATTTTGCAGGGTATTGCAGGGTATTCGGTATTGCTTCTGACGCGATAGCGTTAAGGAGCTCGTATCGCAGAATATACGGCGTCGTCGTTGGCGTCGTTGAACGTGAGCGAAAAATGCACGAAAAATTCCCCAGAGAAGCAACCTAGGAGGCAGATGGGTCACCTTGGTCACGTGACCTTGTGGCGTCATCACAACGTGACCACCGGAATGTGAGTAAACTGCGCACCATGGCAAATGGCAGTTAAATTAATGATTGGCCACGAGATGTTGCTCGGGAAGAGCAGCCTGCATGGGTCGCAGAAGCCCCACCGGTGGAGCGCCTGCTGTCGGAGGGCAGCGGCGCATAACTTAACAGCTGCACCACTCTGCCAGCCAGAAGTGGTCTCAGGACACCCAAAGACCTATGAATGTTAAGTAGAGAATGACCAATTCCGCATATATGGGCGTCAATCCATTAATGCTATGACGTCATACCCTTAAGGCGGATCTTAAGTGTCCCCTCCCTTTTTATTACATTTTTTTTTGAGGAGAGGGGGGGAGCGTACTCGACCTTATCAGCCTTTTTACTTTGACTTGAAATCTTCTGAGAAGTTGAACAGCTTAAGTACCTCGTAGTACTTGCTTTCGTAGAGATTCAGTTAAATGTGCTCCCATTACAGAAATAAAAAAAATACGCCAATGACCACAGCCGCTAGCAGAGCATGAGAAAAACCTGAGGGTGCAGGTCGTTCGACGCCTCGTGCGAAGCGCGATGAAATCTCCTCCAAAACGTATCAGTGCGTTTGTATTTTTGTGTGGGCTTGAAATGCGAAAGAAGCGAACCAGGCTCGGGTTTGAAAGAAGAAACGAAGCGAAAAACTGCTTTTGTTGATTGCTTTCTTGTTATCTTTCTTGCTCATGACGAAGGCTATTGTGAACAACAATGCTCACAAGAAAAAAACACAAAAATATTCCTTGTCTTTCTTTTTTTCTTTCAATATTTTTGTTTTTTCTGTTTTACACCAACAGACTAGAAAAAGCGATACTTGTGGCCTCGTCCAGGTCCCGTGCAAAGTAGAGGATGCAAAGTTTTAAAATGTACATTTTAAAACTTTGCATTCAACTGTTTTGCACGGAACCTGGACGAGGCCACAAGTATCGCTTCATATTTAAAGCTTTCTGATGAAGTGGGCGATATTTTTTTGCCTTGATGTTTTTTTTTACGTGGTCGCTTAACGGCCGGCAGCTGCGTTTTGCGAAGAGGTTATTGATTAACTAGGGCTTTATGGCGCATGGTCGTGGTCACATCTGTCTGTGTAAAAAAAAAAAAAGAAAGGTTTCAACGCTTCGTTTGTGTATCTTGTCAGATCTAAGCTGATTTCAGTGCTTTGGTTTGACCTTAAGGAAAGCAAACACGCTGTGTTTTGTAATGGCTGTCCTATTAGGTCCTCATTAGGTCTTCAAAAATAACCGCGACTGCGTAAGACACACCCAGGAGGTCGTAAATGTGGACTCAATCAATCAATCAATCAATCAATCAATCAATCAATCAATCAATCAATCAATCAATCAATCAATCAATCATTCGATCATTCATTCAATCAATCAATCAATCAATCAATCAATCAATCAATCAACCTGAAAGGGGCTTTTGACATCGTAAAACGGGGGATGTAATTCAAAAGCTGAACGGCAGGCAGCGCAAAGGGCGGCCAGTCTAACCACAGCAACGACCTTATCCAGCACGGCTGCGCTTCCTCTTTCTCATTGCCATCTTCCAGGCGCGGCCGTCATGTTTAGCTACCATTACCCCTGGAAATACGAGGAGCCACCCTGGCGACCTACTGCGAGAGCGAGTCGTAGCAGGTCTTGAGGCGCTGACGTGGACAGTATATCGGTCGCGATGACGCAAGTTCGAAGAGAGTGTGAGCGGCTCCACGATGTAATTTGCAGGGGACGTTTGCTGGACGGCGCAGTAAGGACCGTGATATTAGGTGCGGAATTTCAAAGGCATTCCCGGTGGTGTGCCTGGAACCCACAGCCAAACTAGTGCTCCAGTAGGAAAAAACGTGTGGCGTGTGATCTTTATGGTGGCGATGGTTTTGGCGGCCTGAGATTCTTAGGTAAAATAACGGGCCAACTGACGACATTCCTCTGCCTGCTTTGCAACTTCTGAAAGGGGCACCCATTCGGAGCCGTCGGGAGTGTAAGGTAAGACTGTATCCATCGCGGAGGACGGTCCACGCCCATACAGCAGGAAGAAGAGGGAAAATTCGGCGGTGGACTTCGTGGCGGTGTTGTATGCGTACGTCACGCAAGGAAAGACAGCGCCCCACTTGGTCAGATCTGTTGTGACGTACAGTCTGCGTCGCCCATATGTAGAGCGCTCAGGCGGCGCACTTCCCCGCAAACAAATCCACATCTCGTCGCAGCTGCTACGCTCCAGAGGATACACCTGCGCAGAGGTATAGTGCCAGATAGATTTGCAAACAAAGTTGACACGAGTACTTAGCCCAGAAATCAGGGGCCGCCCTCTGATTTCAGTTTTGGTTGCCGGGTACGCACTGCTCGAGCGTTCCACACAAGGGTAACGCAGGCTGCACATCTTGATCATGTCTCCGAGAGTGCGATCAAGCGCTAGGTCAGCCCGTTAGTTTCAGGTGGCAGGCAGTGCTGGTCCGAGGTACGATGCGACATTCGACAAGCAGAGTTTCAGCGACATGGGAAATCAATCAGTCAGTCACAATTATTGTGACATGTGGCACCACACATTTTTAAAATATGAATCATGCATCTAGTACCAGAGCACCATCACGGGGGTGAAACTTTCTATACCTTCCATCGGCCACGAATTACAGACGCCAGCGCCAATTCATCCTTCAGTTACGTTCATAGCGGTGTTAATCTGCATGACAACGGACGACCGAAACAAGCGGGCGCAGGGGGTGTTCGCATGGCATCTGCTTCACGCCCGGACTGATGCAAAATCGGGCCCGCTTGGGGAGGTGTAGGCGGATGTATCGTTGTCCGCCTGCTCTGCGCGCGGCCTTGCGCCACGCTTTACTTGGATTTTCGTACACGCCTTTTCTTTGCTGTTGTGGCATGTTAAAATTGATTGCGTTGCTGGTCAACAATGGTAAATGCAGCGCTGAACCAATGTACGGAGAACAAAGAATATATTTTCCATGCTTTTATTGACACATATATCCTTCCCGTTACTTTCAGTCTAAAAGAAATATTTCTCAAAATGTGCTATATGCCGCAATATACAAATATACTGTGCGATGTCAGTGCACGTTAAAGAACCCCAGGGGGTCGTATTTTCCGGAGCTCTTCACTACGGCGTCCCTCACAGCGTGAGTCGCTTTGGGACGTTAAAACCCAATAAACCATAAAATATAAACCGTAAAATACAGATAATGTGTGTTGACGCACCAGAGGTGTTAAGTTTCTCTCGAACAGCGCAGCTGACATTTTCAGTACATCATTTCCTGTATCATACACGCAATACATGTGTGATCATTCCGTGCATACTGTTCGCGCAATACAAAAGTATCATTCTGTGCACAGTGAGTGGGCACAATTTAATACATGCACGATGCACGGTTGCAACGGCCGCGCGGGTAAGAAATTCAAAAGCGGTAGAGAGAGAGAGAGAGAGAGAGAGATCTCTTCTCCTTTCAGAAACTTCTTGCTGTTAGTTCTTGTTCTTTCGTACAGACGCTAGCGTCAATTCCTCCTTCATTTACTTTCATAGCGGATGGCGGACCAGTTACTGCTTCAGCGGAAGTTTCTCCAATTAGCCGGGACGGAAGTTGCTAGCGTTTAACTCCCCCTGACACAATCTTCGCTTATGGGAAGTACAATGTTCGAATCCCGCAATCAGCTAAATATCTGGAAAGGGAGCCCGAGGCTTGCTCATGCCAGGAAGATGTCGCGCAGCAGGGAGTATTGGGCGCCCATGTTTTCGACCCCGGACGGCATTGTCTCTGGATGTACGCCGGCCGCAGAAAACATCTTTGGCCGTCGGGCACCTATGTGCCGGTGAGACTGCAATGAACGTTTAACTAATCGTGTGGTGTTCGGCTATTGTTGGCGCGAAACGCTCGGGAACAGGGCCCGTACAAGACCGTAAGCAGAACCTACGGTCTTGTACCGCGGTATACCTCTTGCTGTATACTCCTTGTGTAATTTGTTCTCAATTGCGAATAAACTTTTAACTGCAAGTTCAAAAGAGACAAGGAGCAAGATGCACAGAGCGGTTCTGACGTCCTTGCGCATCAGAACATTTCGTGGTCAGCCGGCGCCCGTGGCAGCCGGCTGTCGTCAGCGAGGCGACAGCTAAGCGTAGCGAATCACAAATCCCAAATCATGTTGATTGGCTGTGCAATAGGGTCGAAACAGGGTGTCGGTACAACTGGTGTTTCATATCGTTTTGCTGTCGCCATGAGCACCGTTAAACGGCCACAGCTATAACAATAATATAAACGCGAAAGGGGCGAAGCCACAGCAACAAGGTCGCGTGTTAGCTAACACCGCGGCACGTTGCATGGTGTAGCTAGCACTGGGGGCTGCTGGTAAGCATTGTCAAAAATATAAATAGTCAATGTCGTAAAACGCATCGCAAGCAACCAATGAAACTTCCACGCGCTGGATTTCACATTATTTAGATTTGCCTCCATCAAATGAAACATGCGTTTTTAGTTTCCAAGACACCCAAATAATCTTGCCATTCCCTGATAGCAAAAAGAAAAATACTTTCCGAGTGAAAGCTGGCAGAAACAGACTTACACGTTGATGCAAACCAGTGCTGCTTAGAACTGGAGGCAATGTTCCTCAGACATTACCGAGCTGCGAATCGGGATTTAACCGTCACTGTGCCAAGGCTCTATATATAATAGAGAAAGAACAATGCCACGAAATTGCCAGAGCAAAGGTGCGGGCCTTACCTTGTTTCTACAATTTGTCACTTATCTTTTTTCACTGGTCCGTTCCCGCTGATCGTGAGAGCGCATTTCGGTAATTTTAGTTTAGTTATAAGAGAAAACGAGGTGCAGTGCGCCCGTAGCCGAGCTGCGTTTGTGGTGGCATGCAAGACTGCTTTTCTGACTGCGAAAACAGAACTCTCTCACACCGACGTTCCGGGCTCAGTCTTCGTAAATACTGACTTTAACTGAATGCAAAGTCTGCGCTCTGCACACATCTGTCACTTTTTTATTCTTTGCACCCTTGTTTTTTTTTCTTCCTAGGCATCACTGGCTTCCTTAACTATAAGCGCAAGAATAATCTGTGTGAGCAAGACTGGTCATTCGCAATTATATTTATTGTAAGCGAAACGCAAATTGCGTTGGGGTAAAAAATTTTCTCTCGTCATTCGGCGAAACTCAGACTGGTTCATCAATTTTCCGTCTAGCTTGAGAAATGCGGAGATGAAAACAAAATAGTGCAACCGTGACGTCAGCGCAGAAGGAAAAAGCACAGAGGTTGGCGGCGCGTGAGAGAGTGCGAAAGGATCGGGCGAAGACAACAGCAAGATAGGAGCCGGCTCTTGCTCATCAGTATTCGCCGCGTCGCGCTCGGCGCAGTGACTGCACTCCTTTTGCCAAGTTTTAATTAGCCGACGCCTTGGCAGGGCACGAACCAAGCCGGCCGCTGATTCTTCGGTTCCCTGCACTTGTCGTCGTCCTCCTCCTCCGCCTCCGTTTCTCCGCACAGCAGGTCCCCGCTCAGGGCGCCTTCGCGGTCCGCAATTATACTGCGATCGGGACGTCTCCTCTCCCTGCATCCACGTGTCTCCCACCCCAGGTTCCGGGGAGGGGGGGGGGGGGGGGGTAACGTACGAGTGCTGCTGCAGCCCCGACGACACGTGCTCGCCAGGCCCGATACCCAGCGATGTACGGGTCCGCTCTTGAGAGCAGCCGCGCCGAGTGGAGTCCCGATGTACTGCTGCTCCGGAACCAGACCTGTGTCCCGGGCAACCAAGAGTGGACCGAGATATTTCGCTGCTTCGAGTGGCGGCCCGCTTGTCGGCTGTGCCCCTGTTCTGCCTGGGTTCGCGATTCACTCTGAGGAACAGTAGCCTTCGTTATCTATGCAGCTGTGGTGGTCCATAGTATACCACCTCCTTTTTTGCTTTGCGTGGCTGCAGTGTCGATCGGTCGCTGAATGTATACCGGACCCGGCTTTCCGTTCAAAGCCTCTGGAGGCGTGCAGACCTGTTTTTAGGCTACTCAGATATTTTGCGCAGGATGCAGGCTGGCGAATCGACACAATCTCGTACTGTAATTCACCGGTAATGAAGTGGAAGCTGCAGAACTGCCGCCAGCAAACTTGGGGATGAATGCCCAAAGTATTTCACACGGGAAACTATTCGAGACTGGCTCGCTCCCGTTACTTCAGCCGCCGCGATAGCCCGGAGTGCAATATACAAGGCGCCATGCCAGCCCGTTTCGGACCGTTTTGATCTACGAACAATGGGCGTTACCCACGAGTAAGTTCGTGGAAAGAGAGACCGATTGAATATATAAAATCTCATGGCTCAATATGAAATAAATGAATTAAAATCAGCCGGGGTGCACAAATTATGCAGCATTGCGGTGCGTATGGGGAATTTAGCGTGCTTACCTGCACTACAGCATCTGTATACTCTCAGGCAGCAGTCAAACGCTAACACCACCATGCATGAGGAGTCTCTGCCCTTTTTTTACGTTACATTGAACATCTAGCGGGACTCGTGTTTTCACATAAAGGGTCCACCAAAACTTGAAACGTAGCGACATTTCCGCATTTCCTGCCGGCTTCCTCCTCAAGTTTCACTGAATATCATAGCACGAGAGCTCCCTCAGAGTCAACATTTGTCAGTCCTCATAAAAAACGCGAAGCTTAGCCAGTGTTTTGCGCCTCATTTATGATCAGCTTTTGATGAGCGTCATTCCACTCACTGAGTGACCACTCTGGCTACGATGCAGCCACGTCATAAGCATGCGCTGAAGTGCTTAATCTTTCCTGAAAGGAAATAAAAATCACCAATGGTCGTGCGATGCATCATGGTTACACAGGGCCAATCACAGATGTTCGAGAGAGAAAGTGGAAAGTGCAGAAGTAAGGAGGACGGTGGCAACATGAAGGAACGTCGTCACCTTCAGTGTCGAGGTGCCTTGATCCTGAAAAGTCCATATTCGTAAAACGGTCACACGTCGCTGATGCGCTACACGCAGGTGAAAGTGACGCATAGCAGAGTTCATGTCCCTGTAGTATAGGCCGTTAGAGTAGGGAAGGTGCGCGTCTCAGAGGTGGTCCTGCCCGTATTTATCCCGGCATATAAAGACTCACCTGAGATGCTTCTCTGGCAGAACAGTTGGTAATCACATGCCACTGGAGAAGGAATTTACGAGGCGCGAAAGAGCAGGATCCTCATCCCATGAGTGCAATTTGCTACTGAACTGTATCTCGTCGCTGCCTGCCTTACGTGCATTCCATCGGCACCTGTCCAAGCTCAATGAGGGACGTGAGTGGCAAGCAGACAGACCGCTTGTCATCAAGAAAAGCACACACACCAGTCATGCGTCATCGTTGCGTTACAGCAAAAAATTTGCGACGCCATACTATTTATTGAAGTAATATCATTTATTGACCTAATAGCACATGAATGGTGTGTGCATGCGTGTGTAACTGCCGCAGCCTCCAATAGTTAGCGGGGCCAAAGAAAATCTATGATATGACTAAATGGGATGGTTGTTTATCATTTTTACATGTCGTCGCGGGTACTTCGCTGGTTCTGCACTGTGGAAAAACGCAACTGGAGCGAGGTCACCTTCATCGGTGCGAAAGCGGTACGGGACGCGCTGTTCTCCGAGGGTAGCGAGGCAGCCTGGCCCTTGTGTTCTCGTGCCCAAGTGACGGCACACAGAGATAAGGAAAGCGATCTGGCCCACCTCCGTCTGGAAAAAATGCCGGCAGCTGCAGTGCTTAACGGCATGCTGCTTGTGTCCATGGAAACCGGTCCTCCGAGACGGAAACGCTACGTGACCATTCTTATAAAGAATACCTGCAGAGCCTGAAGCCCACGACGCGTCATTCGTCCCGTCGACCGCTAAAGCGGTCAGTGACGTACGCAACGACGAGGCGAGGCGCGCGCTGGACCACGCCCTTCCTGAGGCAGCGCCCCGACATCGCCACTGGTCGCGCCCGACGAGTAGCGCCAGAGAGACTCTGATAGGAATTCCCCGCCACTGAGTGGCTGTGGCGTGGTCAGTAAGTATGCTTTCGAACAAGAAGTGCGGGCGCAAATAAATCAACGGCGATTCCAGCCAATGAGAGTTTCGCCGCGGACGATAGCTACGGATGAGCAACGGCAGCGAGCGCATTGCGTTTGGCGCGCGACGAATGAAGACATTGCTAACGCGAAGAGAATCAACGGGACCCCTTAACGCGAAAGGTTATCCAGTGAGGCGAGCCTCATAAAAAGCCTATTTATATCGAATATCATTTACATCGGGGCTGCCTCAAATACCACGCCATGTACATGTCTGGACGACGATGTAACTCGACTAACTCGACGATGTAATGTAATGTAAGTAATGTAACTAACTCGACGATCTCGACTAACTCGTCGACGATTTGGGTCGACGAAGTGAAAGGTCCTCCATATTCCAAAAGTGCCTCGAAAAGGGCATGCTAATTCCGTGTTGGTGATAAACGCAAGCTGCTCCACGATGGCTGAGTAGTGCGGAAAAACGAGGACATAAAAGCTAGGCGACAGGGCAGCGCTGTCCTAACATAGTTCTTTGAAGTTCCTGACTACACCAACTATCCTCTGGCTAAACTGCTCTTTGTAAACAACTGTGAGGTAATCGTCCCCATCCCTGAAACTTTTTGTAAGCAGATCGCAGAGTTTCGTTCGGGGGTGCTTTCGGCAATATAAGAGGAGGAAAAAAACTTCATTTATGGCCAGTACTAAGGCCCAGTGAAAAAAGCCGACTACTGAAAATCCAGACGCATTAAATTCTGATGGAATGCTATAAATACAATCCAAACATTGCAATCGCCCTGCGTTAGATATCTGGTCATGCTGGGATCGAGGGTAATGAGTTTGCTCATCAACTAGCCCGCCAAATTAACATCCGGGTGCCCTCGATCCACTGGCCAAATCCAACATCAGCAGAAGACGCCGCAGCATACAAAGAGCAAATAGCTGAACCCTACCTACCAGAACATAGGGAAGATGATCTCCAATATGGGAGCAACCCTTGCGATCTTTGCGACCCTTGAGACCATGGATTGTAAATAAAAGGTCAATAATTCCAGAAAGCTCTCCATGGAACAACACATTGGTTTCGTTTCTGAAGTCCAACTCCTCATTATCATTAAAAGTTTACTCCTTTACGCTCTGCATGAGGTGGGCATGAGACATACTGCAAAACAAATCTTCTCCATCAACGCTAAATCCAAAACAACCTTCGTGATATTGCTCTATTCGGATGTAGACAACAGCCAGAAAGCGAGACATGACGAAAGGATCGTTAGCATTCACTATTTCGACGTGAATTTGCAGCTACGTAAACAAGTAGTGAAGCCGAGAATTCCAGTCTGATGCATTGGAGCGAAAAGGAAACCGTTGCTGCTAAACAACACCTTCAACGTAATCGTTGGCCCCTAGTTAACCTCACCAATCCCCTCGAACCAAGGCAGTCGACACAATATTTGTGAACATACCCACTTACGGAACGACACTGTGATAAGATGGCGGTCATGTTCCTTGCATAACGAAACTTATGCAACAGTGAACGACGCAAATTTACTTCCTGACGGCCGAAAGCTGCGTGCAAGAGAAAAGAGCGTTTGGGGAGGGCTAACCACGTCACGATCGGCAAAGGGAACCGTCCCGAGGTGCAGAGTGGACAGCCAGCCCTGGAGCAAAACTCCCTCGGTCCGCTAGAAAACTGAAGCTCGGCAGGAAGAGGAAGGGAAAGGGCGTCCGATTGTTTCGCAACTGCGCGGCTGTATAGGTGATCGCAATATATGGCGCAGTCCTACGCCAAAAAGCGAGAATAACAAAGAGGAGAAGCTCTCGCGAGCCATCAAATGGGAGATTAAAGGCATATCGCATAACGCCTATCCGGAAACAACGTCGCCCCGCCAACAGGTGAAATGGAAAGCGGATTGTTTAGAGAAAAAGAGGGCCCGCGATGCTCCCTAAAGCAAGATATTGGAGCAAAAGCCCCGGGGTATGGCCGCAGCGAATTGGTCTGGCAGCGCGCGCGTGAGTCGCGGGAAAGGGGGCGCACCGGTGCACGCGGCCGTCCGGCCATGATTGGAATGCTTAGATGAAAAAGCGACCTTCCAAAACGGGCACCGTCTGCTGCCGCCGCCTCCGCCGCCACTGGCCGGGCTTCGCGAGAAAGCGGGGGGGAGGGGGTGGCGGGAGGGTTGCATAGGGGAAAAAAGAGTAAAAGGGACGACTAGCCGGCACGACTGGAAGGGTGTGGAAGAGCTCTTTAGAGTTTGGAAGCGCGTCATGGTTATGGATTTCCGTCGCGCTGGCACCGTGGGGAATATGGGGCGCCCGAGAACGCGCGTCAAAATGAAGAAGGCGATGAAGTATATTGACGCGTTTGGGGGGGGGGGACGGTAATAACAAGGAACAGAAAAAAGGGAAGGGAAGCAAATATGAAGAGCGCCGAAAGGGAGAGAGGCACGGAGGAGAGTGTGAGCCCCGGTGAGTGGGATTGAGAAGTTGGCCGCTCTAAAGCCCATTTGGAAGTTCGGGCTTGCGAGACCTCGCGTTGTGGTAGTGGCCGGCCTGAATGGGGAATGACGTACGGCGAAAATGACCGCGCGACAAAAATGAGAACAAAAATGAGGGGAGTAGGAGAGTGAGGGCGCCCGCGCATAAGGGGAAAAAAAAAAAAAACAAGAAGCGGCCCCAGGCCGAGGTGATTATATGAGAGCCTGTCGAGCGCGTACCGCGTTTCGCCTCACAGAGGCTACACACGGTGCGGATGGTGTGATTACCTGCGTTGTCACCATCGGGTAGGCACATTGCTAAAAAACAGGGCTATTTAATAACTTTGGCGCTTTACAGATTCGTTACAGTGAATAAAGTGAATCCGAAGCGGCTCGCCGTTGTCCCCCTAGCACTCTCTCAACGAAGTGAAAAGTGTTGCTATTTCATCTTGTCATTTTCTACTTGTGAAAACATCATTCTGTTTTTCAAACCCTACTTTCTTCAAGTTTTAGAAGAGGTGAAACATCAAACTATCTTGCTTAAAGCAACACTGAGGGCAAATAGAAGTTGGGCCTGTATCGACTGACTACGACATTCAAATGACATGGAGTCCACACTCACGGAAACCAAACCTTTTATAAGCTAAAAGAGACCAAGAAACTAATGCAGGTGTCGCCATCACCGGCCCATTTCACAAGTCAACGGCGTGTCTGGACATAGGATTTGGTTCACAGATCCCATTGGCTATGCCCAGCCGCCATTAGCTTCAAAACGGCCGAAACCAGCCCATGGTGTCTACGGAGGAGGGTGAAACATCGTATACCTCTCAGCGGCCTCGAATTACAGACGATAGCGCCAATCCCTCCTCCAGTTACATTTATAGCTGATGGCGGGCGAACAACGGCGTACTAATCTCCGTGACAACGGACGACCGAAACAAGCGGGCGCAGGTGGTGTTAGCATGGAATCTGCTTTACACCCGGACTGGCCCAAAATCGGGCCCGCTAGGGGAGGTATAGGCGAATGTATCGTTGTCCGCCTGCCTTGCGCACGGCCCCGCGCCGCGCTTTACTTGGGTTTTCGTACACTATTTCTTTGATGTTGTGGTATGTTATTAGTTGCGCAGCTGGCCAACAATGGTAACCGCAGCGCTGGGCCAATAGACTGAGACCAGAGAACACGTTTTCCATGGTTTTATTGACACATATATATCCTTCCCATTACTTTCAGTCTAAAACAGATATTTCTCAAAATACAATATATGTCTATGTTACAGCATTCCGTACAATGCAGATAATGTGTGCGCAGCTGATATTTTAAGTGCGTCATTTCGTGCATCATTCTCGCAATACATGAGCGATCATTCCGCGCATACTGTTCACGCATACAGAAGGATCATTCTCATTCTATGCACAGTGAGTGCACGCAATTTAATGTATGCACGATGTACGTATAATATTTGTAATAGCAAAAAATTGTTTCGTATTTATGCAAACACGTGAAATCACGGAATGGCCTTCACTGTCCATGCATACCATTGATGACAATGGAATTCAGTTAACATACAGTTGCATGATAATGCGACTAACGGAGTTCGCGAAACACGCAAACGATGCGCGGTGGTTGCAACGGCTGCGCGGGTCAGAAATTCAAAAGGGATAGAAAGACAAGAGAGAGAGAGAAATTTTTTCTCCTTTCAGAAACTTCGCGCGGTTAGCTCTTGTTACAGTAAAAAGGAAAGACGCAGAAAGGAAAGACGAGGCACAGCGTCTGTGTCTCGTCTTCCCTTTCTGCGTCCTTCGTTAAATTTGCGCTGTTTTCCTTGTGATGGCCAACCAACTAGCTCGTGATATGTTCTAGATCTTGTTCTTTATTACAGATAGCGCCAATTCCTCCTGCAGTTACGTATAGCGGTTGGTTGGGGGCGCAGGTACAGCTTCAGTGGAGGTTTCTCCAATTAGCCGGGTCGAAAGTTGCTCGTTATTTCCTCTACCTGGTGTGGACGTCACGATTTTTCATCAAGTGGCAAGAAAATTTTGAAATTCAATTTATTTCAGCCATAAATCTGTTTTTCTTTTTCTTTTTGCTGCTAGATAAACGTTACCATACCCAGAAGAAGCCGGAGAATCGACTTTTACTAAGAGCAATAATTAGATGTAGTTGTGCTGCTGCTGCTGCTGCTGCTGCTGCTGCTGCTGCTGCTGATGATGATGATGATGCATTTCCATGGCGCAGAGGATTTGTGGCCAAAGAGCCTCTTGACACAAGGTGTTTTCCGACTACTCAAGGTGGGGTCAAAGTTCCATTTCCAAAGCATTTCACCCCAGATAAGCCAAGCACGAAGCCAGGGCTTGTACCCATTGTATGACCGGTGGGTACCCGACGCCACTGTGGATCGAATACCGCTCCTCCCGCATGTGAGGCGGATGCTCAAACCACTAGGCCACCGCTGCGGTTGGAGTTGCACTCAGTGTCCCTTTAATGACATTCGAGACGTCCGCTTTGAATTACGCCCTTATCATGAACACACTACTCACGACGCATTATACTTCAGCCGGATTTGAAATGCATTAGGTCCGACATGGCCTTTTTTTTTTCTGTTATTCTGGATAAGCTATGTCTCTCTTAAATGATATATTTTTTCTTCTGAAAATTTTAGCTTTTTTTTTTTCAGCTATCAACATGTGAAAAGCTTAGCTCCCTGACTGTAACAGGCTACTGAAATAGCGTCCACCCAGAGTCGTCTTACTTTCATTAGTTCGCATACATTTGACCGCCTTTCGCACTGCTTTCGAGGTGCATTCTAAAATTTGCAACAGCAGCGTACGTGTTTGACGACGCTAGCCTTTGTTCAACCTCCATGCTATTTTCCGTTGCTCTTAAGTGACTCATGTAGAAACGAGTAGGAGCCTCGCCAAGTTGTCAGCTGCTGCCTGATTATAGCTTGAATCGCAGGGATCTGGGCGCATTAAATAACTTATCACGTTCAATGAAGTTTACTATTTGCTGCCACTAGCGAACACCTCAGCAGCCGCAGTGAAACGTGCACCTCGGGGGCTGACATGGTGCCTATGACTCATGTAGTACATAGCCTCATGATCATGTTATAGCCACCATTTCCAAAACTGCTACGCTTCTGCGTTTTTGTTACCTTAATTACTAAAATGAAGTAGGCATCTTATTATTTATTTTAAGCACGTTGTGGATGCTGCAGGCTAACCTGGAATACTGGAAACGAGTTCTCTTGTGAAGCACTCTCCATTTCCACGGCAGGCGATCACGCCGCACAGGCGATTGGGCTGTTACCGGCAGGGTGCAACCGCGTACGAATTTGATTACTGCCTCGCAGCTGTTTTCTGCAAGTCGTTATGGCTTTTATAGACAATGCCCCTGGTATTCCACACCACGCCTCATGCACCATCAGTCGAATATGCAGTTTGCGTTTTTTCAAACAAACAAACAAACAAGCATCAAACAATTTATTTAGCATTTCTTTCAATACAGAAATAAATGCAAGGGTAAGAACAAAAAGCTGCTTCTCGAGCAGCTTGACAACGGTTCTTACCCCTTTTTTCTCTTGACAACGGATAACAGCAGAAATAAAACAAAGCTGCGATTAAAATTGTACGAAGATAAGAGCATGCAGTATACATAGTAACTGTAAACACAAAATATAGAGTAAACACAAAATACATATAGTATACACAGTAATTCCAAACACAAAATGCCGCATATTAGTAAAAAGTAATAATACAGGTTCAATGTAACTGATAGACATGGATTCAATAAGACGAGTACTAATACTTAATCGCCAATATTTTGCCCACTGAAGAACATCTAACGGCGAAACTGACATATGGCTATACGGGACTAAAAATATTTCCTACTACATTTGCAGGCATAGAAGCACAGACCACAGTTTTACCACACACAGCTGTAATGCAGCCATCATTGAAAATACGTGCACAAAAGGCTGCAATAATAAAACAAGATTTCAAAATATTGACGTTACCTCCCTAAATTGTAAGTGAACAAACGCTTAAGGTGTTGTTTCGACGCCTACAGCGAACACATAGCTGGCGATGACTATCCATTTTCTTACAACAAGCGACGAAGCAAAAGAAACTGCGTGCCATGGTACAGTAAAGAGGGCAGTTCGAATTTGGCGCCGTAGTCACTACAACACGTCACCAGAAATGCACTGGGCTTCCAACAGTGCCCATGAGCTCAGTTTCGGTTTTCTGCAAAAAAAAAACAAAAAAAAGGAGCCGGATTTCCTCGCGCCGAAGTGCTTTTGTAGAACGGCTTG
This sequence comes from Amblyomma mixtum, assembly GCF_055824585.1. NCBI lineage: Eukaryota > Metazoa > Arthropoda > Arachnida > Ixodida > Ixodidae > Amblyomma > Amblyomma mixtum. Next base: position 192,468,920 of record NC_143014.1, on the reverse strand, counting down.
ATTTTTTTTTTTCGTTTAAAAAACCCATATGGCATGGTCTTGCCTGAGACTACGAACACGCCATTGACACTAACCACCAGCCCATTAAATACAAGTTATTGTAAGTCTTGTTTAACTAGCTGATTGGAATGCTCTTTTAGGTAATTAACGTCCGGCGCTGCTGAGAGTGCGTTCCTGTATATAGTTTCTTTCTATTTAAACAACCTGTTTTTAGGAATTTTTTTGTGTTTGCTGGAGCACCCGGTATATATTCTGTAGAGTTTCTTGACGTGCAAATTTCTGCCGCCAATCAAATCGAATGCCTTTCTAAAATTGGCGACCCGAACTCTGTTGAACTCTACTGCTAGCTGAGCTGAAAAACGTCTCCAATGAAATGGGGCGTTTCATATTTTGTCCTTGGGCATCCGCAGCGGCAGTGGAAGGCTCAAGGGATGCGCGCGCAGGCGCCGGTGGCTTTCGTGGCAAGAGGCAAGATGTCCCCCCTGCCCATCATCTACGCATAAGCAAGTGCATATGTGGTTTCACGAAAGCCACATTAAAAAGCAACTTATTCTGCCGAAGGGCCCAGCGGCCAAAGCTTTCGGGTTTGCGGGGTTATGGGATGGAAGCCAGAGGCTCTCTCGACCTCATCGCGGCACCTTGGAAATTGTTTCGCTCTGTCCCCATAGGATAACGTTGCTTGCAATTAGTAACGAGCGGGTGTTCGAGTCCTCTAGGTATCTTACACCCAGCTGCAGTTGGGATGAAATTAGGATTTTCTTGACACGGTGTTGTAGTGGCCCTGTTGGCGCGACATACTAAGACAACACAGCGATGGAAAGGAAAATTATAGACGTAACGTTAAGAGACAGGAAGAGGGCAGAGTGCGTCAGGAAACAAACGCGGTTTAATGACATGCTAGTAGAAATCAAGAGGAAGAAATGGGCTTGGGCAGGTACTCACCTATGGGGCAGAAACGTGGAGGCTAACGAAAAGGGTTAAGGACAACGCAGCGAGCTATGAAAAGAAAAATTATAGGTGGAACGTTAAGAGCCGGGAAGACGGTAGGATAAATCAGAGAACAAACGCGGGTTAATGACATGCTAGTAGAAATCAAGAGGAAGAAATAGACTTGGACAGGTACTCACCAATGGGGCAGAAACGTGGAGGCTAACGAAAAGGGTTAAGGACAACGCGGCGAGCTATGGAAAGAAAAATTATAGGTGGAACGTTAAGAGCCGGGAAGAGGGTAGGATAAATCAGAGCACAAACGCGGGTTAATGACATGCTAGTAGAAATCAAGAGGAAGAAATGTGCTTGGGCAGGTACTCACCTATGGGGCAGAAACGTGGAGGCTAACGAAAAGGGTTAAGGACAACGCGGCGAGCTATGGAAAGAAAAATTATAGGTGGAACGTTAAGAGCCGGGAAGAGGGTAGGATAAATCAGAGCACAAACGCGGGTTAATGACATGCTAGTAGAAATCAAGAGGAAGAAATGGGCTTGGGCAGGTACTCACCTATGGGGCAGAAACGTGGAGGCTAACGAAAAGGGTTAAGGACAACGCAGCGAGCTATGAAAAGAAAAAATACAGGTGGAACGTTAAGAGCCGGGAAGACGGTAGGATAAATCAGAGAACAAACGCGGGTTAATGACATGCTAGTAGAAATCAAGAGGAAGAAATGGGCTTGGACAGGTACTCACCAATGGGGCAGAAACGTGGAGGCTTACGAAAAGGGTTTAGGACAACGCAGCGAGCTATGAAAAGAAAAATTATAGGTGGAACGTTAAGAGCCGGGAAGACGGTAGGATAAATCAGAGAACAAACGCGGGTTAATGACATGCTAGTAGAAATCAAGAGGAAGAAATGGGCTTGGACAGGTACTCACCAATGGGGCAGAAACGTGGAGGCTAACGAAAAGGGTTAAGGACAACGCAGCGAGCTATGAAAAGAAAAATTATAGGTGGAACGTTAAGAGCCGGGAAGACGGTAGGATAAATCAGAGAACAAACGCGGGTTAATGACATGCTAGTAGAAATCAAGAGGAAGAAATGGGCTTGGACAGGTACTCACCAATGGGGCAGAAACGTGGAGGCTAACGAAAAGGGTTAAGGACAACGCGGCGAGCTATGGAAAGAAAAATTATAGGTGGAACGTTAAGAGCCGGGAAGAGGGTAGGATAAATCAGAGCACAAACGCGGGTTAATTACATGCTAGTAGAAATCAAGAGGAAGAAATGGGCTTGGGCAGGTACTCACCTATGGGGCAGAAACGTGGAGGCTAACGAAAAGGGTTAAGGACAACGCGGCGAGCTATGGAAAGAAAAATTATAGGTGGAACGTTAAGAGCCGGGAAGAGGGTAGGATAAATCAGAGCACAAACGCGGGTTAATGATATGCTAGTAGAAATCAAGAGGAAGAAATGGGCTTGGGCAGGTACTCACCTATGGGGCAGAAACGTGGAGGCTAACGAAAAGGGTTAAGGACAACGCGGCGAGCTATGGAAAGAAAAATTATAGGTGGAACGTTAAGAGCCGGGAAGAGGGTAGGATAAATCAGAGCACAAACGCGGGTTAATGACATGCTAGTAGAAATCAAGAGGAAGAAATGGGCACGGGCAGGCCATGTAATGCGAAGGCAAGATGACCGATGGTCTTCAAGAGTAACGCACTGGATTCCAAGTGAAGGCAAGCGTAGCAGGGGGTGGCAGAAAGTTAAGGGGGCGGATGAGATTAAGTTTGCGGGTTTAGGATGGCCGCAGCTTGTACAGGACAGGGTTAATTGGAAAGATATGGGAGAGGAGAGGCATGTGCCCTGCAGTGCGCAGTCAGGCTAATGATTATGACGATGGCTAGAAATGACTACACTACAAGACCAGTGATGAATTTAAGAGGGAAAGCTGAAAATTTTCCATGAAAAAACCTTGACAAACGCCATTTTCAACAAAGAAAATTTAATAAATTCATGGCTGAAATACAACCTCCTCCCAACGGCCCCTTCCATGAGTCACCATAAATCCAATGGATAAGTATACGAGACAAAACAGCAGAAACGCTACATAAATATGCACCAGTCTTCTTTCGTCAGTCTGTCCGCATCCCACTAAAAACAGAATACCCTGTAGATGTCTTGAAAGGTCTGTAGCACTCATACATATCTTGGGCTTCAAAAGACATCTTCAAGACAATGCTTAATACTAGCGAGTCGCGTGGCCATTAGACATATATGAGAACAGGAAAAAAAGAAAACTTGACAGTGGCTAAGCTCTGCTATGCCAGGGTATACGTAGCGTGAGGTGAGGGCGAGGTGTCCACATCTCGGTGGGCAACTGAACAAGAGGGAAGACGCATAACTGCCCTCTTGGAACAGTGGACACCTCAACCGTGCTTTAAGCTACGTGGCGGTATGTGCGCTGCATGCGTTGGCGTTGACAACGCTGTGCCAGAAACGCGGCGCTGAAGCCATAGGCCGTCGGCTACCCTCTGGAACGCGCGCCGGCGCCAGCGTGTCTTCCAGGTCTATGACGTCACGGTTCTGGAATGCGCAGCTGGCGAGTCTCCCCCGCGCAGCGGAGGCGACTCCGGCGCACCAGCTGCGCAGCTTTGACGTCACTCGCTCCTCGCGCATGCGCAGCTTGGCTCATTCATGCTCACGCAAAACAGCGGCCAGTGCAGCTCACGCTACAAAAAGCTCGATTCACATGTGACCAACACGTACAGAGGTCAAAACGCTTGTATAGAACACGTTCTGTGTGTGTTTCGGGCTGAACACGCGATATCTAGTGATAGCGTTGGGTAAAAAATGGTATGGATGTAAGCATGTGCAGTTAGCCTCGTAAAACTTCATTGTCATTTTTTTGCCTTCCTGGTCGCAGCGACTTTGGGATCTGCGGAATATACAGTTCGGTTGTTCTAGACATGTGTTTTACCCTGTGTACACGCATGATTAACTGCGCATGATAGTTACTGTAAGTAATTGTCCATACATCTTATAGACGTTTAGTAATTGTCTCAGTGGCCAGTTGAGACATCCATAAGACAGTTAGTTGATCTTGGCAAGGCGCCTGGCAGCCGTCTAGTAGAATGGTTGCTGTTCAGTGTAAAAGGCCTTTGTAAACATATAGAAATCGCCTTTGAGATTTCTACAAAATGTCTTGCAAGACGTCTTGTAGTTTTAAAAAAGTGGGTGCATGAACTCAACCGCCGCTCTAACCTCCTAGAGAGTTTCATTAAAATATTTTCACTACTAGCTAAACATGAAGATGACTGCAAGATGTATCAAGATGTCTAGAAGTTTATCGCGCATGTTGCCAGGACGTCTAGCAAGCGTTTGGCAATTCTCTCAGGTGTCAGTTGAGACGTCTACAAGGCGGCTTGTATATCTTGGCAAGACACCTTATAGCCATTCAGTAGACGGGTTGGTGTTCAGTGTGATGCGTCCCGTTTTCCTTCTCTCGCTCCAGAACAGTGTGACCTAGCTTGCAGCGCAATTACTTCTAGCGCACTTTCTGCGGGCAAAAGGGACGAGTAGTTCCAAAGCCTCGGGATACGATCTTTAACACTTGATTGGCTAACGCAATTCAATATGGGAAATTGTTGATCACCCGGCTCTGAGTGTGCGCTCTATTGAAGATAAGAGCGACTGAAGCATAGAGTCTTACTCACTTCGCTCACGTATATTCTGCGTGAGCAGTCGTTGCGTACAGTCTAGGTGGCCTTGCACGCGATTAGATGCATTGCGTATTAGAAGCTTTTGTGTTTGGCGATGTATCTCTGCTATTGGCTTCTAGTTCGGTGCCTTAAAGGGGCTCTCAATAAAGGTCTGGTATGCCTAGGATGTTAAAGGACGCCCCCCCCCCCCCCCCCCCGGTTGCTGACGTAGCTTGCACGACAGGACGTCATGTGCCAGATTTCGCTCGAAAGCCCGGCACCTCTGTTCGCCGCGAGCTGGTGTGAAAGCGGTAATAAATGATCTGCGTTTTGAGGTCTTTTAAGCGGCATGAACGCTCTGTGGCCTGTACTCTGCATAATTCTAGCGGCTGAAATCTAGTGAATAGTTTGACCGCTGTTCAAATATCTGGATGGTGGCTTGCAGGCTCTCTCACAGTCTCCTGTAGTAGGTTTCTTAGCGCAACCGATGGTAGAGAGCCTATATATATGGGCGCGGGTTTCGTTGAACGCAAAGTGAGTGCGGTCAAAATTAATCCTTAATGAACACCCTACAAGGCTTTATGTCGTCCGTGCACTTTTTTTTTTGTACGCCACAAAGCTCATAAACCGCAGTGACTTGACCACTTTTCTCTTTTCACCTATGCGAATCCGAACTATGCATTTCCAAATCTGCACACAGCAAATAACCTGAGACATACGAAAACAAACCAGAAAAAAATATGTTTCGTCCAGCATGAAGAGTTAAATATTCTATTTTACGGCCAGAACAAAACAACAAAAATTGAGAAATGCAAGTCTCTTTACTTCTTCACTTTGATTCTTTCGTCGTAATTTGGCTATTGAGGCTGTTTCTATCTCTTTTTTTATTTTGCTTGCTGGCCTCATCAACGTAAAACAATCAAACTGGCTTCCGCCTTCGCGAAACATCCATACACTTTTAAAATGACATTTACAATGTAAATTACCATCTCCTGTATCTCCGCTAATTCAACCGAAAATGAAACTAGCTACCTTTCTGCACCTATTACACCTAGTAGAACGTACTGAAGAAGGACCGCGAGCTGGGGCACAGGACAGTGCTTGCCCCACGTACCCATGTGTCTCTTCCGTGTTTTAGTCCCGCTTTTTTCGAATTATGAGCCTTTCAAACCCTTCACAAATCGGTGCGACGCATGGAAACCGAAAGAGATAACACGATTGACAGGACCTACAGTCAAAGCAGTGAAGGCCGATATTAGTAAAAATTTACTTCTTGCATTTCCTGATTGCTTGTTTATGTTTTATACGACTCAGTTTTTTTCCATGTTTCCTTTTAATAATTTCTTAACTCAGTGCTTTTGAAATACCCATCGAGATGACAATATTTTTGGCTTCGGCTGCCTACTTTGCAGCGACAGCCGAGCCAAGCGGAGTCGCTGCTCGTACATGCATTAGGCAAGATGGCGTCCTCATGCTCTCCGGGTTATTTACGCCACCAGTTGCTCTACAAATCGAAGACACCGCCCTGGAAAGAAACGTATCGAAACCGATGCAGGGAGAGGCTTCGAAACGGAAGGCAAGCCTTATTCGAATCTTTCCGCAGTAGCGGAGGGACATGTCACAGTGAACAACAGCTCCGATATTCCGTTACGAAAGTCGTTCGTGAGGAGCTTGACAAATTTCGCTGTTCGTCTGCAGCCTCGTCTGTTGCCTTAGTGGCATCAAGTGCAGAAAACGCTGTTCCAGCAGCACCGTGGGATGAAGCACAACTGAATGAAGAACTCATGGAAGAAACTCTTGCTGCGTTGTTGGCGGAAGAATTGAGTGTTTGGAAGCAGTATGAAGACATCATAGCGCTTCAAAACCAGGAAATTACTGCTGCGGTGCACATGTGGAGCAGCGAACTGGTGGCATGTCCTGTATGCCTCAGAAATGACTTGGAGAAGGATGGAAGCCGCATAATTTGCGCCTGTGGTCTGGCGATTCCTACTGCACTGTCACTGAAAGAGTTTCGTTTGTCCGTTGAGCGCGTTGTTGAAGCTCACTCTCTGCAATGCCGTTCCTTTCTGTCATTTTCCTTTATCGAGACTTGTGAACCCGCCTTGGTGTGCGTCTGTAGCTCGTGCGACTTTATGAGTAGTGTTCTTTGAAGTTCCTTGTGAAAATGTGCTAGCCTGAAAGTTAACTCTTGTTTGATAATGCCTCATTTTGCGTGCTCTAAGAGGTGACTGATTTCAAGATCGCATTGACGTGCCGAGTTGCTCCTTTTGGCTGTTTTCGAAATTGTGTTATTTTGAGTAAAATATTCTTGAAGCCGTGTTATCTGCATTTGTTTCCTTTAAATAGAAATGTGAAAAATTGTGCACTTGGTAGGTTGTGCACAACAGAATGTTCTCTTTAGTGCTCGAACTCCAGAAGGAACTTTTTTTTTCATTTTTTTTTTTGACAGTATAAATTGCGTTGGTTAGTAAACTATCTGCGCTGTTGTCGCATATCTCGTACAACGCAGTGACATAAACTACGATCTGGATAGGTGCTGCCATCTATGAGCGTATGTTTGCGAATTGTGCAGCTAGTCTGCCCACCCTACTGCTAGGTGGCAGCACATCCTCGCATCTTACGTTTAAACGTTTATCTTTGCATTAAAAAAATTCAAAGTAGCACTACAGCTGAGATTAATTTTCGCTTGCAATAAATTTACTGACTTATTTTTTTTTTCATTATAGTTTAAGTGCAAGCATTGCTCATATAGCTACAAAATTAGGTCGGAATGTTTTTCGCATGCATTTAAGTACTAAGTTTTCCACATAGATGTCGTTAGAGGCTATATATAAAATCAAGCTATCAGTTACGAGTTTAAATAAACGCGAAACGGGAGCTGCAGTGGCTGCCAATTTTGCAAGCTACTCACCGAGTTCCTTAAAAGCGCAAACTTGTGTCTTTCTCAGTTTGGCTACCGCTTTTAGGTCATCCGGCGGCGCAAAGCCATAAACTAAGCTGCAGATCAAACCACGACAGCGCCTCGCGGATGGTAGCGCTTCTACACGGGCCTCTGATTGGTTGCTATATGACGTCATGGTGTTGTTAGGATAAGCTCCTGTGCATGCGCGATGCGCCTCCGTCTGTATGCGTTTCGCGGCTTCTCTGTGCAGCTGCTGTTGCTGACAAAATAGCCACGTTAGGTTGGGAGTTTCGGCTTTGAGTGTGGCGACAGCATCTGTATTTTAGGTAGCCTTTGCTTTGGAACTGAGATTTCTGTGATTTTTCGAAGCTCCTGAAGCCGTCGGCGCAGGGAGGCTACCGGCGTGGTCTACGTTTAGAGGTGGGTGCGTTACTACAATTTTCGCGCTTCTGCATGCTACCAAGCGTGCGCGCTGTCGGCAGTGTCTCGTACCATCTTGAATGACGTTTTGAAGAACCGATAAAAGGTAATTGATTTGCACCTTTTTGTAATTATTGCTCTTTGTGATCGCTGGCCAGCAGTAACGTTTAGTGCATGCACATGCGCGGAAAAATGCCCATGAGCGGCGTAAGGCTGGGACTCTGCCAAGCCCTTGGCGCATTGGGTTAGGTTTAACACCGGTTCATGTGTTTGTCCTCCTTCAGCAATAGTCTGGCAATAAGCGCTTCTGTTTCCCACATTCGCTTCGCTTTACACCGTGCGGTATGAGTGTTCCTGTTGCTCTCTGGCAGCTCGGAGGCGCAGAATCAGTTGGCGGTCATCCCGTTGGGCTGCCACCATTTCCGGACACCCCCTACCGAGCTACTTCGCTGCAAGGCATGCACGTGTTCTTATGACGGCTGCTCCCCGACAAGCCATCCTCCATCAAGGTTTGTTGTGCTTGCATGCAGGCTGTTTGTTTTGAGATTGTGACTTCGCACAATGAGATGTCATAGGCGGTACTACTAGTTTCTTCATTGCCAGTGTGTCGGGATTGGTTACGTTGGCGTCATCCTCGCTGCATCGGTTTTGCAGACCGTTGCGTGGGTTTAAGTCGAGTCAGTGTTTCTCGGTCGGTTTTTTTTTGTTATTTAATACACGTACAGGTGCGAACAGCTGTAAAAGTAGTACGCCATGTCCTTCTTACCCTATTTACGCATTGCCAAATGGAAATTGGGCGGCGCGGCATATGCGTGATGCTGGTATCGTTTCTCTTGCGTACACATTGATGTTTTTCAGTGGAGTAGTTAGTTGTTGGGTTAGTTGGCATTGTAGATTTAAGTTCATAGTTTTTCATAGCGTTGTGTTTCGACGTTCTCCTTGTACGTCTTCCCTGCCGTAGCCGTGGGCCGTTGCGCTGGAAAACTGTGAAATCAAATACATATTCTTTTTGATTTCTGCTAGAGCAGGCGTGATTTCACTCGGAGCTGAATAGCGTGCTTCGTTTACTTAGGACCGTACTTGTACATATTTCCTCCTCTACGGGCCTGTCTCGGCCGGTCTGTAATGAAAAGTTGAAGATACAAAACTTGGACCAGTAGTGTTGCGACCGGCAGCAAGTTTTTCAGAATTTTCTTCTAGTTGGGAGGGAGTGCTTTCATAAATAAATTTACTGCGGGCAAATTAAAACTGCACAGAAATGAGTCATCACACATGTCAAAAAAATACTGAATTGAATATGAAATTTTTACCAATGATGCCATGTCGGGTTGGTAAATGTTCATTGTGTAGCACAATAGCTTATCTGCATTTCAATCATTGACTAAGTGATAGCACAACAACAGTTCTGTTGTCTGTGCCTTGTCGGTTTTGAAAACAGCATCCCGACATATTTCAGGTGTTCCAAGGGTTATAGAATCTATAAATACAATAGTGCGGCATTCAAGCCAGTCATGTTCCAGAACAGTGAAGCTTGTGGTAGTAGTATGCGTTGCACCGGGATGGGCATCTCAGCCATGGCACACGAGCACGTTAGAGGTAAAATTTCGGTGTACTTGAGTGTAGGCATCTGCATTGTGATAGGATCAATTTTGAATGCACCAATGACCACATCTACCAATGCCTTGAGTTTGACCTCGCTCATAGCTGGGGTGGTTGTGGTTTTACATTATTGGGTTGACTTCTGTTTTGAAACTGGTTTTACTCTGGAATTTATCAGGGTTGCCCATAAGTTCAGTCTGCTTCTAATGATCTTGGACTTATGTTGTGGTGAGTCAGGTCTTACAGCTTCGGTTGATAGTAGTTGTAACAAAGAAGTGCCTTTCTTCAAAATTTTCAGCACATCAGAAGGACGGCAGATTGGGCGAGTTGGTGTTCCATAGTGACAAGAAAATTCAAACAGCGCTAGACAACTGGACCAGAAAGAGGACAGCACGTCAGTTTTATCTATGAACTGTAAACTTAAGTCTAATGAAACGTGAAACATCTAGTGCAGGAACCACATCACAAAAACGAGCTCCCTAATGACATAAATTACACTAGTGCCTGTACACTTGTTATTGTATTATGCTTTGTAGTCTTCATAGCGTAAGGAATAGCAGACTTTGATTTAATGCAGAGCTTTTGATTCTTGGGGAGAAGTTGCAACATTCAATTCGTTTAGAAGTGAGATTAGTGCTAAAGATATTGACAACTTAAAGGAGCATAGACACCTAATTTTGGTGGCATGTTTTCTTCTCTACAAGGGTATGGTAGACACTACTATGCATGAATCAGCATGTGGTATTCGCCTATGACCGCTAAATAATTTATAATTGAATTTTTCTGTCATGCTGTTTCGGTTTCGAGAGCCAAACGATGGCTGTGACGTCAAAGTGAGGTTTTATGTCACTTGAGGCATGGAAAAACGTCGATATAGTTGCTGTTTCATCATTTTAATTCACTACAGTGCTGAAGCCAGGTTTCCTCAAGAGCCCGAATGATAAAAAATATAGAAGCAGCTTTTATATTGCAGTTTTTTATGTCTCGCGTGGCCTATAACCACACTTTGATGTCATAGTCCTTGTTTGGGTGTTGAAACCAACACTGAAGCAGCACAAGAAAGAAATTTAATTGTAAATTATTTAGTGGTCATAGGAGAATACCAGGTGTAGTCCATAAATAATAATGCCTTATGCATCATTACAAACAAGAAAATGTGCTCCCGAAAAATAGGTGTCTGTACTTCTTTAATCTTTCGACAGCCCAAAACTGCATACAATGTGGAGCTGCCCACTGGAATGCAGTGTTTCACAGCCATTGCTGCCTATCACAGAAACTCCATTTGAGGTTCACACATTAATGAGAAGTTTGAGTCGAAAAAATTGGTGTAGGTCTTTCAGGGAGGGCCAAGTTAGGAATGGTGTAGAGGAGACATAGAGGGGGATTGAAAGGGAGGGGTGGGAAGTAACATTAGATCTTTTCTTAAGCCTTGTTTGTGAAGTTTTTGTGATGAAAAATGAACCATGATGTCAGCTGGACGTATTGTGTGTGTGTGTGTGTGTGTGTGTGTGTGTAGTGTTTTTGGCAGTAAATTTTACGCAAATTCAACATAAGTGGTAACATTTTTTTCTCCTTTTCTTGGGATGATATTCTTTGCAAGCATACCCCCATCTTTGAAGAATGTGATGAGCTTTGTTTTGATGTCTTGCAGTTAAGCTTTTTGCCCATGCTACTGCTTTATTCATTGTTTCAATTACTGGGTACACTCCGAACACTTGTACGCCTTTTTACAGCCTTGTGATTTTTGCTGTAATCTATTTTCTTGCTGAAACTCGAATTGGCCTTTAAAGGCACAGTTTCAGATATATCATTTGACACCATGTAATGAGAGTTCCAAACAAGATCCCATCTGATGAATTTTTTTGGAGAGTGGATAAGAAGGTGATGTATGGACACACTGTTCCAATCATGTCCACTTCACCCGAAACAAGCTTGCGAGATGCTGCCAACGAAACGTGTATGGTTGTCTTGAGACAGCATGTGAACAGCACATTTGTGTAAGCCACCGCCTCACACTGCTTGCATTCTTCACCTTCCAGTTTACTGCTAGCAAGTTGCTGCATGAAACCACTGCATTTCTAGAGGCCTTTGTATTGTCGTACTTTCATTTTGTTTGCATTGCTGCAGGGGATGCATTCTAAATTTGCTGCTCACATCTTACTAGGTTCTACAGCTTTGCTATGATAATCATGTTCGAGCTCAATGTACTGTGTGATGCTTAGAGTTGGCAACCACTGTTGCTTTGATCAAGTCAGACTTCAGTTTTTCTTCTGTAGCGCATGCTCAAAGTTTCGCAGTATTCAGCCATGTGTGCAGCAACCTAAATTATAGTACAGAAAACAGTTAACATCATGCCCAAATTGAGTTATCTGGACTTGCATTTCATGGCATGTTAAAATTCATGATATGCTAAAGATTCATGGAAGGCCTATTGTACATGATGGAACCTGGTGCTTTCCTCAAGTTTTTAATTTGGTAGACATGTTCATTAATGGCATTAAAATCTAGCCAGAACCACCTTCTATCCAATCGTTTGCGCTGTGCATTGCGCAGAAGTCAAGGCTTTAACGGGGAATGTGGAGAGAGGTGAAATTTGTTGGTTTTTGGTGCAGATTAATGAAACTTGGCATGCTTATTGGGTTGTTCACTGAATGAGTAAATATAAAATTCTGCTGAAAATGTTGAGCAGTTTTGACAGTTTTTTTTTATATGCTTCATTGCTATACCAAACTTGCAGAAAGCCTGGCTGGCATGACAACAAAATGTGGTAGGAGCCTGTAGTCACTCTTAAATTTTACCCAAAGGAATGGTTGATAAAATGATAGTCTGTAGTATTTTTAGCAGCCTGATAGCGTTCCACACAGAATGTTATATCCATGCTTGCATAATGCACCCATTATTGTCTAGTGACACAGTGAAAAAATGAAATAAATAATTCAGAAATATAGGAACATCACTGCATAAACTTATCAAGGGACACCATGCAGCAAATTGCATGAAAATCCATGTAGCCATTGCCGTGCTATGCTTTCTGTAAGCAGGGCAGTCATGTAAAAAAAAAACACTTTTGAGCAGACTCATTTTCACGGAGATTTCTGCCAGTTTCTTGCTACCTGCAGTCGCAAATAATTTTTCAGAGTCACTTCTGGGCTGATTTCGGGGAAAATTTTTGGGGGGGTGTAGCTAAGAGACCCTATAGATACCAAATCTGGTGTTCTCTATGATCCTTTTTTTTTTTTTCTAGATTTTCGGGATTTGATCTCCGCGTCTCCCATTAAGTGACTTTACGATAGTGTCGCCTCGCGGGCTAGGACCGATTGCACGTCGCGGGTGCAACCGACATTTTTCGTGACTTGCACATGCGGCGATGTTTTCCTGCTCCACTGTTGCCCCCTGGGCAACCTTGAGGCGCGCCTGTCCCCCAGGTCCCTCTTTCGACTTCCCAGTGGGTGTCGCGCGTCAACCAGTGCCGCTAGCTGCATGCCATGCACGCCTACTTAGTATTCTGGCCGCCGCGTGAGTTGCGTTACGCGACCACTTACGCGCTGCGCCTGCCAGTCCTTCTTCCTTGCCCTTTCTGTTCTTAAGTGGCATCGAAAGCGTAGTGTTAAGCAGCAGAAACCATGAAATGAACCTGCAGCACACCAGGTGTGCAGACGGATCTTAGGCGCTTGCAAGATTATCATGGATAAAATCGTTAAAGGTCTCCTGATTCCGTGTGCGTGACGTCCAAACATCGGCCTAACGCTCCATTTTGACGTAGTGAGAAATTTTGATTTCCCAGCTGCGCCGAAAAGTTATCAAGAAATCAAGGACGAAACTCATTGGCAGCGAAAGTAGTTGATTCATAAATGCATTGGCAGTTTCTTGTGGGGTTCGAGAAGCGTCGTTCATCTGGCATTGCAATGGAGCTCCCGTCCTTTTGCAGTCCACAGCTATGCTAAGCTTGACTGTTGCTTCCTGTTTCTTTGCCTTTGAGGCTAAGCACGGCGCATTCTTTGCCGAATGAAAGTTTGAGTGAATTTCCTCCTTTTGATGGCAGCTTGCAGGTTATCCTACATGCCTCTTCTTGCCGTATCCGAAACCCTTTGTGCAAGTAATTAGCCCGCAGTTCACTGAATGCGAGTCAGAAGGAAACGTCCGCACTGTATTTCGAAGCCGTATAACGCGGGGCATCATCGGGCGTTTGAGCAATGGCAGAACGTGTCGAAAACAGCGAGCGAATGGTCGCACATGGTAAGCGCACCGAAGCTAACTTTGTGCACGGACGTGCTCCGGGGACAGCGATTAGGAGTGCGCGAAATGGAGGAAGGGGTGCTTGTCGTGTCCGCGTCGTTCCCGTGTGACCTGACGCCAGGCACGCCGCCTACGTAGACGCTATTTCTACTCTTGCGTGCTTGGCGGGTCTCTGGGACGTGCCCCCGAGCAAAACCAAAGCCTGGAGTCCTTTGTGTGGCTCCCGACGGAGGTCGCCGGTCGGGCACCGCGTTCCGCCTCCCGATGTGCCCCGGCGGCGTCTGCCCGCGGCCACAATGAGCTCGAGAATAGCGCGCGTGTTTATTGCGAACGGATCTAGTCGGCCGGGGAGGCTTAACGGGTCCTCGTGTTTTGGCCTGCGAACAACTGCTGTGCCAGTCCAGTGACCAGGCGACGGACTCGCAGAGGTTTCAGCTTGAAGGAGCGCTCGATGCCCGGCGGAAGGTCCAGCGACCGACTGGGAGGTTCTTCGGCCCCCTCGCGCTGATCGGTGTTTACACGCAGCTGCGTCGTGGCGAGCGGTTGGGGTCTCCAGCCGTCTAAATTCGGGCTGCCGGCGCAGCCAACGGAGGCGTAAACTCGAGTTTGAGAACAAGCAGATGGCCGATGGTGAACGCCAAGAACGCGAAGCTTCTTCTGCGCATTGTGCGGCGCAAACAGAACTGTTTGGTTGGCGGCTAGCTTCAGACAGGAGTCTGATCTGGAACGAGTGCCGTCTTTTATTGTTGGCGTCGTTTCTAACGCCACGCGAGCCAAGCGAAGTAGGGTACCGCGGCGCCTGAGCACTGCGCAGTACTGCTGAGGGCAGGGAAGAACCACAGGGCTGAATCGTCGGGCAGATGGCGTTTTGTCCACCCGTTACGTCCCCTGTTGAAGGCAGCTGAGAGGGAACGTGTCGCCGTGCGTGTTGTACGACTCCCATGATGTGCCCCCCTGACAGGCACCGGGATTAGCTTTTGTTGTTTGTGCCGCAATTACAGGAAATTTGTCCTGTTTCTTAATGCGATACGTGGTCCTTTAGTCTTCCTCTATGGACGCTAGTAATGTCGTCACGTGGCGAAACGGTGCCGACGTCCCTCACTTTGCTGCGAAATAAGGTTTGGATTTGCGCGCTTGGACGGCGCGGCGTGCCCCACTGCTCTGAGAAGTGTGTCCGAACCGTGTCAAGCTCTCTCGACCACCTGCTGTCCGTCGAAGGTGCCCCCTCGGGTCCTCTGGCACGTGCCCGCGATGAGCGGAGTTGCGTCTCGCGTTTCGTGCCGTGCTTTCATGACGTCACGCACTCTACCGTGGGGCAGCTTTCCAGCTGTGTGCATCACCCGAAAACGACGCAAAAGAAAAGTCTGACGTTGGCAGACATGAATGAACGCTGTCTGCCAGCCCCGGTTAATTTTAGAGCCGGGTCGGACTGTCGTGGCGCTCCGTTTTGTTCGTATTTTCGACTTGGTAGGCGTCCAGGTCTGGTCCAGGTTCGAGAGTCCCCGGCGCCCTGTTGGGCGCGCGTATCGAAGTACCTTCGCGCCTGCTTTGTTCGCGGAATCCATGCAAGGCTGCCGAAGGACTCGCGGGTTGGGGCGGGACCGCTGTCTTGGCTGGATTCGGGGAAGCCGTACAGCCCTAGTCTCGTTAGGGCGCCCAGCGGGAGGGGGGAGAGGCGGCCGAAACCGGTAATGCGGGCACTCGGACCCCGCGCCGACCGCCTTGTTTGGCCGGCCCCTTCCGCGGCCACGGCTTCCCCACGCCCCAAGACATTTCTGAAAGCAGGCCCGCACTGCGCCTTCGGCGTTTTGCTTCTCTGCCGCGAATCCCGGTCGCAGCAGTAGCAGTGTCCACTGGCGTGCGTAGTTGTGGAGCTCGCGGCTGGCTGGCGGCGGTTCCGCCGCCCAAGGTCGTCTGCGGGTATCCTCGTGCCAAGGCAGGAACTGACCTTGAAACAGTAGTTAGAAATAGTTTTTTTTTTTACCCTTTCCGTTATTCGATTGCTGGATGTTATCAACGGACAAAATGAGCACCGCCAGTTTTATTTTTTAAGGTTTCGGCCTTAACTCGAGATTACTGCTTGTCATTTACTAGGCCATTTTCTTATATTATTACTGCCTCCTGCTATACTCCCCGCCGTTGGCTGTTCATTCCGCGGCTGCGTACATCTGCGCCGCAATAACTGAACCGATGAAGAGCCGTGCTCATTGTCCCTGCCTCCGACCAAATGGGACCGCATCAACTCTTGCTGTGTCGTCTTCAATAAAGGCTGTGCATTCTCCGCTCTAGGCAAGAGCGTTATCCCATTTTTCGGCGTTGGCTTCTGCGCCGTTATCGGTGTCGTTTGACTGCCGCCAAGCTGCACGGCTTCTGTCGGGCGGGGAGGACACGGCGCCTCGGTGGCTGCCGCCTTTTCTTCGAGGAACCTCGAGGAAAAGCGGTTGGGAGGCGCTGCCCCAGGGCGCCGAGTTGCTGCAGCGCCTTAATTCCGCGTGTGGTGATAGCGCTGTGTATTTTGCTCTCTCCTCCCTCTCTCTCTTATTCCCTCGCTGCCCTGCGCTGTGCCTAGCACTGCTTCATTTGTGCGTGTTTCCCCAGCGGTTGAACCGGCTTCGAGTGACGCGACAACTGGGTCGGCGGGAACCAGCGCTGACCGGCTCGCACCTGTGCGCCTCAGGGCGCAGCTGTCTGCCGGCTTGATCGCCGGGCTCCCGCGATTGAAGACGCGTTTCCTCGAAGAGGCAGCGCCGCGGCCGATGTCCTCTCGTCCGCGCTCCAGCGCTTACCGTCTCTGAATCGAACCCACGACCTGGCCTTTCGAGAAACTACCGGCGAGCTCCTCTCTTTACTGGGCGTCCTGCTTGCTACACGTGCCAGTGTCGTCGCGTCTGGAGTCATCTGGACGCCCGCTGCGCGAAGCGGTGCAATCCCGCGCTCGATTCGAGGTCGCGGTGGCAGCTCATATGAGCGGTCGCGTGGGGCGACTGTTTTTGCCGAGCCCCTTGCATAATGCCAGTGCTGCTTTCTGCCGCGTCGGTCTGTTAAACGCAGCTGCGAGCTTGCTTTTGCGATAACCTTGCATCCGAGCCCTGCTGAGAAGCCTCATCCCGGAATCGTTGCATCTCCGGGGTTTTACGTAACCCCGATGCAATGCTCGGGCGTGTAATGTGCTGCACGGTCAGTGAAGCACTAACAAGTCCGTTTCCGTGTCTTCTACTGGCACCCTTACTTTTTTTTTTGTTTTTCATTCTCCTGCGAGACGGATCCCACGACCCTGAATGGGACGCCGTTCGATAGCTATGCGTAATCGAGGCAAATGGCTCGCGTTCCGGCATTTCGCTTTGGGCGTAATTGTAGCCGGCGCGACTTGACTTCCCGGTTGGCATGGTCATTTTCGGTCGTGTTGCGTGCTGGTCGATGTTGGCGTCTGTTACCCGACTTGCTAATTTCTGCCGTTCGAGTCGCGTGGCGGTGCGGCATTCGCTTCCATTAGGTTAACTCACCCCCCCTTTGGTTTAGACTTGCCAGCTAGGCAGGCTATGGCTGGAGGGCCGTTCTTTCGGGTGACCACATCCGTGATCGCCTTGATGTTTGGTTGGACACGCACACACGCACAGAACTGGAGAAACGATCACGCGGATAAACGGCTAATATTGACTTGTTATCAAGCCGAATAAGACGAAACGTTGTTCTATGTCCTTCCTTTCTATAAACTCCATGTCGCCACTATAGTTTGTGACGAACGCTTTTCTTCTTTTATTAACGTGGTCCGTTCTGTCGTGATAACCCTTTGTGTAAACAAATCCCTTATGCGTTGGGAGATGGTATACTGATGGTGAGGGGCTGCAAATTTAGGCTTAAGACGGTCGTTGCGTTCCTTGAGGGCGGCGCTGTGACATCGCTGGATGATGCCAGGACATGGTCATTTACCGCTTGTAACGTGACCCGGTCCTTTCTTTGTTCAAGCGGCGTTTCGAAAACTGGACTGTGCGCAATCCTTTCTTTTTTTTTACTGATAACGCGAGCACATAGAGCTGCGACTTGCAACTGCACCGATTAGATGCACCCAGTTGCGAAACGGAAGTTACGAAAACCACGTAGGGACTGCATGCTCCGGTGACCGTTACGTAGTCTAACGAACCTGTGTCGCGAGAACCCTTGGCACCCGCACTTCTCCCACCACGTTCTAGCGCCCCGTCGTCCGGTCGGCAGAAAGACGCGCCAGTGCTGTTCGCCCCGCCCCCATGCAGAGGCGTTGGCCCGAGAGTCAGTAGTCTTAGAATTACACTGCAATCGGCGGTCGCCGCCTCTTGTCGTCTCGCTGGCGAATACGTGCACAAGGCAAAAGCCCCTTAATCGGCTAGCCGCTGCGTAACGTGTGCTTAGAAATTTTTACATGCTCTCGTTACGAGGGCTTATACGTGTCATCGAGCGTACATTTCTCGCAGAACGAGGAGGCGTCCTGCTGATTCATATTGAACCGCTTGTCCTTTGCGATCCGCATATTCGGCGAACGTTTATGCTGTGCTGCGAGTGCCAACGCCCAAACAGTGGTGTTGCTTTGTCTGCCCATTGCTCACCAGGAGCGCTGGTCATCGTAACTTCTGAAGGGCTCAGCAGAACTTAACTGACGTCATTGGCGTCATGATGTCCTCGGTCGGATCGTTAAGTGCAGTTTTCGCAAGAGGTAACTGGTATTTTTGGCCTACGCGGCCTAATGAAATCGGTCTGTTTGAGCTCTGTTAGCAGTGCCCCCTCCCCCCCTTTTGTGGGGACGAAGCGTGGCTTCCGCGCGCACGTGGCGCGCTGTTTCGGCGTCCTTGCACAGCAGTGTGAGAATTGCTGTCGCTTTCATCACACCAGCGTGCGTCACGTGCTCAGCGATGAGAAACTTCCTCGAAGCGCTGGCCAGAATCCAGTCATTGTGCGCGTGTCGTTAGGCGCGTGCCATGTCGGAAGCGCGGCCACCGCGATCCCGTTCGCCCGCCTGTGCGCAGCCCGACTGATGTCTCGGCTTGACGTCGTCCGTTCGGCTGCCAGGCTTGTAGGCGTGTAGGGTTGTTCGCTCAGCCTGCGACGAGGGCGTTGCCCTCCCGGCTCTGCTAGGCTCTGCGAGCGAGCGAGGACCGGGGAACTGGCGCGTTCGTCTTCTCGGTCGCATGCGCGGCAAGTGGACAGCAGTGTTCTGTAGGGCTGCGTTTTTGAGTGCACGTTGGTAGGTACGCATCTCAGTCGTCACGGAGTGACGGTGTTTGTAGGCCTCATGTGCGTTTCTCAGACTGTGGGGTTCGGTTTCAGAGCGCTAAGTCAGGGGTTCGATGCCGGCTACGGAGGCGAAATGCAAAAATGACCTCTATCGGGTCCACCGACTGTATACCTCAAGGACTGCATGCTAAGGAACCCCAGGTGGTCGAAATAAATCCCTGTGGCATGCCTTTTGCCTGCTTTGGCACGTAAAAAGTAATCGTACAATTTCTCCGCCTGTGTCACGTATTAAACACGCGTTGGGCTTCAGTAAATTTTTCCCAAGCGAACTTTCAAAATCTCACGCTCTTGACGATTTATTCGCGGAAGTGTCATGAGTTTGTCTTTGCATTGTGTATGAGATCACCCTTTGGATGTTTAGAATTTCAACTTTAAATCCGGCATTTAAAGCTACGTATTAAAGGTTTCTAAATGAAATACAGACAATCGACCGCCTGTGAGTGGCTTAATGTTCACTGCTTTTGGCTGAACACGTCGATTGCTTAGGAAAGCACAAGCTTGCATGGCACACACCACCGGGACATAACCGGCGAACAGTTGAACGCTTTCAACGTGCAGGCCATCGTGTGTCTAATAGAGAGCAGGGAAATCTTTGATGTGTAATCGGAGGCGAGAGGGTTGAGGTGTCCTCTCGTACAGACATGGCTGCAACATCTCTTGGCGCACATTGAGTTTATGGTGCTACCGGGATGTCCTTCGAATGACAGTGTTGGCCGATACATCCTGAACGCTGCGCCTGGGCGTCCCGCTCCGGTCTCGTCTTGTGCCGCCCGTTGTTTCCTGTGCAGATGGAGAAGGGGTACAGCACATCCGGCGGGCCCTCGCTGGGCTGTGAGTAGGAGTCTCCGGTGTCCGCAAGAGTTGGCCCGATGCGCCAACTCTTGCGATGATTTGTCATGCAGGAGCCAGAGCGAGACGGCCCGCTGTCGCTCGGCGCGCGGACTCCCCGGATGCTGCGTGCCGCGGAGGGAGCTCAATCTCTAGCGGAGCGGCGGCACGGCGCCAGTAGTCTCCGCGCGCGAGCCCCCGAAAGGTCCCGCCAGCGTTGCACTTTTTGCGCTGGCAGAGGCGCACGGCACGTCCGCGCGGTCCTTCCCGGCGCGTGCGCTGCTCGCGGGCATCCCCGCCGAGCAGGCTGCCCCTCTCGGAATGCGTCGCGGCTGACGACCGCACGGCCAAGGCCACCGGCGGAGGCCTGCTGGCTATGAGGAGAAATTTGATTGCCGCCCAGAAGCGACCGTCTACGTTTCCGCCTGCCAACGTGTCTCGAGCGCTCTGGGTCATCCTATGGCTGCCGGTGACGCAGATTGAATGCGAAGGAGCGGAGTTTCCGTTTGCGTGGAGTATCACCGTTCCAAGTCCCACAGTTGTGCCGAAGCTGACCTTTCGCCTTTTAGTTTAGTTGAACGTTTCCGTGCGGTTGGCATTTACAGGAGTCGGTATACCTCAGTCTTGTGAAGGCCGCTGATAGGTCATTGACTCCAAAACTCGTCATTCATGTCGGAGAACGAGCTTGTTCATTTCCCGAAGATTTTTCTGCTGCCGGCAAAACAACGTTTTGTGTTATTTTATGAAACCGAGAGTTTCGGATTACGGCTATAGCCGTTCTTCTCGGAACGGTCGAGCGCGTCGAGACCTTCGCTGTTCAACCCTTCGGTTTTTATCAGCTGTGTAAAAGGGCGGTGCAGTGGCAAACGCATGACAGGTGCGCGTCCCTGCATCACTGTCCATCCCCTGTCCTTGCTGGCTGTACCTTCCCCTTATTTCCCCCCATCCCTGTCTATACTCACTGTCCCTTTGATTCCGCTAGGTGCACAACTTAATTTTGCAATGAAGCCCCGCCCAAATTCAGGGCCGACGCACAGAATTCCTTCGTGACAAAAAAGCTGATTTCGTTTACCGTTGTGGTTGGCTAACGTTGTAATACAGGACGCCGCGGACCGTGGTCCAGTGTTAACAAACTGCTGTTTCTTTAAGTTGTATCCTACTATAGTTACGATGGCAGATGCCGCGGCCAGCAAAAATATTTCCCTTCCTTTTTGTATTTTATTCTCAAATTAACTGCTGATAATATATCTAGGGGTTAGACTTTTCGGTTTTTATTTGTAAAAAATTTGGTGTACTTTTTTCGGTGTTAATTTCAGGATCCACGTCAAACGCGGTTTTCCAACTAGCCCACACCCATACCCTAATGAGAGATCTACTGCCTTGCCCGACTTCTACTGAGTGAGGCCACAAGCCAACGTCTTTTGGAAACTGGAGCAGGCGGTTCCGCGGAAGCGAAGAAGGCGGCCCGCGTTGCTCTGACTCCCCTTTCTTAGTTTAGCTTGGCAGGGATAATGGGATTCAAACGAAGTGGTTATGAGAGACTGATTTTGTGAGGTTACTTTGTGAATCGGTCATTTTGACGATTTTTCCGTTGAAGCTTCGAAAAGAAAAAATAAATGTGTCAGTTAAATTTGTCCTCGAATAAGGCTACTTAGCAACTACGAATCAGCAAAACGCCGACTCATCGTATCATCAGTCAACATGTAGTCAACACCGTTCAGAGAAAAACTCAACCGTATGCTTGATTCTTTTGCGGAACAAGCAGTTCACAGCTGTGCATTTCAGAGCAGTGCGGCGACGGACCGTTTGGAAGAGAAATTTGCCATTACTGCTTGTAATTCTTCCCGCATGATATGGTGCAGTAATAAGACGAAGGGATACCAACGAATGTCGAAAAAGGGAGCTTTAACTACGTAGATATAGTTATATTTTGCAAGTTATCCTCCGCGCTGCTGGCATAAGTCCTTACGTACGAACAGCAAATGCAGCATAACTCTACTGAATTCGGCGACCGTGACACTATAAATTACAACTACGAAGGAACACCAAATAACCGCTCTCCTTTTTCAGTGCAGCCAGGGACTGGGGAACGTAGCAGTCCGTCATTACTTTTCGATTGCCGTGTGGTTAGAGCGACTGCAGCATGCATAATACACACTCAAAAGTGCCAGAATGTCATTGCTACGAGCGAAACAACCATGTGCTGCATATTCCCAGCTCAGTCGCATTATTCCAGTCTCCACGCAACCGCATACAAACCACGCCACACGCGTAGCGCACTGTACGCGACCGGTGCGTGGGACCCAACGTGCCGCTGCGAGAGGGAAACGGCGGCGCAGGGTGGTACGAAGGGTGTCCTCACCCTGAAAGCGGAGGCGCGCGGACATCAAGACACCCTAGAGACACTGGATAGGCAGCGCGCAGCGGAAGTGGCGGATCGCGCGGCTGCTGTGATTCACGTGGTACGTGTCCCGTATTTACGTACGCAGCTCCGCTCCTCCTGTTCAAGGTCGTTCGTGCAGACACAGCGAAATCGGCGCCGCTAGGCTAGTGACAAGTCCGTTTACAGCGCGCTTTTCTTCCTTTTGAGACCAGATGACGCCACAGGCGCGCTCGCGACACGGCGCCATTACGGGCCTCGTAATCGCGGGTGGCTGCCGAATCTGTTCTTCCTTCGGAGATGTGAAAAGGCAGAGGAAATACGTGCTGTGTTGTTGGATTGAAAGAATTGCGACTGAGAGTTGAAGGTGCGGGATGCGATTGTTTGCGAGCTTCACGGAACTGAACTGTACAACGACGTACTGCCCCTGTTTGCGCCCGCTCGCCATGTACCCTTTCCGAATGGGCGAACGCAACAAACACTCGCCAGCGCTAGATAGCCAGTATACCGGGTGTCCCAGCTAAATGTAACCAAACTTTTAAAAAAGGCGAAGTGTCCTAGTCCAGTGAAACCAACTGAGGGTTGCTCATAGTCGCGTGGCCTAGTCTTGAGTATTTTTTTCGCTCTTCAAAGTTAATTCATTAGTGAAGTTTATTTAGCTAACTTTTTAATTATTGACTTCAGGAAGAAAGTGTGCATTAAAGTTTTAGATTGCCTCCAAAAACCTCTAGTAGTGCTGTTTCCGTCAGGTTATGATTTACGTAGCTTCATTTATTGGCCTTAAAAGAAATTTGTCATGTGACCAGCTGCTCGCTCACTTCTCTGCCCCAATGTGCACCCAAAGTTTCATCGAAGAGAGGACTTCAGAAAAAAAAACAGATTTTATTCTTTAAGGCGCGTCTTGGGACGTTGAAGTGGCACAGCTGTCATGTGGAAGTTTTTGCTTATTGTGCGAGTTGTGGTTAAAGGCCGGTAAAAAAACTACTTTATGTAAATATTACTTTGCGGCAAATGTCCCAGTAAGCTGTTTCTCAAAGCGATCTACAACTTTTCCATTGACACTTTGTTCCTCAATTCAATAATTAAAAAGTTAGTTAATTAAGCTTAACTAATTAGGCAACCTTGAGGAACGAAAAAAATACTGCAGACTAGGTCACGCGACTCTAAACAACCCTCATTTGGTTTCAGACGGCTAGGACACCCCGTGTTTTTTAAAAGCTTGGTTACATTTGGCTGGGACATCTGGTAGAAAGAAAGGTCTCGATCTTGGAAAGTCTGCGAGGGTAAAGTGCACAACACAGACCCATGCTTCAATTCCGCCACCGAAACCGTTACTTCGTGCTTTCAGTTGCTGCGCAATATGTTAGACCCCATTGCTCATAAGGTGTGCGGCGATTAAAAAAATGAAAAGCGCCCGAGGCCGAATTAGGAGTGGGGAAAAAAAAAGAGATATACGTTCCTACGTACAGCTACTGTATATTGTGCAGTGCACAGCCGTGCGAGCGGACAACGCTTACCGTCAGTCGTGTATTACACGCAGTCTATACTGTCGAACTTCGCTTCAAGTAGCGCTGTTTTCGTGGACCATATTCGGAATGAAGCACTTGCGTTACGGCTGCTGTGCTGGGTCGTTCTCACTTCGTCGCGGTCCATGCGAGGCAGTCACTAAAAGTGACTCCGCAGCCTCAGAGTGAAGTTGATTACTTACAACAACGAGACCTCGAGCATTTTCATGTCCGCATATCGAGCGTGGAGCGTACCACAATTTTGTATGTGAGGCTGACATACTTTCTTCTTTCACTCCTACCTTCCTCCTTTCCCTTATGGCGCGGTTCAGGTGTCCGCCGAGATATGTGAGACAGATACTGCGTCATTTCCTTACCTCAAAAACCAACCAAACCAACCAACCAAGGCTGACATAACTGTGAACTTTGGGTAGTATGAAAGCGTTGCCATGCGCGCGTTATAACATATCGCGGAATCCTTCGAAACGATTGCACGCCAGCTTTTATGAAGGCTGCTTGATGCGTGGTACTTAGTTAACATTTGTGTGTCTTTTTATTTTTGTCGCCTTTCTGTGTTTAACAAACCAACAGAAAATATTTTACGTTTCCTAAGCACCGTTAACAGGTTGTAAACAAATGCGTACGATGTGCACGTGAGCGTTTTAGTGTGGTGTCTGCATGCAAGTACACAATACCACAACGACCTGCGCTGCCACAGGAGCATTAAACCTTGCCGTTTTAGGTAATAACAATAAAAAAAACATTACGCAACGCCTTTAGCGAATGCTAGTGACAAGCATTCAGGCGATCCATCCGTTGGCTCGAAGAGGCGGAGAGCTCAGCGGCTCTTCGCGGCATGAAGTCCGATCACGTTTTCACGCCTCAAGTGATCAAATTAAGGTTCTCACATATCCTCCGAAGCTTTGGCCTAACCATAGTGTCGTCTTCCCACTCTTTTGCAACCGTATCAGCCGAAGCATTGCCTGTCGGAACCGAACCATCAGATGCAGCAGCCGTCGCGACGAGGCGCGCGCCGAGCAGTCAGGAGGCGTGTAATGGCGGCGTGATCACGTGATCAAAGATGGCAGCCGCTATGATACGGCGCTGTAAAGCCTCTATACGTAATCATACGAGTTAAAGGGACACTGAGGAGAAATTGAAGTTGACTTGCATCGACGGAATACCAGCTCCTGATTACAAAAACGCCATTCATACTGACAACAAAGCTCCTGTAACATAGAAAAGAGCAAGAACCAAAATACAGGTATCGCCGCCACAGGCCAAACTCGCAAGTACAAGCTTCATGGCGTCATAGGACAAAACAGTGTTGCTAGAACCAATAGTTCTAGCAACACTACACGAGAAGCTACGAATCACTGAGGCGCAGCAAATGCATGCGCAAATCTCTTTGACGTCGCCAGATGGCGCCACGTACCCGATAGCTACGCGCGCTCCTGCAGCGCCGGGACCAATCAGCGCTTGCTCTCAGCGGTATGGGGGCTCCCGGTATGCCGCTAACGGTAACAAGGTACACGGTATGCTAAAGGCGTCTATTTGCGAGAACTTCATTGACGACTTCGAGAACGGGATCCATTGTAACGCTGGCAAAACGCCGGTGCAAATGTAAACGAAGCGACGGCCGCAATAGCAGATAGATGCCTTCAACGTGCGGCCGGCGGTAGCTTTCTTTTCGGCTGCTGCTGGGCCGCACTGCTGGCCGCCAGAAATCACGGAGTCTGCGTTACGTCATGTG
This sequence comes from Amblyomma mixtum, assembly GCF_055824585.1. Classification (NCBI taxonomy): domain Eukaryota; kingdom Metazoa; phylum Arthropoda; class Arachnida; order Ixodida; family Ixodidae; genus Amblyomma; species Amblyomma mixtum. Next base: position 192,443,405 of record NC_143014.1, on the reverse strand, counting down.
AATGTCATGTTTCACGTCACTTAGTTCCGTGTCGTCATAGCAGAATCCCAAGTTTTAATCAGAGCGGCGGGAAAAACTATTTCAACTTCGAATCCAAATTTCTTAGACATAAATGCATCTTTCGCTGCCGGCCAAGTGGCAACAAAGCCATGAAATGCCGAACTATCGGATTTTGCTATAAAAAAAAATATTAACAGAGCTCTCCTCAGCGTCCCTTTAAAGACCGGCCTCCATCGCTTCGCAGAGTCGAGCCCCCAACGGCCCCGACAAGCGAGCGCGGAGAGGCGCGCTATTACGGCTGATCACGTGGCTATGTCACGTGGTACGGCGGAGGCTCGGCGCAGCGGCGAGGCGAGCGGCGCAGGCGGAGCTTGGCTCCAGCTGTGGCCAGTCATGTGGTCTGACGTCAGGCATGTGAAGCCTGGCGCAGGGTGAAAATGGAACCTTGTTGACCTTGAAAGTTGCTGCTCGGAGAGTAAAGCTTGCACTTCAGTATACGGTCTCCGGAACTGTGTGCTCAAAAAAATAAGCCTTGCGGGAGGTGTTTGAAGCAGCCACCTGCCAGTGCAGTGGCTCATCGCTTAGCCGCTGCGCCGGTAGGGGTATGAATTGCCGTGATCTAACAATGTGGCACATTTTGCATAGTTGCGTTGTCGCAATTAGAACAGAATCAGAGTTGGAGTATATTGGGGAGCGAAAGACAATGGACTCAGATTGGTTGGTTTTATGGGGTCAAGCGACTCAGGCTATGGTGGACGCCGTAGATAGGGTTCCGAATAATCTCGACATCACCGCGTTCTTTAATGCGCATTGACATCGCACAGTACACGGCCTCTAGCATTTCGCCTACATGGAAATGCGACCGCCGGGGCCTGGATCGAGCCCGCGTCTTTCGGGTCAGCAGCCGAGCACCATAACCACTGAGCCGCCTCGGCGGCCCGAATTGACTCAGAATTGGAATAGAATCAGAACTGGAATAGATTGGCGAGTGAAAGAATGCCATCGCACTTCCTCCACCTTGATGGTCCAATTGGTCGCCCCTAAAGATTGTCGATGCGATAACATTAGGAGGTCCACAAAGGCGAAAACTGTCCCGAGCGTCGGAGTCGTCTGTGTGAAGCCTCTACCTGCTTGGTGGTGTGTGTAAGGGGATCTACCTCTCTCCACCTGCCTTAAGCGATGCGCCACTGCCCTGCGATGGCCGATGGTAGGTGCCGGCACTTCGTGAGACCCAGGTTGCTCTTTCCTGGTAACCTCTCGCGACCAATCATTAATTGAACTGCCACCTGCCATGGTGGACAGGTGGTGATGACGCCGCATAGTCACGTGATCCTGTGGCATCGTCACGTGACAAGGTCACGTGACCGTCCTTTTTTTCCTACCATGGCGGGTTGCGCGAGGCCAAAACAATCTTTGCGCCTCCTGGGCCAACCTACCTCGGTCGATTTTTCGCTCAGAACGACCACGACGACGCCGGATTAAAATCAGAATTGGATAGATTGGTAGATAGATTGGTAATGAATTTGACAAATATACTTCATCATATCATGTTCCATTCATATTTAAGGCTCTTCCCACGGAAATTAGTTTTGTGAATCGACACGTGGTATTCGTAACAACTTAAAGGAATTATAAATCTACTGGTTATGGTATGTTTTATGTGGCGTTGGGGAATTTTTATTGTCTGTCGGGTTCCGCGCGACAAGCCGCTGAGATGGCTTAAGCGAACCTGATTTGTTATTGCACTTGTATAGATGTCTGAATGAATTATTATTATTATTATTATTATTATTATTATTATTATTATTATTATTATTATTATTATTATTATAGAGTTGTACAGAGTGTGCCCGCTGCGTTGCCTTGTTGAAGAGCGCTCGCTCCTTCCCAAACGCTGCTCTCGCATCCGGTGGCGAAACTTTTCCGATCGAAGTTGGCGCTGTGTGCGACGCTGGGCATCGATCGCTCCGGCGCCATCGCGGAGGGCCGCCGGGAAGAGAGCCCTGCCCGGGGCGGCCCCGTTTCCGCGACGGAGGCCGGGTGTCTTTGCCCCCGTCGGGGGAACCTGGGGAACGGCGCTCCGCGGATTGATCGCGGCTCTTCCGGGCGGCCGCGCGTCTCCTTTCCGGGCCCCTTCTCTCCCGTCATGACAGGTGCCCTTTTGGCGGATCTGTTGAAGCAAATGTCGACGCCTGATTGCTGCCAGTTAAGCTTTTCTTCTTCGTTGTGGGGCACAGCCGTGCCGTTGACGTTCCGGGTCTGGGTTTCTTGGTTGGAACTCGTACAAGGATGGAGACGAGCGCTTTCTTCGGAAATAAGATAGTTCTCAGGTCGACACGCAGGGGCGAAAAACGAGGGTCTGGCAGTATGAAGCCGCCCGAGCTGCCCATGTCGAAGCGCCTGGCAAGAACCCTTGAGTAAATTTTCATGGTTCATTCCGCCCCCCCCCCCCCCCCCCCTTGTTTTTTTTGTAAGGGCTCGGATCTCGCCAAACGTGGCGATTGGGCGGTGGATGAAGCGGGAAGTGATGATGCAGATGATGAAGAAATATACATGGTCTGTTCTGAAAGTAGTAGGACTGATTTTTTTAAACAAAATTTATTCAAGAGAATACTACAAACGATTAACATTTTTCAAGGTAGCAGCACCCTTCCGCACCTACACGCTGCTGCCTATGAGTTTTACATTTTTTGTACGCCTCCAGGAACGCCTGGACCGGAATGCTGTTTAGCTCCCTCGTCACGGCCTGTTGAACCACCTCTACCGACCCGTGATGTTTCCCCTCGAGCGTCGATTTTATTCTCGGGAATAGAAAAAAGTCTGGCGGGGCCAAGTCGAGGCTGTAGGGGGGCTGAGGAAGCGTTGCCGCCTTGTGCTGGGCAAAAAATCGGGGTCCTCATTCATATGATGAAGAAGATCCTACCGGTTGGCCTTTTCCTCCTCTGACAACACTCCCGGCACCAACTTCGCGCACGCTTCCCTCATGGATAAGTTTTCTGTCACGATCTCAAAAACTTGGGTTTGAGGAATGCTGAAGTCATCAGCAATTCCCTGATACTCATTTTACGATCACTGTTAAGTGAATGTTTCATTCGCTACACATTTTCGTTGGTCTTGCTGGTCGAAGGGCGTCTGGAGCGGTTGTCTTCCTCCACTCTTTCCTTACCTTCTCGGAACAGCTTGTGCCACTCAAAAAACACCTGATCTACCCATGGAAGCGTCACCGTAGGCCTCCTTAATCATGTTGTGAGTCTCTTTGCCCGTTTTACTAAGATTTACTCAAAATTTGATCGCGTATCGTTGATCGAGCAAACGTTCGACTATTCTGCGTGACGAGACGTTTCGACAGGGGTTCACAGTACAAGCGACCTCCTATCTTCAGCGGCCGAGAGCCTACTGCCGATTTTCCCCAGCATTCCCAATATCCCCCGTCAACGATCCTGCACGCGCAGACCAGCTCTTTTCCGCCCGTTCGCCCAGGAAAAAACCAGTCCTACTACTTTCAGAACAGACCCTGTATATGCAAAAATATGCAAAGGCAGACTGTAAGTTGCAGAAGTGAAGTCGCACAGGCATAAAACAAAACTAACTTAAAACAAAACGATCTCACTTAGCAAAAGACTGATTAACAGTTAAAGCCTAGGACCTGTCGAAGTACGTGCTCAGCATGGTCGGAGGAAAAACCGCGTGCGTTGTCACACTCGTTCAGGATTGGTCCAGAGAGTTATGACGTCACATGTTGAGCTGTGGATTGAAAATGATTAAAATGATTTATATTGTGATTACGAAGTCGTAGCGTGACTCAAATGTCATGTCAGGATTTAAATGACACTTATGATATGCAACGATTTAAAGGAACTTAATTACGCTGAAAAGAAAATTGCGATAATTACTTGGGAATCGAACCTGTTGCCCTTGGGTTGCGAGTCGGACACGCTACGGTTGAGGCACGTTCGATCGACTTGGTTAAAGGGAGACCTTGTGTGTCTTGTGGTGTCACGTGGTCTAGTATGCCAACTGTTGAATGCTAGTGAGTGGGTAATTAGAGAGAGGTACCAATTAAGAAAGCAAATAACTATTAACTTAAGGCGAAGCTTAAGTGTCCCCCTTATTTTTACTAGTGGACCGATGCACAATATCTGGTAGAGAGCCTTTTCTACTTTTTTCATCCGTTTTATTTTTTTCCTGGCCTTATTGGAGCTGGAATCCCCGCTACAAAATGCAATGGCCGCATCAGCATCGGGAAGCATGGCGTCTCTATTTACCCCGCAGCACTGTCAACACTTCCGTGCTGGCGTGAGCACGCTTGGCTCGCGTCGCCTTGGGCATCTGTATCCTGCAAACACTCGGCTACGCGACACTTGTCTTGAGCTTAGTGGCTCTACATCGTCTTTTACGTAGAATTCTGATCCACCTTACGTTGCTACAGATGTCAACACGCCCCGAGTTGGCGAAGCGGCTGTCCCAGCGACGGTCGGAGCTCTGTATTAATGCTGTTCAATGGGGCCGCTTCTGCGTTTCCTTCTGTTCCACTCCTTTCGCCTGCCGTTCCGACAGTGTCCGATCTTGGTGACAACGCCGGCGCTGAGCCAAGAGCGGCAGTTAACTAGACTGGAATGGAGTCTTGTAACATGGCCGACCCTGGAGATAGCTCATTGTTTGTTTGTTTTTTCCTTTCCCAGAGCAAAACGAGTCGCTAGGATTTTCGCAAATCGATCGTGATCTTCAATGCGGCCTTTGACTCGACGGGGCCCTTGAAAGCCTATAGGCGTTCTGTTTCCTTGCATGTCGGTCGGTTCTCGCATCGCAAACTCTGGCAAAGTTCGTCGGTGCCTTACCCTCCGATATTTCCGCCGCGCGTGGCCGCAGGTGCGCGGTGGCTTCTCCGACCTTGTCGCGGCGCGCGGCGAGGGCCGCTTGCGTAACGGGGGAGAGCCTCCGTCCGGCGCTTGTCTCGGCGATTGCCGCCGCGTTCTTATCTGCGGGCGTCTGTCGCGGGGGCCATCGGGAAGGCCGTCGGGACCCGTCTCGCCGCTATCTGGCCGGGCGAGAGTCCGTCTCGGCCGAGCTGACGAGCGCAGCAGCGTCCGTCCACCGTCGCCACCACCCGGGCAAGCAGCGTTCACGCCGGCCGGCTTCGACCTCCAGAAGACAGCTGCGAGGAATCGACACCTATCGAGGTCGGCCACCTACTCTTTGGCGCGAGCATGCGATACCGATGTGGACGTTTTGCGAGGAATCGCTGGTGCTATTTGGCAGTTTTCGTCAGCAAAGTCTGCTTAGTCGAGACGTTGATCTTCCTGCTAGGTTATCGAGACTGACCCGCGTCGTGACTGTGCAGGTTAAATGAGTGTCTTGGAAGATAGCGCAGTCTCTAGTGCAGGGCAGACAAGGACTTATTGGTCTTGGCTAGTCCGAAAACGTTTAGCCTATTTTTCCACATCAGACTCAATGTCCTTTCGAGCGTGTTTAACGAAGTTGTTAGCTTGACTTACTCCGGAACGAGTGTTGTTGGAAAATGCTCGTATACGCCCAAGTGTTTCTGAATAGGACTCATAACAATGTTCCCCCAAGATAATATCCGTTCCTGCAGCTGCTGCTTACTGTTGTGCTGAGCTGTGTTTGTTGTCGCGGTACGCTTTTGAACGTATCTTTTTTTCTGGTCCGGCTGCCCCGACCTCACCTGCAGCACCGGAGCGAATCATGAGCATTTAGCCGTGCTCATTATTCGCTGCTGTTGTTGCTCGTGCAGTGTGCGCGCCTCTGAAGGGCGCGCCCATGTTGTGCGCTTTGCCTGTTGATCTTTAGCTGTACGGATCCATAAGGCTGCGCCGCTCAGCCGTTTTGATTCGGAGAATAACTGAATAACGTTCGATTTTCCGGTAAATTGTATTTCAGAGTCGACAAGTCTGTTTTTGCTGTTCCTGGCACGTTATTGCCTGCCAGCATGATTTTTCTTTTCTTTTTTTCAAATCCGTAGTAGGTAAAAAAAAAAAAAAATTGTATCTGTTCTAACTCAAACGGCAGTAAACCTCAGTGTGCGGAATTGTCTCGTTCCGCTTGCAGTCCTCGCAACGCGTTCTTCGGCAGGCGTTCATTGCCTTCGGCTCTTGTGCGTCTTCACGATTTTGCTACCGCTAGCGATTTCATCACAGTTTCGTTCAGCCGTAGTTCCGCGTTCTTTCTGACTAGCCTTTGCTCAAGAGGCGGAACCCCGTGCTCTTCATTCAGGTGCTTTAGCGTGCAGCCGCGTCGGCTGTAAAACCGCGCGCGCTCATTTGCGCGTGCGCGGCGTACGAAGCTTCGCAGTTGTCGAGAGTGAGAGTCGTACGTAAATAGTTCGGCCGCCAAGTGGTTCCGCGGTCGATACGCGGCACGTGTCGTCGCCGCCGAGTGAGTGTGCACGGAGAAACCCCTGCGTGGCGAAGCGTCGCGACGGGCAGCTGCGTAGTTTGCGAAAGCGCGGCGGCGACGACTCATTCGAGCGCTATGCATATCAATCAGCGCCCGTGCACAAAGGTGTCTGCCCGCGCCGTCGATGCGGCGGTAGTAAACAGGCGCCCTCTCCCCCTGCTGCGTCGGCGGCTGCTTGGGTGACCTTCCTCCCGCCGCAGTCCCATCTGCGTCACTTGTGCGCGGCAGTTCGCGCCCGAGGACAGGCGCCCGAGGGCTGCTACTCCTGTTCTAGCTACGGCGGCATCGCGGATGCTATAGGCGGGCTCATGCGAGATCAAATGCGTAAGCGGCGCCGTTCGTTGCGCCAGATGTGGCCGCGTGGGCAAAGCAGGGCGCTCGACAGAGGCTTCGCACGGCGGCAGGGCCGAGGGCGCTGCGATCGAAGTGGGTGCCGTGCGCCGCGGCGCGCGTTGACGTGCGTTTGCGCAGTTCCCGGAGATTAATTGTGCGTGTACTTTTTTTTTTTGTGGGGGTGTTAGTGTGGCCCAAAGTGAATATTAGCATATCCTTTCAGAGTGAAATTAATTCTCGTCGCCCCCGAGGCTGGGCTGCTAACGCGCGATCGTTTGCGTGCGCGGTTGAACGCGGTTTGTCGCGTGTGACGTCTTCAGTTCGTGTCACGAGGGGGCCATTCCTGTCTCATATACAGTGCGTTGTTCCGGTTAGTCGGTAGCCCTGCGTGTTGTTTTATCTTCTGTGTTCAAGAGCGATATACGTGCGCTCACAGCCAATTTGTTTCTCATACGAGTCGGCGGTTGCACGTCTTCAAGACCGCTTTTCGGAGCGGTTGAACGGCGAGCTTCGCTGTGCGATGCCGACATTTGCCGCTGACTGTTGGGCTCGATATGGCGTTTTGAGACGTCAAAAGCAAACTGCGGTTCAAATGGGAGTTCTCGCTACAGGAGTTTCCTCCGAGCCATAAACCGGCCGTAAAGGTCTGTAGAACAGTACTCTTGCGTAACAAGCCTGGAGGAAGGCTGTGTGACATTAGCTCCGCGCACTGGCTTTGCCAGCTTGCGAAAGCGTGGCACTTTCCGGTTGTTACGGAACTGCTCAGGAATCGAATGATCTTGCAGCGAGATGATTGCCGCACGGTACCACAAAAAGTTCCGAGCCAGTGAATAGGGTTGCTGGGGCTCTGCAGTAAATCTCCGGGAACAGCTACTCGGAGAAGCGCAGTTGAATAAGGTCCAGCCGCTTGCTTGAACCAGTCAGGAGACACAAACTGGACATTTGGTAGTGTGGGGAATGTCTGCTTTTTCGGAGCTTGCAGTTATTGGAAGCCGGTTCCACTCTCTCGGCGAGAATAGGCGTTACCTGTTTGTCGAAAAAAATGGAGGTATTTCAAGCTTTGGTCAACACTGCAACAGAAGGTTGGAAAAGCTGCTTACGACGCTACTTGCTCAGCAGCAGTTGCATGGGCAAACCTGCGAGAAAGAATGTATCAGTTCAGACACGCACCGATCGCCAAAAAAGACAAACATTATTATAAGCATTCCGAAAAGCCCCACTATAGTAATGTAGACGACCTCCAGGGCAAATAGCGAAGCTGGTACTACATCATGTGCTCTGCGTGTGCGAGATAGCTGCGTGACCGCCGATGTCATCGCTGTGACCACGCGCGAAAGACTCAGCGGGATCCACGCTCAGAAATACTTATCCCCTTTGCACGCTCAGAAATACTTATCCCCTTTGTACAGGATTACGGTTGGCACCACCTTAGAAACAGCGCCGCAAAATAAGCTTGCCGTAAACAGCGGAAGACCGGCGAGAAACAATTTCGATTGCCACGGCGAGTTCGTGGCCTCCTTCAATACTGCGAGCCGTGGAGTGTCCGCAGTGGGTCTCGTCAAATATTGTCACTCAGACATTATTGGCGCGGCATGTTTATAACGCCGGTACTGAAATAGCTCATTATAACTGCAGCTCGAACTTATCAGCTGTGCGGTGCAGGAGTGAACGACCGCTTTGAAAATACTACTGGGTCCATCGTGACCTCATCGATAGTGCGTCCTCGCGGCCTGTTGCGAGGGGCAGAAGGGAGTGCGGGCCGATGGCGAAAGCGGCGGTTATTACCCCGCGCGTTTCTCCCCAGCCTTATTGAGGCCGGCAGAGAGGTCTGCGACTGGGCGAATCTGTGATATCTGCAGCGTGCGATTGTGGCCGTGCGTCCATGGGCTCATGTTTGTCGCGTCTCTGATTGGCGGATAGTCCTCGCGCGCGCCCCTTCCACGGCAGTGCCCTCAGTCGCGTGTTCCCCCCTGCGGAATGGCTGTCCACGCCGAGCGCACCAGTTTGCGCTGGACCCTCCCCCATTTCTTTCAGAAAATTGCCTCTTTTATTGTTTTCGAAAGTCTCTTGGCAGACTATTTTTAGCATATATATATGCACACGCACACAGCCAGTTGCACCTTTTTTGCGTTTTTAAAAGTGTATAGACTTTTGTGATTAATATAATTGTTTTTTCTCGGTCGTTTGAGACAACTACAGCGTTTTAAAAAGCTGCCTACCTTTCGGGAGAGGGGGAGGGGAATGGAAGTTACGAAAAAGTTTGTCGTGAAATTCCTTGAATTTTGCCCGGAGGTGCTTAAGTGAATTTATGGGAAACAGCCGATTTGATAGCTATAGTATTATTAGGATTTGGCTCAACGATATTTATCAGAACAATTTTTGTTTTAGCGAGCGGCGCCGCTCATTGTTTCCCCGTGCAACCACTCCACATGCCTTCCCGACAGAGCGTATCCGGCCCCCGCGCTTCTCCTGTGTTGTGTTTACACGATCAGTGATGGCATCAAGTGTCTCGGGCACCCGACGCAGCGCGAGCGCTTCAAGGAGGAAGCGTTTCGTTACCGCTGCGCTCTGCTTTCTCTTGTTCCCTCCCACATCTCTCCGCGAGCCGACATGCTTCGCCGGGGTCCCAGACTGCGTAATGGCAGTTATTCTTCTAATGAATAGTTCATTTTTATCGTGAATACCAGTGATGTCTCATCAGTGCTATGCATCCAGCGCAGTCAGGTGCTGACAAGTGGCAATTCCTTACCTCTAGTTTAGCGCTGCAGTGTACTACTTACCATGAGAATTAAGCTCTAAGCTGTGAGTGATGTGAAGTCTAGCGCTATTTTGAAGGTTATCGCATTCGTTCCGGCTAAAACGTGCCATTAGACTGTACGCCGAAAAAAAAAAAAAAGCCGACAAGGTTTGCTGTACGTACGGTGGCGCGAACAATACCCAGAGTCTTAAGTTGCTCAGTAAGGAGCGAACTTGAGTTTTCGATGCTCCCGGCTTCTTTGCGAAAAGGAGAGCCCAGAACTTCTGGCGTGCGCCTTTTTTTTTTTCTTTTTTAGAAGCGGTGAGAGCGTGTCATGCAGTGGAGTGGCATCACTGGGCAACAGTGAGCGGCGCCGTGGACGCTCAACTAAAAAAAAAAATGCTGTTTCCCGATAATATCAGCTATCAAATGGGCTGTATTTTATGATTGCTCTCGGACCACCTCAAAGCGAAAGGACGCGCTTTTTTGCAACTTTTTTTTTTTTCTGAAACCGGTTTTGTGTCCTAAATGCATTTCTTTTTTAAATAATGCGTCACGTTTCGGGGAGCCGAAAAATTTTTGTAGCGGTCAGAAAAGACTGCGTATTCATTAAAAAATCATTTACTAAACGCATATAAAAAAAATTAAGCACTGCTGCTTTCTTCCCACCAGTTACAAAAGCTCAATGGTTCTGCATTGTTCAGGGAAAAAAAAAATTAAGCGCGAACAAAAAGAAACGAATTTTTGAGACCCTTTTGGTCTGCTCTGAAGGGCTGTCACGTGACCAGATTTTTCTTTTTACAAAAATATTTTTATTTTCAGGTATTGGGTGGTGCGTCCACAAGGCTTTCTCGACGGGACAGTTTTAAAAAGCCGTAATTTTCCGAAAGAAATCGGCGAGGGGGTCGAGCGCAAACTGGTGCGTTTGGCGTGGAATCACCCTCATCGCACCGGCGGGCGTGTGCGTGCGTTGCATGCATGCGGCCCTGGAATGTTTGGCCTATTTTGCGCGCACTTGTTTCGTTATCGCCGAGCTCGACGCGTGCATCTGCGCGTCGATCGGCGTTTCCAGGCCGTGGTTCCCGCTGCGGTTGCGTTCGCATCTCGAACCGATCCGATAAGGAGTCGCCGTCGGAAGTTTTCCATGCAGCCCCGCTGCTTTTTTGCTACCGCGAGTGCGGCCGGTTCGTCTTGCGGACATGCGCTGTAACCTGGCCTCGCCGAGCGAAATCGTAGCATTCGCGCTCTCTGTCCGAGTCGAACGCCGATCGTCTCTACGGCCTGTTCGCGCCTGTCTTGTTGTACGGGGGCTAGCTACTGCCGAGTGCAGCGGGTACTGGCATTTTCCATAAGTGGAACGAATCGGTCGGCTTTGCGGAGTGCCGGTGCTGTGGGCTACTCGGTCACATGTGAACGCTGCGACATGTGCATAGTTGCCAGGAGTCCTGCTCCGTCTCGCATGTCGGAGCGGCGCACTTCACGCGGTGCTTTCCCGTGTCGGGCACGCGTTGGCATGCTGCAGTGTCATTTTCATATTTTCCGAGCGGGACAAAGGTGTGCGTGCGCATTCCGGCCGCTGCGTCCTGTTTCGTGGGAGAAAGGGACGGCTGCCGTCGCTCCGCGGGGAAACCGCCTCTCGCGGTCGCATTGTTTTGAGAGATGGTGAGCCGTGCGCGTCGGCGATGACCCGACTCATTCCCGGTTTCTGCGCTTATCTAATCGCTGTACCCGGCAGCCAGTGGACCTCACGTGTTTTTAGGCCCAGACGGCGCTCATAGATAGCGCGGCTCTCCTGTAGGTTCTACTTGCTTGCTGCTGGGTGATAGCGCCTGTTGTCGGCGCCGTCGGCACGGGTGCACTTAGCGAGACTGCGCAGACGCCGTCTCCTCGCCACGATCTTGTTATGCGAAGTGTATCTACGCCGACCTTGTGGTATCGGCTGCCTTTCTCGCTTCAGTCTCGTGATCTTTTTCTGCAGTCTGGGATCACCCGAGCGTGAAACGAGCTTGGTGGCGGAAAATGCGTTCCACTTACAACCAAGAATACTTCTGTTAATGGGAGGGATTCTTAGTTAATAAAGTCTGCCCAAAGTTGTGAAATTGTGACTCTTTCTGTAGGTGCAGTATTTGCCATGTGCGTGACTAATCTTTGTGCCTTGGTGCAGGACTCTGGTCTTCAGCCTCCAGTCGTGGCATCTCTTAGTAGCGGCTGTGCCTTCAGTGGGACTAATTTGGGAACAATGGATCCGACCGTCGTGATCAGCACCCTTGATGAAGAGGAGCAGAAGCCTGCAAAGCCAGCAGAGATGCTTGTGTTCGACGATTCTGCCCACCTCAACAAAGTGCTCATGAACTTAAACAAGCTGCGCAAGAATAAGCAGTTTTGTGATGTTGTTTTACATGTAAGCATTCTGACCAGGTTATTTCTTCTGGATAGTGTAGATCATAGATCATGCAAAAAGAAACACAATGGAAGCATTTTGTCATTAGGGACAGCCCCAGTTCATGTGCCAAGTAGGCACTTCATTTGTTTCTGCTGCCTGCATGACTCATTGCATTTTAAAGAATTAATACTTCTCAAATAGTTTCCGGCTATGTTTTGGCAGAAGCTAAAAGTACTGCTTAGCCTTCCTTCACATTCAGTTGTTGGCACATTAAAGAAGCCTTCTTGAAAGCCTCAGCTGTATCAGTTTGCTGCCGTTAATGCCAAGATGCCTGTCAATATTTCCAGTGTGTTCACAATCACTCTTGAAAACGCTTCTGTAGTATCATGTTGATGTTTCTTTTTAGTTGTAACGAAGCAACTAGACATCTTCTCACTAATGTGTTAAATATAAATAGGCCAAAAGGTTAAGTAGTGTATTTAAGCGGGCAGGTAGCATGTAGTAGGTGCAGGTTAAGCATGCTTGGATATGTTCTGGCGAATTCCCCCAAAGTGGAGTAATTTGAAGTAAGGGAGCAATTACTCATTAAATCTACCCCAGTGCAGCCGCCAGGGGTACGGAAGAAAGATGTGCAGCTTTCACCAAAACTTCGTAGTTGAAGACATTCAGCGTGGTCCGGGTATCAATCTCGGGACCAGCACCTATCCTGGGCAGTCACTGTGTGAATTAAGCTAACCAGGATGGCTGGCAGATGCCAGGGCGAGTCCAAATTGATCAGCTTGAATTAGGAATGGGGTTCGCCCAGTGTGTTCAGGGGAATCCCCCAGCGTGGAGTAGATTTGAAATAAAATAGTTGTGTGCGAATATTCGTATTAGAGGAATTGGTATTCGAAAATTTTCGAATATTCGCCAGCGATCGTGTACTGCGCCGGCTTTCATAAATTCGACCATGGCAAAAACCACAATATCTGGGAATTATCAAACGATCGAGTTTAAAGTGTCAGGGAAACTCAGTACAAAGGCGTCCTCTTCGCTTTCTTCTCCGGCGTTTATCGCGTGGACTGATAGAGTATTCGGACGCTGTTGGCTTGACCTCGCGCGAAGTTCCGCGAGTGGGCTTTCCCACATAAGCTACTGATGTGAACAAGGTGGCCGACCACCCGCTTCTAACAGTCACTGCGAGAAGGCGCGCTGTTTTTTCTTTGGTCCTTCCATGTGTTCTATACCTAAAGCCATGGGTGTGCATTCGTCCTATCGCCTTCATAACTCTCTTAGCGCCAGCTGCACCATCTCTTTTTGGTCAGCTAAGTTATGCGCGAAAGCCCACTTGCGGAACTTTGCGTGAGGCTCCCGGAGGGGCGAGTCGGGGTGTCACAGCAGGGCATGCGACCCTGTAAATATCCCGCGAATTACATGGTGCATTATAACCCGCCCGCTTCTTAAATGCGCTTAACGGCAGGCATGACGACGATAGAAGGGCCCCTGGCCGCGTAGTTTCGGTTTCTGAGCTTCACCGCTACGACGGAAGATGTCGGCCCGCGCATTCGCCGGTCGTCCGAACCCAGCTCCGCGTCGCTGGTTATTTCTTATTCCTTTTTAGAAGCAGCGTCGCCGTTCCTACGCCATACTGCGTTCCGCTCGCTTATATCCGCGGTATTCTTCCGGCGCGCTGAAATGCGCGCTCGTCATGGACTTTTCGATGTTAGTGCGATGGAGCCGCCTCGTAAGGATTCGCTAAATTTTCTCATTTTGACGGGAGGGGGGGGGGTTAGGGTTGGTAACGTCCCAAAGCGACTCAGGCTGTGAGGGACGCCGTAGTGAAGGGCTCCGGAAATTTTGGCCACCTGGGGTTCTTTAACGTGCACTGACATCGCACAGCGCACGGGCCTCTAGAATTTCGCCTCCATCGAAAATTAACCGCCGCGATCGAGATCGAACCCGCGTCTTTCGGGCCAGCAGCCGAGCGCCGTAACCACTGAGCCGCCGCGGCGGGGGGAGGGGAGGGAGGGAGCATTTTATGAACGACCTTAGGATAATCCGGGCATTTCATCCAGTTCATTGAAATCCGAATTAATAAATATTTTCTAGCCATCATGTTATTTTCAGTTGCCAGCCATGTGTCATTTCATGGATTTATTTTACCTGACTGCATTACAGGTTGCATACTGTTATGCTGTCTTATTAAGTAGTATACATTTCTGTGCATGTCATATTTTCTTTAATGGTGCTGACTTTTATTTCAGTTGCAAGGACCATGCACTATTTTGAAAAAAAAATTAACGTGACAATAATTGTGCTTATTTTTTCTGCAATACTTGTTTTTCTGCAATATTGAACAGAAATTGGATTCCATATTCCAAGCCGTTTTTTCATGCAATATTCCATAGCAGAAAATCCAACGCAGCATTGCATTTCCTGCTCACCTTCATGTGTTAAATACATTTGTTATTTGGGAGAGGGTTCAGCTCTAAAAAAACCCATTTTCTGGCTTCTTTGAAGGTTGGCTCTGGCCAGGATGTGCATGAGATCTATGCACACCGTGCTGTAGTGGCCAGTGTGAGCCCCTACCTGTTTGAGTTGTTGGCTCAGAAGACCAAGGGCACATTACAGAACCAGTGCAAGATTAATGGGAACTTCGACATCAGCGCATTTGAGCGCCTTGTGGACTATGCTTACACTTCCAGGTATGTTCCTTCTGGCATGCTTTCTAACATTAGGATGTACTGTAGTGAATTCGAGCTGAGATTAACTTGATATTTTAATATGTAGTTCATTTTTTACAACTATGTCATTGCAAACTGTCTGAATTCATTTAAAATAGTCTTCGTCAGTTGCTGCTCAAATGCTGCACATGCATAACAGACGCAGCCGGACACTCCTTGAGGATGTGTGTTAGGGTAGCGGTGGGGTGGGAACTAGGAGCACAAAGAACAGGATGGGGTGAAGGCACCCGGGTGGATGCAGCCAGGCACACGAGGGCAATAGGGCTGGAAAGGTCCATATGCAGTGGTGAACAACATAGTTCAGGTTGCATCCACCTATTGTGCTGCAGCATATTTTTAAACCTTGACTAAAGTTAGCTGGTACACCTGATATATTTTTGGAGTAGTGCAGCCCATAAGCTTCATTGAAAACATGTAGGTAGGCAGTACACTGTTTTGCTACACATGCACTTAGCTTCATCATATCCCTCTGAGAGCCTTGTTTTTTTTTTATACGTAGGTTGTGATAATTTGGGTGCAAAGACAGGGCTGAATTATCTTTTAGTGCATTTTGAGTGTTTGAGTATCAGCATAAGAAATTATGAAATTTCCACTGCAGAAGTGATAATTAGATCCTCTTCGCTCAAATATTTTGTGTTAGTAGCACTGTCACAAGTGCTAAGAGATGCTTAAAAGTGCTTTACTCCTCATTAAAATGCACAAAAATCTGCATATTTGTTAGGTATTTGATTGCTGTTTAGGTTTTAACGTAGGCTGCCAGTCTGCAAGCTGGTTAAGTGGAACCATTTCGTAATAAATAGAATCTGTTGCAAGTGTCATTTTGGTTTACTTGTATGGTGTGCATTGTTCCACCATGCCACTGATAGCTATTACAGCACCATTTTTTGTACCCTTGTGTGGTGTGGTGGACTTCTCTCACTTTTGCACTTGATAATAATTGCAAACTCCTGGGTTGATGGTTTGCTTTATGAATTGGCAGGCTGGAGGTACCCAAGTCCAAAATGAAAGCAATGTACCTGGCAGCTGCCAAGCTTAAGGTTCACCCTGTGACCAAATATTGTGGGAAGTACCTTGTGGAGCACTTGACCCCTGAAAACTGCACAGGTAAGATAAATGTGCTACTTTCCATTGCTGGAAGACAGCATTGGCATGTGCCTGGTAATCAAGTGATGCTCAAGGGCATGCCAGAATGGCCCATCAGTTGTGCTCTTACTGCTCTGGGCATTGCAACAGATATGTTTAATGCTACAGGGCCCTTTGCTAAGCAGTTGGCCAGTACTTCTTGATCAGGGAAGTTGGGTATTGAAAGTCTGGGGGCACAGGCACCATTTCTTGACCGTCAGCTGCAAGTAGCATATCACGAGGAGTTTCACTAAAGCAACTTAGCATGTGCTGCCTTGGTCCACATGCATGTCTTTTACTGTGCAAGCAATTCCTTGCAGCTTTCAAACCACACTCTATGTGATCGTTATGAGCTCTTAAAATATTACACAAGCTTGATGTATGGTTAGTATTGACAGTAGTGTCAATAGGTTTGTTGTCATGGTAAACAGGAAGATGCTTGGTATTCTCTGCATTAGGGCAAAGTAGGACACTGTTAGGCTAGGCTGTCTTGGTAATTCAACATAGCATTTCATCGCATGTATTTACAAGTAGTGTCAGTCTTTCCTTCCTTCTTTCTTTTTCTTCATTTTTCAAATGAGTTGTTTAGCTCCGCTGTGGTGTCTGTGGTTATGGTGCTCGGCTGCTGACCCGAATGACGTGGGTTCAATCCCAGCCGCGGCAGCAGCCGAATTTCGATGAAGGCGAAATTCTAGAGGCCCGTGTGCTGTGCAGTGTTAATGCACATTAAAGAACCCCAGGTGGTTGAAATTCACGAAGCCCTTCACTACGGCGTCCCTCGTAGCCTGAGTTGCTTTGGAATGATAAACCCCAATAAACCGAAGTTGTGTAGGCACACCTATAAGCATAATGCTAAACACACTAAAAATGCTGTGTTGACTTGCTCAAGCTTTCAGCGAGTGAACACAGCACTACTCTATTTTTACTAATGAAGTGTCTTGCTACTACACGTTGGCAGTCTCATCTGGCCAGACTTGTACATCCTAGCAAATGGGCATTCTTTCAAAGAACAACCATTACAAATGCTAAATAAGAATTTTCTCCTGTAGATATCTTTATTAAGTGATGGAATTTTAAAAAACGTGGCATTCAAAAGAAAGTTTGGAATGTCTTCTTTCTCAGGAGCGCATTACTTTTCAATAGTTCCCAGCAGTGGCAGTGTACTTGTGCCACCTGTGGGCTAGCCTCTGCATGCTATCATTGGTAATAAGGGGAGCTGTTAATGTCTCCAGTGGTTTACTGCATTGGTGAACTCTTCATTGGATATGAAGCATGTGCCCTTCAATGGATTAATGGTTTCGTCATCCTGCGAAACAGCCAGGTAAGGTGGGTGGGCGCAAGACAGCTGCTCCCATTAGTCTTCGGTGACATGCAGAGATTGGTGCATCAAGTGGTGGAAGCGCATCGCTGTTGGTAGATGTGCACCGGTAAAGGAAGGCAGTACAAACTTTCATTTGGGTGTAGCATTTTTCAGTTATGCGAACAGTCCAGAGGCAAAACTTATTCAGCCCCCCCCCCCCCCTCTCCTCCCAATATTGTATTCAAGGGCTGCATGCATGTATTGGAAGGTCATGAGTTCTTTTTTTTTGGGGCACATCTACAGGGGTGCGAGCCATCCTTGTGGAGTCCATGGACCAGGAACTAGTCGCCGAAGTTGACGCATACATTCGTGACAACATTGCTGAAGTGGTGAAGAGCAAGGAGCTGCAGAGCCTGCCACACATCCAGGTGGAGCTGGTGCAGCACAGCAGCTTGGAGATGGATGCCACCAACAACAAGCACCTGTGCCACATGGTACTGGACTGGATGCGCTCCTCTTTTGACCAAGAGGGAGTCCTCATGGAGACCCTAACTGAGAAGGTGCTGCTGCTCTTCTTTTTCTTCTCTCTCTCTGCTGTTAGTTTGTCTCAGTTGAAGGTGTTATTTTTGCATTCATTTCATTAGCCAAGCATCAGTGAGCCAGTTTCGCGATCTATAGATGGAAACCCTACTGTGTGCATTTATATTTAGACAAGCAGTAGTGTTTTGCTCATTCCTTATGTTGGCATTGCAAGAGCAGCCTTTTTTTTTTTTTAAAGAGATATGTTTCTTCACAGCGTCTACAACAGGTTTCCAAATAAGGTTGAATGTGCATGACTGGCCAGTGTTCTTAAATTTGACAAAAAAAAGATTTAAAATAATTGTTCTCCCCAAATATGCACTGCAGATAGAGCAAGTACAGGACCAGTCTGTTTTGTTTGCTGCTCCTTGTTTGCAACGTCATGAGTACATAGGCAAGTTGATGTAGTGTACTACAAAGGAGTGAAAGCAATGCCTTGAATGGCATAGGTGGCTGGAGTGAATGTGAAAGTTTCGCTCTTGTGGGAAACACCTGTACCTTAGTCAATGGCAACCTAATTTATGCAGTCTCACTTTTGTCAAGTTTGCATAATTTTTCTTGCTGCTGTGAGCCACCGTGGTGGCTCAGTGGTTATGGGGCTCGGCTGCTGATCCAAAAGATGCAGGTTTGATCCTGGCTGCAGCAGTTGCTTTTTGATGGAGGCAAAATGCTAGAGGTCTGCGTACTGTGCGATGTCAGTGCATGTTAAAGAACCCCGGGAGGTCGAAATTTTCCACAGTCCTCCACTATGGTGACCCTCATAGCCTGAGTCACTTTGGGACCTTAAATCCCATAAACCATAAACCATAGTTTTTGCTGTTCGTTCACAGAATACACACACTGTTCAATGTTTTTGCCTTGGCTGCAGTCAGCACCTCTTTCTTGCTGCTTATTATTTAGTAAGATTTGGAAAAGTTTGAGAGAAATTGAGAATCTTGCAGAATGTATGGTAGCATACTTTTGACTGATTGTTTGGTAATGAATTTCTCTTGCTAATTAAATGAAATTGGCACAGACCTTGAGAAAGAATGTGCCAACCATCAAAAGGTTCTCCACCAAGAATGTTTCATCAAGGTTATCTTGTTTTGCATTGGACTGCGCATACCTTACCCATGTCTTTATTCTCATGAAACGAGAGAAACCTACATGTGCACTGTGCAGAGAAGTAATCACCACTAGCCACATTCTATTCTCATGCACAAACTCAAATTAAGGAAAAGGCATTTCTGACAATTTTGTGACTAGCGCATCTCTTCCCACCTTAACTTGCACCTAGAAATTTTTACGGTCATAAAAAAAAAAAGAGCAAAGCTTCTAAGCAAACTGTTACATTTTAAAATCGTTTTAGTTCTTTAGCCTAAAAACACATTTAACCTTGTATTTGGTGCATGATAGCCTTTAGTTGCTTATGTGCCATAACACCCAAACACAACACCTGAAGCTTCTAGCTTGAAGTGAAAAAGTGCTGTATTGCGACAATTTCCCAAAATGTGCCATGTTGCAAAGGTGGCTACCGTATTTACTCGCATAATAGGCGCACTCGCATAATAGGCGCACCCCTAGTTTGGGCGCGAAAAATCAATATTTTTTATTTCCGCGCATAAAAGGCGCACCCAGAACTTGGCACTGTGATCAATACTGTATTTACACGATTGCAAGCCGACACTTCGCTACCCCCCGCTCCCCAATCTTTATTTTAACAAATTTTTTGCTGAACTGACTACTAGTCCTCACTAGTGCTGCTGCGGACCCACAGCACGTACAACGACATCGCGTAGAACAGCCGCACACAGTTTTCAGGGATGCTCACTTTAAACGTCAGTTTGGAAAGCTTCATCTCGAGCCGGAAACGTTCCCGACTTAGGCCCGCGAAAACCTTGGCGCTTGGAGTCGCGTACAAAAATTTAGGGACAACGCAGTCACAACTTCGGCCACGTTGTATTTTCCAACCTGCCGCGCTAGCCGTGTTCGAGAGCAAACTCCCAGCCGTGTAGCTGTTAAGGTGCTTGGCCGTCGAGCTAAAACAGCAACGCTCCGCGGCAAAGCCATAAACTACGATGAACTATCGCGCTGCCGCAGATCCCCGCACTTGACAGCAACAAAAAAAAACAAACAAAAAAAAACGAGCTGGAGATGCTGATGGCGATATGGATAGCGAAAGCTCGCGGCGGAGGAAAACGATGATGATGATAAGCTCTACCTCGGGCGCCCTCCGTGGGTGGCGTCTGGAAGCTCCTATGCGCGTGTGTGGCCTCCACGATCAAGCGCCCGTTGCGCGCAGCCGGAGCCGATCGCACAGGCCTCGGCGCGTGCATTCCGAAGGCTATTCCCGCGTGGGTCGTGGAAAGTTTCGGTGCGGCCCTTACACAGATTTTTTTTTAATATTTTGTTCGGGAAAACGGGGTGCGGCCCGTACACGAGTGCGTTTACGCGGTGTGTTCAATTTTGAGAGTCGAAAAATTTCCGGAAATTTTACCCCGCGTAATAGGCGCACCCCGAACTTTGAGCCGGATTTTCTGGAAAAAAAGTGCGCCTATTATGCGAGTAAATACGGTATTTGGGCAAGTTGATATTGGATTTATTTTTCTTGATTAAAGGCCAGAGCAAGCAAGGACATCTTGACGAAAGCGCCTATGTGATCATTGTTCTTTTTTATACCCTCCTCTTCTTGGTGCTTTATTCAGGGATGAGTGTCATGTCGATGACTTTATGAGGAAAATGGTGTTGGAAAACAGCAGCTGATGCATTTTCTCATTTTGGTGCACATATAGCTTCACAACAGGTCATGTTTCATAGGTCAAAACGACCAATTTTGCACAGCTTAGAAAACTTGCCAGAGGCCAAGGTCAGTTTTGCTAGGTGCTTTTATTTTGCCCAAAAGCACTCTAGATATGTTTTTCCAAGGCAAGCAGCAATGTTACTTAATCAGAATTAAGCGCCAACCAGACATGCACATTTATCATGTCCAAAAACAGCTTATTTCTTTTGTATAGCAGTTTCTGTAGCTTCCAGGAGGCATATTGCTGTTCTGAATTTTCATTCAAGGAAATGACATTGTTTATTATTGCACAGAATATATCTGTTGCCAGACAAAAACTACCAATTGATACGAGCCACTAGATGGTTTTGCTATGCTTGGAAACTGATAATCTGGTTTTATGATTTCACTCGTCGTAAATTTCTTTTATGGTGGCAGTAATGCCTACTCGTCATGCCATGGCTTTGCACTACATCTTGTAACCAAGTATGGGCCCTCTTTTTAGGTGCACATGCTGTACCTGAACCTTGATCGCACTCTGCATGACTGCAATGACATTGAAACTGGGGATGCTAAGGACACGGAAATGATCCAAGACTACAAGCGTCTCTCCCGTCGGCTGTCTCAGCCAAAGGGCAGCAAGACCAAAGGGCGCCCTGGAATCACTGTGACAACACCAGCCAAGCCACGGCAGTTCCTTTACACACGCTCAGATTCTAGTGGATCTTCTTCATCGGACGAGGAAGATCGTGATTGGAAGATCATTGCAACTACATCTACGGGAGGTACGGCAGCTGATTTACTGAACAAAGCATGTTTGTGTGCATCATTACTAGACGCCTTGTGGAAGTGTTATTCCTGCAAAATTAAGGTGAAATATGCTGCTGAGCATTGTAGTTAGTGCTGTATGACTATTTCTGGCTGTCAGCATATTGTTTTATGGGACACTCTTTTTGTCACCTTTTTGTTGAGGAAATCAGCAGTCTCTGATCAAAAAGCCAGGTTCGAAAGCTATAATGCAACCTGTAGTGTGAACTCCCACAAATTGTCACACTGTCGTTATATGCTCATAGCTTTGTCATTTTTAGTGTCTTGTTTGTTTTTGTCGCATTCACGATGAGGCACATTTTGAAAAAACAGTAAATAATAGCACATAACTGAACTACAATGTGATGCTGTTTCCTGCCAGAAACTTCAAAGTTGCAAATGTTTTTGCTGTGAGGTCTGTTTTACTGAAAATTAATTTTTCGCACTTTGAATTTTCCCTCCACCCTCCTCGTAAAACCTCCCCAGCTGAGAACAGTGGCATAATCTGGCCTTTCGTGGTGTTTTGCTCGTCAGCATTGAAAGCTTCGTCTGCTCATTATGAGATCACGTGTTCACTTTGTCTCTTATGGCTGCATTTTGATGGAGGCTGTAGTGAAAAATAATAATTTTGAAAATTAATGCATGCTACATAGTCATAGTTCATCTAAATTAGTCCAGCAGTTTTCTGATAAAATAGCCTGGAACATGGGACCTTGCTAATTCTGTATGAAAGTTTCATATCATTGTGCGACAGGTGTAGGCAGTTCATTCTGCATGTGTGCTATGTTGCCTGTACCATGTAATGAAGACGTCTGTTGCCTGGAGCTCATGAAAGTTCAGTAGTGAATTGCTGTCTCTGCAAAGGTGGCACCTTAGTACAGTAACTGCACACGTTTTGTACCAAAGAAGAGAAGTGAAGTTAGATTTCAAACTGAAGATGTAAGCATGGGCAAAGCTGGAACATTGCCAATCTGTACCCACCTTAAAGGGATGCTGAGGGAAAATTTAAGATGGTGTGCGTCAATAGATTACCCTATTCTAACTACAAAAAAACTACTTCAGTGGAAATGGAGCTCTTAAAAGCTAGGAAAGGCCAAAAAAATGAAGTACAGGTGTCGGCGTCACTGGTCGATTTCACCAGTAGACTGTGATTCAAGGACAGTTTTTTGGCTGTGCATCCCTGAGGCTAGGCTACAGTGCAAACCCTTCAAAGTGGGAGTCATAGAGCCCTTTTCAGGGTATAGATGCCTCAAATTAAAATGAGTAACGGGAAAATTTTTAAATGCAATTTTCTCTGCAATAAATGTGCCTTTTGCTACGGGAATAACATGAGCTAACCCAGAAGAAGCCATAGAATCGATTTTTGCGGAGAAAATATAGGATGGAATTGCCCTCAGTGTCTTTAATGCTTGCACATGCATACAGTGAAAAGTAGAGGTGCTGTTCCTAACATTCGGCACCATTGCTAGCCATTGCATTTGGTACTGGTTTGTCTTAACCAGGCATATACAGTCTTCAGAGGGTAGGCAAGTGTAATATTTCTTGTTATCCGCTGTGGTGGCTCAGTGGTTACGGCGCTCGTCTGCTGACCTGGAAGACGCTGGTTCGATCCTGGCAGCGCCGGTCGAATTTTGATGGAGGAGAAATGGTAGAAGCCCGTGTACTCTGTGATGTCAGGGCACATTAAAGAACCCCAGGGGGTCGAAATTTCCGGAGCCCTTCACTACGGCGTCCCTCATAGCTTGGGTCGCTTTGGGGCATTAAATCCCCATAAACCAGATTTCTTGTTCATCTTGTCATCTCATCATCACCATTTTTCTTGCTATTTCCGAGTTGGGCTTGTTGTCCGAGCCTGTATATTAGGGGTCAAGTTCATTGTCCAGCCTGCTGCTGGTGCCTTCATGCCATAGTGCCACTGATGGCATTAGTATATGCACATCAGAATTAAGGTATGGCGTAGCTCATTGTTTATTCTGAAGATGTGTTAAGCAGCTGTCACTCACATCCCTGTCATGCACGCGAGTTAAGTGTACTTAAGGGTAGTGTCACTCGCAGTAAGTGCACTCTGCCTACACCAAACGACGCAAGTTTGAAGTGCGTTCATGGAACACACTTGGCTGGCCGAGTGCGTAGCCTCGCTGGCAGCGATTGCAAAGGCACAAAATGAAATCTACAAAAAAAAAGAACACAGTAGTTAATTTTAGTTGTTGAACAGTTTTAGTAAGGAATTTGTTTGTTATAGCAAGAAGCAAAACAGTACAAATAAACGAAATAATAATCATGTACGCAACTCATGTCACGACGTGCGATGTGGCACTGTGGAGACGCCATTTTCATTCTGTTAGTTTGGTTTGTGCTTGTTCGTCAGCTGGTGGAGTGCCTACGTGCAACGTTCACACGTGCCGGCCATGCTGGTCATGTTATGAAACGTCTGTGCGGCGTCGACACTTCCGATCACCATGACCTCGTTATTTCCGCCGAGCTGCTTTCTTCCCCACTTCAAGCCGCCATATTGTTAGTCAGAATTCTGGATAGGGTGAGAACTTCTCTTCGCTGGTCTTGAGACTCGTGCTACCTTAGTTTAGAAGGTTGTTTAGTTTGTTTTTATTCGTTCTGCTGATTTAGCCTATCAGTTTTTAAGAAGTCTTCCCTTTTCCATCTACTTTCTCAAGTATTACGGCCATTTTTTATCGCAATTTTTTAATTTTTTTTGCTTCAAGTGCAGTCTGCTTTCCTGTTTAACACCATGCAGCCTGAAGTGTCACTCGAGGTACTGAAGTGCACTCTCTGTAAGTGCATTTAACTTGTGTGCTTGAAAGGGGTGTCAGTGTTTATTAATTGTTGTTCCAGGTCACATCTTTCTTATAGCCTGACTGCTCTTCAACAGACTGTTTCGTGCAAGTCGAGTGCTTGTAAGTTAGTTTCCCCCAGCAAAAAGAGCATGCTCTTTGCTGTGCAGCCCACAGTACTATGGGCCTGGCGGTTGTATCGGGCACCATGATCGTGCTGTCGGTGGTGCAAAGGCTCAATGGTCCAGCCAGCACTGGTGATAGCTCACCTGAGGTGTGCAACACAACACTGGGATACACCACAATGCCTCCCATGATGAGCTCCCGCTGTGGCATGGGCACGGCAGAGTTCCAGGGCAAGCTGCTTGTCTGCGGTAAGTTCAGGGGTCTCTTCAGCCACAAGTTTTCTTGTTGCTTGCATTGGCTTCAGTGTTTTTTTTTTTATTGTGTGTGTGTGTCAGAGAAGAGTGTTCTATTGTCTGGTGTGGTAGAATAATTTTGGTGAACTGTCAGCAGGTAGCTTTACTAATGGACAAAAATACCATATCTGGTCACGTAATTTGCGCACCCCAAATTTATTACCTGGATTTATTTAAAAAAAAAAAACTTTCACTTGCATATTTTACACTCCCCTCTGCACCAGACATGGGTGCATGCAAGGCAAGGTTGGGAAGATTGAGGCAGCCGTGTCACCATGTGCGGGCTCAAAAAGCCTGTGCACAGCGGGCTCTTTTGAGCCTAGAGTGCGAGACTAGGGCATCAGAACCAGCGTACTTCGATGCGCGCTGGAGGGTATGAATACACTTATAACTGGAGTCAACTTTTTTTTTTGTCACTGAATGGTGCGGGTCGGAGAGTCATTGTGTGGAAGACTATATACGGTATATGTTGCGCGTTATGACCTTTGTAGAGATTTTTAGGTAGTGTTTGCAAAGTCTCCACAGGATTTGCGTGCCCCCTTTTTGAAGCCTTGATTTAAAGGAAAAAAGTGCAAATTATGCGAGTAGGACTGATTGACTTGGGATTGAGAGGTGCTTTATTGGTTGCATAAATTGTGCAGCAAATTTATGACTTACTGCTAGTTTTTGCGCCAACTCTGTGTGGCATTTGGCTGCTGAGCCAGAGGTCACTGGATTGAATGCTGAATGTGGTGACAGCTTTTTAACGGCGGCAAAATGCAGACATTCATGTGCTGTGCAGTGTTAGTGCACAAAAAAGGACCCTAAGTTTCCATAATTGAACTACAGCCCAGCTCACTTGGTCACCATTCTTGTTGTTTTGCATAATGGTCAGTACATGGGGACTTGCAAAATCTATTCATCATTGGTTGTTTCTGTACAGGCGGCTATGATCGGGGCGAATGCTTGCGCACAGTGGAGGCCTACAACCTGGCCACAAATCGCTGGAGCTCCTTGGCACCCATGCAGACCCCACGGGGTCGGGTCGACGCCACCGTTTTGAATGGCCTCGTCTATGTGATAGGGGGCAGCGATGGCTCCAAGGAATTGGCATCAGCCGAGGTGTTCAACGGCTCAGCCTGGAACACCGTGCCACCAATGGCTGTTGCCCGCTCCAATGCCGGTAGGTGCAAGGGCACTGTGGATCGGCCCCAGTGCAGCTGCTCTTTCTTTCCAGTGTTTTACTGCACTGGCACAGTGGCAGCCTTTTTTTTTGGGGGGGGATCACACTTTTGACTAAATGTGCAATGCATATATGGATCTCTAGAGCTAATTGTATAAGTGATGGCTTCATATATTAATGTGTACTGTTGATTTTACAACACAGCAGCCACATTATGTCCGAGGTATGTGGAGTCACTGATATTGGTCAAAGTAAAAGATTATAGCTATCATTGTATTCCCTGTGAGCTGAGGTATGTAACTACGAATCAAGTGTTCGCTTCAAGTGTTTACTTTTGAAGTTTTTGTTTTCACAAATGGTAGAAAATTTTAATGTCTTAAAAATAAATTGCCACGGTGAATATATAATTGCATTTTTAAAATTATTGTGAGAAGCTGAAGCATATTCTTACTGACAACCAAGTTTGGTGAAGGAAGTAACGAAGTGCACCTGTGACCAATGCCCTCCACACCTCGCTCTCTTAACCATGGTAGAAATGCATATAAAGTCATATTTCTGTGCATTGGTGAAACTGCTTATCTTGGGCCCATTGGTGTTTCTTTGGTATGAGGCAGTATATGCTGCTCGGTATGTGTTCATTGCAGTTAATTCTTTCCCTTGTCCATTAAATGCTGCAGGCAAGTGTGATGAATATAGACAATGTTACAGGCATCGAAACTTCTACTTAAGCTTTACTTTTTGGCTGGCTTTCACCTTTTCAGTTCTATTCCCTGTGTTGTATTAGATGCCTCTCTTTCCATTGTTACTTCAGGGAGTCTGGAGTAATAGCTAAAATTCAGAATTTGATCAGTATTATTTAATAAGTGAGGTCTTCTGGAAATATTTGATCAGTGCATTGAACTGAGTTAGAACGGCTGCTTGGGCTAGTTGGTATAGATTCATTGCTACGAGGCAGCATGCAGAGACAACTAACAAGAAGAGACACACAGCAAGGTGCTAACTATCAACTGAATTTTATTCAGAAAAAAAAAAATCTCTTAAATATCGCTGTTCTGCACGTCAAGCGGTTGCACATCACGTGGAAATGGTCAATCAGCAAACCTGTCAATAAACGTGAATTCTTTATCATGCAGAGTCAAGGCGGTACTGCTGGCGCGTGAGTCTCCTTTCCTTATGTGACATGCTTCTGCGAGCTCTCGGGTCACTTTATCTCGGTGCCTGAACAGCACCACCACCCTGTCAAGGAGGGAGTTTTCGAGGAGTGTGCAATGGATCTGTCTTTCACCTTGGAGCTCCTGCAAGGCAATGGCCTGCGATTTCTGGACCTTCGGTTGAGTTTTCTTAAGGACCATGTGTGCTGGGCATACGAACCGCGCACAGCAAAACCCCTGCTAGACTACCGGTCTGCTCACTCGAACTTGTGAAAAGAGGCATTGCAGTTACATGGTTAGGGTCAGAAATTTCTAAGTCATGCTACCACAACGTTGGAAGTAGCTTTTCAAAACCAGGTGGCAAGATTGAAGATCACTACTGGGTTTCCGCTTTCTGTCTTGATGTCGGTGAGCAAGAGTTTGCTGAAACGTGCCAGAAGAGGTCAGGCAGGTGCCCCTGAACAAGAACCAGAAGAGAAATGGAAGTATGCAGTGGTGCCCTACGTCCATGGAATGACGCATTGTCTGAAAAAAAATATGGTCACGGTACGGAGTGCAAGTAGTGTTTTCCATTCCAAGGAAGCTTGGCGAGATATGCGCATGGGCCCATAGAAGGGCTTAGTCACAAGCTAATACCTACAGGCTGTAGCGTCCGGCACCAGTTTTGATATGTAACATGTGCAATTGGTGTAGTATACAGCATTCCGCTGATGTGCGGAAGAACATACATAGGCCAAACGGGCAGGTGCCTCAATAAGTGATTATGGGAGCATTTTTGTTCCCTTTCATGTCGGCCTCTCAGGAACTTAGCCGAGCATTGCAATTCATGCAAGGATATTCGCCCCTCCTTGACAGGGCGGTGGTGCTGCTGTTCAGGCACTGAGATAAAGTGACCCGAGAGCTTGCAGAAGCGTACCACATAAGGGAAGGAGGAGACTCATGCGTTAGCAGTACCACCTTGACTCTGCATGATAAAGAATTCACGTTTATTGACAGGTTTGCTGATTGACCATTTCCACGGGATGTGCAACCACTTGACGTGCAGAACAGCGATATTTAAGAGATATTTTTTCTGAATGAAATTAATTTGATAGTTAGCGCCTTGTTGTGTATCTCTTCTTGTCCGTCGTCTCTGTGCACTGCCTCGTAGCAATGAACAGTGCATTGAAGTAAACAAACTTAAATTTTTCATCTTGTCTTTGTGGGCCGTCAGCGAGTTATGTTTTTGAAATATTTCATATCTTGTGCACACTTTCATACTTAATAGCTGAGCATGCATTTCATTTAAAATCTGCGCATGAAGACCTTTTGTCATAGTTGACATTTGAGGAGGAGAAAACAATAACCATACTTGACTCTACTAAAAGGATATAGCTACCCTGCTCATATTGGCGTAAGGCCTGTTGTTCTTTATTTTCTTAAATACGTTGAATTTTTTTTGCGTGTGTGTATATATATAATGTTAGGTGTAAGTGTTATCTCTCAGTATGCATACAGCACATTGTCACCCTGTCACTTATGTACCAAGTAGCCGTAGAGCATCAAATGGCCTACTATTGTGTTTTATTAGATGCTTTCATAGAATTTCTGCTATGGCTCCTGCTACATGGCACTTGATAGACACCTGCATGTCTGAAACAGTTGGGCTTAGCAATGAAAAACAGCCACCTATTGGAAGCCTAAAATCTCATAAATATTGTGAGTATGCAGTGCAGTTGTCCACCGCAGTTATTGCTTTCAACACTGCTACAAGTTTGTGAGCTTTTTTTTTTATTTCAGGCTTCTTTTAATGTTGTAGCAGTTGTGTTGGTAGCCAGTTGCATGTTAATATTCTGGGGCACAACTTCTTTTGGAAGGTGAATTTAACTCCAGGTTGTCAGTGCACACTCAAAAGAAAAATGAATAGAACTGGACAATTCAAGTGACTGTTGTGTCCATGCTGTCCGTCTTGTTTTACCACTGTTGCACATAACAGCAAAACCAACTAACCAAGCTGTCGGCTCTTGAAAGGGCCGTAGGCACCCAATTTTAGTAGCATGTTTTCTTCATTCAAATGATGCTTAGAAATTGGGATACATTATTCACCACATGGTAACGTTAAACCTGGACATAATGATACTGAAAAAAGTATTTTGAGACAGGTTTTCATTGCATGCAGTTTTCAAGTGAAAACTTGAAAGAATAATGCAGAATGAAATCCAGAATAAGAAATAGTGTAGGTAAAATCACCTTGAGAATGGTTACAGTAAGCCCCGTTAATCATAGTCACAAATGCGGGGAAACGTTTCGTGATCACACTGATAGAGTGAGTGCAGCAATAGCTGTCACCACCACCACCTCTGCCGTGACTCACACAACGCCGCTACGAGTGGGATGGGGAGAGCGGGGCAGGCGGAGGAGGAGTCTGAAGCACCACGGCCGGGCTAGAGGAGAGCATGCACTGTTGCCCTGCTTCTTACCACGTGTTCCCACTCTCGGTCTGCCCGCCACCGTTGTCCCAGGAAATGGACTCTTCTCCATGCGTCGCCGGCGCTCATCGCCGTCCCCGCTTCCGACACGCGAGAGCTATCGGTGCTGGGATCACTCGAGCAACTATCTGGCAGCGATGGACGCACACTGCTCGTTCCATGCCTTTAAAGAATTACTTTGAGCTTTCATTATCAGCATGCCATGGGTGACCTTGACGCCAGAACGAAGGGAGGACAGTGAGGCGAACTTAAATGAACTTTGGCAAAACTTCCCGCCTGCCCCCTGATGCCTACATGCTGCGCTGCCGCCGAAGTAGCGCATGCATCAACAATAGCATCTTCCTTGTCCCGTGGTTGGTGAAGCCATTGTGCGATGCGAAGGAGCCTGCGCTGTATTCTGCAGCCCGAGCAGTGCACACACAATTCGCGCATTGTGTGAGAGATGCAAGAGCGCCATGCTTGTTTCGTAATCTGCATGCTTGTGGGCAATAGCTTCAGCTGCCTTCACTGTTTACAACGGCTTCCGCACCGCGCTGAAGGATGGCACCATGGCTCCGCATGAAACTTTGCACTCTCCATCCTAAGCGATGCTGCAATTGTTTGGCCAAGACGAAACCTTACCTTACAACAAGGTTCACTTGCTAGACTGTGCTACGCAAGTACTGTTCTTGCCCAAGTCTACTCTAAACTATGAGGGAGAGTGCATTTTTTTGCTGTCTTATTTTTCGCTGCTTCTGAGTATGAGCTGTCGTTGTGCCATGTGGTGCAAGATTTCAAAAGTGAAAGCAGCAGAGACTACTGCGCTTCCCATGTAGATGCACTGACGGCACTGGAGCATGGCGTGTTGTGTACAACAAGTGCAGTCACTCGTTGTGATTGTAGACGTTCCTGTCATGTCAGTTGACGTTTTATTGACATGAAACTTTCGCCTGGTTCTGCCAAATTTCGGGTACCTCAGCATTAGCTAACAGATAGTCCGTGCAATGAACTCGTCAACCATCTAAACACCTTCGTTGCATAGTTTTCAAGTATGCATGCTTCAGGGGGGGTAATGTTGGGAATTGAGGAACTTCGTAATAACCAGGCATTCGCCTCATCGAAGTGCGTTACAACCAGGTTTAACTCATTCGTTTATGAGCGTTAAATAATTTATAATTACATTTCTTCTTGTTGCTGACACTGCAGGAAATATGAGGTAGTCAACTCAGAATGTTCAGAAATCCTCCAGAGCTGCCCTTTTAGAAGGCCTTTGAGAATGTACACAATGCAACATGCACAATGCAATGTAAGTCTGCAACAGGTATTTTGGGGCTCGCCAGGACCCAAAAAAATGTCAGAA
Source organism: Amblyomma mixtum (assembly GCF_055824585.1). Classification (NCBI taxonomy): domain Eukaryota; kingdom Metazoa; phylum Arthropoda; class Arachnida; order Ixodida; family Ixodidae; genus Amblyomma; species Amblyomma mixtum. The sequence continues at coordinate 192,412,921 of NC_143014.1, read as the reverse complement.
TAATCACGGTCCGAAAAATCTGTGAACTTCAGTGATGTCATTTTACTGAGAAAGACTGGCTTGAAAAATCGCGAATTTCGTCATTTCATGCGTTTCACTTGCAAGCAATAATATTAGCTTGTAAATGAACCAGAGTCACGCTTTTGTCATGTCCGCACACCTCACGTCGCCAATTTAAACTGTGTGTGACACAGCCAGAGGGCATACCGCGAATCATGCCAGAAACCAATTCTGCACTAGTGTGCCACAATGCACGCTGTCTAAAATATGCCCCCCATCGTACGCTGCCAGACACACACCGCCCAACACATACCTCATGACGTGAGGAGAGTCCCATTTCTATGGGCAACAGCAGTCGTAAAGAACAAGGCTAGTGGGTACTTGAGAGAAGTGAACGCCTCCAACTGTACCCCCCAACCCATCACTCCTGCACAACATGCTGCTGCATCCGAGCTTCTTCGGATGCCGATGCGCGAGTTGCTTCAGGACGTTAAGCCACACATACCATACAACATACCACTGTACAAAGTAGGCCTGTCTGCTGACTGGGCTGAGATAGCAACAGAATACTATTCTTCAGTTTGTCTGCACACTGAAAAGATATAGATTTATCGAGACAGCTGTTGCCGTACATATGCAGTGAAATTTGAACAAACCTTAAGGAACCTAAAAGAATTGTTTGCTCGATTTAAGGGGGGACACTGGTCTTGAAAAGAAAATTTTAATTTAGTCATAGTTATGAAATTTTCAGGGCACATGTATTTTTGTGCGCTGATTCTAGATATGTCATTTAATTTCATGCAAAATGATTCCTTGAGCACTTATGCACTTTTTATGCACATATTTTGCGAAGAGTTTTGAAGAAAATTTGCTGCAGGAAACTCGCTGAAATGTATGCCATTGGGTTCTCTTGACACCAAGGAATACAATAAGGGTAAAATTATCATCCTGGCTCTCATAGAACTTGAGTAATAGGGTACTGAAGCTGCCACTTCAGAAACAGGAATACACACTTTCCTTCTCAATTCTGAAGCGACAACTTCAAAACTCTATAACTTAAGTTCTATGATAGGCAGGAAGACAATTTCACCCTTATTGTATTCCTTGGTGTCAGGAGAGCCCAGTGGCATACATTTCGGCGAGTTTCCCGCAGCAAATTTTCTTCAAAATTCTCCACAAAATACTAGCATAAAAAGTGCATAAGTGCTCAAGGAATTATTTTACATGACATTAAATGACATATTTAGAATCAGCACACAAAAATACATATTCCCTGAAGATTTCGTAACTGTGACTTCATTAATAAAATATTTTTTTTCAAGACCAGTGTCCCCCCTTAAGTGAGCATACTGCCACACTTTAAAGTCTACTGAGGTTCCTTGAGGCAAAAAAGTAGACTGGTGGGCGATGTGCTTCATGACTAGTTTGCCAACGAAGAGCATGAGGCGGACACAGGACAAAGAAAGAAACGTACACACACATTTCATTCTTTGTCCTGTGTCCGTCTCGCGCACTTAGTTTTCAAACAATCCATTCCATTGTAGCCACCGCAATGGCTCTGTGGTTATGGCGCTCGGCTGCTGCCCCGAAAGGCACGGGTTCGATCCCGGCCACGGTGGTCATATTTCAATGGAGGCAAAATACTGGAGGCCCATGTACTGTGTGATGTCAGTGCAGTTCAAGAACCCCAGGCGGTCAGAATTTCTGGAGCTCTTCACTACAGCATCCCTTATAGCCTGAGTTACTTTGGGTTAAAACCCCACAAACCATAAACCATTGCTTTGCATTAAACTAAAACTTGCAGTGTGCTGAAATCTCTTCATCTGAAAAATATTCGTAGGTATGATATTAATTGCATAAAGTACACTCAAGTGGTATGTATTTCACTATTGCGTCACATGTTCACACAAGCTCTAGTTCAACAGAAAAATAGATGTAATTCTTGAGTCTTCCTCACGAATGAGACAAATGCTGAATTGTTTGAAAAATATTTGCAGTTTCAAATTATCATTTGATAAAGGAATTGCTAAAGTTAGACTATTCAATTTGTCATTCAAAGCTTCAAAATATTTACACCTTTACTGCTATGCCAAAAAAATAACTCATTGTTGAAAACAGGGTTAAGTACAGTTTTCTGCTATGGGTGTGTGTGGTGTGTATTAGAGAAAGAGGAGAAAATTTAAAATAAAGAAATCCCAAGTCCACTACTCGGTGCGGCATGATGGTGCCTGATCAGTTCTTCTATTTCATTGAATCCTCTAGTGATTGTGATTTTCTTAGAAAAAATGGTTTTAACACCTGTCTCAATCCTTGCGTAAAATAGCTTTCTATTATTATTTTTTTACTTTTTGTATCGTTAACATTTTTTTGCCTGTGTAATTTATGAAAGCACATTTTATTTTGAGGTAGTAACACGCAAGTAGTTCTCTTCTTCTGAAACAACCTTTGCTCAGTCTGATTGCATGGATGTCTTTGGTTTCACTTGCCCTCAAAATGAACATTATGTTTAGTTGGCTTTTTTTTTTCTCTTTGGCTGTATTCCGGAAGCATGTAGTCAAAAAAGGAATATGTGAATGGCTTTCTTGTGCAAAGATATATATGTTAGAAGATGTGCATATTAGTCATGGCTTTATGCTTGAAAAAGAATATTTCATGGTGATACCTACTCTTCATTTTCCTTACACACATACGTTGCACCAGTTTTTCTGCCTGCAGAAATAATTGAAAGCAGTGGAACAATGGGTTTCAAGTGACTAAAGTATTGGTTTGATAATTGCTGATCAAAAACTATTTCTGCATTAATCCTGATTCTGCACTGCATGCTCAAACTCCCGAACTTCCGCCACTATGGCTGAGTGGTTGTGGTGCTTGGCTACTGACTGAAAGACACGGGTTTGATTCCGGTCACAGCAGGTGTAATTTGATGGAGGTGAAATGGTAGAGACTCGTGTACTGTGCGATATCAGTACACGTTAAAAAACCACATGTGATCAAAATTATCCAGAGCCCTCCACCGCGGCGCCCCTCATATAGCTTGAGTCGGTTTGGGACATTAAACTCCATTAACCAAACTTAACCAGCAAACTCCCAAACTACGTATACATGTCGAGGCCAGCTCTGTGCTGGGTTTGAACCCGGCCATTGAAGCTAAATTGCATGCGGATACTAAATGGCATGCCGATACAGTTCGGCACATGCTCACAATGGTATTGTTAATTTTGTTCACATAGTACTATGTGTCCTTTTTTAATGTGTCATGTTTTGAGACCTAAAAAAGAGCACCTATCTGCATTTTCAGTGTTCTCCGATTTGCATGCTGTAACTTGTTCCGCCTGTGATTTTGGGGATCTCTTTTTGCAGGGCTACAGCAGACCTCACACTTCGTGGCTTTATCCCCATCACATCACTGTACTTGCTCAAGCGTAGCTTTAATCTACATGCTTTGTCCTTGTACACTGCTGTTTCTCGTGGCATTATTGTGGGTGGTGGTTCCAGAGTGTGTCGTGTATTTCTCGCATTGTCTGTAGAGGCGTGTGTGTGCGTGTGTGTGTGTGCATGTCTGTGCATCTCAGTTGGAGGGCAGAAGAGTGCCAGCCAAGAGCAAACTTTTGGGCCCTGCGGGTCAGTGCAGTAAAAAGCACGTAATGCTCCGTTTCCGTTTTTGCTGTGCTTTCAGGTTGAATCAGCCAACGCCCTCCACACTCCTAGTTCTGCCTCCCGGCGCAGCAAGAGAACACGAAACTGTAAAACACAGCTGTGCAAAAATTCTGCACCCCAAAACAGTGCAGTCAAAATAGAAGCAGTGCAGGTGAGGACTTGTGAAGCTGACGACGTGGGCATCCAGGGTACCAAGCAAAAAAGAAGCATGTAGGGACATCCAGCAAGTGGCGAGCATCGTTTATCTTCCCTAGGTCATTGGATTGCAGTTGCAGGCTTCTCTCCAGAGTCACAGCTCATCTGCCCACTCTGCTGCAAACAAGAGCCAAACTGCTACCCTTCAAGGCGCTACTGCGACACCAGCTTCAGCCCTTCCTGTGCTCCCCTTATCTTGCCTACAGCCTTTCCTTTTCCTTATCTAAGTATTTGTAAGAAGAATACTTGTCCCCTTTTTCTTCAGGTTTCCTGCTCCCCAGCTCCACTTTTCCTCCTTTGTTTTTGTTTACTTTTTTTTCTGTAATGAAAGTACAGAGAATTTCTTTCAGCTCAGCTGGAGACTAGGCTTCCTCCCTTTGTTGTGTAATTCTGGTGTGCTCCTTTGTGTCTACAGTCGCTGACTACATCCACTATACGCTGGCATGATGCAGCTGCTCACAGCATAGGGATGCTTGGAGTGGTCTTGTTTTGCTGCCTGCTTATGTGCTGTTGGTTGTACTGCTATTGCACATTCAGTTATTTGTACCCTCACACTCGCGTGCATTTTATTTTCTTGGTTTCCTTTGCATATGTTTGTCTTTGTTCTTATCTGTTACACAAATTTTCTGCATGCTTTGAAATATTTGTTAGCCGTACAGAACCTCCATTTCACTGCTTTCCTTCTTCATTAAAATCTGCGCAGTTGGCTATTTAATGGCACCATGCACACAACTTTAAATACTTTCTTTGTTCTTTATGTGAATGCCATGCACTTTTCTGGATTTATTTTTGTTTGCATACTCTTCAGGGTGTTCATCCATGGCTGGCCTGTAGTAATTTTTTCCCTGTTTCAAATGCCCCCAGTATACAGCCTGTATGCATAGGTTCAGTGAGAGCATTCCCTGTTCTTATTCCCTATTCTTATTCCTGCATGTCTCCAGCAGGAAAGAATAGTTTCCAGGTGTGAATGAGAATGTGTGAGTGGGAAACCAGCAGCGGTGGTCCCCAACAGTGAGCGTGGTGGCAAGCGAGGTCATCTCACTGCTCACACTGTTTGCACTGATTGTCAGTGCCAGAGGTGCCAGAATCCCCACGAAGTGACTTAGCTGCTGTGTTCTGTGCAGGCATCTGTCAGCTGGACAACAAGGTGTTTGTGGTGGGCGGCTGGAATGGCAAGCGTGGGCTGTCATGCTGTGATGTCTTCGACCCTCTGTCCAAAACCTGGAGCAGTGCAGCTCCAATGTTACTTGGTGAGCAGCCTTGCTTAGCTCTTCCAGAGGATTGTGCGGCTGCAGTGGACAGTCAGCAGCACGTTACAAAGCCAGATTGTTAATGCATATGCAACCTGCTTAGAGTAAAGTCATTTATCTGTTGTATTCATTTATAATGGTTTGTCTGTAAGGCTTGTCTAGTTGATAGGTTATCGTTTCAGGTTCACTCTACCCACCGAATCAGCCCCTTTGATCAGCCTGCACATGCTCTAAAATTAGGAAATTGCCTTTTTTTTTTTCGTTCCCTTCAGAAACGTTTGTGGTCTGTAGTACCCTGTGCTTGTGCAGCACAAGTGCAGCTGCACGCCACTTCCTTCTTCATTGCCCAATAGATATCCTGCTTCATACAGTGGCAGTCTCAAGGCCTCACTGGCTTTGCACTCTACCACAAGCAAGGAACTGTCCTACATAGCAAATCTAGCAGTGCGCACTTATGTGCACTGTGTGTAAACCCAGCTTCTCTGCCTAGTTTGTCAGGACCAGCAGTAGGGTCCATTCTGTTAAGAACGCTCACAAAGCACACATCACAGTGACCATTGCCAAGGCTTGTGTTTGTTTTTCAACGCAGTGTTGCTCCATTGCAAAGCCTAGTGCCATGCTTGATCACTGGCCCAGTATGGCACTGGTAAATGAATTCTTGGTAGCACTGATTGCTGACATACAAATCCAGGGCTCTAAGTAAAAAAAAAACACTAATGCTCGCCTATAAAATAAGTGGTGAAAGTTTTGCTTAGTACATTTTTTGCAAGAAAATAGCCTGCTCACCACCCAAACCTTGAACCAACAATCTCATCGCTTAACTTGCTACACCAGAGCCATTTGTAAAATTGCAGAATTTTCTTCTATGACTGTGGAGCTGAAGTTCTCTGGTGTCATGTTTTTTTCTTATCCACTCAGAGCTCGGGAAATTCTAAGGAGTAAAGGGGAAGAAGTGGCTTAATTTGAGATTTCCTCAGCTGTAGTTTTTTTCATGTAGAAAAGGTGCTGGCAGAGTTCTCGAAGGGTAATTTACCAGTAAATCATATCCCAATGCTTTTGTTTCCTTTCATGTCTGTCTAAGGGGACACTATAGGGGAATAGTCCATCTAGATAGGGAGGTTACTGTCCCTAGATTGCAGATGTCATTTTTATTGAAAACGGAGCTTAAGTAAGTTGGAATCAAGGCAAAGGGCGTTGAGCCCCTTAAGAATTATGGTAACTGCGCCTGGTCACATGAATTCTTTGCTGGTCACGATTGGCTCATCGCTTCCACATTCAGCAGCGTTGTGATGGGAAGTGCTGTTGAAATAGGAAAGCACTGCAGCAATTGCTGTAGAAATACGAGATTACCAAGGGTCGCTACCTTTGCATGCTGCCCAGTTGGCTCGCGTGAAGCCATTACCTGAAGCAACATCAGAAGTGCAAGATAGGCACAAGCTTTCAGGGACCTTTCCAAACAGTGGGGATGCCATTAGCATGAGGAATAAGCTGGGATTCATGACAAGTAATATGGTGGAACCATCTGTTAATACATAGTGTAACAAAGGCTGGTGTGATCTGTGGAAAAGGCAGTTTTCGTTGCATTTCGCTGACTGGCCTAGAATTTTTTTGTTTGCTCAAGGGGTGCCATAAAACTGATGTAGCCACACCAGCATTGTGTGGAACTGTGGAATGGAGAGGAAAAAGAGGGGCCTTCATTTGCCATTTTCTCAGCAACATAAATTGCATTTTTCTATTAAAAAAAAAAATGCTTGTAGCGTTTGCAGAGGGTTATCTGTCAGTCTAGCATAGCTTTATATTTCCATTCATTTTGTCCTGAGTGTTTAAGGAACTGCAGATTATAGAAATTATTCTGGAGCCCTTCACTGTGGATTGCCCTACAGCCCAGGTGTAGCTTTGGCATATAAAAATTAAATTATCCACTCTATGCTCATTTCAGTAGATTTAAGTTTAATTTAATCAGGAGATAGATTTTACAAAAACTGTTTTGTTGGTAGTATATTAGTATTCTTCCCATAATATTGTGTTCTAGGCACACCTGTGCCACATAACAGTGCTTGAATAGTGCACATTACCCAAGTAATTTTGACTTCATCATTCTTGTTCCCCCTCGCAACAAGAGATAGTGAATAGGTGCTATGTAAAGAAAGTGCAGAACATGAGAAAGATATTCAGGATAGTGTAAAGTACTGATCTGTCTTCAAATGTGGTAGCAAGGTCAGGTACTACACTAATGAAGGAAAAAGAACCTGTTTCAAGTCTGTCTTTATCTTTATTTTTTGCAAGTAATAACTTTGTCAGACTTTTATCCCTGATCGGACAAAAGTGCATCCTACTTATTATGCAAGATCCCATTTGGGGGGATTTTTATACCCCTGTCACACTAGCAAATTTAATGTCATTCTAAGCGAATGACATTAGCACCTAATGTCGTTAATCGACTGCTACACGGGAGCATGTAATATCATTAGGTCCGAATGACATTCGCCATCGAATGAGTTAGGGGAACTCATTCGCATTCGATCTCAAACCGAATGTGTACTCTGGACACCAGATACGCAGCCAAAACAAGCGACCAAAAAAACAATGTACACACTGCGAAACTTAGAAACTGTATTTATTTAGTTCTGCTAAAAAAAAAGTTAATGTTGGTGTGAATCTGTTCACACTAGAGGATGTCATGGATAGCTATTACTCTCGGTCTCAGCAGCAGCCAACAGCAGCGGCCGAGCGTGAAGCAGCGTCTTTCCCGCGACCGTCGGTCATTTTGGGTTGTGTGTTTCTTGCTGGTTGGGGTGCCATGTTCGTTAAGCTCGAAAGTACTTAAAGGCGTAACTGAGCAGTTAACCTTTTGGAAGTCATTTCCATCCTCCGCGCGCCACCATGTCAGCCATTTTGTTTGTTTACATTTATCGGATTTGGGGTTGACTTTGTACTTGGCTTGGCTTTGGTTGGCTGAAGTTGTGCAGAATGGCCGGAAATAATATTTTAAGCTTCTAATACTGCACACAAATGTTTTCACCCGCTTTTGAAACGCTGCACAACAGTTTCCAACTTCTTTTATGCGCGCTTATGTCTTTCAGTTGTACTATTTTTTGTTCACTGATCGTCAATGTCATCCTTTTGGAATAGCATTATTTTTTTCCCTGTAGCACCGAACGAGACCGAACGACATTCGATGCATCAAATGCCATTAGATTCGAATGACATTAAATTTGCTAGTGTGACAGGGGTATTATGTTCGTGGTACTGTGCTAAGTCAGCTATATTCACGTTGGAGACCTGTCTAGTTCAGAAAATGCCAGATGTCTTATGTTTTCATGCCCTTGGCATGTATGGCAGTCCCAGCAGTTGTTGCATTTAGTGCTTGTGTGTTTTCAGGGCGGTACCAGGCAGGAGTGGCTTGTTTGAACAGGGAAGTGTATGCTGTTGGTGGCTGCGACTCATGGACATGCGTCGCCTCGGTGGAAAAGTACAACCCAATAACCAACACATGGATGGAGGTGGCACCCTTGCAGAATGCCAGGAGGGGATGTGGAGTGGTGGAATACAATGGTATGAGAGGTTTTTGTGCCATTGCCCTTTCTTGGGGGAGAAGGGTGGGTTGTGTGTGGGCATGACATCAAAGCTAGAGTACTGAATGTTGGTCTGTTTTGCAGTATAAAAGGGGAACTAACTATATAGTATGAGCAGTTTAGGAATGCTGGTTACTGAGTACGAGCAAATTTTTAACTTGATTTGATAAAGGATTCTAATAGTCACCTTGACTAGTGTGTGGCTCTAAGCCTGAGTGGCTGTCGTAGCAAAACAGTGTACATAGGTAAAAAAAAAAAAATTGCCAGTTGCTTGCTGCTTTTTTTTTTAACAGTGCTCCAATGCTATTGAAGCAATGTGGTAGGCTAGGCAAGCTGGCAGACTTCTGTAATTTCAACCAACTTGTACAAGGTGAGACAGAAGTGAAATGGGTGGAAAAGAGCTGACCTGTCCTTTTTGTTTGTCTCGTCTTATGTGAGCATTTTTGCTATAATAAAAGTACAAAGGGCTTCATTTGTTGTTCTTTGGCTTTTCTTACTTTCTATTCCCCCTCTGGTAACTATTATTCTTATGGAATGAAAGGATAGCTATATGTTAGAAGTGCATATTAAAGCATTGTTTTATTTGCTCAGTGCTGTACCTTCTTTTAATAGCTGGGGTCGTTTATTGTATAAATTTAAACCTTGCTATTTAACTCTTTCATTACTACGCCACTGTGCTTCGATCACCGGTGATCGAAAAATTAGAAGCGCTACTGCAGCACGACCGCGGCCGCTACGGACTTGCTGAGTCATTCGGTTTGTTGTTCACACATTGAACTTCAACTTCTTGTTTAGTTTATATTTTTGCCAAAAAGCGGAAATTTTTGAGACGCGCTTGAAGTTGGGGGTGCGGCGTCGAGCGCTCCGAACAAGCTGTCATCATCGGGAATGGCGCTCGCTCGAAAAAACCCCGTTCCACTTAATTCCGCTACGTTTGCACCACATATTTTTGATGTATTAATTAGCACGGACCCTGACGACGATGCTGTATCGTCAGGTATTTTTTCGAAGCTCAAACTGGGCAACGAGAGCCCAGAACGCTCGCCTGTGCGTTCAGATTCCTCGTTCCGGTTTGTTTGTGCGAACCGAAGCTCCTCATTATAGCCGTTACAGTGATGTGGCGCCATCTAAGTTGTTCTTCAGAGACTACAGTTTCGGTTTCTGCGTAGAGTGCAATTTTCCCATGACGCGCTAATTTTTGAAACGCCCTTGAAGCGGAGGGTACGGCGCGGACGCTCCGTGCATGGCGTCGGGCGCGCGGGTGGCGCGCGCTCGGAAAAACCTTGCTGCGCGCAATTCTACTGCGTTGACGGCAATTATTATCTATGCTACGAGTAGCAGAGTCTCTGGTGACGATGTTGCATTGTCGAATTTTGGTTCAGACGCTGTAACTGCGCAAACCTATCCCGGAACGTTGGCCTGATAGTTTCGCTTTCTTTTTCCTGTCCGCTTGTGCGGGCGCATCTGGTTTGTTGTTCAGACGGTTAGTTCCATTTTCGGCCTAGTTCGTAATTTTCCCGCCGATCGTGCATTTTTGAAGTGCCCTTGGAGCATAGGCTTAGTGCGACATAATACGCGGTGAGGATGGCGTCGCGTCGAGGTCGGGCGCTTCGCGCGCTCGGAAGAGTCCCGCTGCACGTGATTCTTCAGCCTCTGCAGCTGATTTTCAAGATCCTCCGAGCAGCAGTGACTCGGACGAAGATGTAACGTCGGATTTCGATTCTGCAGCTACATCGCAGCTATACTTATCGCATACTATATATCGCAATATCGCACCTATACTTGGTTGTGTTCTAAATTTTTTTTTTCAATTTTTGACGTAAATTAAAGTCTTGATTTGTATTTTTTAAACCACTCTTACAAAGATTTCGTTTGGCGCATAACATTACACTTCCAAGTTTTTTTTGGTGGACTGTAAAAATCATATCAAGGGCACTCTCAAACGAGCCTTTTCAAGAGGCATAAAGAAAAAAAATTCTAGCTCGAAAACTATTCAAGTTATAATTTTCAAACTTTAATGCCATATTTTAGAAAGAATTTGAATTGTTTTGTAATTTCTAGAATTTTTTTAGTACAAGTTTTTGGAAAGTTATTGTCATATAAACACAAAACTTTTGTTCTTTTTATTTTTTGTTGTGTACTGATTTTATTTCACAGCATTTGAAGCAGAATATGTGTTCAAATAAATTTCATTATAAAGCGCATTCTATCTCAATTATTGTTATGCATTTTATATAATTTTAGCTATCACACTTTTTCTAAAAAAAATTTTTGTCTGAGACATATGAAAAATGGTCGTTTTCCCGTGGTAACGAAAGAGTTAAGGAATGCTTAGAGTGTGCAAGAGGCAGTCGTGCTCAGATTGGTTCAGAAGATTGCTTCAAGGACCTGTGCCATTTGCTCATGTTTGGGCTTTGAATGTGGGTCTCTGTGCACCTTTAGACTTGTGCAACAAGCTCCATTTCTTGACATGCAGGCAAGCTCTACGCTGTCGGTGGCCATGACGGAGTGCGCTCACTATGCAGCGTGGAAGTGTACGATGCGCAGACCAACAGCTGGAGCCCTGGGCCCCCTCTCACCAGTTGCCGTGCCAACGTTGGCGTGGCTGTGGTGGGCGGCCGGCTCTTTGCTGTGGGTGGCTTTAATGGCAAGGCCTTCCTCAACACAGTTGAGTTCCTGGATGGCCGCACCAACGAGTGGACCACTTTTGTGGCCAAGGCTGAGTCCCACCAGCCAGTCACCAGCATTATGGAGGACGAGGACAGAGACTCCTCGCGTGAGGGCTCGGCTGAGGAGTGCCGTTAGCTCTCTTTGTCTATCTCTCCTCCATTTTTGTCACCCTGTATTTTATTGTGCTCCCTGTGGCCACTGCTCCCAACTTTTGTTCCATGCATCTATCTGTGTCGTACGTGCATACATCCATGTGCCAGCTGATACACACCATTCCATTTGCAATGTTCTTATGGCAATTGGAGGCGTGCTGTGTACGAAGAAGCCTCTGCCCCAGGGTTATTGGCCATCAGGTAATAAACGGTAATGGCTAGAGCAACCTTCCTTTGTTTCACAGAAGCATAACTGTTATGTGCAGCAAAATTTATTTGAAGAGTGACAAAGTTATAGTTAGCAGAAAAGCAAACAGGTTTGAACATACAAAATGCTGTGCTCCTTGATAGCCTGAAATACTGGCAGAAGTGGGAGCAAGTTCTGTTTGCAATAGCAGATGCAAAATCCTGTATGTCCGGAAAGATAATCTTGAGACCAACTTTGCAGTCAGGTAGTATTGCTCATTCATTGATGTGGTGTGTTAACTTCTTACGAGAAAGTTGTTTTGTTGGTTTACACTTGCAGTAGCTGCCGATATAAGTTTTTACAACTTCACTTTCATACAATAACTGAATGGAAAACTTGCTGTACTTTGTTTGTTGGAACAAATTCTGAAAGTATTGTCAAAAAACTTTCACTGTGGTGACTTCAGTTACACAAATATATTAGTGTTCTTTTGATTGACTGCAGTCTATGGGCAGAGGTGGATGCTAAGCGGTACATTGATTTGGATGCCTACTGTTGAAAGAGAGAAGCAAAGTGACTTTATCTGTATTTTACTGTCATTGCCGGGTGCAAAAACCTTCTATATACAGTTTTTCCAAATTATGTCTATTTGTGTGAATTGCTCAATACAGCTGCATTTCTGTTCACATACATGAGCTGCTGCTTGCATCGACGTGTGAATTTCTTGTGATCAGATGTCTTGTACATTGCTAAAAGTAGGCCTGCCTGTTAGATGTATATAGATCTTTACCGTTCAGTTGTCAAAAAAGTTACCCGACGTTGTTGTTTGACAATTCATTGTGTTGGCTGATTTGACAAGACTTGGAAAGATGGAAGTATTAAATATGTTAAAGTTGCAAGTGTGAGTACTGTTACAGCAAATCCTGAGCTGGGAACTTCCTTACTAGTGATATTGGTGCGAACGTCTGTTGTATGGGTCTGTTTTCCAAAGAAATTGTGAAGAAGGCATTGATATGGACCACATTACTTTCTCAGTGAATGCTGCATTTTTGTCTACCTTGTCCTCCATGCTTTTTTCAAAATGGGTACTTTTTGCACCTGGTAGCAAAGGCAGCCTGGTCTCCTTGCCATTGCTGTTGGGCACATCATTCCCGTCCTCAAAAGATGAACAATCAGGATCAATGCGACCTGACCATCTGTTGTCCGTACCCTACAGTACTCACTGCCTTTTGACTTAAGGCCTTGTGCCTGAATGCTGTGAGAGTGCATTTTACTGCACTGAAAAACTTGGTATGTTTTCTTATATAATGTCTACAACAGGAATTGGCTGATGGATGCCAAAACTTGCCCAAGCATCGCCACTGTTTCCAGCCTTGGGCATTTCATAAACCCTGGCAAGGAAGTGCGAGAGCCTGGTTTCTACAATGCACTTTACTGTTTGTTATTTCTTACCTGCTTAAAAGGCATAAACATGACTTGTAATGACCATTTTGTACTCTTGGGGATCATTGTTGAAGGGAACAGAGTATTTCTTTCTTTTAGATTATGTATTGGCGTATTACACAGACATGTTTCCCACACCAGCTAAATGGAAATGCATATATAAATAAAGTGTACATATGTAATTGTTGTACGTGTTTGGTTTGAAGGTTGCATGCAACATTAACCTTGTGAGGAAATGGAGACCATTTGCTACTCTGCACTTTGGTCTCTGCTTCAAACGCTCATAAACCAGCCTTTGTGCTTTCATTGCATACATGGTAATAGTCATTCATATTGGCTAAAAATGCCTGCCAGTATATGCATTTTCAACCTCATTGGGGTTATTACAGGAGTGGGTTAAGAGATTGACACTTGGTTACAGCCCCATTTGGGGCTGCAGTTTTAAGAGCCACATCAAAAAAAAATTGCTGATTATGTTACTTCCTAATGCGAAATTTGAGCGCAGCTCATCAGCTGTATCAGCTTTTCGATAGAATGTGGGAAAGAATTCGACGGCGGTGATGGTAAGGTTCTGCTTTGGCCACACGCACTTCTGGATTCTGGCGGCGACGGCGCTGGGCCTCTCCTCTGGAAGCTCGTTTAGCAGCAGCGGCAGACGGACTTCCACCGGTTGTTTCGCTCATGGCTCAGAAAGAATTGGCAGAGAAACTATTTATATAGGCAGGCGGTTCGCAGTGGCGAACGGCGGCGGCTATGCGTTTCGGCTCGGGTGGTGCACATATCTAGATTCGCCGCCACCGATCCGGCGCTGTGATTGCCGCCGCACAGGGATGGCATTGGAAGAGGAGCGAAGAGAGCAATTAAGTTATCGGGAGGTCGCGGGAGATGGCGCCAGGAGCACGCGCAACTAGGGCAGCGCACTGCCCGGCTGCGGAGCTGGTTACGAGGGACAACGGCGACGCCGCGAAACACGGGAACGGCGCCAATGAGCTGCGCTCTCAAACAGACAGTTACACAAAACAAATGCTGACAGACAGACGTCAACTATGCGTAAAAGAGTGAACTGCTTTCTCAGCAAGCTCTACAAATTTGTCAAATGGCTGCACGATGATTCATCGTTGTAAATCGTTCCATTTACGCACACAGCCGCCACGGTGGCCTTGTGGTTGTGCTCGGCTGCTGACCCGAAAGACACCGGTTCGATCCCGGCTGTGACGGTCGCATTTCGATGGAGGCCAAATGCTAGAGGCTCGTATACTGTGCGATGACAGTGCGCGTTATAGAACCCCGGCCAGGTGGTCGAAATTTATGGAGCCCTCCATTGCGGCGTCCATAGCCTCAGTAGCTTTGGACATTAAACCCCGCAAAACGAAAGCCATTTGCGCACACATTGCAGAAAATATAAGTTTAGTGCTGGAAGATTCCTGTAGTAAAAACTCGTTAATTCAGATAATTGGAACCACTGGCCCCGTCCCAGCCAATGCCTGTGTAAGTCTATGGTGTGGGATGCTCACTAATTCGGACGCTACGAGTCTCGCACCGGGTAATTCAAATGACCACCTATCATGAGGCCGTGTCTGACCGGCAAGGCAAGCGACCATCCAGACGGCAGCACGCAAACCTGAAATGCATGCTGAGGAGTTGCCCTCACACTCAGGCATACGCACAATGGCAGGCATGATGAAAAACAGAATAGTGCAACCACTTAGTTTCCATTTCACTCTTCATAGCTTCGCAGTAGCTCGATCACTGCAATGGCGGCTGTCGACCGCGCCTCAGCCATCCAAATAAGCCCAGCTGTGTGCCATTTAGGACGCTGACTGGCACCGCTCTCCATTTCCCTCTCTCCCATCCGCATGATTCTTCCATAGCTCCGAAACTGCCCACTCGTCACATACCGTTCGCAGTTAGCACGATGAAGCCACTTCATATGTGACGCAGCAGCTTGCGAGGGGGCTGCACCGCTGCTGCGTCGCACCGTGAAGTATGCCGGGGAGGCCCTTAACATTTTGGAGTTGTGCTGTTCGACGCTCCCGACAGCGTGCACGTAATAAAGCATTCATGGAAATGTGAAAATAGTCACTATCGCGCTGTTATCGCCTCAGAAGCAGGCGACCATTGCGCACTCTTTCACCACAAATTTACCATGATAAAAGCAGTTCGTGTCATTTTGTTCGGGATCATTAGATAATTTGGACATTTTTTCCGTTCCCTTGAAGTTCGAATTAACGAGCTTTTACTTGTGAGTACATATCTGCTCCACTTTGGGGGATTCCCCTAAACATTTGACCAATTTAGCTGCTGCTCTGCTCAATTGGCTGGAATATGAAGCCCTGAGCGCTGTAAAAGTTCAGTGCGTGATTCAGCGAAAGTATTGGCTACATAGAAAACGTAAAGCCTTCCTTTGGATGATTTCGAGTGGGTTGACGGGAACCAGACTATATAATTGCATATTTCAAGGTCAGCTGGAAAATTACTCAAAGTGTTTCGTCACATGAGTTTACTGTCGCAAGGTTCTTTTTTAAAAAATTCTGCGTCGCTGTAATGGTTGCCTGTTGCACATGCGCTGTCGAAGTAAAGTCAGTGAAAATGACACCCAAATGATCCACTACAGATCCTGGCGTTAATACGAAATTTTTTTTTTCTCTGTAACATGTGAAACTTTTATGGACTGAATCGCCACTGCACTACTTTCTTTAATGCGTTGTTAAGCTAAATTGATCGTTCGTATCCGTGATCCCTTAATAAATTTCCACACAGGCACGTGTAAATAGTCCGATTTTGCCATCAACTTCATTTGTGATATCATTTTTAATGTTGAAAGCATATCTATAAAGTTGAAAGCCAGACCAATCTGTTTCTGTCTCGAACCCTCAGTATAGGGACATCAAAATGTTATGGCTTGTAATATTTAAAAAGGCTTAAACCTGGTGGTGGCTACTGGCATGATGATGCCTGTCTTTTATTAATGCCTGAGACCTACAGACTTAGTGGCACCCTAGGTTACCACGATCATAATGGACGCGCCGTCGCATGCCTTGTACTGATCATGTGATAGGATGTTAACTGTCTATACCATGGCATTGACCGGGGAATTGTATCATAGCTCTGGCTGGAAAAAAAAAAATGTGCAGCCTTGTTTGGGTTATGTTCCGATCTTTTATCTTTCAGGCCAAAGAAAGAGGCCAGGTGTAATGGGCTTCTAATGTTTAAGCCTGCAGTGAAGGTCCGCCCACATTCAGGGCTGTTGCACAGAATTCCTCCATATGACAAAAAAGTAATCCATTGTTAAAACTTTTCTTGTTACCTAAACAAGAAGCTAATCACAAAAAAATTATATGTACTAGAATTTTACACCTTGCTTGTTTAATAAAGTCAAACATTAAAAAGCTGATTTTATTTTCTGTTGTGTTTGGCTAACGGAATAATACAGGACGCCATGGACTGTGACCCAGTGTTAACAACTACTGTTTTTTTTTTTTAAGTTGTATCCTGCTATGGTACAACAAGCGATATTAAAGGACTGTAGACACCTCCTCAACCGCTGCTCTATTGTGCAAGGAATGGTACGAGGACTCCTAGGGACCTATGAAGGTAAAGTTGATAATGACCAATTCTGCATATATGGGCATTTACTCATTAACGCTATCGCGCACACCCTTAACGCGGAGCTTAAGTGTCCCCTCCAATTTTTAAGTCGTATCGTTGCAGCCTACTCTAATGTCGTTCAGTAGGCTTGCAAGCCGCAGTACTTTGAGTTTCAAGAAGGTCTACAAGACAGGCATTGCTGTTGAGCTGTGCGTTTAGATGACAGTCAAAGATATGCAAGCACTAGTTTTCTTCACTGCCCCGGCGGATCAGTGGCTATTGGTATTCTGCTATGACCATACGGTTGCAGGTTCCTACCCACCAATGTGGCCACATTTCAGTGGAGGTTATATGGGTTCTTATAATAACGCCCAACGGACTATTATAGACGCAGTAGCCTTCTAGCACCTGCATGCCAGTCCTAACAATCGGAGCTGTCACCCCCAACTCGCAGCGCGATGAGTCGCCAGCACGACTGGTTCGGACCAGGGCATGAGTCTTCTACTCAAAGGAGTCTTTATAGTGCTCTCGATCGGGTTACAGGCATTGCAAACAGCCCACATGCATTATGGAAGCACACCTTGCTAAAAACCACAAAAAGGGGGGGGGGGGGGGGCAGCGATGCAAAAGGGACAAGAAGCAGTAACAGCTCAACTCGCGCAGCTATGCGAGCATGGCGGTCAGTCGCGCATGACCCAGATAAAAAAAAACCATTGGAACTATATTTCCAATTGGTTCCAGATGGTTCCAAATGAACCAGTTCACTTTCCGGCTGGTCCCAATTGAAACACCGTATCAGTTCGAACTATCCAATTGGAGCAGTTGGTGAGCCCAATTGGTCTTGCCCATTGCATGTAATTGGTATGCCCAACTGCACCCAATGTATCCATATGAAAAGTTGCATATTTGACAAATGCATAACTAATATGATTGTTATACTTTGAGCTATCAGCAGCTTAACCTACTAAATTGTATTCACAATCTGCACCAGCACTGCGGTCCAAATTAAACATCTGCGCTCAGTGGGCAAGTGCCACTGGCCCCAACATGAGGACCTCATAAATGGGGTATATAATTTGGAGCAGAAGTGTGTTCTCTGGATGTACTGTACAGTCGGGGACAAAAGTCTCCGGACCACGTGTTCCTCAAACGAAGCTCATAGCTCTACTATCAGACAGCGGCTGGAGACCATACTTGTGGAGATGAAAGAACAAAAAATTAACTTTTACCTCCACAAGTGTGGTCTCCAGCCGCCGACTAATAGCAGAGCTATCGGCTTCGTTAGAGGAACACGTGGTCCGGAGACTTTTGTCCCCGACTGTACATATCGAGCTAATATCTCAGCCAACCATTGATCTCCAAGGGATGTCCCAATTTGGTTTCAATGTCCACGAGTTGGAATGCAGATTGGTGGGACGTCCACTAAACGTTTCTGGAAGTGCGTGGGCAGCTGTGTACGTCTAATGAACGTTGTGTGGATGTTATCGTGGGAAATTGATTATTTTTATTTATAATGTGATCCGTAACACGTTCTGTGGGCGTCCCGTGGATGCCCATAATTGTTTTTGCGAAATACCTCCAGTGAGAGCTCAAGGTGATGCAATAAAAGTTTTTTTGGCTAAAAAATATAATGGCTATAGTTGACCCATGTAAAATTAAATATATACCAAGATGTCTTCATCCAGCATTCGAACGAGCAAGTTCCATGTATAAATGAAATGAAATCTGGCTCATTAAAGGCTGCCTGAAAAGGGTTGTTTGAGGTTGGGTACAATACGCTTGCATTATGTAGAGTGTAGGCCATTGAGCGTTCCTGCCGCGTACACGACCTCAAAAGCGAGCCGATCATTTACAATATATTTTTGAAAAATTCGCGCTTCTACGCCTCAGGGCGACTATCAGTGCCTGGCTTTCGTCCGAATACGCGTGCAACGTGTCATACAGCGCTCGTTTCGTCAGCAGCGGAGGGCCATCATTGGTTCACCGTGCCAACTCTTTATGACGTCACGTACCATGGCCGTGTCCGGAATCTCCGTCCCCTGGGGAACTCCCGCGCGCGTCGGCAGCCGGCGGAGGGGCCAATGGGTGGGGCCGGCGGGGAGGCGCCGACATTGCAGCGCACAAGTGTGCCGAGAGAGAAAGGCGCGAAAATGTGAAGATTCAAATTTTAACTACCGATAACTCAGCTTCCACAAAACGCATTAAGAAATTTGTTGCCGGAGGATATTGGTGAGGCGGCATCCTTTAAAGGGGTTGAGACACCAAATTTTGAAGCTATAAAAAGCCTGCTATGGGATTCCTATGTATACAAGAGCACTCACAGCCAGGTGTTGGACACAACAAACGTTTAAAAAATATTTTAATTCGGTTCCAAAGATTACCTAAATGCTCATTCTCACGATCTAGACCCATCGCTAGCGCCATCAACGCTGACGTCACAAGGTAGGTAGAAGAATTAAAGTTTTAGTGACCTCATACCAAAATACAGTGACGTACGATGAGCGGGGCACAGCCGCGTGAGCGCAGTCGACGCACCAGCGAGCCGCGTTTGCTGCTAACCGCCACTCGCTCGGTTTGCGGCGCGCCGTTGCGAACAGCGTCGCAACGTCCGATTGCAGCTCGTTGCCTGCGTCAGAGGCACAGTACAAATCCGTTCAATCAGGAGCAGCGCCATATAAACTCGTCTTGAGAGCTGTCACGGCAAGTCAACTGTTGCCATGCGAACGTGCCAACACAAAATAAACACAACCCTTCGACACCCCTCCTCCCCAAACACGACATGAAGCTACAAGCATGGCGAGGAACATATGAGCAGCTTTACTTTACAGATCCCTGGGAGTCCTCATACCCCTCCTGTCGCAGTGCTGCAGCGGTTAAGCGATGCACCACTGCTCTGCGATGGCAGGTGCTCACAGCGGTCGGCCTTTCGCGCCCCAAGCTGCTCTTCCCGAGCGACCAATCATTAATTTAACTACCACCTACGGTGGGCAATATGTCACTATCCGATGGGCAGGTTGTGATGATGCCGCAAGGCCACGTGACCTATGTGGCCCACCTGCCTCCTGGGTTGCTCTCTGAGCTAGTGCACTGCACGGGCTCGGGCCAGCCCGAAAGCCCGGGCCCGGCCCGGCCCGCGGGCCGGGCCGGGACATGGTTTATTTTGCCGGGCCTGGGCCGGGCCCGGGCCTGAAGTTGCGGGCCCGGGCCGGGCTCGGGCTTAAAGCTGCGGGCCCGAGTCGGGCTTGGGTCCGTACAGAAACGGCTTGTGTCCGACTTTTCATTCGCTATTGCAGAGTGAAGTGCACAACTGCGGCATTGAAGCAGCGACACGGATGAGCTATGGGTTATAGTACGCGCCGAGAAAAAAAAACTAAGCTTTATTCATTGACTTATTTATTTCCTTATTTCCACGCCGCGGTGCAGTACGAGTAAAATTAAACCGGCCTTAATTGGCCATTGATCGTACGTCATCCCAAAACATACCTATACACCTAGAAATGCATTCGGGAAGAACATATCAGTTTAGGGCGCTTATAGTCTTTAAGCACATGCCGTGAAATACTCAAGCCTTTTAGCTTTTCATTTCGGCTGAAAGGCGACCACTTCGGCTGTGAGCTCAGCCTGTGAGATCGCGTTCACTCAAAGAAATGTCATCCCACTGCTTGCTAGGTAGCTTTAATATATATACTTCGCGGGCGGCACAATATAACTGATTAAAATCATGGGCGAACGCAAAGTAGACTACTACGAGTGTATTCAGCCCTTTTTATTTAGCTCTCGGTACTTCCGAGCTTATCTTTGCCCACCTACATGAGATCACGGACCAAAAGACGGGCCTGGCGAGCACTACTCTTCATCACTTCCTTCTGGGTTAAAGAGAACCAAGTTTCTGAAAGCCAAACTGCGGTTTCAGAACCTTTGTCGGCCAGTTTCTTATCGGTGTAGTAGCGGTCTACTTGCTCAGAGTGAGCAGTATACCTGAAGCGTTACTTTGAAACGGGCCGGGCCGGGCCCGGGCTGGGCTTCACTCCGGGATTCACGGGCCGGGCCGGGCTCG
Source organism: Amblyomma mixtum (assembly GCF_055824585.1). Lineage (NCBI taxonomy): Eukaryota > Metazoa > Arthropoda > Arachnida > Ixodida > Ixodidae > Amblyomma > Amblyomma mixtum. The sequence goes on along the minus strand of NC_143014.1, from coordinate 192,392,147 downwards.
CTAGAGCCATAATTTAGCGGGCCCGGGCCGGGCCCGGGCTTGAAGCCGCGGGCCTGGGCCGGGCTCGGGCTTCAGGTCTCGGGCCCGGGCCGGGCTCGGGCCTCAGATTAAGGCCCGTGCAGTGCTCTACTCTGAGCACCTCCTGCCAGAGCCATGCTCGTAGGTTTTCGCTCACAACGCCGTTGCCGATAGCGCCTACACCAGATTTTGTCGTGAACGGGGCCTTTAAGGGACCCTGAAATGATTTAGGAGGGTATATTCTGGTGCGACAAGTCTGTAGATGCGGTTTTTGTGGGTATTCGGGTCAAGTTTGAAAGTTCTGCGTGGACCCTATAATTTAGAAATAATTTTAAAGTTGCTCATCGCAAATGATTATGGCGACGCTTCACCACGCCGCGTGCCCCACCCCAATGACGTCAGTGGCCGGACTGCCCACATGACGTCATCGGGGTGGGGGACGCGGCGCGGTGAAGTGTCGCCCTAATCGGTTGCGAGGTATTGCGCGCAACAATTTTTGAAAAATATTTCTAAATTATAGGGTCTACGCAGAGCTTTCAAACTTAACTCGAATATCCGCAAAAACCACCTCTACAGTTCTGTCACACCAGAATACGCCCATTGAAATAATTGCAGGGTCCCTTTAACGCTATGCTGTTAAAATGTAGGCATGAGAGGCCCTCCTCGTTTGGTTGAGAACAATTGTAATAATCATCATCAGCATAACTACGTCCACTGCAGAACAAAGACTTCTCCCATATCCCAACAACAACAGTGTAGGCGCACTCGATTAGAGTCTCGCATGCCGGACTGCTTCGCAGCTCTTCCGAGAAGCGGCGAGCAAGTAAACCTGAATGTAGAGTACCTGAGAACAGGGTTGCCAGATTGGGCTATTAATAGCCAAATTGGGCTACTTTTTGTCCGAGTTGGCGCCAGAAATTTTGTTTTGGCTACGTGGCTACTTTTGGGCTACATCTTTTTCATGAGTGAAAAAAAAATTTAAGTAGTTATAATGTGCTCTGTTACAATTATACAGGGAGAGAAATAAAAGGCATGCTGGAATCAAAATGCAGGCTATAGCAGGTTAAAGATATTGAGCGCGTCTGCTACAAAATGACAGTATGTAAACGCTGTGTTCGAGAAAACTTATGTGTTTCAGGTGGTCAAGGTTCATGGCCTTTCGATTTACGTGAAAGTTTCCCCCTGGAAGCACTTCACGGCCTATAGATATATTCCACTTAATCCGCGGACTAACGCCACCCGTGCGCGCGCGCCACCGAACATAGACTGTTGCCGTCTGCACATGTGAGCGTTCTCCCATTGACGGTGCACCACGGGTGATCATGGAACCAGAATAGAGGGAAAACACTAAGACAACTTAAGTCTCCCTAAGTGGTCCGAATGCGTAATCATTAAATGCTACTGTTTCGCTTCTGTTGCCTGGTTTCGTGATCCTTACATGTTAACCGTTAACCGCGTAGCCGTGGCCTAGTGGTTTGGGCGTTCGCTTCGGCTGCGGTAGGTGGCTGGTTGGAAACCCACCGCCAGGCATGTCCTTTTCTTGTATTGTTTATTCGGGTTCTGCGGACACATTCTGCTCAAGATACGCATGAGGCAAGTAATGCTTACGCATTAATGAGGTCTTTTTGTGTTTCTTCCTATTCTCGTGGTGGACACAGCAAGCGCGGCACTCGCAAGAGCCTACGCTTTTTTTGCAGCCTCAAGCGGCACACGTGCAGCCCTCGAGATTCATTGCGAGCGACGCGAGAGCGCCGTGTCCGTTGCGCAATCTGCGTGCACTCATGGGGAGCCATGGAGCCATCCTTCGGCGCGGCGCGGAACGCATTGTAACTATATACGAAGGCGGAATGTAGCTTCAAGAAGGCGCATGCTTTTGAGGTGACGCTCTCAGAACATTTCTCTTAAAGCATATAAAATTGAAATGTGAGGCTGCGTAAGTATACAGTAAAGTATTTTCACTGTCGATGTGCCTAATCTGCGCGCGAACCTTCAAAAGCTGGAATATTCCTAAACTAGAGCTACGATTGCGTTATATAGAGCCGCCGTTCTTTTCCGCGTGCAGACTGGCTGTCGTCACCCGCCTCAGGTGATATGGCCTACTGCCGCGCCTGCAAAGTGGAATTGCGGCCCCATCTTTAGGACCTGGTTAGCACACCTGGTTAGCCGCACTGGTTATCGCGAATGATGGATGCGAAACGTAACAACGGAAAGAACACGCCGTGCGCACCCCCTCAGACATCATGTGCGGGACAGAAATCTAATATGTAAATATTGCTGCCGAAAATTAATTCAATATAACTTAAGAAATGTCGTCACAAAAACAAATATTTTTGGCTACTTTTGGGCTACGCAAAAATTTCGCTATTGGCTACGTTTGGGCTACTACAGAGGCCAATTTGGCTACCTGAGGTCGTAGCCATCTGGCAACCCTGCCTGAGAAGAAGAAAAAATCTCGCACATGGCGGGTTCCCCGCATCGCCGTCATTCTTGAAGGGGGCGCAGTGAACTGCCCACAGGGGAAATCTGCATGAGCACTGCTGTATAGCGTGGTTGCCGCCGTGCCCTACAGGTCGTGCTTCGAGGAGCTCAAGCGAACACCAGCAGCTAAACAATAGCAACAACAGGGAGGATCTCTTAGCTTGTGCCGTGTTGAGTTAGCGTAACGCCAATTTTATTTCATTCTCATCCATGGGGTGTGCTTTGTGATTCTCTCGTGTCAAGCTTGTTTGGTGTTTACAGGTAAAACAAGGACGATCAGAGGTGAACACGGTGATACGAACGCGTTGACGTGCCGCGCACGCATCGTATTCTTTCGTTTTCCATTTGCGCGACGTTTACATTATCAACCTATTAATTTCTGGACATACTCACTAATAGAAGCCGCACTGCTTATGCATGCCATGAAGCAGAAGTGTTGCGAACAAAAACAAATTCACATTCACAAATTCTCATTCACACGCCCGAGGCGTTACTATCCGGGCGGGGTCCAGCCCCCATCCCCATCACGGATCGAGGCTAGCGAAGGACAGGTTGACCACTTGTCAAGAGATCACCCAATATCACCGACTTGACCGCCGCCGATAACCACCGGCCGACAGGTCCATATACCGCACGCACGAAATATCCTGGCGCCAGCTCCAAACGCACGCCTTCGAAAATCCCGCAGTCCTCTCCCATATCTACTCCACTCTCCAGTCTCCCAGCTGCAGATTCTGCGCCAGGCAAGCTTCGCTATCCCACATCAAGTGTGCCTGCCTATCACCCCTTCCCCTTGGTCACTACCGAGAAGCAATGCGAATATCTCCTCTCAGTGAAGCCCACAAACCCTTCTCTGCTGGCGCAAATTCTTCAGCCAGCCACCAATATATCGACAACCCCTCAGAGGAGTTGTCGATATATTGGTGGCTGGCTGAAGAATTTGCACCAGCAGAGAAGAGAGGCAAGACCGATGTCCTGAGGCGCATCAGGAAGCTTCCTGTGGATTTCTTCTTACGCTACTACACGGGAGTTCTGCCCGTGAAAGCCCGTCAGGAAGAACAGGGTTTCTTCCTACCATGGGGCGCAAACTGTCTTCTGTGTGGCAGGCAGGAGACTGCCGAACACGTCTTCATTGAGTGCATGCAATACGGCGCTCATCTTCTGGGACAAAGTGCGGAGTTTTTTTGGCTTGAATTAGGATGGCACCTAGCTAGGCCTCCTGTGCCTCGACATGCCTGTGGCGTCTCCAGTTTTCAGAAACTGGGTGCTGGGTGCCGGTGCTCGGACTGCATGCCCTCAGGCGGGCGCGTGTAGATGTGATGGAGTGCGCACGCAGCCCATAATCGGCTTGGCGGCACTTTGAGAATAAGACGGAGTGAACAGCGTACTCGAGGCGAGGCATCGAGGCGTCTGGCTCTAACGACTGCCTGCGAGAGGAGCTGCGGCGGGGCTGCCGCGCTACCACCGGTTCGGTGTCGGGGTGCTACCCGACAGTACAAGCGGTTCGGGTGCCGCTGAAGTCGGCACCATGAGCTTCAGCACCGCCCATAGCTCCCGCTTTCCCTCCCCTGGACATTTCCCGTTTTTTACCTTTCGTTATACCAATCTCAGGCCAATCTGTGCAAGTGCCTTTCTCTATCCCTGTATCCGTCCTCCAGTTCTATTCCTTCAGCACCTTTTTTTACGTTTGTTCATTTGCCTGGTTCTCCCAGGCGATGTCAAAACGGTTTTCACTCTGTGCACCCTTCTATATACGCATGTCAATAAAACTGTTTTGAAAAAAAAAAATGTGGGAGACCGCGCTGCAGACCTCGGAGCCAGGCCTTCAGGCTCGGTTCGTCCAAAGGGCTGATTGGGTCGCCGAGGCGCATAAGCTCTTGGCCATCCGGCGGGGTTGACCTGCTGCGTTATGAGGGGAAGCGCCCCTCCCACTCTACTAATAAAGTTTATTGTCTGTATGTCGACCGAATTCACGGCTCCAGGTAGTTTGGGTGCTCCTATGCTTCCTAAGCAGCGCCGACCTCGACTCGCGGCTGCTAACGCGTGTTCTGATGACGTGTTTGCATACATTCGCTCCGCTCTACATTCCTCGTCGTCACACACCACAACCCTCTTCTTTTTTCCCCCCGATGCAGTGACAGGTGAGATAATTGTAGCTCGAGACAACCTTTCTGCCCTTCTTTGTCATAAACCTTTCTACATATATACGCCTGCCACGGTAGAAGGGTAAGACAACTGTAAAGTAGAAATCAGTGAAGAAACGGACGACAGCAAAGAAGTCAGGTTAAATTGTTTTGAACTGACAGCTGTTAAGCGCCCGTTCCTTGGTCTCGCGTCGCAGTAGTCGTCAGCGTAACCGATGGGTCCGTTGCCATGCATGAGAACCACTGCGAGGGTTTGGAGTGTTTCGGTGGGCGTTACTCAGCGCCTGTGTCGATCGCCTTCCCTTTCTTCGTCCTTCGTGAAGTTTGGGGTGATTACCCCTGAAACCATATGGATACCGGTGGTTGCCAATGCAAACACCCGGAGGGCATTCATCTCGGAAGGAGGAGGGTTACTCTTAAAGGAAGAGGGTATTGTGAGAGCGTAGGAAGGTTAACCGGAGGGTGGCTCCCACGAAAACCGTCTGGAAGGTGTTTACCGGGAAAGAAAGACAGTGTCGCGAGAGCGTATGAAAGCACAACCAGGAGGGTGGTTTGCATTTGCGGCAGCTGCTGCAAAACACCGCCAGAGAAGAGGGTTATCGGTGCCGCCGTGCGCCTGAAAGGCGGACCGGAGAGGGTAGCTAGTCGAAAAACTAAACTAAGCGGAAAACTAAAAAATAGAACTACACAAACATGAAGTCGCTCTCCCATTCTCTGCCACAAGGTATCGTAAAAAATAAATACCTTAACAGCTGTAGCTGATTCTCGCGTTACACTGTGGTAACCATCCTGTCATTTTTTTTTTAATGTGTCTTAGCGTACACTGCATACATGACCACGTAGGCAGAAGGATATACGCGCAGCCGTCAGTGACACGAGTGATTGTCGACGTATGCATAGTCGTCATCTGCATTCCTGCAGCAGTCTATACCCGGCGTTAGCGTGAACATGATTGGAATATTGCTATTATTATTTTTTTTGCGGCGCTAGCTTTTAGTGAGGCGTTGTGAAGGATTCGCGTCGTCCTCATTGTGAATGCCGCAATAACTGCCGCGAGACAATGAAAAGACTGCGTGAGCACACGCGCATGGGCCACGTGGCTCGTGGCTCGCGGCTTAGCGAGCCTAACTCAGTCGTTCTCTACCACGGCACAGAAGATGGATCGCCCGGGGCAGCATCCGCGAACGCGAGCACAAGCGACGACTGCGTAAAGGTCCGGACTTGCGCACCTGCGAAGCATTAGCCACCAGACGTGAGAGACGGGCGAACCACGATGGTGCCACTCGGCCGTTTTAGTGCCGATTCACAGTTCGGCCCTGCGTGTCCGTTCACGAGCAGACTGTCAAAGATTTAGCGAATATCGACAGTAGCTGTACGCTTAACCCTTTCTTGGCCAATGATTATTCATGAAGGAATCACAATTCACTGGCGGGCTTCACTGATTGATACAAAAAAAACGAAGCCGAAACTGACACTTGGAAAGGATTTCTTGAAGAGTCTAGTTAGCATTCCCACCGCTAGGTGGGAGCACAGGCTCCGCTCTTTTCAGATCACGTGAAATTCGTGCGCCAGACGCCGCGATCGCTCAAGTCACGTGGACTTTGCTGGAATTTCGTGCGTCTATTCCGAGGATAAGAGATATTTCTGAGCTTTCGGAAAAATTGATCACGTCCTTTGTGCATTTATTTACGCTCGCACTCACTTTTTTACCCTCTGAAAGGAAGGAATGGCTCCGTGAGATCTCTCGAATGTTTTGATTCCTGCAGGAGTCATCGGCCCACAATGGTGGACCCTGTCACGTTTTATAGACGGTCGCAATCAAGGCGCCTTTCGAAGTTCCGAGGGCGTAGCATCGTGGATATCTTCATTGCCGACACTGCAGACGACGAGGATGATGATGCCCACCCTTCGGAATTCGAACTCGATGATGTGTCACCGCACGAAGTTTCTGACACATCAGAATCGAACTTTGAAAGCGAGAGCTCAGAAAGTGAAGATGAGAGCGGCCAGAATAAAAGCGATACTCCGTCAGACAACAACAAAAATTGTCGCAGTAATGCAAGCCAGTCAGCAAACAGAAAAAAGGCTGCCACAAAAAAGCAAGTGAACAGGACGTTTTTGTGGCAAAAAACGTCCATGTCGGATATTGACGTTCCTTGGAAAAGTTCTGTTCCCGATCCACCACCTGAAGTTATGACTCCGTTTCAATACTTCAGACAGTTCTTTGATCGCCAGACGTTTGACAATTTGGCAGAACAAATTTGTACTCTGTCCAGAAAAGCGGTAAATCTATCAACATCGACGGGGAAGAGATGGAGCAGTTCGTAGGCATGCTTTTTCTAATGGGGCTGATCCCATTTCCTAATACCATCCGTATTGGTCAGAAAAGCTACACTTCACTCCTTTTTCTGAGGCCATGTCCAGAAACAGATTCAAGCTTTTCAGACGGTATTTTCACGTCTCCGACAACACGAAGATGTTGCCAAGAGACGATCCAAATTTGACATTCTTTTCAAGTTGTGCCAATTTTTGGGTGCTCTCCAGGAAAAATGCTTATCAGTTCCCCCCGAGGAAGCACAGAGCATGGATCAGCAAATTTCTCCATTCAAGGGAAGGTCAAGCTTGCGCCAGTACATGAAGAGCAAACCTCACAAGTGGTGCTTCAAAATCTTTGTTCGGGCCGGAATTTCCTGGATCGTGCACCAGTTTGCAATGTACGCTGGAGCATACACGCTCAGCAAAAGCCAAGACTACAATTTAGGCTTCCCAGGGAATGTTGTCATGGCACTGTGCGAAGGCCTGCCAAATCACCAGAACTTCAAGGTAACCTTCGATAACTGGTTCTGCTCAACTGAGCTGATCGAGGCACTTAAGAAAAAAGGAATATACTCGTGTGGTACCATTCGCAGCAATCGCATGAGAGGCTGTGCACTGAAGAGCGAGAAGGACCTTCGTAAGGAAGGAAGAGGTGCTTTTGATCATAGAGTGGAAAGCACAGAAGACGTGGTTTGGTTTGGTTTGGTTTGTGGAGTTTAACGTCCCAAAGCGACTAAGGCTATGAGAGACGCCGTAGTGGAGGGCTCTGGAAATTTCGACCACCTGGTCGCTCTGCAGTGGCTTGACAATAAATCTATTCAGCTCGCATCGCAATATGTTGGAGTTGAGCCAACAGATGAGGTGAAACGGTGGAGTGCTTCATACAAAAAGCACGTGTTGGTTGATCGGCCAGCAATCGTGAATACGTACAATGAAACAATGGGAGGTGTCGATCTGACCGACCAGCTAATTGAGTACTACCGGATCCCAACAAGGTTCAACAAGTGGTACAAAAAAATATTCGTGCACTCCCTCAACCTGCTAGCAGTGAACTCGTGGCTCCTCTACAGGAGGCATGCAAATCAGCTGCAGATTTCAAAGCAGCTCACATTGTTTGATTTCGTCTTGGAGGTCTCTGACGCGCTGCAGAAATCAGGAAAGGTTTCAAAAAGAAAAAGGGGCCGGCCTGCAACAAGTCCAAGAAGCCCACCCATGACAAAATGGGGTCGACCAGCCATCCTACGCCCACCAGCTAACACAAGGTATGACCAGATGGGTCACTGGCCACAGTTCGAAGACATAAAGCAACGCTGCAAGCTCTGCGTTTCTTCATACACAAAGTGGAAGTGTTCAGACTTCACCTGAAAACTGCTGCCGTGGCTGCGGAACTGCCCCCTGATATATGTCACTGACCTCGTGGAAGTGTTGTCGTGTTTCCGGTTGCCAGAATTGAAACTGAACACACGGGCGGCAGCGGCGGTGGTGGAAGGACGCTTGGCTTATCTGCTCTTTTTTTGTCTGTCCAGGTTGGTGGTGGTAGTGAAAAATTTATTTACAACTGGGGAGTTTGGGACACACAGGTCCGTGGGCCCCCGCACGGCCCCACTGCACTCAAACGTTCATGTCCCGGAGGCTCATGACGCTGGCAGCCCGGCCGGTGGCGATGGCTTGCTTGGCCGGGTCCTCAGAACGCAGTAGGGTCTCCCAAGCCTCCCAAGTGGTAAGGTGCTCCAGGCCCCGCGGGGGAGGATCCGTCGGGCAGAGTAAAAGGATATGGTCTAGAGTGGCTTTGGGGTGGTGGCACAGGGTACGGGGGGGGGGGGGGGGGGGGTTGTGAAGACTTGGTGATAACGCGAGCGTATATAAGGGGAGGGTAAGGTGCGTGTTTGAAGCCGCCTCCAAAGTGTCTGATGATAATGGTCAAGAGAGGGATGGGGTGAAGGGTAGAGCCGACGCTCGGCTTTGCAGGCCTGCGTCATTTCACTGAATGAGTGCATGCGCTCCCGCGAGAACCCCAGATCGGAGGCCGCCGTTGCCCGGTTGAGAGAACCTCGGGCTAAAGCATTGGCGGCCTCGTTTTCGGGATTCCCGGAGTGGGCAGGCACCCATATAAACTCCATGTGGCGGGGTGGGTGTGCGGCGAGGGAGTTCAGTATGCAAAATGCAGGGACGCGTGAACTCTCCCGCGAGCAAAATTTAGTATGGCAGTTTCAGAGTCGGATAGAATATATCGGGCCTCCGTGCGTGTGATGGCCAGGGCAATGGCGGCCTCTTCGGCCTCCTCCGAAGTGGCAGTAGGGGTTATGTGAAGGGTGGCAATCGGTTGGAGGGAGGGGTTCGTGATGGCTATAACCGCGTCCTCGTCCGTGCATGCGGCATCCACCCAAACGGCATACGGTTCCGTGCCATAGTGTTTGTGGAGTGCCCGTGCGCGAGCTCTGCGGCGGGGTTCGTGGTAGGTGGGATGCATGTTTTTGGGGGGAGGTTTAATAAATAATTCGCGGTGAATGTGTCGGGGGACCTGGAGCTGTGTGGGATCCGTGGCTGGTAGGTGGATACCGAGGGTGTGTAGATGTGTCTGCCGGTGGTGGTTTTCGCGAGACGTATGTATTGTGCCTGTAGGTGGGCCTCGATAAGCTCCCCTACCGTATTGTGCAGGCCTAGTTGGAGGAGTTTTTCCGTTGAGGTATTTGGGGGTAGGTGTACTGCTGTCTAAAATGCTGTTCGGATCATGGCATCCAGGGTGGAGATTTCCCCGGCCTGGAGTTTCAGGTAGGGGAGCGTGAAGAGAAAGCGGCTGAGGACGAAGGCATGAATGAGACGACATAGGTCATGCTCCTTCATGCCCCGGTGGTGTGCAGAAACGCGGCGGATTAGGTGGGATATCGACACCGTCGTCTGCTTGAGTTTCCGTATGGTGAGTGTGTTTTTCCCGTTGTTCTGGATGTGGAGGCCCAGTACCCTGAAAGTGTTTGCCTCCGGGATGTGCCGGTTTTCCAGTGTCACCATGATGGGAGCTGTGGGGCAGTTTCTGGTTGTGGGGCGGATGATAAAGAGCTCCGACTTCTCCGGAGAGCAGGAGAGTCCGATACTCCGCGCATGTGTTTGGGTGAGGTTAGCTGCCGATTGTAGAGTATTTTCTATGTCTCCATCACTGCCATGAGTGGTCCATAGCGTGATGTCATCGGCATAAAGTGTATGACGAAGGTTAGGGATGGTTTGTAGATTGCGGGCAAGGGGAATGAGAGTGACATTGAAGAGAAAAGGGGAGAGGACGGATCCCTGGGGGGGGGGGGGGGTGTGCCAACCCCACTAAGGGTGTATAGGGGGGATATGTAGGGACCGAAGTGAATTTCGGCCGTGCGGTTAGTAAGGAATGCTTGAATATAGGTGTACGTATACGTTCACCTATGTTCAAGGGGGAGAGGGCTGCCATGATCGCTTGATGGTCTAGGCGATCAAAGGCCTTGGAGAGATCCAAGGCTAGGACAGCTTTTGTGTGACCCGGGATGAGGGGATCAAATGTCTTGTGTGAGTTGGAGCATGGCGTCCTGTGCCGACAGATGGGGACGGAAGCCCACCATGCTGTGCGGGTAGAGGTTTTGCTCCGCCATGTGGTGGGTGAATCGGGCGAGTGCGACGTGTTCGAAAAGCTTGCCTAGGCATGAGGTTAGTGAAATGGGACGGAGATTTGAGGGTGTAAGAGGTTTGTGGGGCTTTGGTATGAATATGATTTTGGCGTGACGCCAGGATTGGGGAAGAGTGCTCTCCTGCCAGCATTTGTTGAAGTATTTCGTGAGCTGGGCGATCGATTGATCGTCCAAATTGCGGAGCATGGCATTAGAGATCCGGTCAACTCCTGGGGTGGAGTTAGAACGGAGAGTCAGGAGGGCCGCTCTGACTTCTGCTTCCGTGATCTCTGCGTCGAGGTTGGCATTCGGGGCGCCTGTATAGGGGGCAGGGGGTTTGAGGTACCGGGAGTTGTATGTGTCTTTCTAAGTATATTGATGAGTGCGTCAGGAGAAAGGTCGGTCTTGTGTTTAAGGCGTGTGGCGTGGTGTTGTGTGGCTGTTTTCGTAAATTCGCTTATTTTCCTGTTAAAATCTGCGCTGCTACTACCGCCGTCGCCACCGTGTTGTGTGATTTGCTCAGTGCTGTTTGCTATACATGCCTTGTGTCTGAGTGCTTCGGTGCGCCTCTGGACCACTTGTCATGGCAAACACATGCCAGTCCTGTGACGAGCCCCTGCCGGATGACGGACGCATCCTGAAGTGCAGCGAATGTGACCGCAGGGCATGGCGATGTGTACCCTGTCGTCCATCAAAATCTAAATGTGGGGACAAAGTGAGCACGGACTCTGAGCTAACTATCTTCCTGGCAGATATAACTCGGAGGCTCGATGCTCTGGCAGGACTGCCAACTCAAGTTTGGGAGATCAAGGATTCTATTGAGTTATTGTCCCACAAGTATGATGACATCCTGAACCGGCAGATTAAACAAGAGAAAGACATCAGTAGCTTGAACAGACGTGTAGACAAGTTAGAGACTGCCTGCACTTCAGGAGATATTCAGCAGCTGAAAGCGACTGTAAATGATCTCGAGTTTCATAGCAGGAAGCTAAACTTAGAAGTTCACGGCATCCAAGTTACGTCGAACGAGGACTTGCTGTCTAAGTTGAACAATGTAGCCAATACTGTAGACTTGCCAGAGCTTACAGGGAATGACATCTGCTCAATTCATAGACTTCAATCAAAACCAAATAAAGTGCCTGGGATTATTGTGCGGTTTTCCCAACAGCCAACCCGTTATAAGTGGCTGGAAAAGCGGAAAGCCCTTAGAAATGCTTCATCTGGTGTTTCCTTCACTGAAAATTTGATGCATCAAAACAGAGAGTTGCTCCGCTGTGCAAAAGAGTGGACAGAGAACAATGATTACCGTTTTTCCTGGCATTGAGACGGGAAGGTTCTAGTAAGGAAAAGAGAGGGTCATAGCGCCGTTGTCATTCGTTGTGCTGACCTCGATAAGCTCTGAAACGATTTCACTTGCCAGTGCCTCCTGATGTTTCTTTTGATTTTGCATTCATCATGCTTCCCTTCTCAAGTGAGCAAGAAGATGTTATAAACCTTAAAAACTTATATAATACTAATAGCCAAAAATGCTGTAGTTGTGTTCATTTTAATCTTAGATCGGGTAGAAATAAGCAGGATGAACTTGATTATTTTTTTAGCGAGGCGCAAATACGCTTTGATGTGATGTTTTCAGAAACATGGTTTGCCTCTGAAGAGGATGTGTTTGCATTTCCGACGTACAAATCTTACTACATGAATCGCACAGGAAAGAGGGGTGGTGGCGTAGCAATGTTAATCTCGAATTCAATAGATTCTGAACTTATGGTTTGGTTTATTGGGGTTTAACGTCCCAAAGCAACTGAGGCTATGAGAGACGCCGATTCTGAACTTATGTCCGAATTTTGCTTCATCACTCCTTTTTACGAGACGCTTGCTGTAAGATGTGGTACTTCTGTTTTTTGTGTTTGTTACCGCCCTCCTTCAAATAATGTTCGTCTGTTTTTCTTTTTTAGACTGTTTTCTAGAATTTGTGAGAGAAAGAAAATACGCACTAATTATAGGTGGTGACTTCAACATCAACATGTTAGCTGATACCAGTGCTAAGACAGAACTAGAATCATTGCTAAATTGTCATTCCTGTCAAAACCACATAACGTCGCCCACGCGAATCACTCCACAATCAGCAACACTTCTAGATCTGTTTATAAGCAATTCAGATCCTCCTCTTGTTAGAGCTGGCACTTTAATTAACAATATTAGCGACCATTTGCCTATATTTTTATTTGTCTGACAAGTTCATAATACACGTAACCAACTGCGTTCGGAATATTCCTAGACTCATAACTCCTGAAACGCTATCTGCTTTCAGAGTAAGCTGGATCGATGTGTTTGCAGAGAGCGACCCCAACTTAGCGTACAATTTATTTATGGAAAAGTTCTCTGAAATATATTTTGCGTGTTTCCCGATCAAGACGTTTCAAACATGCAAAAAAGTCGGAAACCATGGGTAAATAAAGAAAGCCTTAAGCTTATAAAACATCGGGATGTTCAAGAGATTTATAGTCAGTAAATCCCCCGAAGCACTCAAGGAATTCAAGAAATACATAAATTTTGTCACTAAACACCTTCGTGATGCAAAAAAGCTGTATTATTCCAATCTGTTCAACTAAACACAAGGACGCACAGACAATGTTGGGAAGGCACTTAACCCTGTAATTAGTAGTGCACCAGAAGCGGTAACTCATATAGTTAAGGATGGGATAGAAATTCAAGGCACTGAGCTAGCCAACGCATTCAATGACTTCTTTCTGTCAGTTGGTGACCAAAGCACCAGCACTTCTGACCTAAAATATATGAATGACCGAAGTAATTCAGCCATATTTCTAGAGCCAGTCTCAAATAGTGAGGTTGTAGCCACATTTTTAGCCTTGAGCAATAGTAGAGCCACGGACGCGGGAAATATTCAAATGAAACCTGTAAAACACGTAATTGATTTACTAGCACCTTGTCTTACCCATATTTTCAATATTTGTTTGTTGGCGGGAATTTTTCCGCAAAGCATGTCAATTGTAAAAGTAAAAGTTGTATTTAAAAAGGGTAACAGAAATGATTTGTCCAACTACCGTCCTATATCGATCCTGTGTTTTCTAAGGGTTTGGAGAAAATAATTTTGAAACGCCTGACTTCTTTCACTGACCGCTTTAACTTGATCAGCTCCTCACAGTATGGTTTTCGCAAAAACAAACCTACTGAGCTCTCACTACTGGCCCAAAAGGAATTCATTTTAGGAAAATTTGAATGCAGAAATATGGTACTTATTCCTCGATAAAATCTATTAAAACAGGTGTACCGCAGGGAAGCATACTGGGACCGTTTCTGTTCATCCTTTATATCAATGAGGTAGACCGCATGGATGAAACAGCCCATCATATAATCTGTGCTGATGATACGAGTTTGTTGTTTTCAGGTGAATCATGTGCAGATTTAGCTAGCCGAGCAAATAGCGCACTGTCCAAAATTTATGCATTATGCAAATTTATGCAAAAAGAGCCCCAGGTGACCGAATTTAACCCCGAGCCCTCCACTCTGGCGTCTCTCATAGCACATAGAGGTGCAGCTTTGGGACGCTAAACCTTCCAATACTAAGCCCATGCCACTTCCCCTTGTCTGTTTCCACGCTTCTCAATCAAGTACGGTACGATTAGCCTCGTTAGCGATGCTCATGATAAGAGATGACCATGTTAGGTTTTGCGCTACATCACCATCATCAGCTCAACTACGGCCACTTTAGGGCAAACGCCTCTCTCATATCTCTCCAATGAACACTGTCCTCTGCCAGCTGCGGCCATCTTATCCCCGCAAACTTCTTAATCTCATCCGCCGACATTGCTTTCTACCGCCACTTGCTACGCTTGCCTTGTCTTGGAACCCACTCCGTTACCCTTAAGGACTAGCGGTTATCTTGCCTTCGCACTGCATGCCCTGCCCAAGCCAATTTCTTCCTCCTGATTTTGACTAGGATGTCATTAACCCGCGCTTGTTCCCTGACCCACTCTGCCCTCTTCCTGTCTCTTAACGTTACGCCTATTACTTTATCCCTTACTTAGGTTGAACCTTTTTCGTTATCGTCCACGTTTCTGCCCCATACGTGAGTACCGGCATAGTCCTTCAATGCTTTTGTACCGGTAAGATACAGCTGTTTTAATACTTTTCTCTTGAGGGGTACTGGTAAACTACTATTCATGATCTGAGAGAACCTGCCAAATGCGCTCGGACCCACCCCATTCTTATTCTTCTAGTTATTTCCCGCCCATGATTCGGATCAGCGGACACTACTTGCCCTAAGTAGGCGTATTCTCTTACCACTTCTAGCACCTCGCTACCAATTGTAAACTGCTGTTCCGTTAAGAGGCTGTTGAACATTACTTTGGTTTTCTGCATATTAATTTTTAGACCCCCGCTCTGCTCTGCCGGTCTAACTCATCGATCATGCTTTGTAGTTCTTTTCCTGAGTGACTTAGCAAGGCAATGTGATCAGCGCATCACATATTACTAAGGTATTCTTCATTAACTCTTATCCCCATTTGCTCCCAATCCAAGCGTCTGAATACTTCCTCAAGTAATACTTCCTGAATCAAGAAATGTGACAACAATAAGAAATTCAATGTGCAAACAAGCAGGAACCAAAACTACACAGCGCGGTGGGCAATCTCAAGTCCAGCCATCGCAACATCCTCTCCGAGAACTGGATGTGTTTAGTGCCCACTCTGACCGTCGTGGGCACTCAAAACAAGCGTTTGTGTTTGTTGCCGACTCAAAGGTTGCACAAGTCTTCCCATTCATTCTTTCATTGAAAACTTACTTATGGTAGCAAAAAGTAGTCTGAATAGGCGCCGACGCCATGCTGCATATGAAAGTAACCAACATTTGTACCACTTGTCGGCATGCAAAATCAAGTTACCGGAGAGACAAAGTTTTGGGCGTCTACACAGGGGACTTGAGAAGAGGGTGCCAGACATGGACCTTCGGGCAGCTGTTCCGCCGACAGATCGGTGTCCAAAATCTTTACGTGCGAGCGGCGAAGCAGAGCCGCGTGGCTTTGAAATAGCAGTATGACTGCACACAGTCGTTCCTAGAGGTTCTTCTCTCTAGCAGTATTCTTGCTCAAAACCACAAGTTTGCTAATTACCAATGCGCACGTCATGTTAGTGCCGAGAAGAACGCCTCTGCTTTCTTTTTTAATGATGTGAGGTAGCAACCTGGTTCAGTTGCTCTAATCTCTTCGTGTCTATGCTAACCCTTCGAACCAATCATTAAACTTGGAACACAGAATCTTTTCATGCCTTTTGCATCTCAAGCACCGCGCAAAATAGCCCGAGGACTATCAGACAGACTTTAAAAAAGACTGGACTCACGATGTATCAGGAAAAATGAATAAACGAACATAAACGGGACTGGGAATCGAAGCAAAAAAAAAACTGCTATTTCCACACCTCCACACAGCCGAACGACGGAGTTGACGTATGCGATTGTGGGACATGCTTCCTGAGGCGGGAGGCGCTGTAGTCGCTGAATGCGCTTGAGGTGGTTGGTAATCACGCCTTCCCCGCCGACCCCGGATCCATGACGCATCATGCATGCATCCATGGCGTCGTCACGCGTTCCCAACCAGAGCGGCGATCACGCGTCCCGCTCGCTGGCTGCCGGCACGGTGTGCGTCTCGCCCTGTGCGCCTTGGCTTCACGCATGAGCTCGGCAGCTGCAGGAGCCAGGAGCAGATCGGGAAGCAACGTCCCGCTAGCAAGCATTTATTTTTATGTTACAAGTATTGCGAGAAAAAAAATGCCGAAGATTACGTTACTTCCTAATGCGAAATTTGAACGCAGCTCATCAGCTGTTTCAGCTTTTCGATATATTGAACCAAAGAATTCGAGCAAGACATGTATGTGCAATTACAGACAACTTGTTATTTTTCGCACATATTCCTTCTTCAATAAACACTACACTAACAGTTCTTGATTGTCATAAAGGAAGATTTGTGGTCGGAGAAATAGATGGATATATGCTCGACTTGCTGCACCAATGCCTGGTTCTCATACCGAGGTCTGCGCAAGTATTCCGCGAGGTTGTCACAGCTGTGGGAGCCGTTACGAGCGAGAGGAACGGGATGTTCTCACGCATAAGTGGTAAGAAATTCCTGTTTGTATTTATATCTACATTAAAGTCCCCACCCATCCTGCCACCCTGGCAGGTGCCAGTTAATGGCTGATCACGAGAGTTCGCTCACCGTTGTCAGCGCTAACGCATGCAGCCCACATCTCCCTCTCATCACCCCACGTACCTTTAAGGGCGATTCAGGCGTCCGCTGACCCAGGGAGCCAGTTATGCTTACTTCCTTTCCTTAAAATGGCACAAGGTTGTCAACAGTGCCAATGCATGCAGTCCATATCTGTCACTGCCACGTAGCTTAAAGCAAGATTGAGGTGTCCACTGTTCCAAGAGGGAAGTTATGCGTCTTTCCTCTGCTTTCCATGCTCCCGCTCCATTGGTTTCGCAGCTTAAAGCGCGACTAAGGTGTCCACTGCTATAGTTACAACGGCGACGGCGACGCCGCGAAACGCAGAAACGGGCGCCAAAGAGCTATGCTAAAAAAAAACAAAAAAAAAAAACAAAGTACCTAAAGTTGAGCGGCTCAGCGTATACAAGACGTTGACAAGGACGGCAACATGCGAACGTCGCTGTAACGACTTGCCGTCGCATGCGAGCGCCCATTTTTCGTGAGGCAGCCTCGCCTCAATCATGGGCGTCGCATGCAAAAGCGGCAGGGGGAGCGAGCAGGGAGCATACGAGACACGACCGTCCTTTCCGGAAAGCCTCTGTGGCCTGTATTTTTCAACTAATGAAGTGAATTTAGTATATGAGAGCGCTATCCCCCGGTCCACTGTCCAAGAACCTATACAAATACATTCACCCCCGGAAACAAGCCGCTGCCTCACCACGTCACGGGAATGGTACGCCTTGTTGCTGTATAGATTGCGCCTTCCGCTCTGTCGTTGCAGCAATGATGTCTTCGAAATTTGCGACTTGCGGCATCCACGTGCCACGGTATTACGCTTTTGAAACGGTGCATATAATCGCGGGCCGCACGTCGCCGTTTATCTAGGGCTCTCGTCGCTGCAGCGTCGCCAGTCAGCACTCTCCCGGCACGCCGGCTCGGAACTATTCACGACAGACCCTCCGTGTCCAGTGCCTTTGGGCGCGTATAATTAAGGTGGTACCGCGAAAAAAAGCAACGAATGCGTTAGCGGCACTGATTCGCGTCGGGGCGCCAGACGTCGGGTCCTTACTTGCCCATATGCAAACGTTAACGCTCAGTGACAAGTTGAAAGCGCAGTTACGGACTTTCTCCTCCCCTCATAGTTTCCACAGTGTAGAATAGGGCAGTTTAGTCGCAAAAGCACAGGCAAACATCTTTTCTGCTTCCCTAAGGCAACATTAGCTATGCGCATCCAATGGCCCTCTCCTTTGTGGCCCGCTGCCAGGCTCCTGTAATGAGATCCCTAACGCCAGATACATTCTCTGGCATTGTAAGCCCGTCAGCCAAATCCTAAAAGCATCAGAATCTAAAAAGCTCGCGCGCTTTCCCAGCAAAATTTAAATGGAGTGAAATAGGCTGGCGAGCTTCTTCCCGCCCGCGCCGCGGTGCTCGCTGCTTCAGAGCAGGTGGAAGAGTGAAGGTCACGTGACAAGTGCGTAACAGAATGACATGAACTGGTAGGTATTACAGCGCGCGATCTTCGAAAGGCGTCGAAAGCGATACGGCTATCACTAACGGCCAGCTACAAATATATAATTACAACCAGGCGCCGAACTGTGATAGTTAAAAGGTTAACTGGTAAAAATTACTTATTGAACTCACTAGTTAGCATGATTCAACTCTTTATTGATGTCCGCCAACAACGGTATTGTAATGGCTCAGAAGCCGCCTATCAGAAAGGCTTTTTTAGAGCGCAGCTCTTTGGTTTCGCGTCGTCGTCGGCGTTGTCGTCGGCCTCGTAACCAGCTCCGCCCCCCTTTCATCCCCCCAGCGCTAGCAGCGACCGACTGATACCGCTGGATGCCGCTGACGCCGCTAGAGAGTCAAGATAACGTGACTGCATAGAACACCGTCGCCGCCATGCAGAAAGAGGAAGAAAGGGTCCCCCCCCCCCCCCCTGTTCTTGTGTGGCGGATAGGGTGCTCTTCAGTTGCCGACGCGCCGGTTATTTCACGTAGGCTCCGGCACGTCGACGAATACGTGACCACCTTCGCACGGCTAGACCTGGTTCTTAGCGCTGCGGAAGCGAGGGTATCATATTGTTTGTGTCGGCATCGGCGGCGTTGTCCCTGAAACCAACTCCGCAGCTGGGGTTGACACTATCGAAAAGGTGAAACAGCTTATTTGCTGCGCTCAAATTTCGCATTAGGAAGTAACGTAATCGTCGGTATTTTTTTTTTAATTCTGGTTCATCTTCGCTGAAAGAGCCTGTATAGTGAGCCACGATGAAAAACGCGTCCAGTTAACAACGATGGTCGAACTCAAATTCGGGGAAATTTCCTGTCAAATAGATAACACATTGGCATGGCCTGAAGCGCGTACGCCAAAACAACCGTGGCCAAAACTGCAAAAGAGCTCGTTGTTGGGCTGTCTGGCGCATAAGGGTAAATACCAAACAGATACATGCGCTTCAAAAGAGCCAAATGCGCCGATTCAAATGGACCGATTCTCAAAGTAGTTCGTGCGTCCAAGTATGTGAGACTGGTTCGAGATTTACGGGAGGACTTAAGTTTCATAAGCTGTCGTCGCAGGCCAGCCCCGGTGGCACTCACGAACTAACCTTACAAACAGCCTGAAAGAACCGAAGTCTTGCGAAGAGATCCATGAACCCGTCCCCTGAATTTACAAACTCAGTCTGACTTTAAAATAACCTAAGCATTCTCTGACGAGCAGACGCAGCTAGCAAGTAACTACATGACAGGCTCCTGTTCTTTTTTTTTTTTTCTGCAGCAAGAAATAACAAGAAGTACGGAGTTGAATAGGTGCTTGCCTGTCTCCGGCGTTGCGTTTTTTCTTTACATGAAAAACTTCCAAAAGTTTACGTGCCGTCTTTCTTTTTTTGTTTAATTTTCGCTGCAGCAAAGAAATCAGTTTACGCGTGCAGGCGCGAGCGAACGGTCACACTCATGGAAAGCGCATCGCTTGTTTTCGAGGACGTCGTTGAGCGAGTTAATGCGGAGCTGAAGGGAAAAGAAGATATGCCATATCTAACCGCCATTTTTTTTTTTTTGTGACGCTATGGCTCAACTTGCGCGCAAATATTTGGTGGCACTCTTATCTTCGGAAGATTCGATTCGGCCACTGATACTTGCGCCTCGGCTGGCAATGGGCAACACATGCGAGTGGATGATAAAGCAGCTCTGGAACGGCGCGAACGCTGGCTGCTTGAAAGTGTGCAAAAAATAACAATTAATAGCTTACGAGGATAGCTATTAATTGTTATTTTTTGCATATTATCGAATGAGACGCTTTATCGAATGAGACGCTTTCCGCGACGCTCGTAACCAGGACGGGAGAAAGGCAGAAATCACAAACATAGAACAATGGGCGGAGGAACTCGATCCGCAGGGATGCTAATTAAGTATGTGACTAAAACGCTCGACGACAACGCGGAACTTGAAGTACTAGACAGCCGCCTTCTTCATATGTGGGAGGCCAAAGCTAGTATGGAAAAGCGATTAAAGAGACAAAAGTGGAATCGCAATCTCTGAAGACGCCTAGCGCGCCACAACAAAGAGATTGAAGCATATGCACTTAGACTCTGCGATCAGAACTGGGAAACAACGTGTGGCCATCTTGAGGGCAATATCGGCCTCGCCAAAACATGGAACCTCCTTCGGCACCTCCTCGATCCAGAAGGCAGTAAATTAACACAGCGACAAAATTTATAGAAATTAGGTTATAAATTTGAAGGTTCGGACCAGGAACTCCTCGATACAATTCGTTGTCGATATATAGGCTCCACCACCAAAACTTCCTTACCGCGCTATGAGGGTAAATCCAACAGCGAACTAGACGCCGCTATTCACGAATTCGAGGTTCGAGCAGAAATACTAAAACTGAAAACCAAATCAGCCCCCGGACCCGATGGTGTAACCAACAAAATGCTAAGAAACCTAGGTGACAAATCTATAACAGCTCTGACCAATTTTATGCAAGAATGCTGGGAGAAGGGTGAGACTCCCAAACAGTGGAAAACCGCTAAGGTAATTTTCATACCTAAGCCAGGGAAACCGCTCAATCTAGAAAAACTAAGGCCTATATCCCTCACATCTTGTGTTGGAAAACTGATGGAACATGTCATACAAACGCGACTAAACAATTTCATGGAAGACAACGACTTATACCCCCATTCGATGATATGTTTTAGATCGCATTTGTCCACGCAAGATGTCATGATACAGCTCAAACATGACATATTAGACACTAAGTCGATCGATGCGAAAGTAATAGTGGGACTTGACCTCACTAAAGCTTTCGATAATGTAAAACACGAGGCGATACTAGAAAACCTGGCTCTTTTAAACGTCGGGGAGCGAACATACAACTACATAGCAAATTTCTTTTCGGGCAGGATAGCGCGCATCCACTTTGGTGAAAGTCAGTCTCAAGACATACAATTGGGCAGCATAGGCACCCCTCAGGGTTCGGTACTTCCCCTCTTCTCTTCAACGTGGCCATGATACGGCTCCCGAAGAGGCTGGAGGGGATAGATGGCTTGAATTTCTGCATGTATGCGGACGACATCACCATGTGGATGACCCGTGGACACGACGCACACATCGAAAGTACGCGACAGAAGGCCATAAATGAAGTAGAAAACTATGTCAGCCGTAGGGGTTTGCAATGCTCGCCGCAGAAGTCTGAACTTCTTTTTTATCGACTTTTGCATCAAAGACAAACTAGAACCATCCCTAACATCAAATTACAAACTCAAGGGGCGGAGATTCCTCATGTTGAAAAAAATCAGAATTTTAGGAATGATTATACAAAGCAACTGGTATAACGGTGATGCAATAACTAAGATGGAAAACTGCGCGCAACAAACGATGCGACTCATACAGCGGATTGCCAACAGGAGACACGGCATGAAAGAGCAGAATCTCCTACGGCTGGTACAGGCGTTCGTAGTTAGCCGTATCTCGTATGCTGCCCCCTTCCTTGATCTTAAAGTTTCAGAAAAGGAAAAGATAAATGGAATTATCAGGCGGTGCACGAAACAAGCTCTAGGATTGCCCATCCGTACATCCACTCACCGCCTCCTAGAGCTAGGCATGCATAATACCCTGGAAGAAATTACGGAAGCAGTGAGAACGTCCCAAACCGAACGCTTAGCCGAGACCACAACCGGCAGGGTCATTCTAGAAAAACTCAATCTGAGCCGAGATAGCAGAACAACCGCCAAAGTTGACATGCTCGGAGAAATTCGGGACAATATAGTTGTACCCCCATTACCCAGAAATATGCATCCTATTCATCACTCAGTGCGCCGGGCCAAACGGGCAGAGGCGCTAGAGAAACGCTTCCGCTCCCACAAAGACGAGGACGTGGTCTACGTGGATGCCGCTGAGTATGGTAAGAACACGATGACCGTCGCGGTCGTCAATAATAAACAACTCCTCAAAATAAGTGCCTCCTTACTCTCGGGTAACCCAGAGACTGCAGAAGAAGCTGCCATAGCACTGGCTTGTGTAGGAAGCGAGGTACATCATCAGTGACTCCAAAGTTGTCATTCTAAATATCAGCAGGGGCCGGGTCTCCCCTCTAACGAATACAATCCTAAGCCATCATGTAATAGACAGGAAAATTACACTAGTCTGGACACCAACACATGCATCCCTGCCTGGTAATGAGACGGCCCACAAGTTCGCCCGAGGCTTTTCCTTCCGGGCGGATCCGAGTGAGGTGGTCTTTACAGACAGGGATCGCATGGTGACCTACAGAGAAATTACACAGCACTATCGTTCGCAACGAGCTAGACTTCCTCCAGCGGATAGATCCTTGTCCAGATACCAAGCCATCAACTGGCGCCGGTTACAAACTTACACCTTTCCAAACCCGGCCCTCTGGAGTCTTATGTACCCAGGGCAATTTTCAGACAAATGCGCAAACAGCGAACTTAAGGCCACCTTGGACCACATACTATGGGAATGTCCTCATGCCTCCCGGGAGGGACGACATATAAACACGAAAGATCAATGGGAGACCTTACTACTGAGCTCCGACTCGGCGACTCAGCTACAACTTGTCCGACTGGCCGAAGCCGCCGCCGAGAGTCAAGACCTTTCGGCCGTCGTCTAGGCGGGTAGCCCTCTGGCTACCCTCTGTCTGTTGGACATTAAAAGTTTTCCTATCCTATCCTTACGAGGATAGAGGGGCGGGCTAATGGTATGCACCTTTTCTAACAGTTGTTATAATTATTACCTATGAGGTCAGTGACATTGTTGTTCTTCGATGTCAAAAGTTTTGTGCCACTGTCTGTAAAGAAAGAAAAGTAAATTGAGGTCAGTGACATTGTTGTTCTTCGATGTCAAAAGTTTTGTGCCACTGTCTGTAAAGAAAGAAAATGACTGAGCATGATTTGGCTTACTGTGTTTAAAAATGGAATTATTGATTTGCTTTTTATTCCGATCGTTGCATATGCCGGACCGACTGCATTATTAAAAAATATTCTTAAAAACGTTGTGTATAATTCTTCCATATTTCCACTGCAAATATTTACCGGAAACTAGAACTCCCAAAACTTCAAATGTTTGTTCACTGAAATAGCTGTCCTTAAACATTATTGAAATTCTGCATTTAAACAGCGGGATAGACTTCCGTATAACAAAAAAGAAAAAAATATTTACACTTTATTTGTACAACAGTTTTTGTGCGCTTTGTGTTAAAAAATAAATGAACGATATAGACGTTGTACCATAACTCATGCTTTGAATGTTAACGGTTACGTGAGCAATATTCATATATAATTCATATATATTTATAACACAATATTACAACTTGAATGATAGTACCAGCCATGAAGCGCTAAAGGAACTGTAGGAGCACGGCAGCACCACTATACCTCGACAATCACTCCGACTTATACTCGTATAACTACCTACCTGCAGAACGTAGAATTATGTGAAATAAGACAGCCGCTAACACGGTGAACGTACAAAGTAGGGGGCTATCTGACGCATCACAGACGAAAAATCTTTGCAGTCCTACGTCAAAAATCACCTCTCGCCCTATGAGAGCTCAAAAGGGACATTCGGGAAGATGTACAAAGGCTTTTTTTTTTTTTTGGGGGGGGGGGAGGCATTTCAGGCATACCGCAGCTTTATTGAGAGCCCCTTTCAGAGCCCCTTTCAAAAAAATTTACGCCGCGGTTACGGCAGTGTAACGCTGAATTGCGTCCCGGACATCACGCTTGTCCAGCAGCAGGGTCTGTTATCGCCGGCTTTCATATCGTATATGAGGGAGGGAACGCTACGTAGCCGTTCTATTCCGGAGCATGCCGTCAGCTCCCTCGCATCGTACAACTGGGTTGTTGTCGTGACTATTCTTTATTAAGGACACTGTCTTCTGAAACAAGGCTGAATGATGGGCCTGTCTGTATGCAATGTTGGCGAGTATTTTTGCCAGCCAAAAAAAAAAAAAAACTGGTAGGGTTTTGACGTAGTTAAGCTGAGTTGACGCGCGAAAGCATGTGTTCAGCCTGGTTGGCTCATGGTTTTGCTTATAGCTGGGTCGTCGACACGTCTGGCGACATTAGACTCAGGTTAAGCTGATCTGATCTGTTTTCGCCGCAGATGGAAGTTGATGAAGACGACGACGTGCAGTGCACAGCGCGAGAGTGTGTCGCAGTTTAACAGGAGGCGTGATGGGCTGCGGCGATGGCATAGTCCTCTCGTGAACTGGCCAGCGAAGCTCATCTGTTCGCTCCGCCGCGGGCTCGGATCCCAGTCGCGGCAATATTTTTTTTATCTATGCTATAGTACTCTTCGCACAAGCCCACAAACATCTCAAGATCTTGCTCGGGGTTTACCCATCGGAACAGCGCTTTCGTACTAAAATCCAAGTTGTGCCGTATTTGCACAGAGTGGCGTACAATACAAAAAAATAAAAGAGTGGTCATATGCCAAGGCATTAACGCGGTTTTTTCTGCGCCAGCAAGACTTTCATGTCTATGCGCACGAACTACCCCTGGCGGAAGGAACAAACGCTGCACTACAAGACGTAGACTGCGAAACTGTAGTAATCTGTAAGATTCCGCAGACTTGCGGAAAATTTTACATAGAACAGACGGGTGACTGTGGAAAAACAGTTGCGCAAGCACCGGACAAAAACTTGGCCCGGAGAGGACGGCAGTTTTGCACGACCTTGTGGCAGATATCCCATGAAATGTTCCCCGCGTTTTGAGGACGTTTCTATTTTAGGCCATGGAAAAACAAGAAAGGCCGGTGAAATCTTTGAGGCCTCCCAGATAGCGAAACGTGGCGATGCTTGTATCAGTTCCTCATCTCCAGCGCTCATATCTAAGGACTTGTTATTTGTTTTTTGAATGACTGTGTAGATTACATGGCCTGGCTTGGCGCGCGCGTGGCTGTTACTGAGCGGTCTGTGTTCAATAAAAATTTCAGCACGTTCTGGCGAGTGCCCCGCCATGAAAGGCGGGCACGCGCAGGCCATCTCACATGTGTGCCTCCTCTCGCAGCTCTGCGTGATGCGGACATCAATGCGTCGAGGATCTCGTGGTCGTTGTTGTTGTTGACTTAGCAAAAGAGGGCACATGGCCATGCACACTGGGGAATCGGCCAAGATTCAGGAGGCGAATATAGCTATGTGAGCCACTACAAAAGCCCCTAACACTCTTTCTTCCCATGTTCCTCTTTTTTACTGCTCTGTCCCATTTTTGCATGCATTCGCTGTTTCTGATGCTCCGTCTCCACAGTGCTCTGTCAACTAATAACCCATTTCTTCTTGAGCACTCCGCGCTTAGATCCCCCTCCACATTGCTTTGCCGTCTCTCCCTAGGTCGTCCTCTGGTGCTCTTCCTACCAAGGTCTAGCTTCATCACCTTCCTTCCAATGCATGCGTCGTTCTTTCTTTACTTTACCAAACCATCGCAGCCCTCCTTCTAGGCAGATGTCAATGTAAAAAAAAAAAGGACATTCATGGAGGTAAGGAAAAATGGCCTAGGAAATGGTAAAAAATGGCCTAGGAAGAAATTGCCCTAAAGCTCCCAAGGCATCATAACCCACGGTTCCGACGGCTGAGGTTGCCATCGAAAGATCAGCCATGTCAGTTCCGATTGCTATGGCTGGCAATCGGAGCTGGCAATCTCGTTCTGACTGCTGGAGTTGTAGCCTTCAATACAACGGGTAACATCCTGTCCTTCGTCTCCTCATCTTTTTGTGCGTGCACTTGTAGCGCGACGTCGTTTTCAAAAATTCAAAAGCATGAGACAACGTTGCTTATTGAATTAAGAAGTGTAAGCGGGCGTCACCAAACGTCACGTAGCCACAATAAAATTAAGCGTATCGCGAAACTAAAGATATTGGTGCGTGTGGCGGAGTGCAGTGCAACAGCTATCAACGTACAGTTGCAACTTGTGGAAATCACTTTGCGGTATTTTAAGCAGTCGCTGTTGATACCCTGCCTTGGAATTGGTCTTTTGGCGTGGCACGGGTCTTCTGAGTAAATTAATAGCAGCAGCTGCACGGTATATATGCTATTTTGATTTATGTTTCCATGCAGAAGCTATAGGCGAGTAAACCGGGCGAACGGCGTGGAAATTTCCACTCGACCTCTACAGATGGACGTCAGAGGACAATTCTGAAGCGAAGAACAGGAGGCTCGGAAGCATGCGCTCTCACAGCCTCCCAACAGCGTGGACACCATCGACGCCTTACGTTCTGAAGAACCAACCATGACCGTGAAGATGGCTCATGGACGAGTCGGTGCTTCGTTGACATGCAACTCTGTATCCAGGGCTAATGTGCGCAAAAATATAAACTTTTCTGCATGCTGTTTGGCATAAAATCCGGCTAACTCTCTTTTGACTTTCTTGTACAAAAGTGTTCCCGCGACATTTTTTTTTCACTAGGGGCCATTTTTCCTACAGGCCGTTTCTTAGGGAGCATTTTTTTCCCGGGGACATTTCTTCCTTTTACTGGAACGTTTTTTCCTACATCCGTTTTGTTGAGCTGACGTCAAAGTTAAAAGGTTTTTGTCACGAAAAAAAAAATTTTACCGCAGCTAAACCAAGTAGACGTGCGAAAGTATGTGTTCATCCCTTACAAAAAAGTTTTAGACAGTCTATGGAGTGTCTATAGACTTCTGTCTATAAAGTCTATAGATTGTCTATAGACAAATCCTAGACAACAGTTTATAGGCAATACCAATACCATAGACAGTCTATAGACAATATATAGATGTATGGCCATACACTTTTAGCAGACTTTTGTCTATACACGGTTTATAGACTATGAATAGACAAAAAAAACAATATCTATAGGAAGTCAATAGAGTCAATAAGAAGTCTATAGACCGTCTATAGACCATTTTTATAAGTCTGGTTGGCTCATGGTTTTGCTTTGGTGGGTCGACGGCACGTGTGGCGACGAATTTAGACTCAGGTTGAGTTGATCTGATCTGTTCCCGCCGCAGATGGAAATTGATGAAGACGACGAGGATCAATGCACAGCGCGAGAGCGCGGCAGTTCAATTAACGCGAGGCGTGATCAGCTGCGACGGTAGCCCAGCGCTTTCGCGCATTGGCCAGCGAAGCTGATCTGTTCGCGCCGCCGCGCGTTAGAAACCCAGTCACGGCGATGTTTATGTCATTTCTGCACCCTCAAGTTCATGCAAAACCCAAGATTCTCGTTAGGGTTTCACCCCGTGAAGCAGTGTTTTCGCATTGAAAACATGTCTCCAGTAATGCAGCCAATATAACTGAGACAAAACCCAGGAGATGTTGCTATTCTTAAACTGCTACAGGCGATGAAACATGGTTTCACCATCAAGTTCCAGAGACCACACAAGAGTTCATGCAATGCAAGCACAACGGGACACCAACCCTAAGAAAATTTCGTAAGCAGCAGTCAGCTGAAAAGATCAGAGCAACGGTTTTTTTTATTATTATTATTGCGAAAGCAATACTACGCCAGGTCTAACCGCTCGGCGCGTGGTCCGTGGCCCGTGACCCCCCTGCTTTCAAAAACGAATTGGCCAACATGGGTGGCACATTCTCTACCGTTGGCTGCGATAGAAACAGCCACCGGCCAGTGCAGTGGTGGATCATTTAACCGCTGCGCTACTGCGATGGTAGTGGTATGAGGACTCGCCGCATCTATGAATATTAAGTAGAGAATGAGCAATTCTGCATTTATGGACGTTAACCCACTACAGCTATCGAGTCATAACCTTAAGACGAAGTTTAAGTGTCCTCTCCAACTGAAGAATGAACACCTGCTTTCGCACATCTACTCGGTTTAACTATGTTAAGCCCGTACTACTTTTTTTTATACAGAAGACGTTTTATTACTACTCGTAGAATTCATGCCACAGAAGACAGTTAATGTGGACACCTGTGCTTCAATAATGAAGGAATTACGTCAGACAAAGAGAAACGCCGTGTAAAGTTATCGGCAGGTGTCTTCACGTCAATGCACCAGCTCTGAACTCTCGTCAGTCATAAGCTGCTATTAGAAAATGCGGCTCCATGGAGATTAACCACCTACCATACAGTCCACACCTGGTTTCCAGTAATTACTTTGTTTCGTAATCTGAATACATTTCTGCGCAGGCAACGATTTCCTGACGATAATGCAGTCAAAGAGGAGGTAATAGGGTTCTTGCAGCAGCAGGAAGTCTCCTTCTATTCTGAGCGCATGCGATCAGTACTGGCGAAGTGGAATAAGCGTGTTCAAGTGAACGGGAATGACACTGAAAATCAGTAAGTTGAATTTTCTCAAAATTTTTCGTTCTAATATTTAGTTCGATAACTTATTGAACACCTTTGTGCCTAAACGCTTGATAACTGATCTTGACAACATCCAAACCTGGTGCGAAAAATTACACGTCTTTAAAAATTAAGAAATCATCTCTTATCTTCCATCACAGACAGTCTCACCCGATGCGCAAATATACTCTCTCTGGCTCCGACCTCAGCTCGGTAACTTCTTACAGATATTCGGGAATAAACTTATCTGCCGATTTTTCTTGGCCCGATCACACAACGAAACTGACCAATGAAGCTAACCGCGTCCTCGACTATTTACCGCAACCTTCGATTAGCCCCTCCTTCCGTAAAATTCCTTGCATACTGCACCTTCAGCAAACAAGGGAGTGGAAAGAGGTGCTCCTCGCTACGGTATGCATGATGGAAGTCAACAGTCATCGAAACCTAGGAGCGTAGCGGATGTCCTTTTTTTGTAATTTGTAGTTTTTTTCATCAGTGGGAGATTAAAAGTTCAGGGGGCACTTGACTGTCTAAAGTGCGTAGAGGCGAAAACGTTTTCCGCACCACTTTGACTGCCTCTGTGGCAATGGTGACGTCACCACTGGATGACGTCACACATAATTAAGTACTAATTACTAACTAATGACAAATTAACAATTAATGGCCAATTACTGATTAATGACGCTTAAACTTCGCCTTTAGGAGTGAAACGCGACAGCGTGTTGTAGCGTTGCCAGGGGGTCCACGGAACGCCACCGCCCGTTCGGCGCGATGCCTTGCCCTTTGAACGCAACGCTTTTCGAGGAAAGGAAATGGCGCAGCAATAGACGATATGCGAAATGCGCAGCGCCATCTCTCGGCGCTCCGAGAACTAAGTCCTCCGTGTTGGTTCGGTACAGAAAACGAAACCGCGGCCCTGCGGTGGGTTAAAACGGCTGCGCTTCGTTTGAAAAGTGGAATGACGATGCGCTCTTACGCTATGCTGTCCACTATGCAAAGAAACTACGATGCGTGCCAGAACTAGGTGCGTTCCAGCTTTTCGCTTTTCTATTTTTTCTTTACTCTGTCCCAACGTTTTAGTAGCTGCAAATGCCATGTGAGGTATCGTGTGTCAGCAAGCCATTCAGTGCACAGCTTGCGCTTTCTGCGCTGATTTTTCACAAAGCTTTCTAGGTGATTTGCGTTTACATTAAGATACGAACCACATCCTTTGTTGCCTCTGATCAAAATTAGAAGATGATATAGTGCATTTATTAACTCTCCGGTTGGGCGTGAATATATGTAGACGCATATTTGAACAACGTAATAGAGAAGATAATTTTTTTGAGAGAGCCTACGCCTGTGTTCCTCAAGCGTGTATTCCAGTCGCGAAGAAGCACGTTCATTAATTTGCAGGTAAATCGCGGCCATGGGCACTCAGTGCGCTCCATCTAAAAACCTCGATTGCTCATGCCGTGGCGTACTAGGCGCACTCGAAGAACCACACGCACATTACTGCTTTTGTTACGTGTTCAATTATGTTTTTCCCGTGTTCTATTAGTTTTGGAAGGGCTAGCAATCTCTCTGGACCATGGGGTTGTTGCAAGGTCCCACACATTGTTTTCTTATAATGTCGTACGTGATCGCGCCCGCATATGCTATGCGCGTTAACGCGTCTTTGTGAGGCAATACATCCTACGTACAAAAACTGAGGAGCGAATGCTTTATTTTTTGAGGATTCCGATACATGCGATATCTCCGACGGCGAAAGTCTGAAAAAAAAAAGCTACTTTATTGTGAAGGCGGGACGCATTTCCAAGCTAGAAAGTACGTGCAACATTGTACTGAAAACTCTTCAGGCCATCAGATTTTATCGTTGTGGCAAGCTGCAACAGCTTGCTTCGCAACAAAGAAATTTGTGTAGGTTTGGGAGGAAGCGAATTAAGTGTCGGAGGCAACCGAACATGCGAATTTCACCCCCGCATACACAGCTTGACCAGCGTATCGAGTCCGTGCAGGCACCTACAGGAATCACATTACGCAGCTGGTCGAGGGTCCTGTGTGAATATACGGCTCGAGATCTCCGAACGTGTTGCCCGTTACAACGGCTCAAGCCATGACCCCCGCGAGGCTGGGGTCCACAATGTCTATATCGCACTTGAAGAGTCGGGTCGGACATGGTTCGAAAGCCATGAAGTCTAGTTCACATGCCGGGAGGCCTTCTGCCGAAATCTGATAGCCACTTTCCAGAATGCAGACCGCCGAGAGTGAGCAGAAGCTGCGTTACACTCGCGCAACCAGCGCCCGAACGACAGTGTACGCATGTACTACGAGGACATGACCCGCCTTTTTAAACGCGCGGATGCCAACATGGCGGAAGACAAGAAGCTTCGCCCCCTCATGCGGGGTGTCAAGCAAGAGCTTTTCGCGGGACTCGTGCGCAGCCCACCGCGCACTGTGGCAGAGTTTCTCACCGAGGCGGCCACTATGGAGAAGACGCTTGAACAGCGAGCCCGCCAGTATACGATCACGCCGTCAACACCTTTGGGCCTGATCCCATCTGTATGCCTCTCGGTAGCGACGCGACCTTTCTACGCGAGCTGGTCGTCTGTCGTCAGAGAGGAACTGCAGGCCTTCCAGATGCCGTCCGATACGTTATCTTCCCCGCCATTGAGTGAAGTCGTCCGGGACGAGGTGCGCCTGGCAGGAAAACAGCATCCAATTTCTGAGGTTCCTCGCCGACTTGATGCAAGGCCCATGTATGCGTCCGTCCTACGTCAGGCCTCTGGGTACGACTTCAATGCCGCGACTCCAGCAGTGCTCCCGCCGAGCTCCCCTCGTGGCCACGCTCCACCAGCCTACAGCGACCGCGAAAGAGTGAAGTGTGGCGTGCCCCGGATCGCCGACCCCTCTGCTATATCACTGTGGCGAGGCGGGTCACCTCTACAGGGCGTGCCCATACCGCCGCGTGGGGCTGCGTGGTTTCGCGCCGGACGACCCGTGTCCACAGAACGGGGAACGACCACATGAGATAGCATCTCACCTGCCGTCGCGCGAGAATCACATCACGTCAGGCCATCGGGAGGCTCTATCCCCGTCACCGAGGCGCTACCGTTCTCCAAGCCTCCGTCAAGCCGAAGGCTACTCCGGACACCTTTCTCTAGTCGGCGCCGGGCAGCTGATTCCAGCGGCCTCTGGAGGCAAGGCTGCTGATGCCAGGACTTGTGAAGATCCTCCTACGCCACTAGCACGCGACGATGTTTCTCTGGCGCCTTCCTGCATGACTTCGCTGTGTTGCCTCAAGTGTGCGCCCTGAAGACAGGCCCTCAAGACCAGGCTCCACCATGCCCTGCCCTTCCGTCCGTCAGAATCAATCCGGACTTGGCGCCTGAGCAGAAGACTCTTCTCTCGGCGCTTCTAACCAACATCGCGGATTGTCTTGCCACAAGCTCCAGGGTCGGTCGTACGCCTGTCATAAAGCATCGCATCAGCACCGACGAGACCACACCACCCGTATGCCAGCGCCCATACCGCGTTTTCTCGACGGAACGCGAAGCCATTCAAAAGGCAAGTCGACGAAATGCTCGCCGACGTTGTCATTCAAGCGTCGACAAGCTCATGGGCACCACCGGTGGTCCTCGTCAAAAAGAAAGACAACACCTTGAGATTTTGTGTCGATTACCGTAAACTGAGCAACGGGACCAAAAAAGATGTTTACCTGCTCCCTAAGATTGATGATGCACTGGACAGACTATGTGATGCCAGGTTCTTTTCTTCCTTAGATCTCAAATAGATAGAGGTGGACGAGCGAGACCGCGAGAAAACTGCTTTTGTGACGCCTGATGGCCTATACGAATTTAAGGTGCTCCCGTTCGGACTATACTCAGCGCCGGTAACTTTCCAACGCATGATGGACACTGTCTTGTCTGGGCTCAAGTGGCAGACGTGCCTCGTATACCTGGACGATGTCGTCATTTTCTCGCCCACCTTCGAGCAACACTTGGAGCAGCTGCGCACAGTGCTCCGGGCGCTCCAATGTGCGCAACTTACGGTCAAGCCTGAGAAATGCTATTTCGGTTTTGAGGAATTTTGCTTTCTCGGGCATGTCAGCGCGCGCGGTATTCTCCCAGATCCCGCCAAGACCGCTGCTGTCTCCAGTTTCCCACGCTCCGCTGACAAAAAGACTCGAACGGTTTTTGGGGCTGTGTTCTTGCTATCGACGATCCGTCCAACATTTCTCCAGAATAACTGAACCCTTAAAGGCGCACTGAAGAGGAATCTGAACTCGTCTTTTCACCGCGGGAAATCGATATATGCGTTCCGAGAAGTCTTAGAAACTTCGAATTATTGTCTTGTACGGCCGATTTCCCTAATTTAAATCGGATTAGACATCCCGGCTCCCGCCTTTATTTGAACTCGCCGCAGACGGTAGGAGGAGTCAACTAACGCGTGGAGTGCCTTTCAGGAAGTCACGTGGTGACCTCGTTTTCGCTTTTATTTTGTTTTTTTTTAGGTTTTCGTGAATAAATAGATATAGTAAGAGGCTACATAGCCGCAAGTTAGGCCCGCGGAAATGAAAAATACGCGTGGACTCTGCTTTCGCCGATCGGTATACCGATGTATCCTTCCGCCGATGGCAAAGCGACAAGCCGCCACGGGACTGGCTGAAAGGTTGGTTACTCCTCCTACGGTCTGCGGCGAGTTCGAAAAAAGGCGGGAGCCGGGACGTTTAACCCGATTTAAATTATGGAAATCGGCCGCATAGGACAATAATTCGAAGTTTCTAAGAATGCTCGGAACGTGTAGATAGAGTTCCCGCGGTAAAAAGACGACTTCAGATTCCTCTTTAATGCACTTTTAACAGCGCTGACCAGAGACGACACACCCTTCTTGCGGGGAAGCGACAAAGAGGATGCTTTCGTGGAGATCCGCCGCCGCCTGCAACGTCCACCGATACTCGCCCATTTCGATGACGCCGCAGCAACCGACATACACACCGATGCCAGCAACGTAGGCCTTGGGCCGGTCCTGGTACAGTGGCAGGACGATGCCGAACGAATCATCGCTTACGCAAGCCGTGCACTTTCGCGCTCAGAATGCAGATATTCAAAGACTGAGAAAGAATATCTTGCGGTACTCTGGGCCATCAGTAAGTACCGCCCATACCTCTACGGAAGACTCTTTCGCGTCGTCAGTGACCACCACTCGTTACGATGGTAGGCCAGCCTAAAAGACCCATCTGGGCGAGTTGGCGAGGTGGCGCCTCCGTTTACAGGAGTACGACGTAACGGTCGCGTACAAGTCGGAGCGGAAGCACGAAGATGCGGGTTGTTTATCACGCTCGCCAGTGGACCTGGCTTCCCCGAAAATCATTGAAGACTTCCCTCTCCTTGGTGCTATTAGCGCAACCGATATGGTGCAGCTTCCAAGGGTAGACTCAGAGTTAGCGCCGCTCATCGCGTACCTGGAAGGCTGCGATGGTGCCCGTGTTCCTCGTGTTTTGCTTCGTGGGCTGCAATCTTTTCCTCTGCAAAACGGCGTCCTCTACAAGCGCAACTTTTAGAGCAACACCGTAACATTTCTGCTCGTAGTCCCGACACAGCTGCGACCCGATATCGTGAGCGCTTGCCACACAAACCATCTGCCGGCCACCTGGGAACCAGTCGTACATTAGCAAGTATTCGGCAGAGGTACTACTGGCCCAGATTACTTCCATCAGTGCGGACATACGTCAAAACCTGTCGCGACTGCCAACAAGACTCCACCCTTCAAACCCGCCGGATTTCTTCACCCCATAGCGCCTCCGAAGACGCCTTTCCAACAAATACGAATGGACCTACTCGGCCCTTTCCCGAAGTCATCCACTGGAAAACGTTGGATTGCTGTCGTGATCGGTTATTTGACGCGGTACGCTGAGACAACGGCACTTGCAAACGGAACTGCTGTCGAAGTAGCCACTTTTTTTCTACACAACATCGTGTTGTGTCATGGCGCCGCTGCGGTTATCATTGCTGACCGTGGAGCTGCTTTCACGGCCCGCTTGACTCAGGCAGGCCTAGATCTGACCAACAGCAGCCATAGGCGTACTACGGCGTACCACCCACAAAGGCGGTCCTAAGGGGGGGTCCCAAGGAAATGCCCCAAACGTGGACACCTGCTGCGGCGTCACCCCGCGGTTGACAAAAGAGCGAGGCGCGGTTGAATGGCAGACGCTTGGCAGACGCTCGTCTCCGCAGGTGGCAGCAGGCGATGAGACATGTCATCCTGACAGATGCACACACACAAAGTCGCAGGGTCAATACTGCTGCCTTGGGTGCCGTTTAAGGGGAACTCCGGAAAACACGTCGTGGCAGTTAGGCAGAAGTGGTGGTACGTGGAATCCAAGAGTCGAATACGTCCCTCGTGTTCGGTTCCACCTGTCAGGAGGTTGCATGGGAGCGCGTGCATGAAGAAAGACCACTTTCGCAGAAACACGCACTGCATCTGGGCGTGGCCTAAGTGGAGACAGGTGTGACGGGAACACACAAAGAGAGTTGGGGGGGGGGGGGGGTTAGAAACACAACAGCGGCAAGCCGCCACGGGACTGGCTGAAAGGTTGGTCGGCTCCTCCCACCGTTTGGTGGGAATTAAAAAAAAATTGGCAGAGGCTTAGCTTGGTTAAGCCCGGAAGGTTGCGAAAGCAAATTACGAGCAAGTTTAGCGACTACAGCAGTGAAAGGCGAAAGCCTGAGTGCTGCACGGAACGCCGGAATTAGCTTAAAGTGCTATTGAGGTGTCCACTAAACCACAGAGTTGGTAAGGCGCCTTTCCTTTCCTCCAAATCAACGCGGTCTACAACGCTGTCTATGTCAGAGCGCATCAATGAACGCCGGAATTAGCTTAAAGCGCTATTGAGGTGTCCAGTAAACCACAGAGTTGGTAAGGCGCCTTTCCTTTCCTCCAAATCAACGCAGTGTACAACTCTGTCTATGTCAGAGCGCATCAATGAACGCCACAACAGAGGTCAAGCTAAAGGTCAAACGTGGAACCGCCGGGAGGACGCTGAAGGCTCAAAACCTAGCGCAGTATTGCTTTCGCAGTAAAAAGAAATGTAATGTCAAGCACCAGAGCATGTTCACCAAATGCGCAACCGATGTTTTTTACTCGCTTCCACTGTCCTGTCGCAAGGCCTACATAGGTCAAACAGGTCAATGCGTCAACGACCGTATGAGGCAGCACCGCACTTCGCTACAGCCAGGCAACACAGCAAATCTGCCAAGACATTGCAGCCACTGCAAAGACTGCACCCTTCTGTTCCAAAATGTCAGAATCATCGGCCGCGGCAAAACGCAGACAGAACGAGAAATCTTGGAAGCCTTCAAAATGAAGCAGTTAGGTACTGGATGCGTCAGCGACAGCTCTGTCAGGTTCACGGCAAAAGAGTACAGTTTCATGAATGGGACATAGGTTGCCACATGCTATATTTCAACTAGGGGTGTGCGAATATCAAATTCTTCGAATACGAATCGAATACGAATACTTGGCTCCGAATATCGAATCGAATATCGAATAATCAAGGACAGACGCATTTAACCACTACAAAACATTTATTTGAGCACCCAAGAACATCACAGTTCAACTATCGATGATTAAATGAACACAAAAGGTATGTGTGGGTGCACAAAAAGTATCAGTCCCGAACATTATTCTTAGAAGAGTGGAAATATCAGAGAAGATGGCTGGTACACAGCATTGATTAAGGCTAGCTTGCCATCAGCACGAACGCGCGTTGCTGGGATGAACATAAAAGGTTGTCGTGAAGGAAAACCCGCTGCTCCACATGGCCAGGTAGTAGTAGTTCTCTTCTAACTGAAACGACTCCTCCAGCCACAGAAAATGCCCTCTCACTTGGCACTGAACTGGCATGTATTGCGAGGTACTTCGTGCACAGTTCTTACTATACCAGCTTCGCAGGTGTAGCCACAAAGAAGCTCACCAGCGCAGTCAGCTACGGCATGGCCCTTGGAGGAAGGAATGCGCATTGCTGTGGGCGCCGCCTTGTTGTTATGTCTCTGTCAATAGGGCTTGCGGATCGAAATGAACGCCGGTGCTCACAATCAATATTCGGCTAGATACGATATTCGCGTCGGGTCGAATATTCTAGACAACTCGAATACCTGGATTTCGAATCGAATACGAATACTAAAAATATAATATTCGAATTATATTCGAAAATATCGAATATTCGCACACCTATACTTTCAACGCTTGATCAATTTTGTTCTTGTTGTTTTTATCTCGCGCATGTGCACCCTGTTCTGTTGTTGGCGATAAATGTAGAATATTTCAGTTGTGTTTCCAGCGTTGTCCTGTGTACTTCTCCTGCTTGTGAACGCGTCCTTTCCGCTGGTTTCCCACTTACAATGCACCAACTGGCCAAACAAGCTACGCTTCTTGAATACTTGGCTGATTGTTTGTCAGTTTTAGTCTCCCTTGAAACTTCACAAAAGATTTTTTGAGCCGTTTCCTGCGATTTTTTGTCTCATCTGCTTTTAAAGAGGTCCGTTTTGTTTGTTTTCCTGGCCATGCAGGTATTCATTCAAACGAGGTTGCTGATTACTTAGCAAGGTCATCTCTTGGCGGGTCAGTGACACATCCCGTCCCGAATTTCAGTCTGCTGGTGATTTCCAGGTTTCAGTGCTTGTAAGGCTGTGTAAGGTATCAATGACGCGGTTGCGATGCAGTATTCCCAGTTGAAATTTGTATCTGTGCAGTTGTGTGTGGTCACCAACAAACCTATGTGGCTGATGAGGGGACGTTGAATCTTCAGACCATTTCCTCCTATATTGTCAAATGTTCGCACTTCAGAGAAAGATTTACCTGGAGGTCCCTCTCTCTAGATTTGGGCTCCTGTTATCGCTGCCAGTGTTATTATCGTTCGTTGCGAGCTCAAAAGGATTTGCTTGGGTGCAATTTGTGGGGTTCTCCATGATTACATAATTGCAACTGGTAGGTCTATTTGCTAACTCTTTCAAAATTCTTCAAGCTTTTCTTTTTTTTTCTTCAAAATATTTTTTGTTATTTAACTTTAAATAATCTTCTGTCGTTTTTCATCGATACATTTTTCAGAATTCCCGCTTGGCTCTGATATTTTTGTCGTAATCGCCTACGCAAATTTCCTTGTTTATTACACTACACCGTGGCCAATCTCCCCATGTGGGTATGTGCCACGTCTTGAAAGGAAGAAGAAGAGGATGTGCCATGGTTTAAGAGGAAGAAGAAGAAAACTGCCTTTCGAGGTTAGGACTCCCTTTGTCTCTACCAGTTCTGCTCTAGTTTGGTGCGAGCGCCACGGGATTCTCGTTAAGCACTATTTGCGGCTACCTTCATGATTACATTATTGCAAGTGGTCGCTTACCGTGTTAACTCCATATAAAATTCCACCGCATGTCCCAAAAGCGTAATTTATTTTATTCTTCGCATATCTAATTTGTTTATTTTATTTAAAAATTTCACCAATTAATATATTTTCTAATTTCAGTCATTCTACCATTCTACTTAGTATTTTTTTCCGCACATATACTACGTTGGCATTCACCACCGTACCTTGGCCAATCCCCCCGCGTGGGTATGTATCATGATTACTGTGGAGAAGAAGAAGAAGAAGAAGAAGAATGTGATTGTTTGCGTGTTCTTCCCTTTGCAGGGCTTTTGCCGTTGGTCTTGGGGCGGCTGTCGACGTGTTCTCCTGGTCAGGGGAACTCCCTGTGGTAGGCCAGCCTTCCCCTGGGCGCCTTTTTCCGAGGTGACATCGCAAGGCCCCCCCCCCCCCCCCCGCCAAGCTCCGAAGCGCGGGTGAACATGGATTCAAGGAGGAACTCCGGTACCCTGAAGACAGCAAGCGGCGTCGTTCCCGGGCCAGCGGTCACACTGCTACGACAATCACCGAAAGGCGGGTCAGCGTCGGCAGACTGCTCTGACGATAAAAGCATGCCATCATTCGTGCTGAAAAGCACGCTTTCACCAGAGGCCCCGGTGTTCGTACCAAGGCATTTCAGAGTCCCTCTGCCACAGGAAGTTGCAGAGCCCTGCCCACCCTATCCACCTTCACCACAGTCACAGGACGCGAACCAGTATGCAATGCTGGAGCTCATGAGCTTCATTGACGACGTCACGCTGTGTCCTGCTGAGTTCGACTCCAAAATAGAAGACGTCACAAGCATATTGAGTGGCATTACCGACGCTGGCGGTCTCTGTCAGGTGGTCGACACTATCTTCCGACAGGGACTGAAAGAGGCTAACTTCAGGTATAGCGCGGCACGCCTGTGCAACCATCTTGGGAGCAACCTTCACATTCGAGGCGTGGAGGAGGACTTTACAAACATGCTTCTAGACCGGTGTCACAAAGAGTGCGTCAAGCGAAACGACTTGGGGTCCGGTGATTTTGACGACGCCTACCTGCGCGGGTTGCTGCTGTTCATTGCTGAACTGTTCTCTCAGATGGTGTTTCTGCGGAAGGCCCACTCCTACAAGGTGAAGCACCTGGCCGCCTCCATTCCCAACATGATGCACGCGCTTCTGCAGTCGCTCACCAAGGAGAACATCAAATGCACCATCCAGGTGCTGAAACTTACTGGCGCCTGCCTGGAGGACTATGAGAAGGTGGGCTCACCCGAAACCGACTGTTGTGCCCTCGACAGTGTGTTTGAGAAGCTCTGCGAGATCTCTCACAAGAAGGACATTGACCCGACCGCGGCGCCGATGGTCAAGAATGTCCTCGAACTTCGTGAGAGGAACTGGGGCCGCTCTTCGTCGTCCTCGAGCTCCGCATCGGCTGGCCAGGCGGATGACAGCCTTCCCATTACTTGTGGTCCCGACGGCGTGCCGGTCTCCAGTGAAGAGGAGACGTTTATCCAAGAGGTCCTCCTCACAGAACGGATGGGGAACATCGAAATGTCTGATGGAAGCGGTTACGCCAACAACTGCTGCAATGACGACATGGACGATGAGATTGCGGCAGCCTACGAAGAATTCCTCAAGGAATCGGGACAGTGAAGCTCTCTCCATCTCGGCAAGAGAGGGGACCAGAGTGGGTTGGCCGAGAGGTGCGAAGATGGGGAAGTGCAGGACAGTACCCAGTGTTTTCTTAACTGTATTTTTTTCCTCCCTATGTTTGTGTGAATTGGGGTTGGGGGGGAAAGTGTGGTGCCACTTTGTGCTTTTCCTTTTTTCTAAACAAGCTTTCTGCATCTCTTTCGCTTTGTCCACGTCACTCTTTGCCCACAGCGCCGGGATTTGAAGGCGCAGGCTCCTTTCCCAAGCAATGCAACCCTGGGAAGCCGAGCACCAGGCCGGGGCATAGCTTGTACCCATTATGATAAAACCGGTGGGTACCCGGCCGGCGGCGGGAGTCGAACCCACCACCTCCCGAAGCCGAGGCGGGTGCTCTGCCACGAGACCACGGCTGCGGTTCGTCCCTTCGGGTAGGGTCGTCACCAGGTTGAACAACCCGGATGCTGCCCAGACTGCGGTGCAGGCCATCTCACCTCTCTTCAAAATGATTTCTGACGTCCGGCAGTTCGGCTGAGGAGGCTTTGTGTGCAGATCGTCTGATCAAGCCTGTATTATAGATTTGCTGAGGTGTTCCTCCTTTGGAAATCACTCGGTGAGCGCTCCTATTTCCCCGCACTTGGCACGCTCTGAGTGTCTAGTGAGGGGTGTCGATTCCCGAGTTAGTCCTTCGGAGGCGTGCTTGAGAAAAGTTGCTAAGGTTTAGCTTTGGTTAAACATGGTAGGTTGCGTAAGCATCCATAGCGTTCCATTCGGGATCATCACCGGTTGTAGACGATTCGGTTTCGATAGAGGCGCGGTGCGCCCGTCTAGCAGCGTCTTGAGCGCGCCGCTTAGCAAGGCGCTGTTCGCGTTCTTCATCTGTGTCCGAAGCCCGTTGTCATTTCCTGGCTTCGGCAAGCCGACGTAGCCTCCCTTTCTGTTTTTCAGGCGGCATAACGATGGAGCCGGCAAGCGAGCGAACGCATCTTATACCCGCCGCCGCGGTGGCTCAGTGGCTATGGTGCTCGGCTGCTGGCCTGAAAGACGCGGGTTCGATCCCGGCCGCGGCGGCTGAATTTCTTTGGAGGAGAAATTCGAGGCCCGTGTACTGTGCGATGTCAGTGCACGTTAAAGAACCCCAGGTGGTCGAAATTTCCGGAGCCCTCCACTACGGCGTCTCTCATAGCCTTATAACCCTGTCACACTAGCAAATTTAATGTCATTCCAATCGATTGACATTAGCACCTAATGTCATTAATCGACTGCTACACGGAAACATGCAATGTCATTAGGTTCGAATGACATTCGCCATCGAATGAGTTAGGGGAACTCATTCGCATTCGATCTCGAACCGAATGCGAACTCTGGACACCAGATACGCAGCAGGAACAAGCGACGCGAAAAAATAATGTGCACACTGCCAAACCTAGAAAGTGCATTTATTTAGTTCTGCTAAAAAAAAGTTAATGTTGGTGTGAATCTGTTCACACCAGGCTGTCGTGGATAGCTATTACTCTCGATCTCAGCAGCCTACAGCAGCGGCCGAGCGCGAAGCAGCGTCTTTCCCGCCACCGTCGGTCATTTTGGGATGCGTGATTCTTGCTGGCTGGCGTGCCATGTTTGTTAAGCTCGAAGGTACTTAAAGACGTAACTGAGCAGTTCACCTTTTGGAAGTCATTTCCAAGCTCCGCGCGTGTCCGCGCGCCGCCATGTCAGCCATTTTGTTTGTTTACATTTATCGGATTTGTGGTTGACTTTGTACTTGGCTTGGCTTTTGATGGCTAAAGCGGTGCAGAATGGCCGCAAATAATAATAAATACGGCACACAAATGTTCTCACCCGCTTTTGAAACACTGCACAACAATTTCAAACATCTTTTATGCGCGCTGATGACGTTCGGTCGGACTATTGTTTTTTCTCTGATCGTCGATGCCATCATTTTCGAATGACATTACTTTTCTCCGTGTAGCACGGAAAGAGACCGAATGACATTCGATGCATCGAATGCCATTAGGTTCGAATGACATTAAATTTGCTAGTGTGACAGGGGTATTAGGGACGTTAAACCCCATAAACCAACCAACCAACCAGCACCTTATACCCCCTCTCCCTCGTTCTACAGCCTCCTCTCCACACTCCGCAGCTGGCGAGAGCGCGGCGAGGGCAGCGCCTCGCGCCGCCCTTCAAGATCAAACGTGCCTCGCGGCCGCCCCGACGCGAAGAGCTGAAACCGGTCGTAATATTGCTTTCGCAATAAAAATGTGGTAGTCCGACGTCAATCAAATTTAAATTAGGGAAATTGGTCGCACAGGGCAATAATTATAAGTTTCCAAGAACGCTCGATACGTGTAGATCGAGTAATAATGGCGAGCTGGATCGGTTCTTCCGATCGGTTACACTTCTGTAGGATGAATAATCGGAGTGAACATATCTAATGGCGGGATTTTGAATAGTTTCTATGCTTTCAGAGAGGTATTCCTCATGTGAGTCCCAAATGGCGGCTGCATATTCTAATTTGGGGCGCATTATGTGCTGTAGGCTAGTAATTTTACATGTGCTGGGGCAAACTTCATTGAGCGTTGAAGAGTGCCAAGGGATCGGCTGGATGCTGCAGTGGTGTGGTTGATGTGTGTTGACCACGTAAGAGCGTCAGACAGGTGTAATCTGAGATATTTCTAAGCTTTAGTAGCATGTAAACGAGAACCACAGATACAGTAGCTATCTGGTATTAAGTTGGAGCGTCTATGGAAGTGCATGAACTTACACTTAGCAATATTTTAAACACATTTACCATTTTACACACCATATTTCTACACCTAGTAAGTCACGTTGTAAGCTAATACTGTCTTACAACATTACCAGTTATACAACAGGTCGGTAGTTATTGGAGTGCAATTCGTACGTGATCATCGAGGTATCGTGGTCCTGCCGTGCCCCTACAGTTACTTTTGAGCATCATGACTGGCACTATTATTCAAATTTAAATATTTGAGATAAATACATATGTTTTGTTAGTGTGTTTTATGGGAGTTTGACGTCACAAAGGGACTCGGGTTATGACGGACGTCGAAATAAAGGGCTCCGGAAATTTCAACCACCGGTGGTTATTTAACGAGCTCTGACATCGCAGAATATACGGGCCGCTAGAATTTTTCTTAGATCAAAATTCGACCGCCGCGTAAATATATATGAATTATATAGGTTAATGGTTACGTGAGCAACATTCATATATAAATCATAAATAGATATGCATTACATATGAATATTGTTCACGTAACCGTTAGCATTAGAAGCGGGAGTAATGGTGTAACATCTTATCGTTCGCCATCAATTTTTCATCAACAAAGTGCAGGAACATTGTTGTACAAGTACAGTGTAAATAAAAAATCGTGTTTTTTATTTATTTTTTTTGGTACACGGAGGTCCGCCCCCCCCCCCCTTCCCCCCCTAAAGCCAATCGCTGGGACCGCCACTGACCACCCACAGACAAATGGCTTGGTGGAACGCCTTAACAGAACCCTGGCCGACATGCCCTCCATATATGTGGATGTGGAGAAAAAAAGGCCGGACCGTAACATTTCTGCTCGTAGTCGCGACACACCTGCGACCCGATATCGTGAGCGCTTGCCACACAAACCATCTGCCGGCCACCTGGGAACCAGTCGTACATTAGCAAGTATTCGACAGAGGTACTACTGGCCCAGATTACTTCTATCAGTGCGGACATACGTCAAAACCTGTCGCGACTGCCAACAAGACTCCATCCTTCAAACCCGCCGGATTTCTTCACCCCATAGCGCCTCCGAAGACACCTTTCCAGCAAATAGGAATGGACCTACTCGGCCCTTTCCCGAAGTCATCCACTGGAAATTTGGATTGCTGTCGTGATCGGTTATTTGACGCGGTACGCTGAGACAACGGCACTTGCAAACCGAACTGCTGTCGAAGTATCCACTTTTTTCTACACAACATCGTGCTGTGTCATGGCGCCGCTGCGGTTATCATTGCTGACCTTGGAGCTGCTTTCACGGCACGCTTGACTCAGGCAGTCCTAGATCTGACCTACAGCAGCCATAGGCGTACTACGGCGTACCACCCACAAAGGCGGTCCTAAGGGGCGACCGCCCCCCCCCCCCTCCCCCGCCCCTTCTTAAAGCCTTTGCACATTTTCCCGATTTCCCGAACGTCCGTTTTCGGGCTTTCACAGGGCGAGATGTCATTTTTGACGTAGAAATGGAAAGCTTTTTCGTCTGTGATGCGTCAAGTAGTCCCCTAATTTGTACGTTCGCCGTGTTAGCCGCTGCCTTATTTCACTGAGTTCTACGTTCTACAGGTTTATTTATTTATTTATTTATTTATTTATTTATTTATTTATTTATTTATTTTAGTACCTCAGAGACCCCAAACAACGGGCATTACATGAGGGGTGGAGTGTGCAGAAATATCAACAAAAAACGAACATATTCTGTGCCATGGCAACATCAAGGTTCAAAATACAAATAAAACTGGTAAACAGCTCAGAAAATCAAAATGCAGAACGCTCAAATGCTTTCGAAAAGAAAGGAAAAACAAGACATTAATAAAAGACAGGAAGAAGCGCTTCAATAACGGATTAGAGAACAGTAAAAACCGCATAGTA
The DNA here is from genome assembly GCF_055824585.1 of Amblyomma mixtum. Taxonomy (NCBI): domain Eukaryota; kingdom Metazoa; phylum Arthropoda; class Arachnida; order Ixodida; family Ixodidae; genus Amblyomma; species Amblyomma mixtum. Next base: position 192,347,929 of record NC_143014.1, on the reverse strand, counting down.
AAACAAAGTGCAATAGGTCAACGTTAGAGAGGAAAGGTACACGAAAACCTAAAATGTGTTTAATGATTTAAGCTTATCTTTGAATGCAAGCTTATCTATTATTAGAGCGGCATTGGGAAGGCCGCTCCAATCTTTTGCTGTTCGGATGAAGAACGACTGGGCAAATGGTTGTGTTTTTGGGCAAGGGTATGACACCTGTTGACTTTTTGTGAAGAGTTGAAAACAGGGAGTAGACGCTTAAGGGGAATGAATAGTAGAAACGATGAAAAAGGGCTAAACTGGCTAGTTTTTGATGGTGCTTTAAAGGTGCACTGAAGAGGAATATGAACTCGTCTTCTTGCCGCTGAAAATCGACCTACACGTTCCCAGCATTCTTAGAAACTTCGATTTATTTCCCTCTGTTGCCTATTTCCCTAATTAAATCGAATTAACGGCCGGCTCCCGCTTTTTTTTTAATACCCCGCATACGATGGAAGGAGTCGACCAACGCATGGAATGCCTTTCTGGCAGTCGCGTGGCGACCTTGATTTCGCTGTTATTTTGTTTCTTTTAGGTTTCCGTGAACAAATAGGTCTAGTCAGAGACTACATAGCTGCAAATTAGGCCCACGGAAATAAAAATATGCGTGGACTCTTCGCTTTCGCCGATCACTACGTATCAATCCGCCGATAGCAGAGCGGTGATATGTTTTGCCGGGCTAGTAGCGTGTCCCACCAGGCATCGGGTCCAGGAGCACCGCCGCAGTGCCGAAGGAGGAAGGAACGTGGGCCGGGTGCTCCAAGGTCGTTCACCGCTTCGTCGTCTTCCTCGGCTGAGGCTCCTGGGTACTCGGAAGTGGCCCGTCAGGCCAGGTGGATTCCATATCTTGTTTCGAGGAAATGCCAAGGGCGAACACCTGCAGCGTCGTCACCTCGCTTCGGCCGCTGAGGCCCTTGAATACTCGGAAGTGTCCAGAAGGGCATGTTGTCGGTCTAGTCGTTTCCGGCCAGGTGGATTCCATATCTTGTTCGAAGGATATGCCCCAAAGGCGGACACCTGCTGCGGCGTCACCCCGCGGTTGACAAAAGAGCGAGGCGCGGTTGAACGGCAGACGCTTGGCAGACGCTCGTCTCCGCAGGTGGCAGCAGGCGATGAGACATGTCACCCTGACAGATGCACACACACAAAGTCGCAGGGTCAATACTGCTGCCTTGGGTGCAGTTTAAGGGGAACTCCTGAAAACACGTTGTGGCAGTTAGGCAGAAGTGGTGGTACGTGGAATCCAAGAGTCGAATGCGTCCCTCGTGTTCGGTTCCACCGTCAGGAGGTTGCATGGGAGCGCGTGCATGAAGAAAGACCACTTTCGCAGAAACACGCACTGCATCTGGGCATGGCCTAAGTGGAGACAGGTGTGACGGGAACACACAAAGAGAGATGGGGTGGGGGGGGGGGTAGAAACATAACAGCGGCAAGCCGCCACGGGACTGGCTGAAAGGTTGGTCGGCTCCTCCCACCGTTTGGTGGGAATTAAAAAAAAATTGGCAGAGGCTTAGCTTGATTAAGCCCGGAAGGTTGCGAAAGCAAATTACGAGCAAGTTTAGCGACTACAGTAGTGAAAGGCGAAAGCCTGAGTGCTGCACGGAACGCCGGAATTAGCTTAAAGTGCTATTGAGGTGTCCACTAAACCACAGAGTTGGTAAGGCGCCTTTCCTTTCCTCCAAATCAACGCAGTGTACAACTCTGTCTATGTCTGAGCGCATCAATGAACGCCACAACAGAGGTCAAGTTAAAGGTCAAACGTGGAACCGCCGGGACGACGCTGAAGGCTCAAAATCTAGCGCAGTATTGCTTTCGCAGTAAAAAGAAATGTAATGTCAAGCACCAGAGCATGTTCACCAAATGCACAACCGATGTTTTTTACTCGCTTCCACTGTCCTGTCGCAAGGCCTACATGGGTCAAACAGGTCAATGCGTCAACGACCGTATGAGGCAGCACCGCACTTCGCTACAGCCAGGCAACACAGCAAATCTGCCAAGACATTGCAGCCACTGCAAAGACTGCACCCTTCTGTTCCAAAATGTCAGAATCATCGGCCGCGGCAAAACGCAGACAGAACGAGAAATCTTGGAAGCCTTGAAAATGAAGCCGTTAGGTTCTGGATGCGTCAGCGACAGCTCTGTCAGGTTCACGGCAAAAGAGTACAGTTTCATGAATGGGACATAGGTTGCCACATGCTATCTTTCAACGCTTGATCAATTTTGTTCTTGTTGTTTTGATCTCGCGCATGTGCACCCTGTTCTGTTGTTGGCGATAAATGTAGAATATTTCAGTTGTGTTTTCAGCGTTGTCCTGTGTACTTCTCCTGCTTGTGAACGCGTCCTTTCCGCTGGTTTCCCACTTACAATGCACCAACTGGCCCAACAAGCTACGCTTCTTGAATACTTGGCTGATTGTTTGTCAGTTTTAGTCTCCCTTGAAACTTCACAAAAGATTTTTTGAGCCGTTTCCTGCGATTTTTTGTCTCATCTGCTTTAAAAGAGGTCCGTTTTGTTTGTTTTCCTGGCCTTGCAGGTATTCATTAAACGAGGTTGCTGATTACTTAGCAAGGTCAGCTCTTGGCGGGTCAGTGACACATCCCGTCCCGAATTTCAGTCTGCTGGTGATTTCCAGGTTTCAGTGCTTGTAAGGCTGTGTAAGGTATCAATGACGCGGTTGCGATGCACTATTCCCAGTTGAAATTTGTATCTGTGCAGTTGTGTGTGGTCACCAACAAACTTATGTGGCTGATGAGGGGACGTTGAATCTTAAGACCATTTCCTCCTATATTGTCAAATGTTCGCACTTCAGAGAAAGATTTACCTGGAGGTCCCTCTCTCTAGGTTTGGGCTCCTGTTATCGCTGCCAGTGTTATTATCGTTCGTTGTGAGCTCAAAAGGATTTGCTTGGGTGCAATTTGTGGGGTTCTCCATGATTACATAATTGCAACTGGTAGGTCTATTTGCTAACTCTTTCAAAATTCTTGAAGCTTTTCTTTTTTTTCTTCAAAATATTTTTTGTTATTTAACTTTAAATAATCTTCTGTCGTTTTTCATCGATAATTTTTCAAAATTCCCGCTTGGCTCTGATATTTTTGTCGTAATCGCCTACGCAAATTTCCTTGTTTATTACACTACACCGTGGCCAATCTCCCCATGTGGGTATGTGCCACGTCTTGAAAGGAAGAAGAAGAAGAAGAGGATGTGCCATGGTTTAAGAGGAAGAAGAAAACTGCCTTTCGAGGTTAGGACTCCCTTTGTCTCTACCAGTTCTGCTCTAGTTTGGTGCGAGCGCCACGGGATTCTCGTTAAGCACTATTTGCGGCTACCTTCATGATTACATTATTGCAAGTGGTCGCTTACCGTGTTAACTCCATATAAAATTCCACCGCATGTCCCAAAAGCGTAATTTATTTTATTCTTCGCATATCTAATTTGTTTATTTTATTTTAAAATTTCACCAATTAATATATTTTCTAATTTCAGTCATTCTACCATTCTACTTAGTTTTTTTTTCCGCACATATACTACGTTGGCATTCACCACCGTACGTTGGCCAATCCCCCCGCGTGGGTATGTATCATGATTACTGTGGAGAAGAAGAAGAAGAAGAATGTGATTGTTTGCGTGTTCTTCCCTTTGCAGGGCTTTTGCCGTTGGTCTTGGGGCGGCTGTCGACGTCTTCTCCTGGTCAGGGGAACTCCCTGTGGTAGGCCAGCCTTCCCCTGGGCGCCTTTTTCCGAGGTGACATCGCAAGGCCCCCCCGCCAAGCTCCGAATCGCGGGTGAACATGGATTCAAGGAGGAACTCCGGTACCCCGAAGACAGCAAGCGGCGTCGTTCCCGGGCCAGCGGTCACACTGCTACGACAATCACCGAAAGGCGGGTCAGCGTCGGCAGACTGCTCTGACGATAAAAGCATGCCATCATTCGTGCTGAAAAGCACGCTTTCACCAGAGGCCCCGGTGTTCGTACCAAGGCATTTCAGAGTCCCTCTGCCACAGGAAGTTGCAGAGCCCTGCCCACCCTATCCACCTTCACCACAGTCACAGGACGCGAACCAGTATGCAATGCTGGAGCTCATGAGCTTCATTGACGACGTCACGCTGTGTCCTGCTGAGTTCGACTCCAAAATAGAAGACGTCACAAGCATATTGAGTGGCATTACCGACGCTGGCGGTCTCTGTCAGGTGGTCGACACTATCTTCCAACAGGGACTGAAAGAGGCTAACTTCAGGTATAGCGCGGCACGCCTGTGCAACCATCTTGGGAGCAACCTTCACATTCGAGGCGTGGAGGAGGACTTTACAAACATGCTTCTAGACCGGTGTCACAAAGAGTGCGTCAAGCGAAACGACTTGGGGTCCGGTGATTTTGACGACGCCTACCTGCGCGGGTTGCTGCTGTTCATTGCTGAACTGTTCTCTCAGATGGTGTTTCTGCGGAAGGCCCACTCCTACAAGGTGAAGCACCTGGCCGCCTCCATTCCCAACATGATGCACGCGCTTCTGCAGTCGCTCACCAAGGAGAACATCAAATGCACCATCCAGGTGCTGAAACTTACTGGCGCCTGCCTGGAGGACTATGAGAAGGTGGGCTCACCCGAAACCGACTGTTGTGCCCTCGACAGTGTGTTTGAGAAGCTCTGCGAGATCTCTCACAAGAAGGACATTGACCCGACCGCGGCGCTGATGGTCAAGAATGTCCTCGAACTTCGTGAGAGGAACTGGGGCCGCTCTTCGTCGTCTTCGAGCACCGCATCGGCTGGCCAGGCGGATGACAGCCTTCCCATTACTTGTGGTCCCGACGGCGTGCCGGTCTCCAGTGAAGAGGAGAGGTTTATCCAAGAGGTCCTCCTCACAGAACGGATGGGGAACATCGAAATGTCTGATGGAAGCGGTTACGCCAACAACTGCTGCAATGACGACATGGACGATGAGATTGCGGCAGCCTACGAAGAATTCCTCAAGGAATCGGGACAGTGAAGCTCTCTCCATCTCGGCAAGAGAGGGGACCAGAGTGGGTTGGCCGAGAGGTGCGAAGAGGGGAAAGTGCAGGACAGTACCCAGTGTTTTCTTAACTGTATTTTTTTCCTCCCTATGTTTGTGTGAATTGGGGTTGGGGGGGAAAGTGTGGTGCCACTTTGTGCTTTTCCTTTTTTCTAAACAAGCTTTCTGCATCTCTTTCGCTTTGTCCACGTGACTCTTTGCCCACAGCGCCGGGATTTGAAGGCGCAGGCTCCTTTCCCAAGCAATGCAACCCTGCGAAGCCGAGCACCAGGCCGGGCATAGCTTGTACCCATTATGAGAAAACCGGTGGGTACCCGGCCGGCGGCGGGAGTCGAACCCACCACCTCCCGAAGCCGAGGCGGGTGCTCTGCCACGAGACCACGGCTGCGGTTCGTCCCTTCGGGTAGGGTCGTCACCAGGTTGAACAACCCGGATGCTGCCCAGACTGCGGTGCAGGCCATCTCACCTCTCTTCAAAATGATTTCTGACGTCCGGCAGTTCGGCTGAGGAGGCTTTGTGTGCAGATCGTCTGATCAAGCCTGTATTATAGATTTGCTGAGGTGTTCCTCCTTTGGAAATCACTCGGTGAGCGCTCCTATTTCCCCGCACTTGGCACGCTCTGAGTGTCTAGTGAGGGGTGTCGATTCCCGAGTTAGTCCTTCGGAGGCGTGCTTGAGAAAAGTTGCTAAGGTTTAGCTTTGGTTAAACATGGTAGGTTGCGTAAGCATCCATAGCGTTCCATTCGGGATCATCACCGGTTGTAGACGATTCGGTTTCGATAGAGGCGCGGTGCGCCCGTCTAGCAGCGTCTTGAGCGCGCCGCTTAGCAAGGCGCTGTTCGCGTTCTTCATCTGTGTCCGAAGCCCGTTGTCATTTCCTGGCTTCGGCAAGCCGACGTAGCCTCCCTTTCTGTTTTTCAGGCGGCATAACGATGGAGCCGGCAAGCGAGCGAACGCATCTTATACCCGCCGCCGCGGTGGCTCAGTGGCTATGGTGCTCGGCTGCTGGCCTGAAAGACGCGGGTTCGATCCCGGCCGCGGCGGCTGAATTTCTTTGGAGGAGAAATTCGAGGCCCGTGTACTGTGCGATGTCAGTGCACGTTAAAGAACCCCAGGTGGTCGAAATTTCCGGAGCCCTCCACTACGGCGTCTCTCATAGCCTTATAACCCTGTCACACTAGCAAATTTAATGTCATTCCAATCGATTGACATTAGCACCTAATGTCATTAATCGACTGCTACACGGGAACATGCAATGTCATTAGGTTCGAATGACATTCGCCATCGAATGAGTTAGGGGAACTCATTCGCATTCGATCTCGAACCGAATGCGAACTCTGGACACCAGATACGCAGCAGGAACAAGCGACGCGAAAAAATAATGTGCACACTGCCAAACCTAGAAAGTGCATTTATTTAGTTCTGCTAAAAAAAAGTTAATGTTGGTGTGAATCTGTTCACACCAGGCTGTCGTGGATAGCTATTACTCTCGATCTCAGCAGCCTACAGCAGCGGCCGAGCGCGAAGCAGCGTCTTTCCCGCGACCGTCGGTCATTTTGGGATGCGTGATTCTTGCTGGCTGGCGTGCCATGTTTGTTAAGCTCGAAGGTACTTAAAGACGTAACTGAGCAGTTCACCTTTTGGAAGTCATTTCCAAGCTCCGCGCGTGTCCGCGCGCCGCCATGTCAGCCATTTTGTTTGTTTACATTTATCGGATTTGTGGTTGACTTTGTACTTGGCTTGGCTTTTGATGGCTAAAGCGGTGCAGAATGGCCGCAAATAATAATAAATACGGCCCACAAATGTTCTCACCCGCTTTTGAAACACTGCACAACAATTTCAAACATCTTTTATGCGCGCTGATGACGTTCGGTCGGACTATTGTTTTTTCTCTGATCGTCGATGCCATCATTTTCGAATGACATTACTTTTCTCCGTGTAGCACGGAAAGAGACCGAATGACATTCGATGCATCGAATGCCATTAGGTTCGAATGACATTAAATTTGCTAGTGTGACAGGGGTATTAGGGACGCTAAACCCCATAAACCAACCAACCAACCAGCACCTTATACCCCCTCTCCCTCGTTCTACAGCCTCCTCTCCACACTCCGCAGCTGGCGAGAGCGCGGCGAGGGCAGCGCCTCGCGCCGCCCTTCAAGATCAAACGTGCCTCGCGGCCGCCCCGACGCGAAGAGCTGAAACCGGTCGTAATATTGCTTTCGCAATAAAAATGTGGTAGTCCGACGTCAATCAAATTTAAATTAGGGAAATTGGTCGCACAGGGCAATAATTATAAGTTTCCAAGAACGCTCGATACGTGTAGATCGAGTAATAATGGCAAGCTGGATCGGTTCTTCCGATCGGTTACACTTCTGTAGGATGAATAATCGGAGTGAACATATCTAATGGCGGGATTTTGAATAGTTTCTATGCTTTCAGAGAGGTATTCCTCATGTGAGTCCCAAATGGCGGCTGCATATTCTAATTTGGGGCGCATTATGTGCTGTAGGCTAGTAATTTTACATGTGCTGGGGCAAACTTCATTGAGCGTTGAAGAGTGCCAAGGGATCGGCTGGATGCTGCAGTGGTGTGGTTGATGTGTGTTGACCACGTAAGAGCGTCAGACAGGTGTAATCTGAGATATTTCTAAGCTTTAGTAGCATGTAAACGAGAACCACAGATACAGTAGCTATCTGGTATTAAGTTGGAGCGTCTATGGAAGTGCATGAACTTACACTTAGCAATATTTTAAACACATTTACCATTTTACACACCATATTTCTACACCTAGTAAGTCACGTTGTAAGCTAATACTGTCTTACAACATTACCAGTTATACAACAGGTCGGTAGTTATTGGAGTGCAATTCGTACGTGATCATCGAGGTATCGTGGTCCTGCCGTGCCCCTACAGTTACTGTTGAGCGTCATGACTGGCACTATTATTCAAATTTAAATATTTGAGATAAATACATATGTTTTGTTAGTGTGTTTTATGGGAGTTTGACGTCACAAAGGGACTCGGGTTATGACGGACGTCGAAATAAAGGGCTCCGGAAATTTCAACCACCGGTGGTTATTTAACGAGCTCTGACATCGCAGAGTATACGGGCCGCTAGAATTTTTCTTAGATCAAAATTCGACCGCCGCGTAAATATATATGAATTATATAGGTTAATGGTTACGTGAGCAACATTCATATATAAATCATAAATAGATATGCATTACATATGAATATTGTTCACGTAACCGTTAGCATTAGAAGCGTGAGTAATGGTGTAACATCTTATCGTTCGCCATCAATTTTTCATCAACAAAGTGCAGGAAAATTGTTGTACAAGTACAGTGTAAATAAAAAATCGTTGTTTTTATTTATTTTTTTTGGTACACGGAGGTCCGCCCCACCCCCCCTTCCCCCCCTGAAGCCAATCGCTGGGACCGCCACTGACCATCCACAGACAAATGGCTTAGTGGAACGCCTTAACAGAACCCTGGCCGACATGCCCTCCATATATGTGGATGTGGAGAAAAAAAGGCCGGACCGTAACATTTCTGCTCGTAGTCCCGACACACCTGCGACCCGATATCGTGAGCGCTTGCCACACAAACCATCTGCCGGCCACCTGGGAACCAGTCGTACATTAGCAAGTATTCGACAGAGGTACTACTGGCCCAGATTACTTCTATCAGTGCGGACATACGTCAAAACCTGTCGCGACTGCCAACAAGACTCCATCCTTCAAACCCGCCGGATTTCTTCACCCCATAGCGCCTCCGAAGACACCTTTCCAACAAATAGGAATGGACCTACTCGGCCCTTTCCCGAAGTCATCCACTGGAAATTTGGATTGCTGTCGTGATCGGTTATTTGACGCGGTACGCTGAGACAACGGCACTTGCAAACGGAACTGCTGTCGAAGTAGCCACTTTTTTCTACACAACATCGTGCTGTGTCATGGCGCCGCTGCGGTTATCATTGCTGACCGTGGAGCTGCTTTCACGGCACGCTTGACTCAGGCAGTCCTAGATCTGACCTACAGCAGCCATAGGCGTACTACGGCGTACCACCCACAAAGGCGGTCCTAAGGGGCGACCGCCCCCCCCCCCCCTCCCCCGCCCCTTCTTAAAGCCTTTGCACATTTTCCCGATTTCCCGAACGTCCGTTTTCGGGCTTTCACAGGGCGAGATGTCATTTTTGACGTAGAAATGGAAAGCTTTTTCGTCTGTGATGCGTCAAGTAGTCCCCTAATTTGTACGTTCGCCGTGTTAGCCGCTGCCTTATTTCACTGAGTTCTACGTTCTACAGGTTTATTTATTTATTTATTTATTTATTTATTTATTTATTTATTTATTTATTTATTTATTTTAGTACCTCAGAGACCCCAAACAACGGGCATTACATGAGGGGTGGAGTGTGCAGAAATATCAACAAAAAACGAACATATTCTGTGCCATGGCAACATCAAGGTTCAAAATACAAATAAAACTGGTAAACAGCTCAGAAAATCAAAATGCAGAACGCTCAAATGCTTTCGAAAAGAAAGGAAAAACAAGACATTAATAAAAGACAGGAAGAAGCGCTTCAATAACGGATTAGAGAACAGTAAAAACCGCATAGTAAAACAAAGTGCAATAGGTCAACGTTAGAGAGGAAAGGTACACGAAAACCTAAAATGTGTTTAATGATTTAAGCTTATCTTTGAATGCAAGCTTATCTATTATTAGAGCGGCATTGGGAAGGCCGCTCCAATCTTTTGCTGTTCGGATGAAGAACGACTGGGCAAATGGTTGTGTTTTTGGGCAAGGGTATGACACCTGTTGACTTTTTGTGAAGAGTTGAAAACAGGGAGTAGACGCTTAAGGGAAATGAATAGTAGAAACGATGAAAAAGGGCTAAACTGGCTAGTTTTTGATGGTGCTTTAAAGGTGCACTGAAGAGGAATATGAACTCGTCTTCTTGCCGCTGAAAATCGACCTACACGTTCCCAGCATTCTTAGAAACTTCGATTTATTTCCCTCTGTTGCCTATTTCCCTAATTAAATCGAATTAACGGCCGGCTCCCGCTTTTTTTTTAATACCCCGCATACGATGGAAGGAGTCGACCAACGCATGGAATGCCTTTCTGGCAGTCGCGTGGCGACCTTGATTTCGCTGTTATTTTGTTTCTTTTAGGTTTCCGTGAACAAATAGGTCTAGTCAGAGACTACATAGCTGCAAATTAGGCCCACGGAAATAAAAATATGCGTGGACTCTTCGCTTTCGCCGATCACTACGTATCAATCCGCCGATAGCAGAGCGGTGATATGTTTTGCCGGGCTAGTAGCGTGTCCCACCAGGCATCGGGTCCAGGAGCACCGCCGCAGTGCCGAAGGAGGAAGGAACGTGGGCCGGGTGCTCCAAGGTCGTTCACCGCTTCGTCGTCTTCCTCGGCTGAGGCTCCTGGGTACTCGGAAGTGGCCCGTCAGGCCAGGTGGATTCCATATCTTGTTTCGAGGAAATGCCAAGGGCGAACACCTGCAGCGTCGTCACCTCGCTTCGGCCGCTGAGGCCCTTGAATACTCGGAAGTGTCCAGAAGGGCATGTTGTCGGTCTAGTCGTTTCCGGCCAGGTGGATTCCATATCTTGTTCGAAGGATATGCCCCAAAGGCGGACACCTGCTGCGGCGTCACCCCGCGGTTGACAAAAGAGCGAGGCGCGGTTGAACGGCAGACGCTTGGCAGACGCTCGTCTCCGCAGGTGGCAGCAGGCGATGAGACATGTCACCCTGACAGATGCACACACACAAAGTCGCAGGGTCAATACTGCTGCCTTGGGTGCAGTTTAAGGGGAACTCCTGAAAACACGTTGTGGCAGTTAGGCAGAAGTGGTGGTACGTGGAATCCAAGAGTCGAATGCGTCCCTCGTGTTCGGTTCCACCGTCAGGAGGTTGCATGGGAGCGCGTGCATGAAGAAAGACCACTTTCGCAGAAACACGCACTGCATCTGGGCATGGCCTAAGTGGAGACAGGTGTGACGGGAACACACAAAGAGAGATGGGGTGGGGGGGGGTAGAAACATAACAGCGGCAAGCCGCCACGGGACTGGCTGAAAGGTTGGTCGGCTCCTCCCACCGTTTGGTGGGAATTAAAAAAAAATTGGCAGAGGCTTAGCTTGATTAAGCCCGGAAGGTTGCGAAAGCAAATTACGAGCAAGTTTAGCGACTACAGTAGTGAAAGGCGAAAGCCTGAGTGCTGCACGGAACGCCGGAATTAGCTTAAAGTGCTATTGAGGTGTCCACTAAACCACAGAGTTGGTAAGGCGCCTTTCCTTTCCTCCAAATCAACGCAGTGTACAACTCTGTCTATGTCTGAGCGCATCAATGAACGCCACAACAGAGGTCAAGTTAAAGGTCAAACGTGGAACCGCCGGGACGACGCTGAAGGCTCAAAATCTAGCGCAGTATTGCTTTCGCAGTAAAAAGAAATGTAATGTCAAGCACCAGAGCATGTTCACCAAATGCACAACCGATGTTTTTTACTCGCTTCCACTGTCCTGTCGCAAGGCCTACATGGGTCAAACAGGTCAATGCGTCAACGACCGTATGAGGCAGCACCGCACTTCGCTACAGCCAGGCAACACAGCAAATCTGCCAAGACATTGCAGCCACTGCAAAGACTGCACCCTTCTGTTCCAAAATGTCAGAATCATCGGCCGCGGCAAAACGCAGACAGAACGAGAAATCTTGGAAGCCTTGAAAATGAAGCCGTTAGGTTCTGGATGCGTCAGCGACAGCTCTGTCAGGTTCACGGCAAAAGAGTACAGTTTCATGAATGGGACATAGGTTGCCACATGCTATCTTTCAACGCTTGATCAATTTTGTTCTTGTTGTTTTGATCTCGCGCATGTGCACCCTGTTCTGTTGTTGGCGATAAATGTAGAATATTTCAGTTGTGTTTTCAGCGTTGTCCTGTGTACTTCTCCTGCTTGTGAACGCGTCCTTTCCGCTGGTTTCCCACTTACAATGCACCAACTGGCCCAACAAGCTACGCTTCTTGAATACTTGGCTGATTGTTTGTCAGTTTTAGTCTCCCTTGAAACTTCACAAAAGATTTTTTGAGCCGTTTCCTGCGATTTTTTGTCTCATCTGCTTTAAAAGAGGTCCGTTTTGTTTGTTTTCCTGGCCTTGCAGGTATTCATTAAACGAGGTTGCTGATTACTTAGCAAGGTCAGCTCTTGGCGGGTCAGTGACACATCCCGTCCCGAATTTCAGTCTGCTGGTGATTTCCAGGTTTCAGTGCTTGTAAGGCTGTGTAAGGTATCAATGACGCGGTTGCGATGCACTATTCCCAGTTGAAATTTGTATCTGTGCAGTTGTGTGTGGTCACCAACAAACTTATGTGGCTGATGAGGGGACGTTGAATCTTAAGACCATTTCCTCCTATATTGTCAAATGTTCGCACTTCAGAGAAAGATTTACCTGGAGGTCCCTCTCTCTAGGTTTGGGCTCCTGTTATCGCTGCCAGTGTTATTATCGTTCGTTGTGAGCTCAAAAGGATTTGCTTGGGTGCAATTTGTGGGGTTCTCCATGATTACATAATTGCAACTGGTAGGTCTATTTGCTAACTCTTTCAAAATTCTTGAAGCTTTTCTTTTTTTTTCTTCAAAATATTTTTTGTTATTTAACTTTAAATAATCTTCTGTCGTTTTTCATCGATAATTTTTCAAAATTCCCGCTTGGCTCTGATATTTTTGTCGTAATCGCCTACGCAAATTTCCTTGTTTATTACACTACACCGTGGCCAATCTCCCCATGTGGGTATGTGCCACGTCTTGAAAGGAAGAAGAAGAAGAAGAGGATGTGCCATGGTTTAAGAGGAAGAAGAAAACTGCCTTTCGAGGTTAGGACTCCCTTTGTCTCTACCAGTTCTGCTCTAGTTTGGTGCGAGCGCCACGGGATTCTCGTTAAGCACTATTTGCGGCTACCTTCATGATTACATTATTGCAAGTGGTCGCTTACCGTGTTAACTCCATATAAAATTCCACCGCATGTCCCAAAAGCGTAATTTATTTTATTCTTCGCATATCTAATTTGTTTATTTTATTTTAAAATTTCACCAATTAATATATTTTCTAATTTCAGTCATTCTACCATTCTACTTAGTTTTTTTTTCCGCACATATACTACGTTGGCATTCACCACCGTACGTTGGCCAATCCCCCCGCGTGGGTATGTATCATGATTACTGTGGAGAAGAAGAAGAAGAAGAATGTGATTGTTTGCGTGTTCTTCCCTTTGCAGGGCTTTTGCCGTTGGTCTTGGGGCGGCTGTCGACGTCTTCTCCTGGTCAGGGGAACTCCCTGTGGTAGGCCAGCCTTCCCCTGGGCGCCTTTTTCCGAGGTGACATCGCAAGGCCCCCCCGCCAAGCTCCGAATCGCGGGTGAACATGGATTCAAGGAGGAACTCCGGTACCCCGAAGACAGCAAGCGGCGTCGTTCCCGGGCCAGCGGTCACACTGCTACGACAATCACCGAAAGGCGGGTCAGCGTCGGCAGACTGCTCTGACGATAAAAGCATGCCATCATTCGTGCTGAAAAGCACGCTTTCACCAGAGGCCCCGGTGTTCGTACCAAGGCATTTCAGAGTCCCTCTGCCACAGGAAGTTGCAGAGCCCTGCCCACCCTATCCACCTTCACCACAGTCACAGGACGCGAACCAGTATGCAATGCTGGAGCTCATGAGCTTCATTGACGACGTCACGCTGTGTCCTGCTGAGTTCGACTCCAAAATAGAAGACGTCACAAGCATATTGAGTGGCATTACCGACGCTGGCGGTCTCTGTCAGGTGGTCGACACTATCTTCCAACAGGGACTGAAAGAGGCTAACTTCAGGTATAGCGCGGCACGCCTGTGCAACCATCTTGGGAGCAACCTTCACATTCGAGGCGTGGAGGAGGACTTTACAAACATGCTTCTAGACCGGTGTCACAAAGAGTGCGTCAAGCGAAACGACTTGGGGTCCGGTGATTTTGACGACGCCTACCTGCGCGGGTTGCTGCTGTTCATTGCTGAACTGTTCTCTCAGATGGTGTTTCTGCGGAAGGCCCACTCCTACAAGGTGAAGCACCTGGCCGCCTCCATTCCCAACATGATGCACGCGCTTCTGCAGTCGCTCACCAAGGAGAACATCAAATGCACCATCCAGGTGCTGAAACTTACTGGCGCCTGCCTGGAGGACTATGAGAAGGTGGGCTCACCCGAAACCGACTGTTGTGCCCTCGACAGTGTGTTTGAGAAGCTCTGCGAGATCTCTCACAAGAAGGACATTGACCCGACCGCGGCGCTGATGGTCAAGAATGTCCTCGAACTTCGTGAGAGGAACTGGGGCCGCTCTTCGTCGTCTTCGAGCACCGCATCGGCTGGCCAGGCGGATGACAGCCTTCCCATTACTTGTGGTCCCGACGGCGTGCCGGTCTCCAGTGAAGAGGAGAGGTTTATCCAAGAGGTCCTCCTCACAGAACGGATGGGGAACATCGAAATGTCTGATGGAAGCGGTTACGCCAACAACTGCTGCAATGACGACATGGACGATGAGATTGCGGCAGCCTACGAAGAATTCCTCAAGGAATCGGGACAGTGAAGCTCTCTCCATCTCGGCAAGAGAGGGGACCAGAGTGGGTTGGCCGAGAGGTGCGAAGATGGGGAAGTGCAGGACAGTACCCAGTGTTTTCTTAACTGTATTTTTTTCCTCCCTATGTTTGTGTGAATTGGGGTTGGGGGGGAAAGTGTGGTGCCACTTTGTGCTTTTCCTTTTTTCTAAACAAGCTTTCTGCATCTCTTTCGCTTTGTCCACGTGACTCTTTGCCCACAGCGCCGGGATTTGAAGGCGCAGGCTCCTTTCCCAAGCAATGCAACCCTGCGAAGCCGAGCACCAGGCCGGGGCATAGCTTGTACCCATTATGAGAAAACCGGTGGGTACCCGGCCGGCGGCGGGAGTCGAACCCACCACCTCCCGAAGCCGAGGCGGGTGCTCTGCCACGAGACCACGGCTGCGGTTCGTCCCTTCGGGTAGGGTCGTCACCAGGTTGAACAACCCGGATGCTGCCCAGACTGCGGTGCAGGCCATCTCACCTCTCTTCAAAATGATTTCTGACGTCCGGCAGTTCGGCTGAGGAGGCTTTGTGTGCAGATCGTCTGATCAAGCCTGTATTATAGATTTGCTGAGGTGTTCCTCCTTTGGAAATCACTCGGTGAGCGCTCCTATTTCCCCGCACTTGGCACGCTCTGAGTGTCTAGTGAGGGGTGTCGATTCCCGAGTTAGTCCTTCGGAGGCGTGCTTGAGAAAAGTTGCTAAGGTTTAGCTTTGGTTAAACATGGTAGGTTGCGTAAGCATCCATAGCGTTCCATTCGGGATCATCACCGGTTGTAGACGATTCGGTTTCGATAGAGGCGCGGTGCGCCCGTCTAGCAGCGTCTTGAGCGCGCCGCTTAGCAAGGCGCTGTTCGCGTTCTTCATCTGTGTCCGAAGCCCGTTGTCATTTCCTGGCTTCGGCAAGCCGACGTAGCCTCCCTTTCTGTTTTTCAGGCGGCATAACGATGGAGCCGGCAAGCGAGCGAACGCATCTGATACCCGCCGCCGCGGTGGCTCAGTGGCTATGGTGCTCGGCTGCTGGCCTGAAAGACGCGGGTTCGATCCCGGCCGCGGCGGCTGAATTTCTTTGCAGGAGAAATTCGAGGCCCGTGTACTGTGCGATGTCAGTGCACGTTAAAGAACCCCAGGTGGTCGAAATTTCCGGAGCCCTCCACTACGGCGTCTCTCATAGCCTTATAACCCTGTCACACTAGCAAATTTAATGTCATTCCAATCGATTGACATTAGCACCTAATGTCATTAATCGACTGCTACACGGGAACATGCAATGTCATTAGGTTCGAATGACATTCGCCATCGAATGAGTTAGGGGAACTCATTCGCATTCGATCTCGAACCGAATGCGAACTCTGGACACCAGATACGCAGCAGGAACAAGCGACGCGAAAAAATAATGTGCACACTGCCAAACCTAGAAAGTGCATTTATTTAGTTCTGCTAAAAAAAAGTTAATGTTGGTGTGAATCTGTTCACACCAGGCTGTCGTGGATAGCTATTACTCTCGATCTCAGCAGCCTACAGCAGCGGCCGAGCGCGAAGCAGCGTCTTTCCCGCGACCGTCGGTCATTTTGGGATGCGTGATTCTTGCTGGCTGGCGTGCCATGTTTGTTAAGCTCGAAGGTACTTAAAGACGTAACTGAGCAGTTCACCTTTTGGAAGTCATTTCCAAGCTCCGCGCGTGTCCGCGCGCCGCCATGTCAGCCATTTTGTTTGTTTACATTTATCGGATTTGTGGTTGACTTTGTACTTGGCTTGGCTTTTGATGGCTAAAGCGGTGCAGAATGGCCGCAAATAATAATAAATACGGCCCACAAATGTTCTCACCCGCTTTTGAAACACTGCACAACAATTTCAAACATCTTTTATGCGCGCTGATGACGTTCGGTCGGACTATTGTTTTTTCTCTGATCGTCGATGCCATCATTTTCGAATGACATTACTTTTCTCCGTGTAGCACGGAAAGAGACCGAATGACATTCGATGCATCGAATGCCATTAGGTTCGAATGACATTAAATTTGCTAGTGTGACAGGGGTATTAGGGACGCTAAACCCCATAAACCAACCAACCAACCAGCACCTTATACCCCCTCTCCCTCGTTCTACAGCCTCCTCTCCACACTCCGCAGCTGGCGAGAGCGCGGCGAGGGCAGCGCCTCGCGCCGCCCTTCAAGATCAAACGTGCCTCGCGGCCGCCCCGACGCGAAGAGCTGAAACCGGTCGTAATATTGCTTTCGCAATAAAAATGTGGTAGTCCGACGTCAATCAAATTTAAATTAGGGAAATTGGTCGCACAGGGCAATAATTATAAGTTTCCAAGAACGCTCGATACGTGTAGATCGAGTAATAATGGCAAGCTGGATCGGTTCTTCCGATCGGTTACACTTCTGTAGGATGAATAATCGGAGTGAACATATCTAATGGCGGGATTTTGAATAGTTTCTATGCTTTCAGAGAGGTATTCCTCATGTGAGTCCCAAATGGCGGCTGCATATTCTAATTTGGGGCGCATTATGTGCTGTAGGCTAGTAATTTTACATGTGCTGGGGCAAACTTCATTGAGCGTTGAAGAGTGCCAAGGGATCGGCTGGATGCTGCAGTGGTGTGGTTGATGTGTGTTGACCACGTAAGAGCGTCAGACAGGTGTAATCTGAGATATTTCTAAGCTTTAGTAGCATGTAAACGAGAACCACAGATACAGTAGCTATCTGGTATTAAGTTGGAGCGTCTATGGAAGTGCATGAACTTACACTTAGCAATATTTTAAACACATTTACCATTTTACACACCATATTTCTACACCTAGTAAGTCACGTTGTAAGCTAATACTGTCTTACAACATTACCAGTTATACAACAGGTCGGTAGTTATTGGAGTGCAATTCGTACGTGATCATCGAGGTATCGTGGTCCTGCCGTGCCCCTACAGTTACTGTTGAGCGTCATGACTGGCACTATTATTCAAATTTAAATATTTGAGATAAATACATATGTTTTGTTAGTGTGTTTTATGGGAGTTTGACGTCACAAAGGGACTCGGGTTATGACGGACGTCGAAATAAAGGGCTCCGGAAATTTCAACCACCGGTGGTTATTTAACGAGCTCTGACATCGCAGAGTATACGGGCCGCTAGAATTTTTCTTAGATCAAAATTCGACCGCCGCGTAAATATATATGAATTATATAGGTTAATGGTTACGTGAGCAACATTCATATATAAATCATAAATAGATATGCATTACATATGAATATTGTTCACGTAACCGTTAGCATTAGAAGCGTGAGTAATGGTGTAACATCTTATCGTTCGCCATCAATTTTTCATCAACAAAGTGCAGGAAAATTGTTGTACAAGTACAGTGTAAATAAAAAATCGTTGTTTTTATTTATTTTTTTTGGTACACGGAGGTCCGCCCCACCCCCCCTTCCCCCCCTAAAGCCAATCGCTGGGACCGCCACTGACCATCCACAGACAAATGGCTTAGTGGAACGCCTTAACAGAACCCTGGCCGACATGCCCTCCATATATGTGGATGTGGAGAAAAAAAGGCCGGACCGTAACATTTCTGCTCGTAGTCCCGACACACCTGCGACCCGATATCGTGAGCGCTTGCCACACAAACCATCTGCCGGCCACCTGGGAACCAGTCGTACATTAGCAAGTATTCGACAGAGGTACTACTGGCCCAGATTACTTCTATCAGTGCGGACATACGTCAAAACCTGTCGCGACTGCCAACAAGACTCCATCCTTCAAACCCGCCGGATTTCTTCACCCCATAGCGCCTCCGAAGACACCTTTCCAACAAATAGGAATGGACCTACTCGGCCCTTTCCCGAAGTCATCCACTGGAAATTTGGATTGCTGTCGTGATCGGTTATTTGACGCGGTACGCTGAGACAACGGCACTTGCAAACGGAACTGCTGTCGAAGTAGCCACTTTTTTCTACACAACATCGTGCTGTGTCATGGCGCCGCTGCGGTTATCATTGCTGACCGTGGAGCTGCTTTCACGGCACGCTTGACTCAGGCAGTCCTAGATCTGACCTACAGCAGCCATAGGCGTACTACGGCGTACCACCCACAAAGGCGGTCCTAAGGGGCGACCGCCCCCCCCCCCCCTCCCCCGCCCCTTCTTAAAGCCTTTGCACATTTTCCCGATTTCCCGAACGTCCGTTTTCGGGCTTTCACAGGGCGAGATGTCATTTTTGACGTAGAAATGGAAAGCTTTTTCGTCTGTGATCCGTCAAGTAGTCCCCTAATTTGAACGTTCGCCGTGTTAGCCGCTGCCTTATTTCACTGAGTTCTACGTTCTACAGGTTTGTTTATTTATTTATTTATTTATTTATTTATTTATTTATTTTAGTACCTCAGAGACCCCAAACAACGGGCATTACATGAGGGGTGGAGTGTGCAGAAATATCAACAAAAAACGAACATATTCTGTGCCATGGCAACATCAAGGTTCAAAATACAAATAAAACTGGTAAACAGCTCAGAAAATCAAAATGCAGAACGCTCAAATGCTTTCGAAAAGAAAGGAAAAACAAGACATTAATAAAAGACAGGAAGAAGCGCTTCAATAACGGATTAGAGAACAGTAAAAACCGCATAGTAAAACAAAGTGCAATAGGTCAACGTTAGAGAGGAAAGGTACACGAAAACCTAAAATGTGTTTAATGATTTAAGCTTATCTTTGAATGCAAGCTTATCTATTATTAGAGCGGCATTGGGAAGGCCGCTCCAATCTTTTGCTGTTCGGATGAAGAACGACTGGGCAAATGGTTGTGTTTTTGGGCAAGGGTATGACACCTGTTGACTTTTTGTGAAGAGTTGAAAACAGGGAGTAGACGCTTAAGGGAAATGAATAGTAGAAACGATGAAAAAGGGCTAAACTGGCTAGTTTTTGATGGTGCTTTAAAGGTGCACTGAAGAGGAATATGAACTCGTCTTCTTGCCGCTGAAAATCGACCTACACGTTCCCAGCATTCTTAGAAACTTCGATTTATTTCCCTCTGTTGCCTATTTCCCTAATTAAATCGAATTAACGGCCGGCTCCCGCTTTTTTTTTAATACCCCGCATACGATGGAAGGAGTCGACCAACGCATGGAATGCCTTTCTGGCAGTCGCGTGGCGACCTTGATTTCGCTGTTATTTTGTTTCTTTTAGGTTTCCGTGAACAAATAGGTCTAGTCAGAGACTACATAGCTGCAAATTAGGCCCACGGAAATAAAAATATGCGTGGACTCTTCGCTTTCGCCGATCACTACGTATCACTCCGCCGATAGCAGAGCGGTGATATGTTTTGCCGGGCTAGTAGCGTGTCCCACCAGGCATCGGGTCCAGGAGCACCGCCGCAGTGCCGAAGGAGGAAGGAACGTGGGCCGGGTGCTCCAAGGTCGTTCACCGCTTCGTCGTCTTCCTCGGCTGAGGCCCCTGGGTACTCGGAAGTGGCCCGTCAGGCCAGGTGGATTCCATATCTTGTTTCGAGGAAACGCCAAGGGCGAACACCTGCAGCGTCGTCACCTCGCTTCAGCCGCTGAGGCCCTTGAATACTCGGAAGTGTCCAGAAGGGCATGTTGTCGGTCTAGTCGTTTCCGGCCAGGTGGATTCCATATCTTGTTCCAAGGAAATGCCCCAAAGGCGGACACCTGCTGCGGCGTCACCCCGCGGTTGACAAAAGAGCGAGGCGCGGTTGAACAGCAGACGCTTGGCAGACGCTCGTCTCCGCAGGTGGCAGCAGGCGATGAGACATGTCACCCTGACAGATGCACACACACAAAGTCGCAGGGTCAATACTGCTGCCTTGGGTGCCGTTTAAGGGGAACTCCGGAAAACACGTCGTGGCAGTTAGGCAGAAGTGGTGGTACGTGGAATCCAAGAGTCGAATGCGTCCCTCGTGTTCGGTTCCACCTGTCAGGAGGTTGCATGGGAGCGCGTGCATGAAGAAAGACCACTTTCGCAGAAACACGCACTGCATCTGGGCATGGCCTAAGTGGAGACAGGTGTGACGGGAACACACAAAGAGAGTTGGGGTGGGGGGGGGGTAGAAACACAACAGCGGCAAGCCGCCACGGGACTGGCTGAAAGGTTGGTCGGCTCCTCCCACCGTTTGGTGGGAATTAAAAAAAAATTGGCAGAGGCTTAGCTTGGTTAAGCCCGGAAGGTTGCGAAAGCAAATTACGAGCAAGTTTAGCGACTACAGTAGTGAAAGGCGAAAGCCTGAGTGCTGCACGGAACGCCGGAATTAGCTTAAAGTGCTATTGAGGTGTCCACTAAACCACAGAGTTGGTAAGGCGCCTTTCCTTTCCTCCAAATCAACGCAGTGTACAACTCTGTCTATGTCTGAGCGCATCAATGAACGCCACAACAGAGGTCAAGTTAAAGGTCAAACGTGGAACCGCCGGGACGACGCTGAAGGCTCAAAATCTAGCGCAGTATTGCTTTCGCAGTAAAAATAAATGTAATGTCAAGCACCAGAGCATGTTCACCAAATGCACAACCGATGTTTTTTACTCGCTTCCACTGTCCTGTCGCAAGGCCTACATAGGTCAAACAGGTCAATGCGTCAACGACCGTATGAGGCAGCACCGCACTTCGCTACAGCCAGGCAACACAGCAAATCTGCCAAGACATTGCAGCCACTGCAAAGACTGCACCCTTCTGTTCCAAAATGTCAGAATCATCGGCCGCGGCAAAACGCAGACAGAACGAGAAATCTTGGAAGCCTTCAAAATGAAGCAGTTAGGTTCTGGATGCGTCAGCGACAGCTCTGTCAGGTTCACGGCAAAAGAGTACAGTTTCATGAATGGGACATAGGTTGCCACATGCTATCTTTCAACGCTTGATCAATTTTGTTCTTGTTGTTTTGATCTCGCGCATGTGCACCCTGTTCTGTTGTTGGCGATAAATGTAGAATATTTCAGTTGTGTTTTCAGCGTTGTCCTGTGTACTTCTCCTGCTTGTGAACGCGTCCTTTCCGCTGGTTTCCCACTTACAATGCACCAACTGGCCCAACAAGCTACGCTTCTTGAATACTTGGCTGATTGTTTGTCAGTTTTAGTCTCCCTTGAAACTTCACAAAAGATTTTTTGAGCCGTTTCCTGCGATTTTTTGTCTCATCTGCTTTAAAAGAGGTCCGTTTTGTTTGTTTTCCTGGCTTTGCAGGTATTCATTAAACGAGGTTGCTGATTACTTAGCAAGGTCAGCTCTTGGCGGGTCAGTGACACATCCCGTCCCGAATTTCAGTCTGCTGGTGATTTCCAGGTTTCAGTGCTTGTAAGGCTGTGTAAGGTATCAATGACGCGGTTGTGATGCACTATTCCCAGTTGAAATTTGTATCTGTGCAGTTGTGTGTGGTCACCAACAAACTTATGTGGCTGATGAGGGGACGTTGAATCTTAAGACCATTTCCTCCTATATTCTCAAATGTTCGCACTTCAGAGAAAGATTTACCTGGAGGTCCCTCTCTCTAGGTTTGGGCTCCTGTTATCGCTGCCAGTGTTATTATCGTTCGTTGCGAGCTCAAAAGGATTTGCTTGGGTGCAGTTTGTGGGGTTCTCCATGATTACATAATTGCTACTGGTAGGTCTATTTGCTAACTCTTTCAAAATTCTTGAAGCTTTTCTTTTTTTTCTTCAAAATATTTTTTGTTATTTAACTTTAAATAATCTTCTGTCGTTTTTCATCGATACATTTTTCAAAATTCCCGCTTGGCTCTGATATTTTTGTCGTAATCGCCTACGCAAATTTCCTTGTTTATTACACTACACCGTGGCCAATCTCCCCATGTGGGTATGTGCCACGTCTTGAAAGGAAGAAGAAGAAGAAGAGGATGTGCCATGGTTTAAGAGGAAGAAGAAGAAAACTGCCTTTCGAGGTTAGGACTCCCTTTGTCTCTACCAGTTCTGCTCTAGTTTGGTGCGAGCGCCACGGGATTCTCGTTAAGCACTATTTGCGGCTACCTTCATGATTACATTATTGCAAGTGGTCGCTTACCGTGTTAACTCCATATAAAATTCCACCGCATGTCCCAAAAGCGTAATTTATTTTATTCTTCGCATATCTAATTTGTTTATTTTATTTTAAAATTTCACCAATTAATATATTTTCTAATTTCAGTCATTCTACCATTCTACTTAGTTTCTTTTTCCGCACATATACTACGTTGGCATTCACCACCGTACGTTGGCCAATCCCCCCGCGTGGGTATGTATCATGATTACTGTGGAGAAGAAGAAGAAGAAGAAGAATGTGATTGTTTGCGTGTTCTTCCCTTTGCAGGGCTTTTGCCGTTGGTCTTGGGGCGGCTGTCGACGTCTTCTCCTGGTCAGGGGAACTCCCTGTGGTAGGCCAGCCTTCCCCTGGGCGCCTTTTTCCGAGGTGACATCGCAAGGCCCCCCCGCCAAGCTCCGAATCGCGGGTGAACATGGATTCAAGGAGGAACTCCGGTACCCCGAAGACAGCAAGCGGCGTCGTTCCCGGGCCAGCGGTCACACTGCTACGACAATCACCGAAAGGCGGGTCAGCGTCGGCAGACTGCTCTGACGATAAAAGCATGCCATCATTCGTGCTGAAAAGCACGCTTTCACCAGAGGCCCCGGTGTTCGTACCAAGGCATTTCAGAGTCCCTCTGCCACAGGAAGTTGCAGAGCCCTGCCCACCCTATCCACCTTCACCACAGTCACAGGACGCGAACCAGTATGCAATGCTGGAGCTCATGAGCTTCATTGACGACGTCACGCTGTGTCCTGCTGAGTTCGACTCCAAAATAGAAGACGTCACAAGCATATTGAGTGGCATTACCGACGCTGGCGGTCTCTGTCAGGTGGTCGACACTATCTTCCAACAGGGACTGAAAGAGGCTAACTTCAGGTATAGCGCGGCACGCCTGTGCAACCATCTTGGGAGCAACCTTCACATTCGAGGCGTGGAGGAGGACTTTACAAACATGCTTCTAGACCGGTGTCACAAAGAGTGCGTCAAGCGAAACGACTTGGGGTCCGGTGATTTTGACGACGCCTACCTGCGCGGGTTGCTGCTGTTCATTGCTGAACTGTTCTCTCAGATGGTGTTTCTGCGGAAGGCCCACTCCTACAAGGTGAAGCACCTGGCCGCCTCCATTCCCAACATGATGCACGCGCTTCTGCAGTCGCTCACCAAGGAGAACATCAAATGCACCATCCAGGTGCTGAAACTTACTGGCGCCTGCCTGGAGGACTATGAGAAGGTGGGCTCACCCGAAACCGACTGTTGTGCCCTCGACAGTGTGTTTGAGAAGCTCTGCGAGATCTCTCACAAGAAGGACATTGACCCGACCGCGGCGCCGATGGTCAAGAATGTCCTCGAACTTCGTGAGAGGAACTGGGGCCGCTCTTCGTCGTCCTCGAGCTCCGCATCGGCTGGCCAGGCGGATGACAGCCTTCCCATTACTTGTGGTCCCGACGGCGTGCCGGTCTCCAGTGAAGAGGAGACGTTTATCCAAGAGGTCCTCCTCACAGAACGGATGGGGAACATCGAAATGTCTGATGGAAGCGGTTACGCCAACAACTGCTGCAATGACGACATGGACGATGAGATTGCGGCAGCCTACGAAGAATTCCTCAAGGAATCGGGACAGTGAAGCTCTCTCCATCTCGGCAAGAGAGGGGACCAGAGTGGGTTGGCCGAGAGGTGCGAAGATGGGGAAGTGCAGGACAGTACCCAGTGTTTTCTTAACTGTATTTTTTTCCTCCCTATGTTTGTGTGAATTGGGGTTGGGGGGGAAAGTGTGGTGCCACTTTGTGCTTTTCCTTTTTTCTAAACAAGCTTTCTGCATCTATTTCGCTTTGTCCACGTGACTCTTTGCCCACAGCGCCGGGATTTGAAGGCGCAGGCTCCTTTCCCAAGCAATGCAACCCTGGGAAGCCGAGCACCAGGCCGGGGCATAGCTTGTACCCATTATGAGAAAACCGGTGGGTACCCGGCCGGCGGCGGGAGTCGAACCCACCACCTCCCGAAGCCGAGGCGGGTGCTCTGCCACGAGACCACGGCTGCGGTTCGTCCCTTCGGGTAGGGTCGTCACCAGGTTGAACAACCCGGATGCTGCCCAGACTGCGGTGCAGGCCATCTCACCTCTCTTCAAAATGATTTCTGACGTCCGGCAGTTCGGCTGAGGAGGCTTTGTGTGCAGATCGTCTGATCAAGCCTGTATTATAGATTTGCTGAGGTGTTCCTCCTTTGGAAATCACTCGGTGAGCGCTCCTATTTCCCCGCACTTGGCACGCTCTGAGTGTCTAGTGAGGGGTGTCGATTCCCGAGTTAGTCCTTCGGAGGCGTGCTTGAGAAAAGTTGCTAAGGTTTAGCTTTGGTTAAACATGGTAGGTTGCGTAAGCATTCATAGCGTTCCATTCGGGATCATCACCGGTTGTAGACGATTCGGTTTCGATAGAGGCGCGGTGCGCCCGTCTAGCAGCGTCTTGAGCGCGCCGCTTAGCAAGGCGCTGTTCGCGTTCTTCATCTGTGTCCGAAGCCCGTTGTCATTTCCTGGCTTCGGCAAGCCGACGTAGCCTCCCTTTCTGTTTTTCAGGCGGCATAACGATGGAGCCGGCAAGCGAGCGAACGCATCTTATACCCGCCGCCGCGGTGGCTCAGTGGCTATGGTGCTCGGCTGCTGGCCTGAAAGACGCGGGTTCGATCCCGGCCGCGGCGGCTGAATTTCTTTGGAGGAGAAATTCGAGGCCCGTGTACTGTGCGATGTCAGTGCACGTTAAAGAACCCCAGGTGGTCGAAATTTCCGGAGCCCTCCACTACGGCGTCTCTCATAGCCTTATAACCCTGTCACACTAGCAAATTTAATGTCATTCCAATCGATTGACATTAGCACCTAATGTCATTAATCGACTGCTACACGGAAACATGCAATGTCATTAGGTTCGAATGACATTCGCCATCGAATGAGTTAGGGGAACTCATTCGCATTCGATCTCGAACCGAATGCGAACTCTGGACACCAGATACGCAGCAGGAACAAGCGACGCGAAAAAATAATGTGCACACTGCCAAACCTAGAAAGTGCATTTATTTAGTTCTGCTAAAAAAAAGTTAATGTTGGTGTGAATCTGTTCACACCAGGCTGTCGTGGATAGCTATTACTCTCGATCTCAGCAGCCTACAGCAGCGGCCGAGCGCGAAGCAGCGTCTTTCCCGCCACCGTCGGTCATTTTGGGATGCGTGATTCTTGCTGGCTGGCGTGCCATGTTTGTTAAGCTCGAAGGTACTTAAAGACGTAACTGAGCAGTTCACCTTTTGGAAGTCATTTCCAAGCTCCGCGCGTGTCCGCGCGCCGCCATGTCAGCCATTTTGTTTGTTTACATTTATCGGATTTGTGGTTGACTTTGTACTTGGCTTGGCTTTTGATGGCTAAAGCGGTGCAGAATGGCCGCAAATAATAATAAATACGGCACACAAATGTTCTCACCCGCTTTTGAAACACTGCACAACAATTTCAAACATCTTTTATGCGCGCTGATGACGTTCGGTCGGACTATTGTTTTTTCTCTGATCGTCGATGCCATCATTTTCGAATGACATTACTTTTCTCCGTGTAGCACGGAAAGAGACCGAATGACATTCGATGCATCGAATGCCATTAGGTTCGAATGACATTAAATTTGCTAGTGTGACAGGGGTATTAGGGACGTTAAACCCCATAAACCAACCAACCAACCAGCACCTTATACCCCCTCTCCCTCGTTCTACAGCCTCCTCTCCACACTCCGCAGCTGGCGAGAGCGCGGCGAGGGCAGCGCCTCGCGCCGCCCTTCAAGATCAAACGTGCCTCGCGGCCGCCCCGACGCGAAGAGCTGAAACCGGTCGTAATATTGCTTTCGCAATAAAAATGTGGTAGTCCGACGTCAATCAAATTTAAATTAGGGAAATTGGTCGCACAGGGCAATAATTATAAGTTTCCAAGAACGCTCGATACGTGTAGATCGAGTAATAATGGCGAGCTGGATCGGTTCTTCCGATCGGTTACACTTCTGTAGGATGAATAATCGGAGTGAACATATCTAATGGCGGGATTTTGAATAGTTTCTATGCTTTCAGAGAGGTATTCCTCATGTGAGTCCCAAATGGCGGCTGCATATTCTAATTTGGGGCGCATTATGTGCTGTAGGCTAGTAATTTTACATGTGCTGGGGCAAACTTCATTGAGCGTTGAAGAGTGCCAAGGGATCGGCTGGATGCTGCAGTGGTGTGGTTGATGTGTGTTGACCACGTAAGAGCGTCAGACAGGTGTAATCTGAGATATTTCTAAGCTTTAGTAGCATGTAAACGAGAACCACAGATACAGTAGCTATCTGGTATTAAGTTGGAGCGTCTATGGAAGTGCATGAACTTACACTTAGCAATATTTTAAACACATTTACCATTTTACACACCATATTTCTACACCTAGTAAGTCACGTTGTAAGCTAATACTGTCTTACAACATTACCAGTTATACAACAGGTCGGTAGTTATTGGAGTGCAATTCGTACGTGATCATCGAGGTATCGTGGTCCTGCCGTGCCCCTACAGTTACTTTTGAGCATCATGACTGGCACTATTATTCAAATTTAAATATTTGAGATAAATACATATGTTTTGTTAGTGTGTTTTATGGGAGTTTGACGTCACAAAGGGACTCGGGTTATGACGGACGTCGAAATAAAGGGCTCCGGAAATTTCAACCACCGGTGGTTATTTAACGAGCTCTGACATCGCAGAATATACGGGCCGCTAGAATTTTTCTTAGATCAAAATTCGACCGCCGCGTAAATATATATGAATTATATAGGTTAATGGTTACGTGAGCAACATTCATATATAAATCATAAATAGATATGCATTACATATGAATATTGTTCACGTAACCGTTAGCATTAGAAGCGGGAGTAATGGTGTAACATCTTATCGTTCGCCATCAATTTTTCATCAACAAAGTGCAGGAACATTGTTGTACAAGTACAGTGTAAATAAAAAATCGTGTTTTTTATTTATTTTTTTTGGTACACGGAGGTCCGCCCCCCCCCCCTTCCCCCCCTAAAGCCAATCGCTGGGACCGCCACTGACCACCCACAGACAAATGGCTTGGTGGAACGCCTTAACAGAACCCTGGCCGACATGCCCTCCATATATGTGGATGTGGAGAAAAAAAGGCCGGACCGTAACATTTCTGCTCGTAGTCGCGACACACCTGCGACCCGATATCGTGAGCGCTTGCCACACAAACCATCTGCCGGCCACCTGGGAACCAGTCGTACATTAGCAAGTATTCGACAGAGGTACTACTGGCCCAGATTACTTCTATCAGTGCGGACATACGTCAAAACCTGTCGCGACTGCCAACAAGACTCCATCCTTCAAACCCGCCGGATTTCTTCACCCCATAGCGCCTCCGAAGACACCTTTCCAGCAAATAGGAATGGACCTACTCGGCCCTTTCCCGAAGTCATCCACTGGAAATTTGGATTGCTGTCGTGATCGGTTATTTGACGCGGTACGCTGAGACAACGGCACTTGCAAACCGAACTGCTGTCGAAGTATCCACTTTTTTCTACACAACATCGTGCTGTGTCATGGCGCCGCTGCGGTTATCATTGCTGACCGTGGAGCTGCTTTCACGGCACGCTTGACTCAGGCAGTCCTAGATCTGACCTACAGCAGCCATAGGCGTACTACGGCGTACCACCCACAAAGGCGGTCCTAAGGGGCGACCGCCCCCCCCCCCCTCCCCCGCCCCTTCTTAAAGCCTTTGCACATTTTCCCGATTTCCCGAACGTCCGTTTTCGGGCTTTCACAGGGCGAGATGTCATTTTTGACGTAGAAATGGAAAGCTTTTTCGTCTGTGATGCGTCAAGTAGTCCCCTAATTTGTACGTTCGCCGTGTTAGCCGCTGCCTTATTTCACTGAGTTCTACGTTCTACAGGTTTATTTATTTATTTATTTATTTATTTATTTATTTATTTATTTATTTATTTATTTATTTTAGTACCTCAGAGACCCCAAACAACGGGCATTACATGAGGGGTGGAGTGTGCAGAAATATCAACAAAAAACGAACATATTCTGTGCCATGGCAACATCAAGGTTCAAAATACAAATAAAACTGGTAAACAGCTCAGAAAATCAAAATGCAGAACGCTCAAATGCTTTCGAAAAGAAAGGAAAAACAAGACATTAATAAAAGACAGGAAGAAGCGCTTCAATAACGGATTAGAGAACAGTAAAAACCGCATAGTAAAACAAAGTGCAATAGGTCAACGTTAGAGAGGAAAGGTACACGAAAACCTAAAATGTGTTTAATGATTTAAGCTTATCTTTGAATGCAAGCTTATCTATTATTAGAGCGGCATTGGGAAGGCCGCTCCAATCTTTTGCTGTTCGGATGAAGAACGACTGGGCAAATGGTTGTGTTTTTGGGCAAGGGTATGACACCTGTTGACTTTTTGTGAAGAGTTGAAAACAGGGAGTAGACGCTTAAGGGGAATGAATAGTAGAAACGATGAAAAAGGGCTAAACTGGCTAGTTTTTGATGGTGCTTTAAAGGTGCACTGAAGAGGAATATGAACTCGTCTTCTTGCCGCTGAAAATCGACCTACACGTTCCCAGCATTCTTAGAAACTTCGATTTATTTCCCTCTGTTGCCTATTTCCCTAATTAAATCGAATTAACGGCCGGCTCCCGCTTTTTTTTTAATACCCCGCATACGATGGAAGGAGTCGACCAACGCATGGAATGCCTTTCTGGCAGTCGCGTGGCGACCTTGATTTCGCTGTTATTTTGTTTCTTTTAGGTTTCCGTGAACAAATAGGTCTAGTCAGAGACTACATAGCTGCAAATTAGGCCCACGGAAATAAAAATATGCGTGGACTCTTCGCTTTCGCCGATCACTACGTATCAATCCGCCGATAGCAGAGCGGTGATATGTTTTGCCGGGCTAGTAGCGTGTCCCACCAGGCATCGGGTCCAGGAGCACCGCCGCAGTGCCGAAGGAGGAAGGAACGTGGGCCGGGTGCTCCAAGGTCGTTCACCGCTTCGTCGTCTTCCTCGGCTGAGGCTCCTGGGTACTCGGAAGTGGCCCGTCAGGCCAGGTGGATTCCATATCTTGTTTCGAGGAAATGCCAAGGGCGAACACCTGCAGCGTCGTCACCTCGCTTCGGCCGCTGAGGCCCTTGAATACTCGGAAGTGTCCAGAAGGGCATGTTGTCGGTCTAGTCGTTTCCGGCCAGGTGGATTCCATATCTTGTTCGAAGGATATGCCCCAAAGGCGGACACCTGCTGCGGCGTCACCCCGCGGTTGACAAAAGAGCGAGGCGCGGTTGAACGGCAGACGCTTGGCAGACGCTCGTCTCCGCAGGTGGCAGCAGGCGATGAGACATGTCACCCTGACAGATGCACACACACAAAGTCGCAGGGTCAATACTGCTGCCTTGGGTGCAGTTTAAGGGGAACTCCTGAAAACACGTTGTGGCAGTTAGGCAGAAGTGGTGGTACGTGGAATCCAAGAGTCGAATGCGTCCCTCGTGTTCGGTTCCACCGTCAGGAGGTTGCATGGGAGCGCGTGCATGAAGAAAGACCACTTTCGCAGAAACACGCACTGCATCTGGGCATGGCCTAAGTGGAGACAGGTGTGACGGGAACACACAAAGAGAGATGGGGTGGGGGGGGGGGGTAGAAACATAACAGCGGCAAGCCGCCACGGGACTGGCTGAAAGGTTGGTCGGCTCCTCCCACCGTTTGGTGGGAATTAAAAAAAAATTGGCAGAGGCTTAGCTTGATTAAGCCCGGAAGGTTGCGAAAGCAAATTACGAGCAAGTTTAGCGACTACAGTAGTGAAAGGCGAAAGCCTGAGTGCTGCACGGAACGCCGGAATTAGCTTAAAGTGCTATTGAGGTGTCCACTAAACCACAGAGTTGGTAAGGCGCCTTTCCTTTCCTCCAAATCAACGCAGTGTACAACTCTGTCTATGTCTGAGCGCATCAATGAACGCCACAACAGAGGTCAAGTTAAAGGTCAAACGTGGAACCGCCGGGACGACGCTGAAGGCTCAAAATCTAGCGCAGTATTGCTTTCGCAGTAAAAAGAAATGTAATGTCAAGCACCAGAGCATGTTCACCAAATGCACAACCGATGTTTTTTACTCGCTTCCACTGTCCTGTCGCAAGGCCTACATGGGTCAAACAGGTCAATGCGTCAACGACCGTATGAGGCAGCACCGCACTTCGCTACAGCCAGGCAACACAGCAAATCTGCCAAGACATTGCAGCCACTGCAAAGACTGCACCCTTCTGTTCCAAAATGTCAGAATCATCGGCCGCGGCAAAACGCAGACAGAACGAGAAATCTTGGAAGCCTTGAAAATGAAGCCGTTAGGTTCTGGATGCGTCAGCGACAGCTCTGTCAGGTTCACGGCAAAAGAGTACAGTTTCATGAATGGGACATAGGTTGCCACATGCTATCTTTCAACGCTTGATCAATTTTGTTCTTGTTGTTTTGATCTCGCGCATGTGCACCCTGTTCTGTTGTTGGCGATAAATGTAGAATATTTCAGTTGTGTTTTCAGCGTTGTCCTGTGTACTTCTCCTGCTTGTGAACGCGTCCTTTCCGCTGGTTTCCCACTTACAATGCACCAACTGGCCCAACAAGCTACGCTTCTTGAATACTTGGCTGATTGTTTGTCAGTTTTAGTCTCCCTTGAAACTTCACAAAAGATTTTTTGAGCCGTTTCCTGCGATTTTTTGTCTCATCTGCTTTAAAAGAGGTCCGTTTTGTTTGTTTTCCTGGCCTTGCAGGTATTCATTAAACGAGGTTGCTGATTACTTAGCAAGGTCAGCTCTTGGCGGGTCAGTGACACATCCCGTCCCGAATTTCAGTCTGCTGGTGATTTCCAGGTTTCAGTGCTTGTAAGGCTGTGTAAGGTATCAATGACGCGGTTGCGATGCACTATTCCCAGTTGAAATTTGTATCTGTGCAGTTGTGTGTGGTCACCAACAAACTTATGTGGCTGATGAGGGGACGTTGAATCTTAAGACCATTTCCTCCTATATTGTCAAATGTTCGCACTTCAGAGAAAGATTTACCTGGAGGTCCCTCTCTCTAGGTTTGGGCTCCTGTTATCGCTGCCAGTGTTATTATCGTTCGTTGTGAGCTCAAAAGGATTTGCTTGGGTGCAATTTGTGGGGTTCTCCATGATTACATAATTGCAACTGGTAGGTCTATTTGCTAACTCTTTCAAAATTCTTGAAGCTTTTCTTTTTTTTCTTCAAAATATTTTTTGTTATTTAACTTTAAATAATCTTCTGTCGTTTTTCATCGATAATTTTTCAAAATTCCCGCTTGGCTCTGATATTTTTGTCGTAATCGCCTACGCAAATTTCCTTGTTTATTACACTACACCGTGGCCAATCTCCCCATGTGGGTATGTGCCACGTCTTGAAAGGAAGAAGAAGAAGAAGAGGATGTGCCATGGTTTAAGAGGAAGAAGAAAACTGCCTTTCGAGGTTAGGACTCCCTTTGTCTCTACCAGTTCTGCTCTAGTTTGGTGCGAGCGCCACGGGATTCTCGTTAAGCACTATTTGCGGCTACCTTCATGATTACATTATTGCAAGTGGTCGCTTACCGTGTTAACTCCATATAAAATTCCACCGCATGTCCCAAAAGCGTAATTTATTTTATTCTTCGCATATCTAATTTGTTTATTTTATTTTAAAATTTCACCAATTAATATATTTTCTAATTTCAGTCATTCTACCATTCTACTTAGTTTTTTTTTCCGCACATATACTACGTTGGCATTCACCACCGTACGTTGGCCAATCCCCCCGCGTGGGTATGTATCATGATTACTGTGGAGAAGAAGAAGAAGAAGAATGTGATTGTTTGCGTGTTCTTCCCTTTGCAGGGCTTTTGCCGTTGGTCTTGGGGCGGCTGTCGACGTCTTCTCCTGGTCAGGGGAACTCCCTGTGGTAGGCCAGCCTTCCCCTGGGCGCCTTTTTCCGAGGTGACATCGCAAGGCCCCCCCGCCAAGCTCCGAATCGCGGGTGAACATGGATTCAAGGAGGAACTCCGGTACCCCGAAGACAGCAAGCGGCGTCGTTCCCGGGCCAGCGGTCACACTGCTACGACAATCACCGAAAGGCGGGTCAGCGTCGGCAGACTGCTCTGACGATAAAAGCATGCCATCATTCGTGCTGAAAAGCACGCTTTCACCAGAGGCCCCGGTGTTCGTACCAAGGCATTTCAGAGTCCCTCTGCCACAGGAAGTTGCAGAGCCCTGCCCACCCTATCCACCTTCACCACAGTCACAGGACGCGAACCAGTATGCAATGCTGGAGCTCATGAGCTTCATTGACGACGTCACGCTGTGTCCTGCTGAGTTCGACTCCAAAATAGAAGACGTCACAAGCATATTGAGTGGCATTACCGACGCTGGCGGTCTCTGTCAGGTGGTCGACACTATCTTCCAACAGGGACTGAAAGAGGCTAACTTCAGGTATAGCGCGGCACGCCTGTGCAACCATCTTGGGAGCAACCTTCACATTCGAGGCGTGGAGGAGGACTTTACAAACATGCTTCTAGACCGGTGTCACAAAGAGTGCGTCAAGCGAAACGACTTGGGGTCCGGTGATTTTGACGACGCCTACCTGCGCGGGTTGCTGCTGTTCATTGCTGAACTGTTCTCTCAGATGGTGTTTCTGCGGAAGGCCCACTCCTACAAGGTGAAGCACCTGGCCGCCTCCATTCCCAACATGATGCACGCGCTTCTGCAGTCGCTCACCAAGGAGAACATCAAATGCACCATCCAGGTGCTGAAACTTACTGGCGCCTGCCTGGAGGACTATGAGAAGGTGGGCTCACCCGAAACCGACTGTTGTGCCCTCGACAGTGTGTTTGAGAAGCTCTGCGAGATCTCTCACAAGAAGGACATTGACCCGACCGCGGCGCTGATGGTCAAGAATGTCCTCGAACTTCGTGAGAGGAACTGGGGCCGCTCTTCGTCGTCTTCGAGCACCGCATCGGCTGGCCAGGCGGATGACAGCCTTCCCATTACTTGTGGTCCCGACGGCGTGCCGGTCTCCAGTGAAGAGGAGAGGTTTATCCAAGAGGTCCTCCTCACAGAACGGATGGGGAACATCGAAATGTCTGATGGAAGCGGTTACGCCAACAACTGCTGCAATGACGACATGGACGATGAGATTGCGGCAGCCTACGAAGAATTCCTCAAGGAATCGGGACAGTGAAGCTCTCTCCATCTCGGCAAGAGAGGGGACCAGAGTGGGTTGGCCGAGAGGTGCGAAGATGGGGAAGTGCAGGACAGTACCCAGTGTTTTCTTAACTGTATTTTTTTCCTCCCTATGTTTGTGTGAATTGGGGTTGGGGGGGAAAGTGTGGTGCCACTTTGTGCTTTTCCTTTTTTCTAAACAAGCTTTCTGCATCTCTTTCGCTTTGTCCACGTGACTCTTTGCCCACAGCGCCGGGATTTGAAGGCGCAGGCTCCTTTCCCAAGCAATGCAACCCTGCGAAGCCGAGCACCAGGCCGGGCATAGCTTGTACCCATTATGAGAAAACCGGTGGGTACCCGGCCGGCGGCGGGAGTCGAACCCACCACCTCCCGAAGCCGAGGCGGGTGCTCTGCCACGAGACCACGGCTGCGGTTCGTCCCTTCGGGTAGGGTCGTCACCAGGTTGAACAACCCGGATGCTGCCCAGACTGCGGTGCAGGCCATCTCACCTCTCTTCAAAATGATTTCTGACGTCCGGCAGTTCGGCTGAGGAGGCTTTGTGTGCAGATCGTCTGATCAAGCCTGTATTATAGATTTGCTGAGGTGTTCCTCCTTTGGAAATCACTCGGTGAGCGCTCCTATTTCCCCGCACTTGGCACGCTCTGAGTGTCTAGTGAGGGGTGTCGATTCCCGAGTTAGTCCTTCGGAGGCGTGCTTGAGAAAAGTTGCTAAGGTTTAGCTTTGGTTAAACATGGTAGGTTGCGTAAGCATCCATAGCGTTCCATTCGGGATCATCACCGGTTGTAGACGATTCGGTTTCGATAGAGGCGCGGTGCGCCCGTCTAGCAGCGTCTTGAGCGCGCCGCTTAGCAAGGCGCTGTTCGCGTTCTTCATCTGTGTCCGAAGCCCGTTGTCATTTCCTGGCTTCGGCAAGCCGACGTAGCCTCCCTTTCTGTTTTTCAGGCGGCATAACGATGGAGCCGGCAAGCGAGCGAACGCATCTTATACCCGCCGCCGCGGTGGCTCAGTGGCTATGGTGCTCGGCTGCTGGCCTGAAAGACGCGGGTTCGATCCCGGCCGCGGCGGCTGAATTTCTTTGGAGGAGAAATTCGAGGCCCGTGTACTGTGCGATGTCAGTGCACGTTAAAGAACCCCAGGTGGTCGAAATTTCCGGAGCCCTCCACTACGGCGTCTCTCATAGCCTTATAACCCTGTCACACTAGCAAATTTAATGTCATTCCAATCGATTGACATTAGCACCTAATGTCATTAATCGACTGCTACACGGGAACATGCAATGTCATTAGGTTCGAATGACATTCGCCATCGAATGAGTTAGGGGAACTCATTCGCATTCGATCTCGAACCGAATGCGAACTCTGGACACCAGATACGCAGCAGGAACAAGCGACGCGAAAAAATAATGTGCACACTGCCAAACCTAGAAAGTGCATTTATTTAGTTCTGCTAAAAAAAAGTTAATGTTGGTGTGAATCTGTTCACACCAGGCTGTCGTGGATAGCTATTACTCTCGATCTCAGCAGCCTACAGCAGCGGCCGAGCGCGAAGCAGCGTCTTTCCCGCGACCGTCGGTCATTTTGGGATGCGTGATTCTTGCTGGCTGGCGTGCCATGTTTGTTAAGCTCGAAGGTACTTAAAGACGTAACTGAGCAGTTCACCTTTTGGAAGTCATTTCCAAGCTCCGCGCGTGTCCGCGCGCCGCCATGTCAGCCATTTTGTTTGTTTACATTTATCGGATTTGTGGTTGACTTTGTACTTGGCTTGGCTTTTGATGGCTAAAGCGGTGCAGAATGGCCGCAAATAATAATAAATACGGCCCACAAATGTTCTCACCCGCTTTTGAAACACTGCACAACAATTTCAAACATCTTTTATGCGCGCTGATGACGTTCGGTCGGACTATTGTTTTTTCTCTGATCGTCGATGCCATCATTTTCGAATGACATTACTTTTCTCCGTGTAGCACGGAAAGAGACCGAATGACATTCGATGCATCGAATGCCATTAGGTTCGAATGACATTAAATTTGCTAGTGTGACAGGGGTATTAGGGACGCTAAACCCCATAAACCAACCAACCAACCAGCACCTTATACCCCCTCTCCCTCGTTCTACAGCCTCCTCTCCACACTCCGCAGCTGGCGAGAGCGCGGCGAGGGCAGCGCCTCGCGCCGCCCTTCAAGATCAAACGTGCCTCGCGGCCGCCCCGACGCGAAGAGCTGAAACCGGTCGTAATATTGCTTTCGCAATAAAAATGTGGTAGTCCGACGTCAATCAAATTTAAATTAGGGAAATTGGTCGCACAGGGCAATAATTATAAGTTTCCAAGAACGCTCGATACGTGTAGATCGAGTAATAATGGCAAGCTGGATCGGTTCTTCCGATCGGTTACACTTCTGTAGGATGAATAATCGGAGTGAACATATCTAATGGCGGGATTTTGAATAGTTTCTATGCTTTCAGAGAGGTATTCCTCATGTGAGTCCCAAATGGCGGCTGCATATTCTAATTTGGGGCGCATTATGTGCTGTAGGCTAGTAATTTTACATGTGCTGGGGCAAACTTCATTGAGCGTTGAAGAGTGCCAAGGGATCGGCTGGATGCTGCAGTGGTGTGGTTGATGTGTGTTGACCACGTAAGAGCGTCAGACAGGTGTAATCTGAGATATTTCTAAGCTTTAGTAGCATGTAAACGAGAACCACAGATACAGTAGCTATCTGGTATTAAGTTGGAGCGTCTATGGAAGTGCATGAACTTACACTTAGCAATATTTTAAACACATTTACCATTTTACACACCATATTTCTACACCTAGTAAGTCACGTTGTAAGCTAATACTGTCTTACAACATTACCAGTTATACAACAGGTCGGTAGTTATTGGAGTGCAATTCGTACGTGATCATCGAGGTATCGTGGTCCTGCCGTGCCCCTACAGTTACTGTTGAGCGTCATGACTGGCACTATTATTCAAATTTAAATATTTGAGATAAATACATATGTTTTGTTAGTGTGTTTTATGGGAGTTTGACGTCACAAAGGGACTCGGGTTATGACGGACGTCGAAATAAAGGGCTCCGGAAATTTCAACCACCGGTGGTTATTTAACGAGCTCTGACATCGCAGAGTATACGGGCCGCTAGAATTTTTCTTAGATCAAAATTCGACCGCCGCGTAAATATATATGAATTATATAGGTTAATGGTTACGTGAGCAACATTCATATATAAATCATAAATAGATATGCATTACATATGAATATTGTTCACGTAACCGTTAGCATTAGAAGCGTGAGTAATGGTGTAACATCTTATCGTTCGCCATCAATTTTTCATCAACAAAGTGCAGGAAAATTGTTGTACAAGTACAGTGTAAATAAAAAATCGTTGTTTTTATTTATTTTTTTTGGTACACGGAGGTCCGCCCCACCCCCCCTTCCCCCCCTAAAGCCAATCGCTGGGACCGCCACTGACCATCCACAGACAAATGGCTTAGTGGAACGCCTTAACAGAACCCTGGCCGACATGCCCTCCATATATGTGGATGTGGAGAAAAAAAGGCCGGACCGTAACATTTCTGCTCGTAGTCCCGACACACCTGCGACCCGATATCGTGAGCGCTTGCCACACAAACCATCTGCCGGCCACCTGGGAACCAGTCGTACATTAGCAAGTATTCGACAGAGGTACTACTGGCCCAGATTACTTCTATCAGTGCGGACATACGTCAAAACCTGTCGCGACTGCCAACAAGACTCCATCCTTCAAACCCGCCGGATTTCTTCACCCCATAGCGCCTCCGAAGACACCTTTCCAACAAATAGGAATGGACCTACTCGGCCCTTTCCCGAAGTCATCCACTGGAAATTTGGATTGCTGTCGTGATCGGTTATTTGACGCGGTACGCTGAGACAACGGCACTTGCAAACGGAACTGCTGTCGAAGTAGCCACTTTTTTCTACACAACATCGTGCTGTGTCATGGCGCCGCTGCGGTTATCATTGCTGACCGTGGAGCTGCTTTCACGGCACGCTTGACTCAGGCAGTCCTAGATCTGACCTACAGCAGCCATAGGCGTACTACGGCGTACCACCCACAAAGGCGGTCCTAAGGGGCGACCGCCCCCCCCCCCCCTCCCCCGCCCCTTCTTAAAGCCTTTGCACATTTTCCCGATTTCCCGAACGTCCGTTTTCGGGCTTTCACAGGGCGAGATGTCATTTTTGACGTAGAAATGGAAAGCTTTTTCGTCTGTGATGCGTCAAGTAGTCCCCTAATTTGTACGTTCGCCGTGTTAGCCGCTGCCTTATTTCACTGAGTTCTACGTTCTACAGGTTTATTTATTTATTTATTTATTTATTTATTTATTTATTTATTTATTTATTTATTTTAGTACCTCAGAGACCCCAAACAACGGGCATTACATGAGGGGTGGAGTGTGCAGAAATATCAACAAAAAACGAACATATTCTGTGCCATGGCAACATCAAGGTTCAAAATACAAATAAAACTGGTAAACAGCTCAGAAAATCAAAATGCAGAACGCTCAAATGCTTTCGAAAAGAAAGGAAAAACAAGACATTAATAAAAGACAGGAAGAAGCGCTTCAATAACGGATTAGAGAACAGTAAAAACCGCATAGTAAAACAAAGTGCAATAGGTCAACGTTAGAGAGGAAAGGTACACGAAAACCTAAAATGTGTTTAATGATTTAAGCTTATCTTTGAATGCAAGCTTATCTATTATTAGAGCGGCATTGGGAAGGCCGCTCCAATCTTTTGCTGTTCGGATGAAGAACGACTGGGCAAATGGTTGTGTTTTTGGGCAAGGGTATGACACCTGTTGACTTTTTGTGAAGAGTTGAAAACAGGGAGTAGACGCTTAAGGGAAATGAATAGTAGAAACGATGAAAAAGGGCTAAACTGGCTAGTTTTTGATGGTGCTTTAAAGGTGCACTGAAGAGGAATATGAACTCGTCTTCTTGCCGCTGAAAATCGACCTACACGTTCCCAGCATTCTTAGAAACTTCGATTTATTTCCCTCTGTTGCCTATTTCCCTAATTAAATCGAATTAACGGCCGGCTCCCGCTTTTTTTTTAATACCCCGCATACGATGGAAGGAGTCGACCAACGCATGGAATGCCTTTCTGGCAGTCGCGTGGCGACCTTGATTTCGCTGTTATTTTGTTTCTTTTAGGTTTCCGTGAACAAATAGGTCTAGTCAGAGACTACATAGCTGCAAATTAGGCCCACGGAAATAAAAATATGCGTGGACTCTTCGCTTTCGCCGATCACTACGTATCAATCCGCCGATAGCAGAGCGGTGATATGTTTTGCCGGGCTAGTAGCGTGTCCCACCAGGCATCGGGTCCAGGAGCACCGCCGCAGTGCCGAAGGAGGAAGGAACGTGGGCCGGGTGCTCCAAGGTCGTTCACCGCTTCGTCGTCTTCCTCGGCTGAGGCTCCTGGGTACTCGGAAGTGGCCCGTCAGGCCAGGTGGATTCCATATCTTGTTTCGAGGAAATGCCAAGGGCGAACACCTGCAGCGTCGTCACCTCGCTTCGGCCGCTGAGGCCCTTGAATACTCGGAAGTGTCCAGAAGGGCATGTTGTCGGTCTAGTCGTTTCCGGCCAGGTGGATTCCATATCTTGTTCGAAGG
Source organism: Amblyomma mixtum (assembly GCF_055824585.1). NCBI lineage: Eukaryota > Metazoa > Arthropoda > Arachnida > Ixodida > Ixodidae > Amblyomma > Amblyomma mixtum. The sequence continues at coordinate 192,308,356 of NC_143014.1, read as the reverse complement.
ATATGCCCCAAAGGCGGACACCTGCTGCGGCGTCACCCCGCGGTTGACAAAAGAGCGAGGCGCGGTTGAACGGCAGACGCTTGGCAGACGCTCGTCTCCGCAGGTGGCAGCAGGCGATGAGACATGTCACCCTGACAGATGCACACACACAAAGTCGCAGGGTCAATACTGCTGCCTTGGGTGCAGTTTAAGGGGAACTCCTGAAAACACGTTGTGGCAGTTAGGCAGAAGTGGTGGTACGTGGAATCCAAGAGTCGAATGCGTCCCTCGTGTTCGGTTCCACCGTCAGGAGGTTGCATGGGAGCGCGTGCATGAAGAAAGACCACTTTCGCAGAAACACGCACTGCATCTGGGCATGGCCTAAGTGGAGACAGGTGTGACGGGAACACACAAAGAGAGATGGGGTGGGGGGGGGGTAGAAACATAACAGCGGCAAGCCGCCACGGGACTGGCTGAAAGGTTGGTCGGCTCCTCCCACCGTTTGGTGGGAATTAAAAAAAAATTGGCAGAGGCTTAGCTTGATTAAGCCCGGAAGGTTGCGAAAGCAAATTACGAGCAAGTTTAGCGACTACAGTAGTGAAAGGCGAAAGCCTGAGTGCTGCACGGAACGCCGGAATTAGCTTAAAGTGCTATTGAGGTGTCCACTAAACCACAGAGTTGGTAAGGCGCCTTTCCTTTCCTCCAAATCAACGCAGTGTACAACTCTGTCTATGTCTGAGCGCATCAATGAACGCCACAACAGAGGTCAAGTTAAAGGTCAAACGTGGAACCGCCGGGACGACGCTGAAGGCTCAAAATCTAGCGCAGTATTGCTTTCGCAGTAAAAAGAAATGTAATGTCAAGCACCAGAGCATGTTCACCAAATGCACAACCGATGTTTTTTACTCGCTTCCACTGTCCTGTCGCAAGGCCTACATGGGTCAAACAGGTCAATGCGTCAACGACCGTATGAGGCAGCACCGCACTTCGCTACAGCCAGGCAACACAGCAAATCTGCCAAGACATTGCAGCCACTGCAAAGACTGCACCCTTCTGTTCCAAAATGTCAGAATCATCGGCCGCGGCAAAACGCAGACAGAACGAGAAATCTTGGAAGCCTTGAAAATGAAGCCGTTAGGTTCTGGATGCGTCAGCGACAGCTCTGTCAGGTTCACGGCAAAAGAGTACAGTTTCATGAATGGGACATAGGTTGCCACATGCTATCTTTCAACGCTTGATCAATTTTGTTCTTGTTGTTTTGATCTCGCGCATGTGCACCCTGTTCTGTTGTTGGCGATAAATGTAGAATATTTCAGTTGTGTTTTCAGCGTTGTCCTGTGTACTTCTCCTGCTTGTGAACGCGTCCTTTCCGCTGGTTTCCCACTTACAATGCACCAACTGGCCCAACAAGCTACGCTTCTTGAATACTTGGCTGATTGTTTGTCAGTTTTAGTCTCCCTTGAAACTTCACAAAAGATTTTTTGAGCCGTTTCCTGCGATTTTTTGTCTCATCTGCTTTAAAAGAGGTCCGTTTTGTTTGTTTTCCTGGCCTTGCAGGTATTCATTAAACGAGGTTGCTGATTACTTAGCAAGGTCAGCTCTTGGCGGGTCAGTGACACATCCCGTCCCGAATTTCAGTCTGCTGGTGATTTCCAGGTTTCAGTGCTTGTAAGGCTGTGTAAGGTATCAATGACGCGGTTGCGATGCACTATTCCCAGTTGAAATTTGTATCTGTGCAGTTGTGTGTGGTCACCAACAAACTTATGTGGCTGATGAGGGGACGTTGAATCTTAAGACCATTTCCTCCTATATTGTCAAATGTTCGCACTTCAGAGAAAGATTTACCTGGAGGTCCCTCTCTCTAGGTTTGGGCTCCTGTTATCGCTGCCAGTGTTATTATCGTTCGTTGTGAGCTCAAAAGGATTTGCTTGGGTGCAATTTGTGGGGTTCTCCATGATTACATAATTGCAACTGGTAGGTCTATTTGCTAACTCTTTCAAAATTCTTGAAGCTTTTCTTTTTTTTTCTTCAAAATATTTTTTGTTATTTAACTTTAAATAATCTTCTGTCGTTTTTCATCGATAATTTTTCAAAATTCCCGCTTGGCTCTGATATTTTTGTCGTAATCGCCTACGCAAATTTCCTTGTTTATTACACTACACCGTGGCCAATCTCCCCATGTGGGTATGTGCCACGTCTTGAAAGGAAGAAGAAGAAGAAGAGGATGTGCCATGGTTTAAGAGGAAGAAGAAAACTGCCTTTCGAGGTTAGGACTCCCTTTGTCTCTACCAGTTCTGCTCTAGTTTGGTGCGAGCGCCACGGGATTCTCGTTAAGCACTATTTGCGGCTACCTTCATGATTACATTATTGCAAGTGGTCGCTTACCGTGTTAACTCCATATAAAATTCCACCGCATGTCCCAAAAGCGTAATTTATTTTATTCTTCGCATATCTAATTTGTTTATTTTATTTTAAAATTTCACCAATTAATATATTTTCTAATTTCAGTCATTCTACCATTCTACTTAGTTTTTTTTTCCGCACATATACTACGTTGGCATTCACCACCGTACGTTGGCCAATCCCCCCGCGTGGGTATGTATCATGATTACTGTGGAGAAGAAGAAGAAGAAGAATGTGATTGTTTGCGTGTTCTTCCCTTTGCAGGGCTTTTGCCGTTGGTCTTGGGGCGGCTGTCGACGTCTTCTCCTGGTCAGGGGAACTCCCTGTGGTAGGCCAGCCTTCCCCTGGGCGCCTTTTTCCGAGGTGACATCGCAAGGCCCCCCCGCCAAGCTCCGAATCGCGGGTGAACATGGATTCAAGGAGGAACTCCGGTACCCCGAAGACAGCAAGCGGCGTCGTTCCCGGGCCAGCGGTCACACTGCTACGACAATCACCGAAAGGCGGGTCAGCGTCGGCAGACTGCTCTGACGATAAAAGCATGCCATCATTCGTGCTGAAAAGCACGCTTTCACCAGAGGCCCCGGTGTTCGTACCAAGGCATTTCAGAGTCCCTCTGCCACAGGAAGTTGCAGAGCCCTGCCCACCCTATCCACCTTCACCACAGTCACAGGACGCGAACCAGTATGCAATGCTGGAGCTCATGAGCTTCATTGACGACGTCACGCTGTGTCCTGCTGAGTTCGACTCCAAAATAGAAGACGTCACAAGCATATTGAGTGGCATTACCGACGCTGGCGGTCTCTGTCAGGTGGTCGACACTATCTTCCAACAGGGACTGAAAGAGGCTAACTTCAGGTATAGCGCGGCACGCCTGTGCAACCATCTTGGGAGCAACCTTCACATTCGAGGCGTGGAGGAGGACTTTACAAACATGCTTCTAGACCGGTGTCACAAAGAGTGCGTCAAGCGAAACGACTTGGGGTCCGGTGATTTTGACGACGCCTACCTGCGCGGGTTGCTGCTGTTCATTGCTGAACTGTTCTCTCAGATGGTGTTTCTGCGGAAGGCCCACTCCTACAAGGTGAAGCACCTGGCCGCCTCCATTCCCAACATGATGCACGCGCTTCTGCAGTCGCTCACCAAGGAGAACATCAAATGCACCATCCAGGTGCTGAAACTTACTGGCGCCTGCCTGGAGGACTATGAGAAGGTGGGCTCACCCGAAACCGACTGTTGTGCCCTCGACAGTGTGTTTGAGAAGCTCTGCGAGATCTCTCACAAGAAGGACATTGACCCGACCGCGGCGCTGATGGTCAAGAATGTCCTCGAACTTCGTGAGAGGAACTGGGGCCGCTCTTCGTCGTCTTCGAGCACCGCATCGGCTGGCCAGACCGAATGACATTCGATGCATCGAATGCCATTAGGTTCGAATGACATTAAATTTGCTAGTGTGACAGGGGTATTAGGGACGCTAAACCCCATAAACCAACCAACCAACCAGCACCTTATACCCCCTCTCCCTCGTTCTACAGCCTCCTCTCCACACTCCGCAGCTGGCGAGAGCGCGGCGAGGGCAGCGCCTCGCGCCGCCCTTCAAGATCAAACGTGCCTCGCGGCCGCCCCGACGCGAAGAGCTGAAACCGGTCGTAATATTGCTTTCGCAATAAAAATGTGGTAGTCCGACGTCAATCAAATTTAAATTAGGGAAATTGGTCGCACAGGGCAATAATTATAAGTTTCCAAGAACGCTCGATACGTGTAGATCGAGTAATAATGGCAAGCTGGATCGGTTCTTCCGATCGGTTACACTTCTGTAGGATGAATAATCGGAGTGAACATATCTAATGGCGGGATTTTGAATAGTTTCTATGCTTTCAGAGAGGTATTCCTCATGTGAGTCCCAAATGGCGGCTGCATATTCTAATTTGGGGCGCATTATGTGCTGTAGGCTAGTAATTTTACATGTGCTGGGGCAAACTTCATTGAGCGTTGAAGAGTGCCAAGGGATCGGCTGGATGCTGCAGTGGTGTGGTTGATGTGTGTTGACCACGTAAGAGCGTCAGACAGGTGTAATCTGAGATATTTCTAAGCTTTAGTAGCATGTAAACGAGAACCACAGATACAGTAGCTATCTGGTATTAAGTTGGAGCGTCTATGGAAGTGCATGAACTTACACTTAGCAATATTTTAAACACATTTACCATTTTACACACCATATTTCTACACCTAGTAAGTCACGTTGTAAGCTAATACTGTCTTACAACATTACCAGTTATACAACAGGTCGGTAGTTATTGGAGTGCAATTCGTACGTGATCATCGAGGTATCGTGGTCCTGCCGTGCCCCTACAGTTACTGTTGAGCGTCATGACTGGCACTATTATTCAAATTTAAATATTTGAGATAAATACATATGTTTTGTTAGTGTGTTTTATGGGAGTTTGACGTCACAAAGGGACTCGGGTTATGACGGACGTCGAAATAAAGGGCTCCGGAAATTTCAACCACCGGTGGTTATTTAACGAGCTCTGACATCGCAGAGTATACGGGCCGCTAGAATTTTTCTTAGATCAAAATTCGACCGCCGCGTAAATATATATGAATTATATAGGTTAATGGTTACGTGAGCAACATTCATATATAAATCATAAATAGATATGCATTACATATGAATATTGTTCACGTAACCGTTAGCATTAGAAGCGTGAGTAATGGTGTAACATCTTATCGTTCGCCATCAATTTTTCATCAACAAAGTGCAGGAAAATTGTTGTACAAGTACAGTGTAAATAAAAAATCGTTGTTTTTATTTATTTTTTTTGGTACACGGAGGTCCGCCCCACCCCCCCTTCCCCCCCTAAAGCCAATCGCTGGGACCGCCACTGACCATCCACAGACAAATGGCTTAGTGGAACGCCTTAACAGAACCCTGGCCGACATGCCCTCCATATATGTGGATGTGGAGAAAAAAAGGCCGGACCGTAACATTTCTGCTCGTAGTCCCGACACACCTGCGACCCGATATCGTGAGCGCTTGCCACACAAACCATCTGCCGGCCACCTGGGAACCAGTCGTACATTAGCAAGTATTCGACAGAGGTACTACTGGCCCAGATTACTTCTATCAGTGCGGACATACGTCAAAACCTGTCGCGACTGCCAACAAGACTCCATCCTTCAAACCCGCCGGATTTCTTCACCCCATAGCGCCTCCGAAGACACCTTTCCAACAAATAGGAATGGACCTACTCGGCCCTTTCCCGAAGTCATCCACTGGAAATTTGGATTGCTGTCGTGATCGGTTATTTGACGCGGTACGCTGAGACAACGGCACTTGCAAACGGAACTGCTGTCGAAGTAGCCACTTTTTTCTACACAACATCGTGCTGTGTCATGGCGCCGCTGCGGTTATCATTGCTGACCGTGGAGCTGCTTTCACGGCACGCTTGACTCAGGCAGTCCTAGATCTGACCTACAGCAGCCATAGGCGTACTACGGCGTACCACCCACAAAGGCGGTCCTAAGGGGCGACCGCCCCCCCCCCCCTCCCCCGCCCCTTCTTAAAGCCTTTGCACATTTTCCCGATTTCCCGAACGTCCGTTTTCGGGCTTTCACAGGGCGAGATGTCATTTTTGACGTAGAAATGGAAAGCTTTTTCGTCTGTGATCCGTCAAGTAGTCCCCTAATTTGAACGTTCGCCGTGTTAGCCGCTGCCTTATTTCACTGAGTTCTACGTTCTACAGGTTTGTTTATTTATTTATTTATTTATTTATTTATTTATTTATTTTAGTACCTCAGAGACCCCAAACAACGGGCATTACATGAGGGGTGGAGTGTGCAGAAATATCAACAAAAAACGAACATATTCTGTGCCATGGCAACATCAAGGTTCAAAATACAAATAAAACTGGTAAACAGCTCAGAAAATCAAAATGCAGAACGCTCAAATGCTTTCGAAAAGAAAGGAAAAACAAGACATTAATAAAAGACAGGAAGAAGCGCTTCAATAACGGATTAGAGAACAGTAAAAACCGCATAGTAAAACAAAGTGCAATAGGTCAACGTTAGAGAGGAAAGGTACACGAAAACCTAAAATGTGTTTAATGATTTAAGCTTATCTTTGAATGCAAGCTTATCTATTATTAGAGCGGCATTGGGAAGGCCGCTCCAATCTTTTGCTGTTCGGATGAAGAACGACTGGGCAAATGGTTGTGTTTTTGGGCAAGGGTATGACACCTGTTGACTTTTTGTGAAGAGTTGAAAACAGGGAGTAGACGCTTAACGGAAATGAATAGTAGAAACGATGAAAAAGGGCTAAACTGGCTAGTTTTTGATGGTGCTTTAAAGGTGCACTGAAGAGGAATATGAACTCGTCTTCTTGCCGCTGAAAATCGACCTACACGTTCCCAGCATTCTTAGAAACTTCGATTTATTTCCCTCTGTTGCCTATTTCCCTAATTAAATCGAATTAACGGCCGGCTCCCGCTTTTTTTTTAATACCCCGCATACGATGGAAGGAGTCGACCAACGCATGGAATGCCTTTCTGGCAGTCGCGTGGCGACCTTGATTTCGCTGTTATTTTGTTTCTTTTAGGTTTCCGTGAACAAATAGGTCTAGTCAGAGACTACATAGCTGCAAATTAGGCCCACGGAAATAAAAATATGCGTGGACTCTTCGCTTTCGCCGATCACTACGTATCACTCCGCCGATAGCAGAGCGGTGATATGTTTTGCCGGGCTAGTAGCGTGTCCCACCAGGCATCGGGTCCAGGAGCACCGCCGCAGTGCCGAAGGAGGAAGGAACGTGGGCCGGGTGCTCCAAGGTCGTTCACCGCTTCGTCGTCTTCCTCGGCTGAGGCCCCTGGGTACTCGGAAGTGGCCCGTCAGGCCAGGTGGATTCCATATCTTGTTTCGAGGAAACGCCAAGGGCGAACACCTGCAGCGTCGTCACCTCGCTTCAGCCGCTGAGGCCCTTGAATACTCGGAAGTGTCCAGAAGGGCATGTTGTCGGTCTAGTCGTTTCCGGCCAGGTGGATTCCATATCTTGTTCCAAGGAAATGCCCCAAAGGCGGACACCTGCTGCGGCATCACCCCGCGGTTGACAAAAGAGCGAGGCGCGGTTGAACGGCAGACGCTTGGCAGACGCTCGTCTCCGCAGGTGGCAGCAGGCGATGAGACATGTCACCCTGACAGATGCACACACACAAAGTCGCAGGGTCAATACTGCTGCCTTGGGTGCCGTTTAAGGGGAACTCCGGAAAACACGTCGTGGCAGTTAGGCAGAAGTGGTGGTACGTGGAATCCAAGAGTCGAATGCGTCCCTCGTGTTCGGTTCCACCTGTCAGGAGGTTGCATGGGAGCGCGTGCATGAAGAAAGACCACTTTCGCAGAAACACGCACTGCATCTGGGCATGGCCTAAGTGGAGACAGGTGTGACGGGAACACACAAAGAGAGTTGGGGTGGGGGGGGGGTAGAAACACAACAGCGGCAAGCCGCCACGGGACTGGCTGAAAGGTTGGTCGGCTCCTCCCACCGTTTGGTGGGAATTAAAAAAAAATTGGCAGAGGCTTAGCTTGGTTAAGCCCGGAAGGTTGCGAAAGCAAATTACGAGCAAGTTTAGCGACTACAGTAGTGAAAGGCGAAAGCCTGAGTGCTGCACGGAACGCCGGAATTAGCTTAAAGTGCTATTGAGGTGTCCACTAAACCACAGAGTTGGTAAGGCGCCTTTCCTTTCCTCCAAATCAACGCAGTGTACAACTCTGTCTATGTCTGAGCGCATCAATGAACGCCACAACAGAGGTCAAGTTAAAGGTCAAACGTGGAACCGCCGGGACGACGCTGAAGGCTCAAAATCTAGCGCAGTATTGCTTTCGCAGTAAAAATAAATGTAATGTCAAGCACCAGAGCATGTTCACCAAATGCACAACCGATGTTTTTTACTCGCTTCCACTGTCCTGTCGCAAGGCCTACATAGGTCAAACAGGTCAATGCGTCAACGACCGTATGAGGCAGCACCGCACTTCGCTACAGCCAGGCAACACAGCAAATCTGCCAAGACATTGCAGCCACTGCAAAGACTGCACCCTTCTGTTCCAAAATGTCAGAATCATCGGCCGCGGCAAAACGCAGACAGAACGAGAAATCTTGGAAGCCTTCAAAATGAAGCAGTTAGGTTCTGGATGCGTCAGCGACAGCTCTGTCAGGTTCACGGCAAAAGAGTACAGTTTCATGAATGGGACATAGGTTGCCACATGCTATCTTTCAACGCTTGATCAATTTTGTTCTTGTTGTTTTGATCTCGCGCATGTGCACCCTGTTCTGTTGTTGGCGATAAATGTAGAATATTTCAGTTGTGTTTTCAGCGTTGTCCTGTGTACTTCTCCTGCTTGTGAACGCGTCCTTTCCGCTGGTTTCCCACTTACAATGCACCAACTGGCCCAACAAGCTACGCTTCTTGAATACTTGGCTGATTGTTTGTCAGTTTTAGTCTCCCTTGAAACTTCACAAAAGATTTTTTGAGCCGTTTCCTGCGATTTTTTGTCTCATCTGCTTTAAAAGAGGTCCGTTTTGTTTGTTTTCCTGGCTTTGCAGGTATTCATTAAACGAGGTTGCTGATTACTTAGCAAGGTCAGCTCTTGGCGGGTCAGTGACACATCCCGTCCCGAATTTCAGTCTGCTGGTGATTTCCAGGTTTCAGTGCTTGTAAGGCTGTGTAAGGTATCAATGACGCGGTTGTGATGCACTATTCCCAGTTGAAATTTGTATCTGTGCAGTTGTGTGTGGTCACCAACAAACTTATGTGGCTGATGAGGGGACGTTGAATCTTAAGACCATTTCCTCCTATATTCTCAAATGTTCGCACTTCAGAGAAAGATTTACCTGGAGGTCCCTCTCTCTAGGTTTGGGCTCCTGTTATCGCTGCCAGTGTTATTATCGTTCGTTGCGAGCTCAAAAGGATTTGCTTGGGTGCAGTTTGTGGGGTTCTCCATGATTACATAATTGCTACTGGTAGGTCTATTTGCTAACTCTTTCAAAATTCTTGAAGCTTTTCTTTTTTTTCTTCAAAATATTTTTTGTTATTTAACTTTAAATAATCTTCTGTCGTTTTTCATCGATACATTTTTCAAAATTCCCGCTTGGCTCTGATATTTTTGTCGTAATCGCCTACGCAAATTTCCTTGTTTATTACACTACACCGTGGCCAATCTCCCCATGTGGGTATGTGCCACGTCTTGAAAGGAAGAAGAAGAAGAAGAGGATGTGCCATGGTTTAAGAGGAAGAAGAAGAAAACTGCCTTTCGAGGTTAGGACTCCCTTTGTCTCTACCAGTTCTGCTCTAGTTTGGTGCGAGCGCCACGGGATTCTCGTTAAGCACTATTTGCGGCTACCTTCATGATTACATTATTGCAAGTGGTCGCTTACCGTGTTAACTCCATATAAAATTCCACCGCATGTCCCAAAAGCGTAATTTATTTTATTCTTCGCATATCTAATTTGTTTATTTTATTTTAAAATTTCACCAATTAATATATTTTCTAATTTCAGTCATTCTACCATTCTACTTAGTTTCTTTTTCCGCACATATACTACGTTGGCATTCACCACCGTACGTTGGCCAATCCCCCCGCGTGGGTATGTATCATGATTACTGTGGAGAAGAAGAAGAAGAAGAAGAATGTGATTGTTTGCGTGTTCTTCCCTTTGCAGGGCTTTTGCCGTTGGTCTTGGGGCGGCTGTCGACGTCTTCTCCTGGTCAGGGGAACTCCCTGTGGTAGGCCAGCCTTCCCCTGGGCGCCTTTTTCCGAGGTGACATCGCAAGGCCCCCCCGCCAAGCTCCGAATCGCGGGTGAACATGGATTCAAGGAGGAACTCCGGTACCCCGAAGACAGCAAGCGGCGTCGTTCCCGGGCCAGCGGTCACACTGCTACGACAATCACCGAAAGGCGGGTCAGCGTCGGCAGACTGCTCTGACGATAAAAGCATGCCATCATTCGTGCTGAAAAGCACGCTTTCACCAGAGGCCCCGGTGTTCGTACCAAGGCATTTCAGAGTCCCTCTGCCACAGGAAGTTGCAGAGCCCTGCCCACCCTATCCACCTTCACCACAGTCACAGGACGCGAACCAGTATGCAATGCTGGAGCTCATGAGCTTCATTGACGACGTCACGCTGTGTCCTGCTGAGTTCGACTCCAAAATAGAAGACGTCACAAGCATATTGAGTGGCATTACCGACGCTGGCGGTCTCTGTCAGGTGGTCGACACTATCTTCCAACAGGGACTGAAAGAGGCTAACTTCAGGTATAGCGCGGCACGCCTGTGCAACCATCTTGGGAGCAACCTTCACATTCGAGGCGTGGAGGAGGACTTTACAAACATGCTTCTAGACCGGTGTCACAAAGAGTGCGTCCAGCGAAACGACTTGGGGTCCGGTGATTTTGACGACGCCTACCTGCGCGGGTTGCTGCTGTTCATTGCTGAACTGTTCTCTCAGATGGTGTTTCTGCGGAAGGCCCACTCCTACAAGGTGAAGCACCTGGCCGCCTCCATTCCCAACATGATGCACGCGCTTCTGCAGTCGCTCACCAAGGAGAACATCAAATGCACCATCCAGGTGCTGAAACTTACTGGCGCCTGCCTGGAGGACTATGAGAAGGTGGGCTCACCCGAAACCGACTGTTGTGCCCTCGACAGTGTGTTTGAGAAGCTCTGCGAGATCTCTCACAAGAAGGACATTGACCCGACCGCGGCGCCGATGGTCAAGAATGTCCTCGAACTTCGTGAGAGGAACTGGGGCCGCTCTTCGTCGTCCTCGAGCTCCGCATCGGCTGGCCAGGCGGATGACAGCCTTCCCATTACTTGTGGTCCCGACGGCGTGCCGGTCTCCAGTGAAGAGGAGACGTTTATCCAAGAGGTCCTCCTCACAGAACGGATGGGGAACATCGAAATGTCTGATGGAAGCGGTTACGCCAACAACTGCTGCAATGACGACATGGACGATGAGATTGCGGCAGCCTACGAAGAATTCCTCAAGGAATCGGGACAGTGAAGCTCTCTCCATCTCGGCAAGAGAGGGGACCAGAGTGGGTTGGCCGAGAGGTGCGAAGATGGGGAAGTGCAGGACAGTACCCAGTGTTTTCTTAACTGTATTTTTTTCCTCCCTATGTTTGTGTGAATTGGGGTTGGGGGGGAAAGTGTGGTGCCACTTTGTGCTTTTCCTTTTTTCTAAACAAGCTTTCTGCATCTATTTCGCTTTGTCCACGTGACTCTTTGCCCACAGCGCCGGGATTTGAAGGCGCAGGCTCCTTTCCCAAGCAATGCAACCCTGGGAAGCCGAGCACCAGGCCGGGGCATAGCTTGTACCCATTATGAGAAAACCGGTGGGTACCCGGCCGGCGGCGGGAGTCGAACCCACCACCTCCCGAAGCCGAGGCGGGTGCTCTGCCACGAGACCACGGCTGCGGTTCGTCCCTTCGGGTAGGGTCGTCACCAGGTTGAACAACCCGGATGCTGCCCAGACTGCGGTGCAGGCCATCTCACCTCTCTTCAAAATGATTTCTGACGTCCGGCAGTTCGGCTGAGGAGGCTTTGTGTGCAGATCGTCTGATCAAGCCTGTATTATAGATTTGCTGAGGTGTTCCTCCTTTGGAAATCACTCGGTGAGCGCTCCTATTTCCCCGCACTTGGCACGCTCTGAGTGTCTAGTGAGGGGTGTCGATTCCCGAGTTAGTCCTTCGGAGGCGTGCTTGAGAAAAGTTGCTAAGGTTTAGCTTTGGTTAAACATGGTAGGTTGCGTAAGCATCCATAGCGTTCCATTCGGGATCATCACCGGTTGTAGACGATTCGGTTTCGATAGAGGCGCGGTGCGCCCGTCTAGCAGCGTCTTGAGCGCGCCGCTTAGCAAGGCGCTGTTCGCGTTCTTCATCTGTGTCCGAAGCCCGTTGTCATTTCCTGGCTTCGGCAAGCCGACGTAGCCTCCCTTTCTGTTTTTCAGGCGGCATAACGATGGAGCCGGCAAGCGAGCGAACGCATCTTATACCCGCCGCCGCGGTGGCTCAGTGGCTATGGTGCTCGGCTGCTGGCCTGAAAGACGCGGGTTCGATCCCGGCCGCGGCGGCTGAATTTCTTTGGAGGAGAAATTCGAGGCCCGTGTACTGTGCGATGTCAGTGCACGTTAAAGAACCCCAGGTGGTCGAAATTTCCGGAGCCCTCCACTACGGCGTCTCTCATAGCCTTATAACCCTGTCACACTAGCAAATTTAATGTCATTCCAATCGATTGACATTAGCACCTAATGTCATTAATCGACTGCTACACGGAAACATGCAATGTCATTAGGTTCGAATGACATTCGCCATCGAATGAGTTAGGGGAACTCATTCGCATTCGATCTCGAACCGAATGCGAACTCTGGACACCAGATACGCAGCAGGAACAAGCGACGCGAAAAAATAATGTGCACACTGCCAAACCTAGAAAGTGCATTTATTTAGTTCTGCTAAAAAAAAGTTAATGTTGGTGTGAATCTGTTCACACCAGGCTGTCGTGGATAGCTATTACTCTCGATCTCAGCAGCCTACAGCAGCGGCCGAGCGCGAAGCAGCGTCTTTCCCGCGACCGTCGGTCATTTTGGGATGCGTGATTCTTGCTGGCTGGCGTGCCATGTTTGTTAAGCTCGAAGGTACTTAAAGACGTAACTGAGCAGTTCACCTTTTGGAAGTCATTTCCAAGCTCCGCGCGTGTCCGCGCGCCGCCATGTCAGCCATTTTGTTTGTTTACATTTATCGGATTTGTGGTTGACTTTGTACTTGGCTTGGCTTTTGATGGCTAAAGCGGTGCAGAATGGCCGCAAATAATAATAAATACGGCACACAAATGTTCTCACCCGCTTTTGAAACACTGCACAACAATTTCAAACATCTTTTATGCGCGCTGATGACGTTCGGTCGGACTATTGTTTTTTCTCTGATCGTCGATGCCATCATTTTCGAATGACATTACTTTTCTCCGTGTAGCACGGAAAGAGACCGAATGACATTCGATGCATCGAATGCCATTAGGTTCGAATGACATTAAATTTGCTAGTGTGACAGGGGTATTAGGGACGTTAAACCCCATAAACCAACCAACCAACCAGCACCTTATACCCCCTCTCCCTCGTTCTACAGCCTCCTCTCCACACTCCGCAGCTGGCGAGAGCGCGGCGAGGGCAGCGCCTCGCGCCGCCCTTCAACAGTGTCCTGCTGACAGCCCCGGCTGCCATGCAGTCCTTCCTGGCCCCTGGCTAGCCTTCCAGCTGGTCGGAGGCCATGCTGCTTGCCTCCAGCAAGCCCCCAACGTGCGCGCGCCACTCCCAGCGTGCTGCCGTTTATCTTCCCTTTCCTGGTGCGATCCTGTCGCTGCGGCGGGCCTGCCTACCTCTTGGATACGTGTGCCCTGGATTTCGGCAAGCTTGGAGACAGCGGCGACTACAAATCCCCCTCCCCTTACCCTTCCCAACTCCCACTTCCCTTCCCCCTGGTCCCCAAGAGTGATGCCGTGAACAAGGCCAACATACGTCGGGACCAGTATCCCCCCCCAAGAATATCCCATAATGATTCAAGTCAAGTCAAGTCAAACGTGCCTCGCGGCCGCCCCGACGCGAAGAGCTGAAACCGGTCGTAATATTGCTTTCGCAATAAAAATGTGGTAGTCCGACGTCAATCAAATTTAAATTAGGGAAATTGGTCGCACAGGGCAATAATTATAAGTTTCCAAGAACGCTCGATACGTGTAGATCGAGTAATAATGGCAAGCTGGATCGGTTCTTCCGATCGGTTACACTTCTGTAGGATGAATAATCGGAGTGAACATATCTAATGGCGGGATTTTGAATAGTTTCTATGCTTTCAGAGAGGTATTCCTCATGTGAGTCCCAAATGGCGGCTGCATATTCTAATTTGGGGCGCATTATGTGCTGTAGGCTAGTAATTTTACATGTGCTGGGGCAAACTTCATTGAGCGTTGAAGAGTGCCAAGGGATCGGCTGGATGCTGCAGTGGTGTGGTTGATGTGTGTTGACCACGTAAGAGCGTCAGACAGGTGTAATCTGAGATATTTCTAAGCTTTAGTAGCATGTAAACGAGAACCACAGATACAGTAGCTATCTGGTATTAAGTTGGAGCGTCTATGGAAGTGCATGAACTTACACTTAGCAATATTTTAAACACATTTACCATTTTACACACCATATTTCTACACCTAGTAAGTCACGTTGTAACCTAATACTGTCTTACAACATTACCAGTTATACAACAGGTTGGTAGCTATAGGAGTGCAATTCGTACGTGATCATCGAGGTATCGTGGTCCTGCCGTGCCCCTACAGTTACTTTTGAGCGTCATGACTGGCACTATTATTCAAATTTAAATATTTGAGATAAATACATATGTTTTGTTAGTGTGTTTTATGGGAGTTTCACGTCACAAAGGGACTCGGGTTATGACGGACGTCGAAATAAAGGGCTCCGGAAATTTCAACCACCGGTGGTTATTTAACGAGCTCTGACATCGCAGAATATACGGGCCGCTAGAATTTTTCTTAGATCAAAATTCGACCGCCGCGCAAATATATATGAAATATAGGTTAATGGTTACGTGAGCAACATTCATATATAAATCATAAATAGATATGCATTACATATGAATATTGTTCACGTAACCGTTAGCATTAGAAGCGGGAGTAATGGTGTAACATCTTATCGTTCGCCATCAATTTTTCATCAACAAAGTGCAGGAACATTGTTGTACAAGTACAGTGTAAATAAAAAATCGTGTTTTTTATTTATTTTTTTTGGTACACGGAGGTCCGCCCCCCCCCCCCCTTCCCCCCCTAAAGCCAATCGCTGGGACCGCCACTGACCACCCACAGACAAATGGCTTGGTGGAACGCCTTAACAGAACCCTGGCCGACATGCCCTCCATATATGTGGATGTGGAGAAAAAAAGGCCGGACCGTAACATTTCTGCTCGTAGTCCCGACACACCTGCGACCCGATATCGTGAGCGCTTGCCACACAAACCATCTGCCGGCCACCTGGGAACCAGTCGTACATTAGCAAGTATTCGACAGAGGTACTACTGGCCCAGATTACTTCTATCAGTGCGGACATACGTCAAAACCTGTCGCGACTGCCAACAAGACTCCATCCTTCATACCCGCCGGATTTCTTCACCCCATAGCGCCTCCGAAGACACCTTTCCAGCAAATAGGAATGGACCTACTCGGCCCTTTCCCGAAGTCATCCACTGGAAATTTGCATTGCTGTCGTGATCGGTTATTTGACGCGGTACGCTGAGACAACGGCACTTGCAAACCGAACTGCTGTCGAAGTAGCCACTTTTTTCTACACAACATCGTGCTGTGTCATGGCGCCGCTGCGGTTATCATTGCTGACCGTGGAGCTGCTTTCACGGCACGCTTGACTCAGGCAGTCCTAGATCTGACCTACAGCAGCCATAGGCGTACTACGGCGTACCACCCACAAAGGCGGTCCTAAGGGGCGACCGCCCCCCCCCCCCCCCTCCCCCGCCCCTTCTTAAAGCCTTTGCACATTTTCCCGATTTCCCGAACGTCCGTTTTCGGGCTTTCACAGGGCGAGATGTCATTTTTGACGTAGAAATGGAAAGCTTTTTCGTCTGTGATGCGTCAAGTAGTCCCCTAATTTGTACGTTCGCCGTGTTAGCCGCTGCCTTATTTCACTGAGTTCTACGTTCTACAGGTTTATTTATTTATTTATTTATTTATTTATTTATTTATTTATTTATTTATTTATTTATTTATTTATTTTAGTACCTCAGAGACCCCAAACAACGGGCATTACATGAGGGGTGGAGTGTGCAGAAATATCAACAAAAAACGAACATATTCTGTGCCATGGCAACATCAAGGTTCAAAATACAAATAAAACTGGTAAACAGCTCAGAAAATCAAAATGCAGAACGCTCAAATGCTTTCGAAAAGAAAGGAAAAACAAGACATTAATAAAAGACAGGAAGAAGCGCTTCAATAACGGATTAGAGAACAGTAAAAACCGCATAGTAAAACAAAGTGCAATAGGTCAACGTTAGAGAGGAAAGGTACACGAAAACCTAAAATGTGTTTAATGATTTAAGCTTATCTTTGAATGCAAGCTTATCTATTATTACAGCGGCATTGGGAAGGCCGCTCCAATCTTTTGCTGTTCGGATGAAGAACGACTGGGCAAATGGTTGTGTTTTTGGGCAAGGGTATGACACCTGTTGACTTTTTGTGAAGAGTTGAAAACAGGGAGTAGACGCTTAAGGGAAATGAATAGTAGAAACGATGAAAAAGGGCTAAACTGGCTAGTTTTTGATGGTGCTTTAAAGGTGCACTGAAGAGGAATATGAACTCGTCTTCTTGCCGCTGAAAATCTACCTACACGTTCCCAGCATTCTTAGAAACTTCGATTTATTTCCCTCTGTTGCCTATTTCCCTAATTAAATCGAATTAACGGCCGGCTCCCGCTTTTTTTTTAATACCCCGCATACGATGGAAGGAGTCGACCAACGCATGGAATGCCTTTCTGGCAGTCGCGTGGCGACCTTGATTTCGCTGTTATTTTGTTTCTTTTAGGTTTCCGTGAACAAATAGGTCTAGTACGAGACTACATAGCTGCAAATTAGGCCCACGGAAATAAAAATATGCGTGGACTCTTCGCTTTCGCCGATCACTACGTATCACTCCGCCGATAGCAGAGCGGTGATATGTTTTGCCGGGCTAGTAGCGTGTCCCACCAGGCATCGGGTCCAGGAGCACCGCCGCAGTGCCGAAGGAGGAAGGAACGTGGGCCGGGTGCTCCAAGGTCGTTCACCGCTTCGTCGTCTTCCTCGGCTGAGGCCCCTGGGTACTCGGAAGTGGCCCGTCAGGCCAGGTGGATTCCATATCTTGTTTCGAGGAAACGCCAAGAGCGAACACCTGCAGCGTCGTCACCTCGCTTCAGCCGCTGAGGCCCTTGAATACTCGGAAGTGTCCAGAAGGGCATGTTGTCGGTCTAGTCGTTTCCGGCCAGGTGGATTCCATATCTTGTTCCAAGGAAATGCCCCAAAGGCGGACACCTGCTGCGGCGTCACCCCGCGGTTGACAAAAGAGCGAGGCGCGGTTGAACGGCAGACGCTTGGCAGACGCTCGTCTCCGCAGGTGGCAGCAGGCGATGAGACATGTCACCCTGACAGATGCACACACACAAAGTCGCAGGGTCAATACTGCTGCCTTGGGTGCCGTTTAAGGGGAACTCCGGAAAACACGTCGTGGCAGTTAGGCAGAAGTGGTGGTACGTGGAATCCAAGAGTCGAATGCGTCCCTCGTGTTCGGTTCCACCTGTCAGGAGGTTGCATGGGAGCGCGTGCATGAAGAAAGACCAGTTTCGCAGAAACACGCACTGCATCTGGGCATGGCCTAAGTGGAGACAGGTGTGACGGGAACACAGAGAGAGAGTTGGGGTGGGGGGGGTAGAAACACAACAGCGGCAAGCCGCCACGGGACTGGCTGAAAGGTTGGTCGGCTCCTCCCACCGTTTGGTGGGAATTAAAAAAAATTGGCAGAGGCTTAGCTTGGTTAAGCCCGGAAGGTTGCGAAAGCAAATTACGAGCAAGTTTAGCGACTACAGTAGTGAAAGGCGAAAGCCTGAGTGCTGCACGGAACGCCGGAATTAGCTTAAAGTGCTATTGAGGTGTCCACTAAACCACAGAGTTGGTAAGGCGCCTTTCCTTTCCTCCAAATCAACGCAGTGTACAACTCTGTCTATGTCTGAGCGCATCAATGAACGCCACAACAGAGGTCAAGTTAAAGGTCAAACGTGGAACCGCCGGGACGACGCTGAAGGCTCAAAATCTAGCGCAGTATTGCTTTCGCAGTAAAAATAAATGTAATGTCAAGCACCAGAGCATGTTCACCAAATGCACAACCGATGTTTTTTACTCGCTTCCACTGTCCTGTCGCAAGGCCTACATAGGTCAAACAGGTCAATGCGTCAACGACCGTATGAGGCAGCACCGCACTTCGCTACAGCCAGGCAACACAGCAAATCTGCCAAGACATTGCAGCCACTGCAAAGACTGCACCCTTCTGTTCCAAAATGTCAGAATCATCGGCCGCGGCAAAACGCAGACAGAACGAGAAATCTTGGAAGCCTTCAAAATGAAGCAGTTAGGTTCTGGATGCGTCAGCGACAGCTCTGTCAGGTTCACGGAAAAAGAGTTTCATGATGGGACATAGGTTGCCACATGCTATCTTTCAACGCTTGATCAATTTTGTTCTTGTTGTTTTGATCTCGCGCATGTGCACCCTGTTCTGTTGTTGGCGATAAATTTAGAATATTTCAGTTGTGTTTTCAGCGTTGTCCTGTGTACTTCTCCTGCTTGTGAACGCGTCCTTTCCGCTGGTTTCCCACTTACAATGCACCAACTGGCCCAACAAGCTACGCTTCTTGAATACTTGGCTGATTGTTTGTCAGTTTTAGTCTCCCTTGAAACTTCACAAAAGATTTTTTGAGCCGTTTCCTGCGATTTTTTGTCTCATCTGCTTTAAAAGAGGTCCGTTTTGTTTGTTTTCCTGGCCTTGCAGGTATTCATTCAAACGAGGTTGCTGATTACTTAGCAAGGTCAGCTCTTGGCGGGTCAGTGACACATCCCTTCCCGAATTTCAGTCTGCTGGTGATTTCCAGGTTTCAGTGCTTGTAAGGCTGTGTAAGGTATCAATGACGCGGTTGCGATGCACTATTCCCAGTTGAAATTTGTATCTGTGCAGTTGTGTGTGGTCACCAACAAACTTATGTGGCTGATGAGGGGACGTTGAATCTTAAGACCATTTCCTCCTATATTGTGAAATGTTCGCACTTCAGAGAAAGATTTACCTGGAGGTCCCTCTCTCTAGGTTTGGGCTCCTGTTATCGCTGCCAGTGTTATTATCGTTCGTTGCGAGCTCAAAAGGATTTGCTTGGGTGCAATTTGTGGGGTTCTCCATGATTACATAATTGCAACTGGTAGGTCTATTTGCTAACTCTTTCAAAATTCTTGAAGCTTTTCTTTTTTTTTCTTCAAAATATTTTTTGTTATTTAACTTTAAATAATCTTCTGTCATTTTTCAGCGATACATTTTTCAAAATTCCCGCTTGGCTCTGATATTTTTGTCGTAATCGCCTACGCAAATTTCCTTGTTTATTACACTACACCGTGGCCAATCTCCCCATGTGGGTATGTGCCACGTCTTGAAAGGAAGAAGAAGAAGAAGAGGATGTGCCATGGTTTAAGAGGAAGAAGAAGAAAACTGCCTTTCGAGGTTAGGACTCCCTTTGTCTCTACCAGTTCTGCTCTAGTTTGGTGCGAGCGCCACGGGATTCTCGTTAAGCACTATTTGCGGCTACCTTCATGATTACATTATTGCAAGTGGTCGCTTACCGTGTTAACTCCATATAAAATTCCACCGCTTGTCCCAAAAGCGTAATTTATTTTATTCTTCGCATATCTAATTTGTTTATTTTATTTTAAAATTTCACCAATTAATATATTTTCTAATTTCAGTCATTCTACCATTCTACTTAGTTTTTTTTTTTCCGCACATATACTACGTTGGCATTCACCACCGTACGTAGGCCAATCCCCCCGCGTGGGTATGTATCATGATTACTGTGGAGAAGAAGAAGAAGAAGAAGAATGTGATTGTTTGCGTGTTCTTCCCTTTGCAGGGCTTTTGCCGTTGGTCTTGGGGCGGCTGTCGACGTCTTCTCCTGGTCAGGGGAACTGCCTGTGGTAGGCCAGCCTTCCCCTGGGCGCCTTTTTCCGAGGTGACATCGCAAGGCCCCCCCGCCAAGCTCCGAATCGCGGGTGAACATGGATTCAAGGAGGAACTCCGGTACCCCGAAGACAGCAAGCGGCGTCGTTCCCGGGCCAGCGGTCACACTGCTACGACAATCACCGAAAGGCGGGTCAGCGTCGGCAGACTGCTCTGACGATAAAAGCATGCCATCATTCGTGCTGAAAAGCACGCTTTCACCAGAGGCCCCGGTGTTCGTACCAAGGCATTTCAGAGTCCCTCTGCCACAGGAAGTTGCAGAGCCCTGCCCACCCTATCCACCTTCACCACAGTCACAGGACGCGAACCAGTATGCAATGCTGGAGCTCATGAGCTTCATTGACGACGTCACGCTGTGTCCTGCTGAGTTCGACTCCAAAATAGAAGACGTCACAAGCATATTGAGTGGCATTACCGACGCTGGCGGTCTCTGTCAGGTGGTCGACACTATCTTCCAACAGGGACTGAAAGAGGCTAACTTCAGGTATAGCGCGGCACGCCTGTGCAACCATCTTGGGAGCAACCTTCACATTCGAGGCGTGGAGGAGGACTTTACAAACATGCTTCTAGACCGGTGTCACAAAGAGTGCGTCAAGCGAAACGACTTGGGGTCCGGTGATTTTGACGACGCCTACCTGCGCGGGTTGCTGCTGTTCATTGCTGAACTGTTCTCTCAGATGGTGTTTCTGCGGAAGGCCCACTCCTACAAGGTGAAGCACCTGGCCGCCTCCATTCCCAACATGATGCACGCGCTTCTGCAGTCGCTCACCAAGGAGAACATCAAATGCACCATCCAGGTGCTGAAACTTACTGGCGCCTGCCTGGAGGACTATGAGAAGGTGGGCTCACCCGAAACCGACTGTTGTGCCCTCGACAGTGTGTTTGAGAAGCTCTGCGAGATCTCTCACAAGAAGGACATTGACCCGACCGCGGCGCCGATGGTCAAGAATGTCCTCGAACTTCGTGAGAGGAACTGGGGCCGCTCTTCGTCGTCCTCGAGCTCCGCATCGGCTGGCCAGGCGGATGACAGCCTTCCCATTACTTGTGGTCCCGACGGCGTGCCGGTCTCCAGTGAAGAGGAGACGTTTATCCAAGAGGTCCTCCTCACAGAACGGATGGGGAACATCGAAATGTCTGATGGAAGCGGTTACGCCAACAACTGCTGCAATGACGACATGGACGATGAGATTGCGGCAGCCTACGAAGAATTCCTCAAGGAATCGGGACAGTGAAGCTCTCTCCATCTCGGCAAGAGAGGGGACCAGAGTGGGTTGGCCGAGAGGTGCGAAGATGGGGAAGTGCAGGACAGTACTCAGTGTTTTCTTAACTGTATTTTTTTCCTCCCTATGTTTGTGTGAATTGGGGTTGGGGGGGAAAGTGTGGTGCCACTTTGTGCTTTTCCTTTTTTCTAAACAAGCTTTTTGCATCTCTTTCGCTTTGTCCACGTGACTCTTTGCCCACAGCGCCGGGATTTGAAGGCGCAGGCTCCTTTCCCAAGCAATGCAACCCTGCGAAGCCGAGCACCAGGCCGGGGCATAGCTTGTACCCATTATGAGAAAACCGGTGGGTACCCGGCCGGCGGCGGGAGTCGAACCCACCACCTCCCGAAGCCGAGGCGGGTGCTCTGCCACGAGACCACGGCTGCGGTTCGTCCCTTCGGGTAGGGTCGTCACCAGGTTGAACAACCCGGATGCTGCCCAGACTGCGGTGCAGGCCATCTCACCTCTCTTCAAAATGATTTCTGACGTCCGGCAGTTCGGCTGAGGAGGCTTTGTGTGCAGATCGTCTGATCAAGCCTGTATTATAGATTTGCTGAGGTGTTCCTCCTTTGGAAATCACTCGGTGAGCGCTCCTATTTCCCCGCACTTGGCACGCTCTGAGTGTCTAGTGAGGGGTGTCGATTCCCGAGTTAGTCCTTCGGAGGCGTGCTTGAGAAAAGTTGCTAACGTTTAGCTTTGGTTAAACATGGTAGGTTGCGTAAGCATCCATAGCGTTCCATTCGGGATCATCACCGGTTGTAGACGATTCGGTTTCGATAGAGGCGCGGTGCGCCCGTCTAGCAGCGTCTTGAGCGCGCCGCTTAGCAAGGCGCTGTTCGCGTTCTTCATCTGTGTCCGAAGCCCGTTGTCATTTCCTGGCTTCGGCAAGCCGACGTAGCCTCCCTTTCTGTTTTTCAGGCGGCATAACGATGGAGCCGGCAAGCGAGCGAACGCATCTTATACCCGCCGCCGCGGTGGCTCAGTGGCTATGGTGCTCGGCTGCTGGCCTGAAAGACGCGGGTTCGATCCCGGCCGCGGCGGCTGAATTTCTTTGGAGGAGAAATTCGAGGCCCGTGTACTGTGCGATGTCAGTGCACGTTAAAGAACCCCAGGTGGTCGAAATTTCCGGAGCCCTCCACTACGGCGTCTCTCATAGCCTTATAACCCTGTCACACTAGCAAATTTAATGTCATTCCAATCGATTGACATTAGCACCTAATGTCATTAATCGACTGCTACACGGAAACATGCAATGTCATTAGGTTCGAATGACATTCGCCATCGAATGAGTTAGGGGAACTCATTCGCATTCGATCTCGAACCGAATGCGAACTCTGGACACCAGATACGCAGCAGGAACAAGCGACGCGAAAAAATAATGTGCACACTGCCAAACCTAGAAAGTGCATTTATTTAGTTCTGCTAAAAAAAAGTTAATGTTGGTGTGAATCTGTTCACACCAGGCTGTCGTGGATAGCTATTACTCTCGATCTCAGCAGCCTGCAGCAGCGGCCGAGCGCGAAGCAGCGTCTTTCCCGCGACCGTCGGTCATTTTGGGATGCGTGATTCTTGCTGGCTGGCGTGCCATGTTTGTTAAGCTCGAATGTACTTAAAGACGTAACTGAGCAGTTCACCTTTTGGAAGTCATTTCCAAGCTCCGCGCGTGTCCGCGCGCCGCCATGTCAGCCATTTTGTTTGTTTACAATTATCGGATTTGTGGTTGACTTTGTACTTGGCTTGGCTTTTGATGGCTAAAGCGGTGCAGAATGGCCGCAAATAATAATAAATACGGCACACAAATGTTCTCACCCGCTTTTGAAACACTGCACAACAATTTCAAACATCTTTTATGCGCGCTGATGACGTTCGGTCGGACTATTGTTTTTTCTCTGATCGTCGATGCCATCATTTTCGAATGACATTACTTTTCTCCGTGTAGCACGGAAAGAGACCGAATGACATTCGATGCATCGAATGCCATTAGGTTCGAATGACATTAAATTTGCTAGTGTGACAGGGGTATTAGGGACGTTAAACCCCATAAACCAACCAACCAACCAGCACCTTATACCCCCTCTCCCTCGTTCTACAGCCTCCTCTCCACACTCCGCAGCTGGCGAGAGCGCGGCGAGGGCAGCGCCTCGCGCCGCCCTTCAAGATCAAACGTGCCTCGCGGCCGCCCCGACGCGAAGAGCTGAAACCGGTCGTAATATTGCTTTCGCAATAAAAATGTGGTAGTCCGACGTCAATCAAATTTAAATTAGGGAAATTGGTCGCACAGGGCAATAATTATAAGTTTCCAAGAACGCTCGATACGTGTAGATCGAGTAATAATGGCAAGCTGGATCGGTTCTTCCGATCGGTTACACTTCTGTAGGATGAATAATCGGAGTGAACATATCTAATGGCGGGATTTTGAATAGTTTCTATGCTTTCAGAGAGGTATTCCTCATGTGAGTCCCAAATGGCGGCTGCATATTCTAATTTGGGGCGCATTATGTGCTGTAGGCTAGTAATTTTACATGTGCTGGGGCAAACTTCATTGAGCGTTGAAGAGTGCCAAGGGATCGGCTGGATGCTGCAGTGGTGTGGTTGATGTGTGTTGACCACGTAAGAGCGTCAGACAGGTGTAATCTGAGATATTTCTAAGCTTTAGTAGCATGTAAACGAGAACCACAGATACAGTAGCTATCTGGTATTAAGTTGGAGCGTCTATGGAAGTGCATGAACTTACACTTAGCAATATTTTAAACACATTTACCATTTTACACACCATATTTCTACACCTAGTAAGTCACGTTGTAAGCTAATACTGTCTTACAACATTACCAGTTATACAACAGGTCGGTAGTTATTGGAGTGCAATTCGTACGTGATCATCGAGGTATCGTGGTCCTGCCGTGCCCCTACAGTTACTGTTGAGCGTCATGACTGGCACTATTATTCAAATTTAAATATTTGAGATAAATACATATGTTTTGTTAATGTGTTTTATGGGAGTTTGACGTCACAAAGGGACTCGGGTTATGACGGACGTCGAAATAAAGGGCTCCGGAAATTTCAACCACCGGTGGTTATTTAACGAGCTCTGACATCGCAGAGTATACGGGCCGCTAGAATTTTTCTTAGATCAAAATTCGACCGCCGCGTAAATATATATGAATTATATAGGTTAATGGTTACGTGAGCAACATTCATATATAAATCATAAATAGATATGCATTACATATGAATATTGTTCACGTAACCGTTAGCATTAGAAGCGTGAGTAATGGTGTAACATCTTATCGTTCGCCATCAATTTTTCATCAACAAAGTGCAGGAAAATTGTTGTACAAGTACAGTGTAAATAAAAAATCGTTGTTTTTATTTATTTTTTTTGGTACACGGAGGTCCGCCCCACCCCCCCTTCCCCCCCTAAAGCCAATCGCTGGGACCGCCACTGACCATCCACAGACAAATGGCTTAGTGGAACGCCTTAACAGAACCCTGGCCGACATGCCCTCCATATATGTGGATGTGGAGAAAAAAAGGCCGGACCGTAACATTTCTGCTCGTAGTCCCGACACACCTGCGACCCGATATCGTGAGCGCTTGCCACACAAACCATCTGCCGGCCACCTGGGAACCAGTCGTACATTAGCAAGTATTCGACAGAGGTACTACTGGCCCAGATTACTTCTATCAGTGCGGACATACGTCAAAACCTGTCGCGACTGCCAACAAGACTCCATCCTTCAAACCCGCCGGATTTCTTCACCCCATAGCGCCTCCGAAGACACCTTTCCAACAAATAGGAATGGACCTACTCGGCCCTTTCCCGAAGTCATCCACTGGAAATTTGGATTGCTGTCGTGATCGGTTATTTGACGCGGTACGCTGAGACAACGGCACTTGCAAACGGAACTGCTGTCGAAGTAGCCACTTTTTTCTACACAACATCGTGCTGTGTCATGGCGCCGCTGCGGTTATCATTGCTGACCGTGGAGCAGCTTTCACGGCACGCTTGACTCAGGCAGTCCTAGATCTGACCTACAGCAGCCATAGGCGTACTACGGCGTACCACCCACAAAGGCGGTCCTAAGGGGCGACCGCCCACCCCCCCCCCTCCCCCGCCCCTTCTTAAAGCCTTTGCACATTTTCCCGATTTCCCGAACGTCCGTTTTCGGGCTTTCACAGGGCGAGATGTCATTTTTGACGTAGAAATGGAAAGCTTTTTCGTCTGTGATGCGTCAAGTAGTCCCCTAATTTGTACGTTCGCCGTGTTAGCCGCTGCCTTATTTCACTGAGTTCTACGTTCTACAGGTTTATTTATTTATTTATTTATTTATTTATATATTTATTTTAGTACCTCAGAGACCCCAAACAACGGGCATTACATGAGGGGTGGAGTGTGCAGAAATATCAACAAAAAACGAACATATTCTGTGCCATGGCAACATCAAGGTTCAAAATACAAATAAAACTGGTAAACAGCTCAGAAAATCAAAATGCAGAACGCTCAAATGCTTTCGAAAAGAAAGGAAAAACAAGACATTAATAAAAGACAGGAAGAAGCGCTTCAATAACGGATTAGAGAACAGTAAAAACCGCATAGTAAAACAAAGTGCAATAGGTCAACGTTAGAGAGGAAAGGTACACGAAAACCTAAAATGTGTTTAATGATTTAAGCTTATCTTTGAATGCAAGCTTATCTATTATTAGAGCGGCATTGGGAAGGCCGCTCCAATCTTTTGCTGTTCGGATGAAGAACGACTGGGCAAATGGTTGTGTTTTTGGGCAAGGGTATGACACCTGTTGACTTTTTGTGAAGAGTTGAAAACAGGGAGTAGACGCTTAAGGGAAATGAATAGTAGAAACGATGAAAAAGGGCTAAACTGGCTAGTTTTTGATGGTGCTTTAAAGGTGCACTGAAGAGGAATATGAACTCGTCTTCTTGCCGCTGAAAATCGACCTACACGTTCCCAGCATTCTTAGAAACTTCGATTTATTTCCCTCTGTTGCCTATTTCCCTAATTAAATCGAATTAACGGCCGGCTCCCGCTTTTTTTTTAATACCCCGCATACGATGGAAGGAGTCGACCAACGCATGGAATGCCTTTCTGGCAGTCGCGTGGCGACCTTGATTTCGCTGTTATTTTGTTTCTTTTAGGTTTCCGTGAACAAATAGGTCTAGTCAGAGACTACATAGCTGCAAATTAGGCCCACGGAAATAAAAATATGCGTGGACTCTTCGCTTTCGCCGATCACTACGTATCAATCCGCCGATAGCAGAGCGGTGATATGTTTTGCCGGGCTAGTAGCGTGTCCCACCAGGCATCGGGTCCAGGAGCACCGCCGCAGTGCCGAAGGAGGAAGGAACGTGGGCCGGGTGCTCCAAGGTCGTTCACCGCTTCGTCGTCTTCCTCGGCTGAGGCTCCTGGGTACTCGGAAGTGGCCCGTCAGGCCAGGTGGATTCCATATCTTGTTTCGAGGAAATGCCAAGGGCGAACACCTGCAGCGTCGTCACCTCGCTTCGGCCGCTGAGGCCCTTGAATACTCGGAAGTGTCCAGAAGGGCATGTTGTCGGTCTAGTCGTTTCCGGCCAGGTGGATTCCATATCTTGTTCGAAGGATATGCCCCAAAGGCGGACACCTGCTGCGGCGTCACCCCGCGGTTGACAAAAGAGCGAGGCGCGGTTGAACGGCAGACGCTTGGCAGACGCTCGTCTCCGCAGGTGGCAGCAGGCGATGAGACATGTCACCCTGACAGATGCACACACACAAAGTCGCAGGGTCAATACTGCTGCCTTGGGTGCAGTTTAAGGGGAACTCCTGAAAACACGTTGTGGCAGTTAGGCAGAAGTGGTGGTACGTGGAATCCAAGAGTCGAATGCGTCCCTCGTGTTCGGTTCCACCGTCAGGAGGTTGCATGGGAGCGCGTGCATGAAGAAAGACCACTTTCGCAGAAACACGCACTGCATCTGGGCATGGCCTAAGTGGAGACAGGTGTGACGGGAACACACAAAGAGAGATGGGGTGGGGGGGGGGGGGGTAGAAACATAACAGCGGCAAGCCGCCACGGGACTGGCTGAAAGGTTGGTCGGCTCCTCCCACCGTTTGGTGGGAATTAAAAAAAAATTGGCAGAGGCTTAGCTTGATTAAGCCCGGAAGGTTGCGAAAGCAAATTACGAGCAAGTTTAGCGACTACAGTAGTGAAAGGCGAAAGCCTGAGTGCTGCACGGAACGCCGGAATTAGCTTAAAGTGCTATTGAGGTGTCCACTAAACCACAGAGTTGGTAAGGCGCCTTTCCTTTCCTCCAAATCAACGCAGTGTACAACTCTGTCTATGTCGGAGCGCATCAATGAACGCCACAACAGAGGTCAAGTTAAAGGTCAAACGTGGAACCGCCGGGACGACGCTGAAGGCTCAAAATCTAGCGCAGTATTGCTTTCGCAGTAAAAATAAATGTAATGTCAAGCACCAGAGCATGTTCACCAAATGCACAACCGATGTTTTTTACTCGCTTCCACTGTCCTGTCGCAAGGCCTACATGGGTCAAACAGGTCAATGCGTCAACGACCGTATGAGGCAGCACCGCACTTCGCTACAGCCAGGCAACACAGCAAATCTGCCAAGACATTGCAGCCACTGCAAAGACTGCACCCTTCTGTTCCAAAATGTCAGAATCATCGGCCGCGGCAAAACGCAGACAGAACGAGAAATCTTGGAAGCCTTCAAAATGAAGCCGTTAGGTTCTGGATGCGTCAGCGACAGCTCTGTCAGGTTCACGGCAAAAGAGTACAGTTTCATGAATGGGACATAGGTTGCCACATGCTATCTTTCAACGCTTGATCAATTTTGTTCTTGTTGTTTTGATCTCGCGCATGTGCACCCTGTTCTGTTGTTGGCGATAAATGTAGAATATTTCAGTTGTGTTTTCAGCGTTGTCCTGTGTACTTCTCCTGCTTGTGAACGCGTCCTTTCCGCTGGTTTCCCACTTACAATGCACCAACTGGCCCAACAAGCTACGCTTCTTGAATACTTGGCTGATTGTTTGTCAGTTTTAGTCTCCCTTGAAACTTCACAAAAGATTTTTTGAGCCGTTTCCTGCGATTTTTTGTCTCATCTGCTTTAAAAGAGGTCCGTTTTGTTTGTTTTCCTGGCCTTGCAGGTATTCATTAAACGAGGTTGCTGATTACTTAGCAAGGTCAGCTCTTGGCGGGTCAGTGACACATCCCGTCCCGAATTTCAGTCTGCTGGTGATTTCCAGGTTTCAGTGCTTGTAAGGCTGTGTAAGGTATCAATGACGCGGTTGCGATGCACTATTCCCAGTTGAAATTTGTATCTGTGCAGTTGTGTGTGGTCACCAACAAACTTATGTGGCTGATGAGGGGACGTTGAATCTTAAGACCATTTCCTCCTATATTGTCAAATGTTCGCACTTCAGAGAAAGATTTACCTGGAGGTCCCTCTCTCTAGGTTTGGGCTCCTGTTATCGCTGCCAGTGTTATTATCGTTCGTTGCGAGCTCAAAAGGATTTGCTTGGGTGCAATTTGTGGGGTTCTCCATGATTACATAATTGCAACTGGTAGGTCTATTTGCTAACTCTTTCAAAATTCTTGAAGCTTTTCTTTTTTTTCTTCAAAATATTTTTTGTTATTTAACTTTAAATAATCTTCTGTCGTTTTTCATCGATAATTTTTCAAAATTCCCGCTTGGCTCTGATATTTTTGTCGTAATCGCCTACGCAAATTTCCTTGTTTATTACACTACACCGTGGCCAATCTCCCCATGTGGGTATGTGCCACGTCTTGAAAGGAAGAAGAAGAAGAAGAGGATGTGCCATGGTTTAAGAGGAAGAAGAAAACTGCCTTTCGAGGTTAGGACTCCCTTTGTCTCTACCAGTTCTGCTCTAGTTTGGTGCGAGCGCCACGGGATTCTCGTTAAGCACTATTTGCGGCTACCTTCATGATTACATTATTGCAAGTGGTCGCTTACCGTGTTAACTCCATATAAAATTCCACCGCATGTCCCAAAAGCGTAATTTATTTTATTCTTCGCATATCTAATTTGTTTATTTTATTTTAAAATTTCACCAATTAATATATTTTCTAATTTCAGTCATTCTACCATTCTACTTAGTTTTTTTTTCCGCACATATACTACGTTGGCATTCACCACCGTACGTTGGCCAATCCCCCCGCGTGGGTATGTATCATGATTACTGTGGAGAAGAAGAAGAAGAAGAAGAATGTGATTGTTTGCGTGTTCTTCCCTTTGCAGGGCTTTTGCCGTTGGTCTTGGGGCGGCTGTCGACGTCTTCTCCTGGTCAGGGGAACTCCCTGTGGTAGGCCAGCCTTCCCCTGGGCGCCTTTTTCCGAGGTGACATCGCAAGGCCCCCCCGCCAAGCTCCGAATCGCGGGTGAACATGGATTCAAGGAGGAACTCCGGTACCCCGAAGACAGCAAGCGGCGTCGTTCCCGGGCCAGCGGTCACACTGCTACGACAATCACCGAAAGGCGGGTCAGCGTCGGCAGACTGCTCTGACGATAAAAGCATGCCATCATTCGTGCTGAAAAGCACGCTTTCACCAGAGGCCCCGGTGTTCGTACCAAGGCATTTCAGAGTCCCTCTGCCACAGGAAGTTGCAGAGCCCTGCCCACCCTATCCACCTTCACCACAGTCACAGGACGCGAACCAGTATGCAATGCTGGAGCTCATGAGCTTCATTGACGACGTCACGCTGTGTCCTGCTGAGTTCGACTCCAAAATAGAAGACGTCACAAGCATATTGAGTGGCATTACCGACGCTGGCGGTCTCTGTCAGGTGGTCGACACTATCTTCCAACAGGGACTGAAAGAGGCTAACTTCAGGTATAGCGCGGCACGCCTGTGCAACCATCTTGGGAGCAACCTTCACATTCGAGGCGTGGAGGAGGACTTTACAAACATGCTTCTAGACCGGTGTCACAAAGAGTGCGTCAAGCGAAACGACTTGGGGTCCGGTGATTTTGACGACGCCTACCTGCGCGGGTTGCTGCTGTTCATTGCTGAACTGTTCTCTCAGATGGTGTTTCTGCGGAAGGCCCACTCCTACAAGGTGAAGCACCTGGCCGCCTCCATTCCCAACATGATGCACGCGCTTCTGCAGTCGCTCACCAAGGAGAACATCAAATGCACCATCCAGGTGCTGAAACTTACTGGCGCCTGCCTGGAGGACTATGAGAAGGTGGGCTCACCCGAAACCGACTGTTGTGCCCTCGACAGTGTGTTTGAGAAGCTCTGCGAGATCTCTCACAAGAAGGACATTGACCCGACCGCGGCGCTGATGGTCAAGAATGTCCTCGAACTTCGTGAGAGGAACTGGGGCCGCTCTTCGTCGTCTTCGAGCACCGCATCGGCTGGCCAGGCGGATGACAGCCTTCCCATTACTTGTGGTCCCGACGGCGTGCCGGTCTCCAGTGAAGAGGAGAGGTTTATCCAAGAGGTCCTCCTCACAGAACGGATGGGGAACATCGAAATGTCTGATGGAAGCGGTTACGCCAACAACTGCTGCAATGACGACATGGACGATGAGATTGCGGCAGCCTACGAAGAATTCCTCAAGGAATCGGGACAGTGAAGCTCTCTCCATCTCGGCAAGAGAGGGGACCAGAGTGGGTTGGCCGAGAGGTGCGAAGATGGGGAAGTGCAGGACAGTACCCAGTGTTTTCTTAACTGTATTTTTTTCCTCCCTATGTTTGTGTGAATTGGGGTTGGGGGGGAAAGTGTGGTGCCACTTTGTGCTTTTCCTTTTTTCTAAACAAGCTTTCTGCATCTCTTTCGCTTTGTCCACGTGACTCTTTGCCCACAGCGCCGGGATTTGAAGGCGCAGGCTCCTTTCCCAAGCAATGCAACCCTGCGAAGCCGAGCACCAGGCCGGGGCATAGCTTGTACCCATTATGAGAAAACCGGTGGGTACCCGGCCGGCGGCGGGAGTCGAACCCACCACCTCCCGAAGCCGAGGCGGGTGCTCTGCCACGAGACCACGGCTGCGGTTCGTCCCTTCGGGTAGGGTCGTCACCAGGTTGAACAACCCGGATGCTGCCCAGACTGCGGTGCAGGCCATCTCACCTCTCTTCAAAATGATTTCTGACGTCCGGCAGTTCGGCTGAGGAGGCTTTGTGTGCAGATCGTCTGATCAAGCCTGTATTATAGATTTGCTGAGGTGTTCCTCCTTTGGAAATCACTCGGTGAGCGCTCCTATTTCCCCGCACTTGGCACGCTCTGAGTGTCTAGTGAGGGGTGTCGATTCCCGAGTTAGTCCTTCGGAGGCGTGCTTGAGAAAAGTTGCTAAGGTTTAGCTTTGGTTAAACATGGTAGGTTGCGTAAGCATCCATAGCGTTCCATTCGGGATCATCACCGGTTGTAGACGATTCGGTTTCGATAGAGGCGCGGTGCGCCCGTCTAGCAGCGTCTTGAGCGCGCCGCTTAGCAAGGCGCTGTTCGCGTTCTTCATCTGTGTCCGAAGCCCGTTGTCATTTCCTGGCTTCGGCAAGCCGACGTAGCCTCCCTTTCTGTTTTTCAGGCGGCATAACGATGGAGCCGGCAAGCGAGCGAACGCATCTTATACCCGCCGCCGCGGTGGCTCAGTGGCTATGGTGCTCGGCTGCTGGCCTGAAAGACGCGGGTTCGATCCCGGCCGCGGCGGCTGAATTTCTTTGCAGGAGAAATTCGAGGCCCGTGTACTGTGCGATGTCAGTGCACGTTAAAGAACCCCAGGTGGTCGAAATTTCCGGAGCCCTCCACTACGGCGTCTCTCATAGCCTTATAACCCTGTCACACTAGCAAATTTAATGTCATTCCAATCGATTGACATTAGCACCTAATGTCATTAATCGACTGCTACACGGGAACATGCAATGTCATTAGGTTCGAATGACATTCGCCATCGAATGAGTTAGGGGAACTCATTCGCATTCGATCTCGAACCGAATGCGAACTCTGGACACCAGATACGCAGCAGGAACAAGCGACGCGAAAAAATAATGTGCACACTGCCAAACCTAGAAAGTGCATTTATTTAGTTCTGCTAAAAAAAAGTTAATGTTGGTGTGAATCTGTTCACACCAGGCTGTCGTGGATAGCTATTACTCTCGATCTCAGCAGCCTACAGCAGCGGCCGAGCGCGAAGCAGCGTCTTTCCCGCGACCGTCGGTCATTTTGGGATGCGTGATTCTTGCTGGCTGGCGTGCCATGTTTGTTAAGCTCGAAGGTACTTAAAGACGTAACTGAGCAGTTCACCTTTTGGAAGTCATTTCCAAGCTCCGCGCGTGTCCGCGCGCCGCCATGTCAGCCATTTTGTTTGTTTACATTTATCGGATTTGTGGTTGACTTTGTACTTGGCTTGGCTTTTGATGGCTAAAGCGGTGCAGAATGGCCGCAAATAATAATAAATACGGCCCACAAATGTTCTCACCCGCTTTTGAAACACTGCACAACAATTTCAAACATCTTTTATGCGCGCTGATGACGTTCGGTCGGACTATTGTTTTTTCTCTGATCGTCGATGCCATCATTTTCGAATGACATTACTTTTCTCCGTGTAGCACGGAAAGAGACCGAATGACATTCGATGCATCGAATGCCATTAGGTTCGAATGACATTAAATTTGCTAGTGTGACAGGGGTATTAGGGACGCTAAACCCCATAAACCAACCAACCAACCAGCACCTTATACCCCCTCTCCCTCGTTCTACAGCCTCCTCTCCACACTCCGCAGCTGGCGAGAGCGCGGCGAGGGCAGCGCCTCGCGCCGCCCTTCAAGATCAAACGTGCCTCGCGGCCGCCCCGACGCGAAGAGCTGAAACCGGTCGTAATATTGCTTTCGCAATAAAAATGTGGTAGTCCGACGTCAATCAAATTTAAATTAGGGAAATTGGTCGCACAGGGCAATAATTATAAGTTTCCAAGAACGCTCGATACGTGTAGATCGAGTAATAATGGCAAGCTGGATCGGTTCTTCCGATCGGTTACACTTCTGTAGGATGAATAATCGGAGTGAACATATCTAATGGCGGGATTTTGAATAGTTTCTATGCTTT
This sequence comes from Amblyomma mixtum, assembly GCF_055824585.1. Taxonomy (NCBI): domain Eukaryota; kingdom Metazoa; phylum Arthropoda; class Arachnida; order Ixodida; family Ixodidae; genus Amblyomma; species Amblyomma mixtum. The sequence goes on along the minus strand of NC_143014.1, from coordinate 192,274,801 downwards.
CAGAGAGGTATTCCTCATGTGAGTCCCAAATGGCGGCTGCATATTCTAATTTGGGGCGCATTATGTGCTGTAGGCTAGTAATTTTACATGTGCTGGGGCAAACTTCATTGAGCGTTGAAGAGTGCCAAGGGATCGGCTGGATGCTGCAGTGGTGTGGTTGATGTGTGTTGACCACGTAAGAGCGTCAGACAGGTGTAATCTGAGATATTTCTAAGCTTTAGTAGCATGTAAACGAGAACCACAGATACAGTAGCTATCTGGTATTAAGTTGGAGCGTCTATGGAAGTGCATGAACTTACACTTAGCAATATTTTAAACACATTTACCATTTTACACACCATATTTCTACACCTAGTAAGTCACGTTGTAAGCTAATACTGTCTTACAACATTACCAGTTATACAACAGGTCGGTAGTTATTGGAGTGCAATTCGTACGTGATCATCGAGGTATCGTGGTCCTGCCGTGCCCCTACAGTTACTGTTGAGCGTCATGACTGGCACTATTATTCAAATTTAAATATTTGAGATAAATACATATGTTTTGTTAGTGTGTTTTATGGGAGTTTGACGTCACAAAGGGACTCGGGTTATGACGGACGTCGAAATAAAGGGCTCCGGAAATTTCAACCACCGGTGGTTATTTAACGAGCTCTGACATCGCAGAGTATACGGGCCGCTAGAATTTTTCTTAGATCAAAATTCGACCGCCGCGTAAATATATATGAATTATATAGGTTAATGGTTACGTGAGCAACATTCATATATAAATCATAAATAGATATGCATTACATATGAATATTGTTCACGTAACCGTTAGCATTAGAAGCGTGAGTAATGGTGTAACATCTTATCGTTCGCCATCAATTTTTCATCAACAAAGTGCAGGAAAATTGTTGTACAAGTACAGTGTAAATAAAAAATCGTTGTTTTTATTTATTTTTTTGGTACACGGAGGTCCGCCCCACCCCCCCTTCCCCCCCTAAAGCCAATCGCTGGGACCGCCACTGACCATCCACAGACAAATGGCTTAGTGGAACGCCTTAACAGAACCCTGGCCGACATGCCCTCCATATATGTGGATGTGGAGAAAAAAAGGCCGGACCGTAACATTTCTGCTCGTAGTCCCGACACACCTGCGACCCGATATCGTGAGCGCTTGCCACACAAACCATCTGCCGGCCACCTGGGAACCAGTCGTACATTAGCAAGTATTCGACAGAGGTACTACTGGCCCAGATTACTTCTATCAGTGCGGACATACGTCAAAACCTGTCGCGACTGCCAACAAGACTCCATCCTTCAAACCCGCCGGATTTCTTCACCCCATAGCGCCTCCGAAGACACCTTTCCAACAAATAGGAATGGACCTACTCGGCCCTTTCCCGAAGTCATCCACTGGAAATTTGGATTGCTGTCGTGATCGGTTATTTGACGCGGTACGCTGAGACAACGGCACTTGCAAACGGAACTGCTGTCGAAGTAGCCACTTTTTTCTACACAACATCGTGCTGTGTCATGGCGCCGCTGCGGTTATCATTGCTGACCGTGGAGCTGCTTTCACGGCACGCTTGACTCAGGCAGTCCTAGATCTGACCTACAGCAGCCATAGGCGTACTACGGCGTACCACCCACAAAGGCGGTCCTAAGGGGCGACCGCCCCCCCCCCCCCCCTCCCCCGCCCCTTCTTAAAGCCTTTGCACATTTTCCCGATTTCCCGAACGTCCGTTTTCGGGCTTTCACAGGGCGAGATGTCATTTTTGACGTAGAAATGGAAAGCTTTTTCGTCTGTGATCCGTCAAGTAGTCCCCTAATTTGAACGTTCGCCGTGTTAGCCGCTGCCTTATTTCACTGAGTTCTACGTTCTACAGGTTTGTTTATTTATTTATTTATTTATTTATTTATTTATTTATTTATTTATTTATTTTAGTACCTCAGAGACCCCAAACAACGGGCATTACATGAGGGGTGGAGTGTGCAGAAATATCAACAAAAAACGAACATATTCTGTGCCATGGCAACATCAAGGTTCAAAATACAAATAAAACTGGTAAACAGCTCAGAAAATCAAAATGCAGAACGCTCAAATGCTTTCGAAAAGAAAGGAAAAACAAGACATTAATAAAAGACAGGAAGAAGCGCTTCAATAACGGATTAGAGAACAGTAAAAACCGCATAGTAAAACAAAGTGCAATAGGTCAACGTTAGAGAGGAAAGGTACACGAAAACCTAAAATGTGTTTAATGATTTAAGCTTATCTTTGAATGCAAGCTTATCTATTATTAGAGCGGCATTGGGAAGGCCGCTCCAATCTTTTGCTGTTCGGATGAAGAACGACTGGGCAAATGGTTGTGTTTTTGGGCAAGGGTATGACACCTGTTGACTTTTTGTGAAGAGTTGAAAACAGGGAGTAGACGCTTAAGGGAAATGAATAGTAGAAACGATGAAAAAGGGCTAAACTGGCTAGTTTTTGATGGTGCTTTAAAGGTGCACTGAAGAGGAATATGAACTCGTCTTCTTGCCGCTGAAAATCGACCTACACGTTCCCAGCATTCTTAGAAACTTCGATTTATTTCCCTCTGTTGCCTATTTCCCTAATTAAATCGAATTAACGGCCGGCTCCCGCTTTTTTTTTAATACCCCGCATACGATGGAAGGAGTCGACCAACGCATGGAATGCCTTTCTGGCAGTCGCGTGGCGACCTTGATTTCGCTGTTATTTTGTTTCTTTTAGGTTTCCGTGAACAAATAGGTCTAGTCAGAGACTACATAGCTGCAAATTAGGCCCACGGAAATAAAAATATGCGTGGACTCTTCGCTTTCGCCGATCACTACGTATCACTCCGCCGATAGCAGAGCGGTGATATGTTTTGCCGGGCTAGTAGCGTGTCCCACCAGGCATCGGGTCCAGGAGCACCGCCGCAGTGCCGAAGGAGGAAGGAACGTGGGCCGGGTGCTCCAAGGTCGTTCACCGCTTCGTCGTCTTCCTCGGCTGAGGCCCCTGGGTACTCGGAAGTGGCCCGTCAGGCCAGGTGGATTCCATATCTTGTTTCGAGGAAACGCCAAGGGCGAACACCTGCAGCGTCGTCACCTCGCTTCAGCCGCTGAGGCCCTTGAATACTCGGAAGTGTCCAGAAGGGCATGTTGTCGGTCTAGTCGTTTCCGGCCAGGTGGATTCCATATCTTGTTCCAAGGAAATGCCCCAAAGGCGGACACCTGCTGCGGCATCACCCCGCGGTTGACAAAAGAGCGAGGCGCGGTTGAACGGCAGACGCTTGGCAGACGCTCGTCTCCGCAGGTGGCAGCAGGCGATGAGACATGTCACCCTGACAGATGCACACACACAAAGTCGCAGGGTCAATACTGCTGCCTTGGGTGCCGTTTAAGGGGAACTCCGGAAAACACGTCGTGGCAGTTAGGCAGAAGTGGTGGTACGTGGAATCCAAGAGTCGAATGCGTCCCTCGTGTTCGGTTCCACCTGTCAGGAGGTTGCATGGGAGCGCGTGCATGAAGAAAGACCACTTTCGCAGAAACACGCACTGCATCTGGGCATGGCCTAAGTGGAGACAGGTGTGACGGGAACACACAAAGAGAGTTGGGGTGGGGGGGGGTAGAAACACAACAGCGGCAAGCCGCCACGGGACTGGCTGAAAGGTTGGTCGGCTCCTCCCACCGTTTGGTGGGAATTAAAAAAAAATTGGCAGAGGCTTAGCTTGGTTAAGCCCGGAAGGTTGCGAAAGCAAATTACGAGCAAGTTTAGCGACTACAGTAGTGAAAGGCGAAAGCCTGAGTGCTGCACGGAACGCCGGAATTAGCTTAAAGTGCTATTGAGGTGTCCACTAAACCACAGAGTTGGTAAGGCGCCTTTCCTTTCCTCCAAATCAACGCAGTGTACAACTCTGTCTATGTCTGAGCGCATCAATGAACGCCACAACAGAGGTCAAGTTAAAGGTCAAACGTGGAACCGCCGGGACGACGCTGAAGGCTCAAAATCTAGCGCAGTATTGCTTTCGCAGTAAAAATAAATGTAATGTCAAGCACCAGAGCATGTTCACCAAATGCACAACCGATGTTTTTTACTCGCTTCCACTGTCCTGTCGCAAGGCCTACATAGGTCAAACAGGTCAATGCGTCAACGACCGTATGAGGCAGCACCGCACTTCGCTACAGCCAGGCAACACAGCAAATCTGCCAAGACATTGCAGCCACTGCAAAGACTGCACCCTTCTGTTCCAAAATGTCAGAATCATCGGCCGCGGCAAAACGCAGACAGAACGAGAAATCTTGGAAGCCTTCAAAATGAAGCAGTTAGGTTCTGGATGCGTCAGCGACAGCTCTGTCAGGTTCACGGCAAAAGAGTACAGTTTCATGAATGGGACATAGGTTGCCACATGCTATCTTTCAACGCTTGATCAATTTTGTTCTTGTTGTTTTGATCTCGCGCATGTGCACCCTGTTCTGTTGTTGGCGATAAATGTAGAATATTTCAGTTGTGTTTTCAGCGTTGTCCTGTGTACTTCTCCTGCTTGTGAACGCGTCCTTTCCGCTGGTTTCCCACTTACAATGCACCAACTGGCCCAACAAGCTACGCTTCTTGAATACTTGGCTGATTGTTTGTCAGTTTTAGTCTCCCTTGAAACTTCACAAAAGATTTTTTGAGCCGTTTCCTGCGATTTTTTGTCTCATCTGCTTTAAAAGAGGTCCGTTTTGTTTGTTTTCCTGGCTTTGCAGGTATTCATTAAACGAGGTTGCTGATTACTTAGCAAGGTCAGCTCTTGGCGGGTCAGTGACACATCCCGTCCCGAATTTCAGTCTGCTGGTGATTTCCAGGTTTCAGTGCTTGTAAGGCTGTGTAAGGTATCAATGACGCGGTTGTGATGCACTATTCCCAGTTGAAATTTGTATCTGTGCAGTTGTGTGTGGTCACCAACAAACTTATGTGGCTGATGAGGGGACGTTGAATCTTAAGACCATTTCCTCCTATATTCTCAAATGTTCGCACTTCAGAGAAAGATTTACCTGGAGGTCCCTCTCTCTAGGTTTGGGCTCCTGTTATCGCTGCCAGTGTTATTATCGTTCGTTGCGAGCTCAAAAGGATTTGCTTGGGTGCAGTTTGTGGGGTTCTCCATGATTACATAATTGCTACTGGTAGGTCTATTTGCTAACTCTTTCAAAATTCTTGAAGCTTTTCTTTTTTTTCTTCAAAATATTTTTTGTTATTTAACTTTAAATAATCTTCTGTCGTTTTTCATCGATACATTTTTCAAAATTCCCGCTTGGCTCTGATATTTTTGTCGTAATCGCCTACGCAAATTTCCTTGTTTATTACACTACACCGTGGCCAATCTCCCCATGTGGGTATGTGCCACGTCTTGAAAGGAAGAAGAAGAAGAAGAGGATGTGCCATGGTTTAAGAGGAAGAAGAAGAAAACTGCCTTTCGAGGTTAGGACTCCCTTTGTCTCTACCAGTTCTGCTCTAGTTTGGTGCGAGCGCCACGGGATTCTCGTTAAGCACTATTTGCGGCTACCTTCATGATTACATTATTGCAAGTGGTCGCTTACCGTGTTAACTCCATATAAAATTCCACCGCATGTCCCAAAAGCGTAATTTATTTTATTCTTCGCATATCTAATTTGTTTATTTTATTTTAAAATTTCACCAATTAATATATTTTCTAATTTCAGTCATTCTACCATTCTACTTAGTTTTTTTTTCCGCACATATACTACGTTGGCATTCACCACCGTACGTTGGCCAATCCCCCCGCGTGGGTATGTATCATGATTACTGTGGAGAAGAAGAAGAAGAAGAAGAATGTGATTGTTTGCGTGTTCTTCCCTTTGCAGGGCTTTTGCCGTTGGTCTTGGGGCGGCTGTCGACGTCTTCTCCTGGTCAGGGGAACTCCCTGTGGTAGGCCAGCCTTCCCCTGGGCGCCTTTTTCCGAGGTGACATCGCAAGGCCCCCCCGCCAAGCTCCGAATCGCGGGTGAACATGGATTCAAGGAGGAACTCCGGTACCCCGAAGACAGCAAGCGGCGTCGTTCCCGGGCCAGCGGTCACACTGCTACGACAATCACCGAAAGGCGGGTCAGCGTCGGCAGACTGCTCTGACGATAAAAGCATGCCATCATTCGTGCTGAAAAGCACGCTTTCACCAGAGGCCCCGGTGTTCGTACCAAGGCATTTCAGAGTCCCTCTGCCACAGGAAGTTGCAGAGCCCTGCCCACCCTATCCACCTTCACCACAGTCACAGGACGCGAACCAGTATGCAATGCTGGAGCTCATGAGCTTCATTGACGACGTCACGCTGTGTCCTGCTGAGTTCGACTCCAAAATAGAAGACGTCACAAGCATATTGAGTGGCATTACCGACGCTGGCGGTCTCTGTCAGGTGGTCGACACTATCTTCCAACAGGGACTGAAAGAGGCTAACTTCAGGTATAGCGCGGCACGCCTGTGCAACCATCTTGGGAGCAACCTTCACATTCGAGGCGTGGAGGAGGACTTTACAAACATGCTTCTAGACCGGTGTCACAAAGAGTGCGTCAAGCGAAACGACTTGGGGTCCGGTGATTTTGACGACGCCTACCTGCGCGGGTTGCTGCTGTTCATTGCTGAACTGTTCTCTCAGATGGTGTTTCTGCGGAAGGCCCACTCCTACAAGGTGAAGCACCTGGCCGCCTCCATTCCCAACATGATGCACGCGCTTCTGCAGTCGCTCACCAAGGAGAACATCAAATGCACCATCCAGGTGCTGAAACTTACTGGCGCCTGCCTGGAGGACTATGAGAAGGTGGGCTCACCCGAAACCGACTGTTGTGCCCTCGACAGTGTGTTTGAGAAGCTCTGCGAGATCTCTCACAAGAAGGACATTGACCCGACCGCGGCGCTGATGGTCAAGAATGTCCTCGAACTTCGTGAGAGGAACTGGGGCCGCTCTTCGTCGTCTTCGAGCACCGCATCGGCTGGCCAGGCGGATGACAGCCTTCCCATTACTTGTGGTCCCGACGGCGTGCCGGTCTCCAGTGAAGAGGAGAGGTTTATCCAAGAGGTCCTCCTCACAGAACGGATGGGGAACATCGAAATGTCTGATGGAAGCGGTTACGCCAACAACTGCTGCAATGACGACATGGACGATGAGATTGCGGCAGCCTACGAAGAATTCCTCAAGGAATCGGGACAGTGAAGCTCTCTCCATCTCGGCAAGAGAGGGGACCAGAGTGGGTTGGCCGAGAGGTGCGAAGATGGGGAAGTGCAGGACAGTACCCAGTGTTTTCTTAACTGTATTTTTTTCCTCCCTATGTTTGTGTGAATTGGGGTTGGGGGGGAAAGTGTGGTGCCACTTTGTGCTTTTCCTTTTTTCTAAACAAGCTTTCTGCATCTCTTTCGCTTTGTCCACGTCACTCTTTGCCCTCAGCGCCGGGATTTGAAGGCGCAGGCTCCTTTCCCAAGCAATGCAACCCTGCGAAGCCGAGCACCAGGCCGGGGCATAGCTTGTACCCATTATGAGAAAACCGGTGGGTACCCGGCCGGCGGCGGGAGTCGAACCCACCACCTCCCGAAGCCGAGGCGGGTGCTCTGCCACGAGACCACGGCTGCGGTTCGTCCCTTCGGGTAGGGTCGTCACCAGGTTGAACAACCCGGATGCTGCCCAGACTGCGGTGCAGGCCATCTCACCTCTCTTCAAAATGATTTCTGACGTCCGGCAGTTCGGCTGAGGAGGCTTTGTGTGCAGATCGTCTGATCAAGCCTGTATTATAGATTTGCTGAGGTGTTCCTCCTTTGGAAATCACTCGGTGAGCGCTCCTATTTCCCCGCACTTGGCACGCTCTGAGTGTCTAGTGAGGGGTGTCGATTCCCGAGTTAGTCCTTCGGAGGCGTGCTTGAGAAAAGTTGCTAACGTTTAGCTTTGGTTAAACATGGTAGGTTGCGTAAGCATCCATAGCGTTCCATTCGGGATCATCACCGGTTGTAGACGATTCGGTTTCGATAGAGGCGCGGTGCGCCCGTCTAGCAGCGTCTTGAGCGCGCCGCTTAGCAAGGCGCTGTTCGCGTTCTTCATCTGTGTCCGAAGCCCGTTGTCATTTCCTGGCTTCGGCAAGCCGACGTAGCCTCCCTTTCTGTTTTTCAGGCGGCATAACGATGGAGCCGGCAAGCGAGCGAACGCATCTTATACCCGCCGCCGCGGTGGCTCAGTGGCTATGGTGCTCGGCTGCTGGCCTGAAAGACGCGGGTTCGATCCCGGCCGCGGCGGCTGAATTTCTTTGCAGGAGAAATTCGAGGCCCGTGTACTGTGCGATGTCAGTGCACGTTAAAGAACCCCAGGTGGTCGAAATTTCCGGAGCCCTCCACTACGGCGTCTCTCATAGCCTTATAACCCTGTCACACTAGCAAATTTAATGTCATTCCAATCGATTGACATTAGCACCTAATGTCATTAATCGACTGCTACACGGGAACATGCAATGTCATTAGGTTCGAATGACATTCGCCATCGAATGAGTTAGGGGAACTCATTCGCATTCGATCTCGAACCGAATGCGAACTCTGGACACCAGATACGCAGCAGGAACAAGCGACGCGAAAAAATAATGTGCACACTGCCAAACCTAGTAAGTGCATTTATTTAGTTCTGCTAAAAAAAAGTTAATGTTGGTGTGAATCTGTTCACACCAGGCTGTCGTGGATAGCTATTACTCTCGATCTCAGCAGCCTACAGCAGCGGCCGAGCGCGAAGCAGCGTCTTTCCCGCGACCGTCGGTCATTTTGGGATGCGTGATTCTTGCTGGCTGGCGTGCCATGTTTGTTAAGCTCGAAGGTACTTAAAGACGTAACTGAGCAGTTCACCTTTTGGAAGTCATTTCCAAGCTCCGCGCGTGTCCGCGCGCCGCCATGTCAGCCATTTTGTTTGTTTACAATTATCGGATTTGTGGTTGACTTTGTACTTGGCTTGGCTTTTGATGGCTAAAGCGGTGCAGAATGGCCGCAAATAATAATAAATACGGCACACAAATGTTCTCACCCGCTTTTGAAACACTGCACAACAATTTCAAACATCTTTTATGCGCGCTGATGACGTTCGGTCGGACTATTGTTTTTTCTCTGATCGTCGATGCCATCATTTTCGAATGACATTACTTTTCTCCGTGTAGCACGGAAAGAGACCGAATGACATTCGATGCATCGAATGCCATTAGGTTCGAATGACATTAAATTTGCTAGTGTGACAGGGGTATTAGGGACGCTAAACCCCATAAACCAACCAACCAACCAGCACCTTATACCCCCTCTCCCTCGTTCTACAGCCTCCTCTCCACACTCCGCAGCTGGCGAGAGCGCGGCGAGGGCAGCGCCTCGCGCCGCCCTTCAAGATCAAACGTGCCTCGCGGCCGCCCCGACGCGAAGAGCTGAAACCGGTCGTAATATTGCTTTCGCAATAAAAATGTGGTAGTCCGACGTCAATCAAATTTAAATTAGGGAAATTGGTCGCACAGGGCAATAATTATAAGTTTCCAAGAACGCTCGATACGTGTAGATCGAGTAATAATGGCAAGCTGGATCGGTTCTTCCGATCGGTTACACTTCTGTAGGTTGAATAATCGGAGTGAACATATCTAATGGCGGGATTTTGAATAGTTTCTATGCTTTCAGAGAGGTATTCCTCATGTGAGTCCCAAATGGCGGCTGCATATTCTAATTTGGGGCGCATTATGTGCTGTAGGCTAGTAATTTTACATGTGCTGGGGCAAACTTCATTGAGCGTTGAAGAGTGCCAAGGGATCGGCTGGATGCTGCAGTGGTGTGGTTGATGTGTGTTGACCACGTAAGAGCGTCAGACAGGTGTAATCTGAGATATTTCTAAGCTTTAGTAGCATGTAAACGAGAACCACAGATACAGTAGCTATCTGGTATTAAGTTGGAGCGTCTATGGAAGTGCATGAACTTACACTTAGCAATATTTTAAACACATTTACCATTTTACACACCATATTTCTACACCTAGTAAGTCACGTTGTAAGCTAATACTGTCTTACAACATTACCAGTTATACAACAGGTCGGTAGTTATTGGAGTGTAATTCGTACGTGATCATCGAGGTATCGTGGTCCTGCCGTGCCCCTACAGTTACTGTTGAGCGTCATGACTGGCACTATTATTCAAATTTAAATATTTGAGATAAATACATATGTTTTGTTAGTGTGTTTTATGGGAGTTTGACGTCACAAAGGGACTCGGGTTATGACGGACGTCGAAATAAAGGGCTCCGGAAATTTCAACCACCGGTGGTTATTTAACGAGCTCTGACATCGCAGAATATACGGGCCGCTAGAATTTTTCTTAGATCAAAATTCGACCGCCGCGTAAATATATATGAATTATATAGGTTAATGGTTACGTGAGCAACATTCATATATAAATCATAAATAGATATGCATTACATATGAATATGGTTCACGTAACCGTTAGCATTAGAAGCGTGAGTAATGGTGTAACATCTTATCGTTCGCCATCAATTTTTCATCAACAAAGTGCAGGAAAATTGTTGTACAAGTACAGTGTAAATAAAAAATCGTTGTTTTTATTTATTTTTTTTGGTACACGGAGGTCCGCCCCACCCCCCCTTCCCCCCCTAAAGCCAATCGCTGGGACCGCCACTGACCATCCACAGACAAATGGCTTAGTGGAACGCCTTAACAGAACCCTGGCCGACATGCCCTCCATATATGTGGATGTGGAGAAAAAAAGGCCGGACCGTAACATTTCTGCTCGTAGTCCCGACACACCTGCGACCCGATATCGTGAGCGCTTGCCACACAAACCATCTGCCGGCCACCTGGGAACCAGTCGTACATTAGCAAGTATTCGACAGAGGTACTACTGGCCCAGATTACTTCTATCAGTGCGGACATACGTCAAAACCTGTCGCGACTGCCAACAAGACTCCATCCTTCAAACCCGCCGGATTTCTTCACCCCATAGCGCCTCCGAAGACACCTTTCCAACAAATAGGAATGGACCTACTCGGCCCTTTCCCGAAGTCATCCACTGGAAATTTGGATTGCTGTCGTGATCGGTTATTTGACGCGGTACGCTGAGACAACGGCACTTGCAAACGGAACTGCTGTCGAAGTAGCCACTTTTTTCTACACAACATCGTGCTGTGTCATGGCGCCGCTGCGGTTATCATTGCTGACCGTGGAGCAGCTTTCACGGCACGCTTGACTCAGGCAGTCCTAGATCTGACCTACAGCAGCCATAGGCGTACTACGGCGTACCACCCACAAAGGCGGTCCTAAGGGGCGACCGCCCACCCCCCCCCTCCCCCGCCCCTTCTTAAAGCCTTTGCACATTTTCCCGATTTCCCGAACGTCCGTTTTCGGGCTTTCACAGGGCGAGATGTCATTTTTGACGTAGAAATGGAAAGCTTTTTCGTCTGTGATGCGTCAAGTAGTCCCCTAATTTGTACGTTCGCCGTGTTAGCCGCTGCCTTATTTCACTGAGTTCTACGTTCTACAGGTTTATTTATTTATTTATTTATTTATTTATTTATTTATTTATTTATTTTAGTACCTCAGAGACCCCAAACAACGGGCATTACATGAGGGGTGGAGTGTGCAGAAATATCAACAAAAAACGAACATATTCTGTGCCATGGCAACATCAAGGTTCAAAATACAAATAAAACTGGTAAACAGCTCAGAAAATCAAAATGCAGAACGCTCAAATGCTTTCGAAAAGAAAGGAAAAACAAGACATTAATAAAAGACAGGAAGAAGCGCTTCAATAACGGATTAGAGAACAGTAAAAACCGCATAGTAAAACAAAGTGCAATAGGTCAACGTTAGAGAGGAAAGGTACACGAAAACCTAAAATGTGTTTAATGATTTAAGCTTATCTTTGAATGCAAGCTTATCTATTATTAGAGCGGCATTGGGAAGGCCGCTCCAATCTTTTGCTGTTCGGATGAAGAACGACTGGGCAAATGGTTGTGTTTCTGGGCAAGGGTATGACACCTGTTGACTTTTTGTGAAGAGTTGAAAACAGGGAGTAGACGCTTAAGGGAAATGAATAGTAGAAACGATGAAAAAGGGCTAAACTGGCTAGTTTTTGATGGTGCTTTAAAGGTGCACTGAAGAGGAATATGAACTCGTCTTCTTGCCGCTGAAAATCGACCTACACGTTCCCAGCATTCTTAGAAACTTCGATTTATTTCCCTCTGTTGCCTATTTCCCTAATTAAATCGAATTAACGGCCGGCTCCCGCTTTTTTTTTAATACCCCGCATACGATGGAAGGAGTCGACCAACGCATGGAATGCCTTTCTGGCAGTCGCGTGGCGACCTTGATTTCGCTGTTATTTTGTTTCTTTTAGGTTTCCGTGAACAAATAGGTCTAGTCAGAGACTACATAGCTGCAAATTAGGCCCACGGAAATAAAAATATGCGTGGACTCTTCGCTTTCGCCGATCACTACGTATCAATCCGCCGATAGCAGAGCGGTGATATGTTTTGCCGGGCTAGTAGCGTGTCCCACCAGGCATCGGGTCCAGGAGCACCGCCGCAGTGCCGAAGGAGGAAGGAACGTGGGCCGGGTGCTCCAAGGTCGTTCACCGCTTCGTCGTCTTCCTCGGCTGAGGCTCCTGGGTACTCGGAAGTGGCCCGTCAGGCCAGGTGGATTCCATATCTTGTTTCGAGGAAATGCCAAGGGCGAACACCTGCAGCGTCGTCACCTCGCTTCGGCCGCTGAGGCCCTTGAATACTCGGAAGTGTCCAGAAGGGCATGTTGTCGGTCTAGTCGTTTCCGGCCAGGTGGATTCCATATCTTGTTCGAAGGATATGCCCCAAAGGCGGACACCTGCTGCGGCGTCACCCCGCGGTTGACAAAAGAGCGAGGCGCGGTTGAACGGCAGACGCTTGGCAGACGCTCGTCTCCGCAGGTGGCAGCAGGCGATGAGACATGTCACCCTGACAGATGCACACACACAAAGTCGCAGGGTCAATACTGCTGCCTTGGGTGCAGTTTAAGGGGAACTCCTGAAAACACGTTGTGGCAGTTAGGCAGAAGTGGTGGTACGTGGAATCCAAGAGTCGAATGCGTCCCTCGTGTTCGGTTCCACCGTCAGGAGGTTGCATGGGAGCGCGTGCATGAAGAAAGACCACTTTCGCAGAAACACGCACTGCATCTGGGCATGGCCTAAGTGGAGACAGGTGTGACGGGAACACACAAAGAGAGATGGGGTGGGGGGGGGGGGGTAGAAACATAACAGCGGCAAGCCGCCACGGGACTGGCTGAAAGGTTGGTCGGCTCCTCCCACCGTTTGGTGGGAATTAAAAAAAAATTGGCAGAGGCTTAGCTTGATTAAGCCCGGAAGGTTGCGAAAGCAAATTACGAGCAAGTTTAGCGACTACAGTAGTGAAAGGCGAAAGCCTGAGTGCTGCACGGAACGCCGGAATTAGCTTAAAGTGCTATTGAGGTGTCCACTAAACCACAGAGTTGGTAAGGCGCCTTTCCTTTCCTCCAAATCAACGCAGTGTACAACTCTGTCTATGTCTGAGCGCATCAATGAACGCCACAACAGAGGTCAAGTTAAAGGTCAAACGTGGAACCGCCGGGACGACGCTGAAGGCTCAAAATCTAGCGCAGTATTGCTTTCGCAGTAAAAATAAATGTAATGTCAAGCACCAGAGCATGTTCACCAAATGCACAACCGATGTTTTTTACTCGCTTCCACTGTCCTGTCGCAAGGCCTACATGGGTCAAACAGGTCAATGCGTCAACGACCGTATGAGGCAGCACCGCACTTCGCTACAGCCAGGCAACACAGCAAATCTGCCAAGACATTGCAGCCACTGCAAAGACTGCACCCTTCTGTTCCAAAATGTCAGAATCATCGGCCGCGGCAAAACGCAGACAGAACGAGAAATCTTGGAAGCCTTCAAAATGAAGCCGTTAGGTTCTGGATGCGTCAGCGACAGCTCTGTCAGGTTCACGGCAAAAGAGTACAGTTTCATGAATGGGACATAGGTTGCCACATGCTATCTTTCAACGCTTGATCAATTTTGTTCTTGTTGTTTTGATCTCGCGCATGTGCACCCTGTTCTGTTGTTGGCGATAAATGTAGAATATTTCAGTTGTGTTTTCAGCGTTGTCCTGTGTACTTCTCCTGCTTGTGAACGCGTCCTTTCCGCTGGTTTCCCACTTACAATGCACCAACTGGCCCAACAAGCTACGCTTCTTGAATACTTGGCTGATTGTTTGTCAGTTTTAGTCTCCCTTGAAACTTCACAAAAGATTTTTTGAGCCGTTTCCTGCGATTTTTTGTCTCATCTGCTTTAAAAGAGGTCCGTTTTGTTTGTTTTCCTGGCCTTGCAGGTATTCATTAAACGAGGTTGCTGATTACTTAGCAAGGTCAGCTCTTGGCGGGTCAGTGACACATCCCGTCCCGAATTTCAGTCTGCTGGTGATTTCCAGGTTTCAGTGCTTGTAAGGCTGTGTAAGGTATCAATGACGCGGTTGCGATGCACTATTCCCAGTTGAAATTTGTATCTGTGCAGTTGTGTGTGGTCACCAACAAACTTATGTGGCTGATGAGGGGACGTTGAATCTTAAGACCATTTCCTCCTATATTGTCAAATGTTCGCACTTCAGAGAAAGATTTACCTGGAGGTCCCTCTCTCTAGGTTTGGGCTCCTGTTATCGCTGCCAGTGTTATTATCGTTCGTTGCGAGCTCAAAAGGATTTGCTTGGGTGCAATTTGTGGGGTTCTCCATGATTACATAATTGCAACTGGTAGGTCTATTTGCTAACTCTTTCAAAATTCTTGAAGCTTTTCTTTTTTTTCTTCAAAATATTTTTTGTTATTTAACTTTAAATAATCTTCTGTCGTTTTTCATCGATAATTTTTCAAAATTCCCGCTTGGCTCTGATATTTTTGTCGTAATCGCCTACGCAAATTTCCTTGTTTATTACACTACACCGTGGCCAATCTCCCCATGTGGGTATGTGCCACGTCTTGAAAGGAAGAAGAAGAAGAAGAGGATGTGCCATGGTTTAAGAGGAAGAAGAAAACTGCCTTTCGAGGTTAGGACTCCCTTTGTCTCTACCAGTTCTGCTCTAGTTTGGTGCGAGCGCCACGGGATTCTCGTTAAGCACTATTTGCGGCTACCTTCATGATTACATTATTGCAAGTGGTCGCTTACCGTGTTAACTCCATATAAAATTCCACCGCATGTCCCAAAAGCGTAATTTATTTTATTCTTCGCATATCTAATTTGTTTATTTTATTTTAAAATTTCACCAATTAATATATTTTCTAATTTCAGTCATTCTACCATTCTACTTAGTTTTTTTTTCCGCACATATACTACGTTGGCATTCACCACCGTACGTTGGCCAATCCCCCCGCGTGGGTATGTATCATGATTACTGTGGAGAAGAAGAAGAAGAAGAATGTGATTGTTTGCGTGTTCTTCCCTTTGCAGGGCTTTTGCCGTTGGTCTTGGGGCGGCTGTCGACGTCTTCTCCTGGTCAGGGGAACTCCCTGTGGTAGGCCAGCCTTCCCCTGGGCGCCTTTTTCCGAGGTGACATCGCAAGGCCCCCCCGCCAAGCTCCGAATCGCGGGTGAACATGGATTCAAGGAGGAACTCCGGTACCCCGAAGACAGCAAGCGGCGTCGTTCCCGGGCCAGCGGTCACACTGCTACGACAATCACCGAAAGGCGGGTCAGCGTCGGCAGACTGCTCTGACGATAAAAGCATGCCATCATTCGTGCTGAAAAGCACGCTTTCACCAGAGGCCCCGGTGTTCGTACCAAGGCATTTCAGAGTCCCTCTGCCACAGGAAGTTGCAGAGCCCTGCCCACCCTATCCACCTTCACCACAGTCACAGGACGCGAACCAGTATGCAATGCTGGAGCTCATGAGCTTCATTGACGACGTCACGCTGTGTCCTGCTGAGTTCGACTCCAAAATAGAAGACGTCACAAGCATATTGAGTGGCATTACCGACGCTGGCGGTCTCTGTCAGGTGGTCGACACTATCTTCCAACAGGGACTGAAAGAGGCTAACTTCAGGTATAGCGCGGCACGCCTGTGCAACCATCTTGGGAGCAACCTTCACATTCGAGGCGTGGAGGAGGACTTTACAAACATGCTTCTAGACCGGTGTCACAAAGAGTGCGTCAAGCGAAACGACTTGGGGTCCGGTGATTTTGACGACGCCTACCTGCGCGGGTTGCTGCTGTTCATTGCTGAACTGTTCTCTCAGATGGTGTTTCTGCGGAAGGCCCACTCCTACAAGGTGAAGCACCTGGCCGCCTCCATTCCCAACATGATGCACGCGCTTCTGCAGTCGCTCACCAAGGAGAACATCAAATGCACCATCCAGGTGCTGAAACTTACTGGCGCCTGCCTGGAGGACTATGAGAAGGTGGGCTCACCCGAAACCGACTGTTGTGCCCTCGACAGTGTGTTTGAGAAGCTCTGCGAGATCTCTCACAAGAAGGACATTGACCCGACCGCGGCGCTGATGGTCAAGAATGTCCTCGAACTTCGTGAGAGGAACTGGGGCCGCTCTTCGTCGTCTTCGAGCACCGCATCGGCTGGCCAGGCGGATGACAGCCTTCCCATTACTTGTGGTCCCGACGGCGTGCCGGTCTCCAGTGAAGAGGAGAGGTTTATCCAAGAGGTCCTCCTCACAGAACGGATGGGGAACATCGAAATGTCTGATGGAAGCGGTTACGCCAACAACTGCTGCAATGACGACATGGACGATGAGATTGCGGCAGCCTACGAAGAATTCCTCAAGGAATCGGGACAGTGAAGCTCTCTCCATCTCGGCAAGAGAGGGGACCAGAGTGGGTTGGCCGAGAGGTGCGAAGAGGGGAAAGTGCAGGACAGTACCCAGTGTTTTCTTAACTGTATTTTTTTCCTCCCTATGTTTGTGTGAATTGGGGTTGGGGGGGAAAGTGTGGTGCCACTTTGTGCTTTTCCTTTTTTCTAAACAAGCTTTCTGCATCTCTTTCGCTTTGTCCACGTGACTCTTTGCCCACAGCGCCGGGATTTGAAGGCGCAGGCTCCTTTCCCAAGCAATGCAACCCTGCGAAGCCGAGCACCAGGCCGGGGCATAGCTTGTACCCATTATGAGAAAACCGGTGGGTACCCGGCCGGCGGCGGGAGTCGAACCCACCACCTCCCGAAGCCGAGGCGGGTGCTCTGCCACGAGACCACGGCTGCGGTTCGTCCCTTCGGGTAGGGTCGTCACCAGGTTGAACAACCCGGATGCTGCCCAGACTGCGGTGCAGGCCATCTCACCTCTCTTCAAAATGATTTCTGACGTCCGGCAGTTCGGCTGAGGAGGCTTTGTGTGCAGATCGTCTGATCAAGCCTGTATTATAGATTTGCTGAGGTGTTCCTCCTTTGGAAATCACTCGGTGAGCGCTCCTATTTCCCCGCACTTGGCACGCTCTGAGTGTCTAGTGAGGGGTGTCGATTCCCGAGTTAGTCCTTCGGAGGCGTGCTTGAGAAAAGTTGCTAAGGTTTAGCTTTGGTTAAACATGGTAGGTTGCGTAAGCATCCATAGCGTTCCATTCGGGATCATCACCGGTTGTAGACGATTCGGTTTCGATAGAGGCGCGGTGCGCCCGTCTAGCAGCGTCTTGAGCGCGCCGCTTAGCAAGGCGCTGTTCGCGTTCTTCATCTGTGTCCGAAGCCCGTTGTCATTTCCTGGCTTCGGCAAGCCGACGTAGCCTCCCTTTCTGTTTTTCAGGCGGCATAACGATGGAGCCGGCAAGCGAGCGAACGCATCTTATACCCGCCGCCGCGGTGGCTCAGTGGCTATGGTGCTCGGCTGCTGGCCTGAAAGACGCGGGTTCGATCCCGGCCGCGGCGGCTGAATTTCTTTGCAGGAGAAATTCGAGGCCCGTGTACTGTGCGATGTCAGTGCACGTTAAAGAACCCCAGGTGGTCGAAATTTCCGGAGCCCTCCACTACGGCGTCTCTCATAGCCTTATAACCCTGTCACACTAGCAAATTTAATGTCATTCCAATCGATTGACATTAGCACCTAATGTCATTAATCGACTGCTACACGGGAACATGCAATGTCATTAGGTTCGAATGACATTCGCCATCGAATGAGTTAGGGGAACTCATTCGCATTCGATCTCGAACCGAATGCGAACTCTGGACACCAGATACGCAGCAGGAACAAGCGACGCGAAAAAATAATGTGCACACTGCCAAACCTAGAAAGTGCATTTATTTAGTTCTGCTAAAAAAAAGTTAATGTTGGTGTGAATCTGTTCACACCAGGCTGTCGTGGATAGCTATTACTCTCGATCTCAGCAGCCTACAGCAGCGGCCGAGCGCGAAGCAGCGTCTTTCCCGCGACCGTCGGTCATTTTGGGATGCGTGATTCTTGCTGGCTGGCGTGCCATGTTTGTTAAGCTCGAAGGTACTTAAAGACGTAACTGAGCAGTTCACCTTTTGGAAGTCATTTCCAAGCTCCGCGCGTGTCCGCGCGCCGCCATGTCAGCCATTTTGTTTGTTTACATTTATCGGATTTGTGGTTGACTTTGTACTTGGCTTGGCTTTTGATGGCTAAAGCGGTGCAGAATGGCCGCAAATAATAATAAATACGGCCCACAAATGTTCTCACCCGCTTTTGAAACACTGCACAACAATTTCAAACATCTTTTATGCGCGCTGATGACGTTCGGTCGGACTATTGTTTTTTCTCTGATCGTCGATGCCATCATTTTCGAATGACATTACTTTTCTCCGTGTAGCACCGAAAGAGACCGAATGACATTCGATGCATCGAATGCCATTAGGTTCGAATGACATTAAATTTGCTAGTGTGACAGGGGTATTAGGGACGCTAAACCCCATAAACCAACCAACCAACCAGCACCTTATACCCCCTCTCCCTCGTTCTACAGCCTCCTCTCCACACTCCGCAGCTGGCGAGAGCGCGGCGAGGGCAGCGCCTCGCGCCGCCCTTCAAGATCAAACGTGCCTCGCGGCCGCCCCGACGCGAAGAGCTGAAACCGGTCGTAATATTGCTTTCGCAATAAAAATGTGGTAGTCCGACGTCAATCAAATTTAAATTAGGGAAATTGGTCGCACAGGGCAATAATTATAAGTTTCCAAGAACGCTCGATACGTGTAGATCGAGTAATAATGGCAAGCTGGATCGGTTCTTCCGATCGGTTACACTTCTGTAGGATGAATAATCGGAGTGAACATATCTAATGGCGGGATTTTGAATAGTTTCTATGCTTTCAGAGAGGTATTCCTCATGTGAGTCCCAAATGGCGGCTGCATATTCTAATTTGGGGCGCATTATGTGCTGTAGGCTAGTAATTTTACATGTGCTGGGGCAAACTTCATTGAGCGTTGAAGAGTGCCAAGGGATCGGCTGGATGCTGCAGTGGTGTGGTTGATGTGTGTTGACCACGTAAGAGCGTCAGACAGGTGTAATCTGAGATATTTCTAAGCTTTAGTAGCATGTAAACGAGAACCACAGATACAGTAGCTATCTGGTATTAAGTTGGAGCGTCTATGGAAGTGCATGAACTTACACTTAGCAATATTTTAAACACATTTACCATTTTACACACCATATTTCTACACCTAGTAAGTCACGTTGTAAGCTAATACTGTCTTACAACATTACCAGTTATACAACAGGTCGGTAGTTATTGGAGTGCAATTCGTACGTGATCATCGAGGTATCGTGGTCCTGCCGTGCCCCTACAGTTACTGTTGAGCGTCATGACTGGCACTATTATTCAAATTTAAATATTTGAGATAAATACATATGTTTTGTTAGTGTGTTTTATGGGAGTTTGACGTCACAAAGGGACTCGGGTTATGACGGACGTCGAAATAAAGGGCTCCGGAAATTTCAACCACCGGTGGTTATTTAACGAGCTCTGACATCGCAGAGTATACGGGCCGCTAGAATTTTTCTTAGATCAAAATTCGACCGCCGCGTAAATATATATGAATTATATAGGTTAATGGTTACGTGAGCAACATTCATATATAAATCATAAATAGATATGCATTACATATGAATATTGTTCACGTAACCGTTAGCATTAGAAGCGTGAGTAATGGTGTAACATCTTATCGTTCGCCATCAATTTTTCATCAACAAAGTGCAGGAAAATTGTTGTACAAGTACAGTGTAAATAAAAAATCGTTGTTTTTATTTATTTTTTTTGGTACACGGAGGTCCGCCCCACCCCCCCTTCCCCCCCTAAAGCCAATCGCTGGGACCGCCACTGACCATCCACAGACAAATGGCTTAGTGGAACGCCTTAACAGAACCCTGGCCGACATGCCCTCCATATATGTGGATGTGGAGAAAAAAAGGCCGGACCGTAACATTTCTGCTCGTAGTCCCGACACACCTGCGACCCGATATCGTGAGCGCTTGCCACACAAACCATCTGCCGGCCACCTGGGAACCAGTCGTACATTAGCAAGTATTCGACAGAGGTACTACTGGCCCAGATTACTTCTATCAGTGCGGACATACGTCAAAACCTGTCGCGACTGCCAACAAGACTCCATCCTTCAAACCCGCCGGATTTCTTCACCCCATAGCGCCTCCGAAGACACCTTTCCAACAAATAGGAATGGACCTACTCGGCCCTTTCCCGAAGTCATCCACTGGAAATTTGGATTGCTGTCGTGATCGGTTATTTGACGCGGTACGCTGAGACAACGGCACTTGCAAACGGAACTGCTGTCGAAGTAGCCACTTTTTTCTACACAACATCGTGCTGTGTCATGGCGCCGCTGCGGTTATCATTGCTGACCGTGGAGCTGCTTTCACGGCACGCTTGACTCAGGCAGTCCTAGATCTGACCTACAGCAGCCATAGGCGTACTACGGCGTACCACCCACAAAGGCGGTCCTAAGGGGCGACCGCCCCCCCCCCCCTCCCCCGCCCCTTCTTAAAGCCTTTGCACATTTTCCCGATTTCCCGAACGTCCGTTTTCGGGCTTTCACAGGGCGAGATGTCATTTTTGACGTAGAAATGGAAAGCTTTTTCGTCTGTGATCCGTCAAGTAGTCCCCTAATTTGAACGTTCGCCGTGTTAGCCGCTGCCTTATTTCACTGAGTTCTACGTTCTACAGGTTTGTTTATTTATTTATTTATTTATTTATTTATTTATTTATTTTAGTACCTCAGAGACCCCAAACAACGGGCATTACATGAGGGGTGGAGTGTGCAGAAATATCAACAAAAAACGAACATATTCTGTGCCATGGCAACATCAAGGTTCAAAATACAAATAAAACTGGTAAACAGCTCAGAAAATCAAAATGCAGAACGCTCAAATGCTTTCGAAAAGAAAGGAAAAACAAGACATTAATAAAAGACAGGAAGAAGCGCTTCAATAACGGATTAGAGAACAGTAAAAACCGCATAGTAAAACAAAGTGCAATAGGTCAACGTTAGAGAGGAAAGGTACACGAAAACCTAAAATGTGTTTAATGATTTAAGCTTATCTTTGAATGCAAGCTTATCTATTATTAGAGCGGCATTGGGAAGGCCGCTCCAATCTTTTGCTGTTCGGATGAAGAACGACTGGGCAAATGGTTGTGTTTTTGGGCAAGGGTATGACACCTGTTGACTTTTTGTGAAGAGTTGAAAACAGGGAGTAGACGCTTAAGGGAAATGAATAGTAGAAACGATGAAAAAGGGCTAAACTGGCTAGTTTTTGATGGTGCTTTAAAGGTGCACTGAAGAGGAATATGAACTCGTCTTCTTGCCGCTGAAAATCGACCTACACGTTCCCAGCATTCTTAGAAACTTCGATTTATTTCCCTCTGTTGCCTATTTCCCTAATTAAATCGAATTAACGGCCGGCTCCCGCTTTTTTTTTAATACCCCGCATACGATGGAAGGAGTCGACCAACGCATGGAATGCCTTTCTGGCAGTCGCGTGGCGACCTTGATTTCGCTGTTATTTTGTTTCTTTTAGGTTTCCGTGAACAAATAGGTCTAGTCAGAGACTACATAGCTGCAAATTAGGCCCACGGAAATAAAAATATGCGTGGACTCTTCGCTTTCGCCGATCACTACGTATCACTCCGCCGATAGCAGAGCGGTGATATGTTTTGCCGGGCTAGTAGCGTGTCCCACCAGGCATCGGGTCCAGGAGCACCGCCGCAGTGCCGAAGGAGGAAGGAACGTGGGCCGGGTGCTCCAAGGTCGTTCACCGCTTCGTCGTCTTCCTCGGCTGAGGCCCCTGGGTACTCGGAAGTGGCCCGTCAGGCCAGGTGGATTCCATATCTTGTTTCGAGGAAACGCCAAGGGCGAACACCTGCAGCGTCGTCACCTCGCTTCAGCCGCTGAGGCCCTTGAATACTCGGAAGTGTCCAGAAGGGCATGTTGTCGGTCTAGTCGTTTCCGGCCAGGTGGATTCCATATCTTGTTCCAAGGAAATGCCCCAAAGGCGGACACCTGCTGCGGCATCACCCCGCGGTTGACAAAAGAGCGAGGCGCGGTTGAACGGCAGACGCTTGGCAGACGCTCGTCTCCGCAGGTGGCAGCAGGCGATGAGACATGTCACCCTGACAGATGCACACACACAAAGTCGCAGGGTCAATACTGCTGCCTTGGGTGCCGTTTAAGGGGAACTCCGGAAAACACGTCGTGGCAGTTAGGCAGAAGTGGTGGTACGTGGAATCCAAGAGTCGAATGCGTCCCTCGTGTTCGGTTCCACCTGTCAGGAGGTTGCATGGGAGCGCGTGCATGAAGAAAGACCACTTTCGCAGAAACACGCACTGCATCTGGGCATGGCCTAAGTGGAGACAGGTGTGACGGGAACACACAAAGAGAGTTGGGGTGGGGGGGGGTAGAAACACAACAGCGGCAAGCCGCCACGGGACTGGCTGAAAGGTTGGTCGGCTCCTCCCACCGTTTGGTGGGAATTAAAAAAAAATTGGCAGAGGCTTAGCTTGGTTAAGCCCGGAAGGTTGCGAAAGCAAATTACGAGCAAGTTTAGCGACTACAGTAGTGAAAGGCGAAAGCCTGAGTGCTGCACGGAACGCCGGAATTAGCTTAAAGTGCTATTGAGGTGTCCACTAAACCACAGAGTTGGTAAGGCGCCTTTCCTTTCCTCCAAATCAACGCAGTGTACAACTCTGTCTATGTCTGAGCGCATCAATGAACGCCACAACAGAGGTCAAGTTAAAGGTCAAACGTGGAACCGCCGGGACGACGCTGAAGGCTCAAAATCTAGCGCAGTATTGCTTTCGCAGTAAAAATAAATGTAATGTCAAGCACCAGAGCATGTTCACCAAATGCACAACCGATGTTTTTTACTCGCTTCCACTGTCCTGTCGCAAGGCCTACATAGGTCAAACAGGTCAATGCGTCAACGACCGTATGAGGCAGCACCGCACTTCGCTACAGCCAGGCAACACAGCAAATCTGCCAAGACATTGCAGCCACTGCAAAGACTGCACCCTTCTGTTCCAAAATGTCAGAATCATCGGCCGCGGCAAAACGCAGACAGAACGAGAAATCTTGGAAGCCTTCAAAATGAAGCAGTTAGGTTCTGGATGCGTCAGCGACAGCTCTGTCAGGTTCACGGCAAAAGAGTACAGTTTCATGAATGGGACATAGGTTGCCACATGCTATCTTTCAACGCTTGATCAATTTTGTTCTTGTTGTTTTGATCTCGCGCATGTGCACCCTGTTCTGTTGTTGGCGATAAATGTAGAATATTTCAGTTGTGTTTTCAGCGTTGTCCTGTGTACTTCTCCTGCTTGTGAACGCGTCCTTTCCGCTGGTTTCCCACTTACAATGCACCAACTGGCCCAACAAGCTACGCTTCTTGAATACTTGGCTGATTGTTTGTCAGTTTTAGTCTCCCTTGAAACTTCACAAAAGATTTTTTGAGCCGTTTCCTGCGATTTTTTGTCTCATCTGCTTTAAAAGAGGTCCGTTTTGTTTGTTTTCCTGGCTTTGCAGGTATTCATTAAACGAGGTTGCTGATTACTTAGCAAGGTCAGCTCTTGGCGGGTCAGTGACACATCCCGTCCCGAATTTCAGTCTGCTGGTGATTTCCAGGTTTCAGTGCTTGTAAGGCTGTGTAAGGTATCAATGACGCGGTTGTGATGCACTATTCCCAGTTGAAATTTGTATCTGTGCAGTTGTGTGTGGTCACCAACAAACTTATGTGGCTGATGAGGGGACGTTGAATCTTAAGACCATTTCCTCCTATATTCTCAAATGTTCGCACTTCAGAGAAAGATTTACCTGGAGGTCCCTCTCTCTAGGTTTGGGCTCCTGTTATCGCTGCCAGTGTTATTATCGTTCGTTGCGAGCTCAAAAGGATTTGCTTGGGTGCAGTTTGTGGGGTTCTCCATGATTACATAATTGCTACTGGTAGGTCTATTTGCTAACTCTTTCAAAATTCTTGAAGCTTTTCTTTTTTTTCTTCAAAATATTTTTTGTTATTTAACTTTAAATAATCTTCTGTCGTTTTTCATCGATACATTTTTCAAAATTCCCGCTTGGCTCTGATATTTTTGTCGTAATCGCCTACGCAAATTTCCTTGTTTATTACACTACACCGTGGCCAATCTCCCCATGTGGGTATGTGCCACGTCTTGAAAGGAAGAAGAAGAAGAAGAGGATGTGCCATGGTTTAAGAGGAAGAAGAAGAAAACTGCCTTTCGAGGTTAGGACTCCCTTTGTCTCTACCAGTTCTGCTCTAGTTTGGTGCGAGCGCCACGGGATTCTCGTTAAGCACTATTTGCGGCTACCTTCATGATTACATTATTGCAAGTGGTCGCTTACCGTGTTAACTCCATATAAAATTCCACCGCATGTCCCAAAAGCGTAATTTATTTTATTCTTCGCATATCTAATTTGTTTATTTTATTTTAAAATTTCACCAATTAATATATTTTCTAATTTCAGTCATTCTACCATTCTACTTAGTTTTTTTTTCCGCACATATACTACGTTGGCATTCACCACCGTACGTTGGCCAATCCCCCCGCGTGGGTATGTATCATGATTACTGTGGAGAAGAAGAAGAAGAAGAAGAATGTGATTGTTTGCGTGTTCTTCCCTTTGCAGGGCTTTTGCCGTTGGTCTTCGGGCGGCTGTCGACGTCTTCTCCTGGTCAGGGGAACTCCCTGTGGTAGGCCAGCCTTCCCCTGGGCGCCTTTTTCCGAGGTGACATCGCAAGGCCCCCCCGCCAAGCTCCGAATCGCGGGTGAACATGGATTCAAGGAGGAACTCCGGTACCCCGAAGACAGCAAGCGGCGTCGTTCCCGGGCCAGCGGTCACACTGCTACGACAATCACCGAAAGGCGGGTCAGCGTCGGCAGACTGCTCTGACGATAAAAGCATGCCATCATTCGTGCTGAAAAGCACGCTTTCACCAGAGGCCCCGGTGTTCGTACCAAGGCATTTCAGAGTCCCTCTGCCACAGGAAGTTGCAGAGCCCTGCCCACCCTATCCACCTTCACCACAGTCACAGGACGCGAACCAGTATGCAATGCTGGAGCTCATGAGCTTCATTGACGACGTCACGCTGTGTCCTGCTGAGTTCGACTCCAAAATAGAAGACGTCACAAGCATATTGAGTGGCATTACCGACGCTGGCGGTCTCTGTCAGGTGGTCGACACTATCTTCCAACAGGGACTGAAAGAGGCTAACTTCAGGTATAGCGCGGCACGCCTGTGCAACCATCTTGGGAGCAACCTTCACATTCGAGGCGTGGAGGAGGACTTTACAAACATGCTTCTAGACCGGTGTCACAAAGAGTGCGTCAAGCGAAACGACTTGGGGTCCGGTGATTTTGACGACGCCTACCTGCGCGGGTTGCTGCTGTTCATTGCTGAACTGTTCTCTCAGATGGTGTTTCTGCGGAAGGCCCACTCCTACAAGGTGAAGCACCTGGCCGCCTCCATTCCCAACATGATGCACGCGCTTCTGCAGTCGCTCACCAAGGAGAACATCAAATGCACCATCCAGGTGCTGAAACTTACTGGCGCCTGCCTGGAGGACTATGAGAAGGTGGGCTCACCCGAAACCGACTGTTGTGCCCTCGACAGTGTGTTTGAGAAGCTCTGCGAGATCTCTCACAAGAAGGACATTGACCCGACCGCGGCGCTGATGGTCAAGAATGTCCTCGAACTTCGTGAGAGGAACTGGGGCCGCTCTTCGTCGTCTTCGAGCACCGCATCGGCTGGCCAGGCGGATGACAGCCTTCCCATTACTTGTGGTCCCGACGGCGTGCCGGTCTCCAGTGAAGAGGAGAGGTTTATCCAAGAGGTCCTCCTCACAGAACGGATGGGGAACATCGAAATGTCTGATGGAAGCGGTTACGCCAACAACTGCTGCAATGACGACATGGACGATGAGATTGCGGCAGCCTACGAAGAATTCCTCAAGAAATCGGGACAGTGAAGCTCTCTCCATCTCGGCAAGAGAGGGGACCAGAGTGGGTTGGCCGAGAGGTGCGAAGATGGGGAAGTGCAGGACAGTACCCAGTGTTTTCTTAACTGTATTTTTTTCCTCCCTATGTTTGTGTGAATTGGGGTTGGGGGGGAAAGTGTGGTGCCACTTTGTGCTTTTCCTTTTTTCTAAACAAGCTTTCTGCATCTCTTTCGCTTTGTCCACGTGACTCTTTGCCCTCAGCGCCGGGATTTGAAGGCGCAGGCTCCTTTCCCAAGCAATGCAACCCTGCGAAGCCGAGCACCAGGCCGGGGCATAGCTTGTACCCATTATGAGAAAACCGGTGGGTACCCGGCCGGCGGCGGGAGTCGAACCCACCACCTCCCGAAGCCGAGGCGGGTGCTCTGCCACGAGACCACGGCTGCGGTTCGTCCCTTCGGGTAGGGTCGTCACCAGGTTGAACAACCCGGATGCTGCCCAGACTGCGGTGCAGGCCATCTCACCTCTCTTCAAAATGATTTCTGACGTCCGGCAGTTCGGCTGAGGAGGCTTTGTGTGCAGATCGTCTGATCAAGCCTGTATTATAGATTTGCTGAGGTGTTCCTCCTTTGGAAATCACTCGGTGAGCGCTCCTATTTCCCCGCACTTGGCACGCTCTGAGTGTCTAGTGAGGGGTGTCGATTCCCGAGTTAGTCCTTCGGAGGCGTGCTTGAGAAAAGTTGCTAACGTTTAGCTTTGGTTAAACATGGTAGGTTGCGTAAGCATCCATAGCGTTCCATTCGGGATCATCACCGGTTGTAGACGATTCGGTTTCGATAGAGGCGCGGTGCGCCCGTCTAGCAGCGTCTTGAGCGCGCCGCTTAGCAAGGCGCTGTTCGCGTTCTTCATCTGTGTCCGAAGCCCGTTGTCATTTCCTGGCTTCGGCAAGCCGACGTAGCCTCCCTTTCTGTTTTTCAGGCGGCATAACGATGGAGCCGGCAAGCGAGCGAACGCATCTTATACCCGCCGCCGCGGTGGCTCAGTGGCTATGGTGCTCGGCTGCTGGCCTGAAAGACGCGGGTTCGATCCCGGCCGCGGCGGCTGAATTTCTTTGCAGGAGAAATTCGAGGCCCGTGTACTGTGCGATGTCAGTGCACGTTAAAGAACCCCAGGTGGTCGAAATTTCCGGAGCCCTCCACTACGGCGTCTCTCATAGCCTTATAACCCTGTCACACTAGCAAATTTAATGTCATTCCAATCGATTGACATTAGCACCTAATGTCATTAATCGACTGCTACACGGGAACATGCAATGTCATTAGGTTCGAATGACATTCGCCATCGAATGAGTTAGGGGAACTCATTCGCATTCGATCTCGAACCGAATGCGAACTCTGGACACCAGATACGCAGCAGGAACAAGCGACGCGAAAAAATAATGTGCACACTGCCAAACCTAGTAAGTGCATTTATTTAGTTCTGCTAAAAAAAAGTTAATGTTGGTGTGAATCTGTTCACACCAGGCTGTCGTGGATAGCTATTACTCTCGATCTCAGCAGCCTACAGCAGCGGCCGAGCGCGAAGCAGCGTCTTTCCCGCGACCGTCGGTCATTTTGGGATGCGTGATTCTTGCTGGCTGGCGTGCCATGTTTGTTAAGCTCGAAGGTACTTAAAGACGTAACTGAGCAGTTCACCTTTTGGAAGTCATTTCCAAGCTCCGCGCGTGTCCGCGCGCCGCCATGTCAGCCATTTTGTTTGTTTACAATTATCGGATTTGTGGTTGACTTTGTACTTGGCTTGGCTTTTGATGGCTAAAGCGGTGCAGAATGGCCGCAAATAATAATAAATACGGCACACAAATGTTCTCACCCGCTTTTGAAACACTGCACAACAATTTCAAACATCTTTTATGCGCGCTGATGACGTTCGGTCGGACTATTGTTTTTTCTCTGATCGTCGATGCCATCATTTTCGAATGACATTACTTTTCTCCGTGTAGCACGGAAAGAGACCGAATGACATTCGATGCATCGAATGCCATTAGGTTCGAATGACATTAAATTTGCTAGTGTGACAGGGGTATTAGGGACGCTAAACCCCATAAACCAACCAACCAACCAGCACCTTATACCCCCTCTCCCTCGTTCTACAGCCTCCTCTCCACACTCCGCAGCTGGCGAGAGCGCGGCGAGGGCAGCGCCTCGCGCCGCCCTTCAAGATCAAACGTGCCTCGCGGCCGCCCCGACGCGAAGAGCTGAAACCGGTCGTAATATTGCTTTCGCAATAAAAATGTGGTAGTCCGACGTCAATCAAATTTAAATTAGGGAAATTGGTCGCACAGGGCAATAATTATAAGTTTCCAAGAACGCTCGATACGTGTAGATCGAGTAATAATGGCAAGCTGGATCGGTTCTTCCGATCGGTTACACTTCTGTAGGTTGAATAATCGGAGTGAACATATCTAATGGCGGGATTTTGAATAGTTTCTATGCTTTCAGAGAGGTATTCCTCATGTGAGTCCCAAATGGCGGCTGCATATTCTAATTTGGGGCGCATTATGTGCTGTAGGCTAGTAATTTTACATGTGCTGGGGCAAACTTCATTGAGCGTTGAAGAGTGCCAAGGGATCGGCTGGATGCTGCAGTGGTGTGGTTGATGTGTGTTGACCACGTAAGAGCGTCAGACAGGTGTAATCTGAGATATTTCTAAGCTTTAGTAGCATGTAAACGAGAACCACAGATACAGTAGCTATCTGGTATTAAGTTGGAGCGTCTATGGAAGTGCATGAACTTACACTTAGCAATATTTTAAACACATTTACCATTTTACACACCATATTTCTACACCTAGTAAGTCACGTTGTAAGCTAATACTGTCTTACAACATTACCAGTTATACAACAGGTCGGTAGTTATTGGAGTGTAATTCGTACGTGATCATCGAGGTATCGTGGTCCTGCCGTGCCCCTACAGTTACTGTTGAGCGTCATGACTGGCACTATTATTCAAATTTAAATATTTGAGATAAATACATATGTTTTGTTAGTGTGTTTTATGGGAGTTTGACGTCACAAAGGGACTCGGGTTATGACGGACGTCGAAATAAAGGGCTCCGGAAATTTCAACCACCGGTGGTTATTTAACGAGCTCTGACATCGCAGAATATACGGGCCGCTAGAATTTTTCTTAGATCAAAATTCGACCGCCGCGTAAATATATATGAATTATATAGGTTAATGGTTACGTGAGCAACATTCATATATAAATCATAAATAGATATGCATTACATATGAATATGGTTCACGTAACCGTTAGCATTAGAAGCGTGAGTAATGGTGTAACATCTTATCGTTCGCCATCAATTTTTCATCAACAAAGTGCAGGAAAATTGTTGTACAGTGTAAATAAAAAATCGTTGTTTTTATTTATTTTTTTTGGTACACGGAGGTCCGCCCCACCCCCCCTTCCCCCCCTAAAGCCAATCGCTGGGACCGCCACTGACCACCCACAGACAAATGGCTTAGTGGAACGCCTTAACAGAACCCTGGCCGACATGCCCTCCATATATGTGGATGTGGAGAAAAAAAGGCCGGACCGTAACATTTCTGCTCGTAGTCCCGACACACCTGCGACCCGATATCGTGAGCGCTTGCCACACAAACCATCTGCCGGCCACCTGGGAACCAGTCGTACATTAGCAAGTATTCGACAGAGGTACTACTGGCCCAGATTACTTCTATCAGTGCGGACATACGTCAAAACCTGTCGCGACTGCCAACAAGACTCCATCCTTCAAACCCGCCGGATTTCTTCACCCCATAGCGCCTCCGAAGACACCTTTCTAACAAATAGGAATGGACCTACTCGGCCCATTCCCGAAGTCATCCACTGGAAATTTGGATTGCTGTCGTGATCGGTTATTTGACGCGGTACGCTGAGACAACGGCACTTGCAAACGGAACTGCTGTCGAAGTAGCCACTTTTTTCTACAAAACATCGTGCTGTGTCATGGCGCCGCTGCGGTTATCATTGCTGACCGTGGAGCTGCTTTCACGGCACGCTTGACTCAGGCAGTCCTAGATCTGACCTACAGCAGCCATAGGCGTACTACGGCGTACCACCCACAAAGGCGGTCCTAAGGGGCGACCGCCCACCCCCCCCTCCCCCGCCCCTTCTTAAAGCCTTTGCACATTTTCCCGATTTCCCGAACGTCCGTTTTCGGGCTTTCACAGGGCGAGATGTCATTTTTGACGTAGAAATGGAAAGCTTTTTCGTCTGTGATGCGTCAAGTAGTCCCCTAATTTGTACGTTCGCCGTGTTAGCCGCTGCCTTATTTCACTGAGTTCTACGTTCTACAGGTTTATTTATTTATTTATTTATTTTAGTACCTCAGAGACCCCAAGCAACGGGCATTACATGAGGGGTGGAGTGTGCAGAAATATCAACAAAAAACGAACATATTCTGTGCCATGGCAACATCAAGGTTCAAAATACAAATAAAACTGGTAAACAGCTCAGAAAATCAAAATGCAGAACGCTCAAATGCTTTCGAAAAGAAAGGAAAAACAAGACATTAATAAAAGACAGGAAGAAGCGCTTCAATAACGGATTAGAGAACAGTAAAAACCGCATAGTAAAACAAAGTGCAATAGGTCAACGTTAGAGAGGAAAGGTACACGAAAACCTAAAATGTGTTTAATGATTTAAGCTTATCTTTGAATGCAAGCTTATCTATTATTACAGCGGCATTGGGAAGGCCGCTCCAATCTTTTGCTGTTCGGATGAAGAACGACTGGGCAAATGGTTGTGTTTTTGGGCAAGGGTATGACACCTGTTGACTTTTTGTGAAGAGTTGAAAACAGGGAGTAGACGCTTAAGGGAAATGAATAGTAGAAACGATGAAAAAGGGCTAAACTGGCTAGTTTTTGATGGTGCTTTAAAGGTGCACTGAAGAGGAATATGAACTCGTCTTCTTGCCGCTGAAAATCGACCTACACGTTCCCAGCATTCTTAGAAACTTCGATTTATTTCCCTCTGTTGCCTATTTCCCTAATTAAATCGAATTAACGGCCGGCTCCCGCTTTTTTTTTAATACCCCGCATACGATGGAAGGAGTCGACCAACGCATGGAATGCCTTTCTGGCAGTCGCGTGGCGACCATGATTTCGCTGTTATTTTGTTTCTTTTAGGTTTCCGTGAACAAATAGGTCTAGTACGAGACTACATAGCTGCAAATTAGGCCCACGGAAATAAAAATATGCGTGGACTCTTCGCTTTCGCCGATCACTACGTATCACTCCGCCGATAGCAGAGCGGTGATATGTTTTGCCGGGCTAGTAGCGTGTCCCACCAGGCATCGGGTCCAGGAGCACCGCCGCAGTGCCGAAGGAGGAAGGAACGTGGGCCGGGTGCTCCAAGGTCGTTCACCGCTTCGTCGTCTTCCTCGGCTGAGGCCCATGGGTACTCGGAAGTGGCCCGTCAGGCCAGGTGGATTCCATATCTTGTTTCGAGGAAACGCCAAGGGCGAACACCTGCAGCGTCGTCACCTCGCTTCAGCCGCTGAGGCCCTTGAATACTCGGAAGTGTCCAGAAGGGCATGTTGTCGGTCTAGTTGTTTCCGGCCAGGTGGATTCCATATCTTGTTCCAAGGAAATGCCCCAAAGGCGGACACCTGCTGCGGCGTCACCCCGCGGTTGACAAAAGAGCGAGGCGCGGTTGAACGGCAGACGCTTGGCAGACGCTCGTCTCCGCAGGTGGCAGCAGGCGATGAGACATGTCACCCTGACAGATGCACACACACAAAGTCGCAGGGTCAATACTGCTGCCTTGGGTGCCGTTTAAGGGGAACTCCGGAAAACACGTCGTGGCAGTTAGGCAGAAGTGGTGGTACGTGGAATCCAAGAGTCGAATGCGTCCCTCGTGTTCGGTTCCACCTGTCAGGAGGTTGCATGGGAGCGCGTGCATGAAGAAAGACCACTTTCGCAGAAACACGCACTGCATCTGGGCATGGCCTAAGTGGAGACAGGTGTGACGGGAACACACAAAGAGAGTTGGGGTGGGGGGGGGGGTAGAAACACAACAGCGGCAAGCCGCCACGGGACTGGCTGAAAGGTTGGTCGGCTCCTCCCACCGTTTGATGGGAATTAAAAAAAAATTGGCAGAGGCTTAGCTTGGTTAAGCCCGGAAGGTTGCGAAAGCAAATTACGAGCAAGTTTAGCGACTACAGTAGTGAAAGGCGAAAGCCTGAGTGCTGCACGGAACGCCGGAATTAGCTTAAAGTGCTATTGAGGTGTCCACTAAACCACAGAGTTGGTAAGGCGCCTTTCCTTTCCTCCAAATCAACGCAGTGTACAACTCTGTCTATGTCAGAGCGCATCAATGAACGCCACAACAGAGGTCAAGTTAAAGGTCAAACGTGGAACCGCCGGGACGACGCTGAAGGCTCAAAACCTAGTGCAGTATTGCTTTCGCAGTAAAAAGAAATGTAATGTCAAGCACCAGAGCATGTTCACCAAATGCACAACCGATGTTTTTTACTCGCTTCCACTGTCCTGTCGCAAGGCCTACATAGGTCAAACAGGTCAATGCGTCAACGACCGTATGAGGCAGCACCGCACTTCGCTACAGCCAGGCAACACAGCAAATCTGCCAAGACATTGCAGCCACTGCAAAGACTGCACCCTTCTGTTCCAAAATGTCAGAATCATCGGCCGCGGCAAAACGCAGACAGAACGAGAAATCTTGGAAGCCTTCAAAATGAAGCAGTTAGGTTCTGGATGCGTCAGCGACAGCTCTGTCAGGTTCACGGCAAAAGAGTACAGTTTCATGAATGGGACATAGGTTGCCACATGCTATCTTTCAACGCTTGATCAATTTTGTTCTTGTTTTGATCTCGCGCATGTGCACCCTGTTCTGTTGTTGGCGATAAATGTAGAATATTTCAGTTGTGTTTCCAGCGTTGTCCTGTGTACTTCTCCTGCTTGTGAACGCGTCCTTTCCGCTGGTTTCGCACTTACAATGCACCAACTGGCCCAACAAGCTACGCTTCTTGAATACTTGGCTGATTGTTTGTCAGTTTTAGTCTCCCTTGAAACTTCACAAACGATTTTTTGAGCATTTTCCTGCGATTTTTTGTCTCATCTGCTTTAAAAGAGGTTCGTTTTGTTTGTTTTCCTGGCCATGCAGGTATTCATTCAAACGAGGTTGCTGATTACTTAGCAAGGTCAGCTCTTGGCGGGTCAGTGACACATCCCGTCCCGGATTTCAGTCTGCTGGTGATTTCCAGGTTTCAGTGCTTGTAAGGCTGTGTAAGGTATCAATGACGCGGTTGCGATGCAGTATTCCCAGTTGAAATTTGTATCTGTGCAGTTGTGTGTGGTCACCAACAAACCTATGTGGCTGATGAGGGGACGTTGAATCTTCAGACCATTTCCTCCTATATTGTCAAATGTTCGCACTTCAGAGAAAGATTTACCTGGAGGTCCCTCTCTCTAGGTTTGGGCTCCTGTTATCGCTGCCAGTGTTATTATCGTTCGTTGCGAGCTCAAAAGGATTTGCTTGGGTGCAATTTGTGGGGTTCTCCTTGATTACATAATTGCAACTGGTAGGTCTATTTGCTAACTCTTTCAAAATTCTTGAAGCTTTTCTTTTTTTTCTTCAAAATATTTTTTGTTATTTAACTTTAAATAATCTTCTGTCGTTTTTCATCGATACATTTTTCAAAATTCCCGCTTGGCTCTGATATTTTTGTCGTAATCGCCTACGCAAATTTCCTTGTTTATTACACTACACCGTGGCCAATCTCCCCATGTGGGTATGTGCCACGTCTTGAAAGGAAGAAGAAGAAGAGGATGTGCCATGGTTTAAGAGGAAGAAGAAGAAAACTGCCTTTCGAGGTTAGGACTCCCTTTGTCTCTACCAGTTCTGCTCTAGTTTGGTGCGAGCGCCACGGGATTCTCGTTAAGCACTATTTGCGGCTACCTTCATGATTACATTATTGTAAATGGTCGCTTACCGTGTTAACTCGATATAAAATTCCACCGCATGTCCCAAAAGCGTAATTTATTTTATTCTTCGCATATCTAGTTTGTTTACTTTATTTAAAAATTTCACCAATTAATATATTTTCTAATTTCAGTCATTCTACCATTCTACTTAGTTTTTTTTTTGCCGCAAATATACTACGTTGGCATTCACCACCGTACCTTGGCCAATCCCCCCGCGTGGGTATGTATCATGATTACTGTGGAGAAGAAGAAGAAGAAGAAGAATGTGATTGTTTGCGTGTTCTTCCCTTTGCAGGGCTTTTGCCGTTGGTCTTGGGGCGGCTGTCGACGTCTTCTCCTGGTCAGGGGAACTCCCTGTGGTAGGCCAGCCTTCCCCTGGGCGCCTTTTTCCGAGGTGACATCGCAAGGCCCCCCCGCCAAGCTCCGAAGCGCGGGTGAACATGGATTCAAGGAGGAACTCCGGTACCCCGAAGACAGCAAGCGGCGTCGTTCCCGGGCCAGCGGTCACGCTGCTACGACAATCACCGAAAGGCGGGCCAGCGTCGGCAGACTGCTCTGAAGATAAAAGCATGCCATCATTCGTGCTGAAAAGCACGCTTTCACCAGAGGCCCCGGTGTTCGTACCAAGGCATTTCAGAGTCCCTCTGCCACAAGAAGTTGCAGAGCCCTGCCCACCCTATCCACCTTCACCACAGTCACAGGACGCGAACCAGTATGCAATGCTGGAACTCATCAGCTTCATTGACGACGTCACGCTGTGTCCTGCTGAGTTCGACTCCAAAATAGAAGACGTCACAAGCATATTGAGTGGCATTACCGACGCTGGCGGTCTCTGTCAGGTGGTCGACACTATCTTCCAACAGGGACTGAAAGAGGCTAACTTCAGGTATAGCGCGGCACGCCTGTGCAAACATCTTGGGAGCAACCTTCACATTCGAGGCGTGGAGGAGGACTTTGACCGGTGTCACAAAGAGTGCGTCAAGCGAAACGACTTGGGGTCCGGTGATTTTGACGACGCCTACCTGCGCGGGTTGCTGCTGTTCATTGCTGAACTGTTCTCTCAGATGGTGTTTCTGCGGAAGGCCCACTCCTACAAGGTGAAGCACCTGGCCGCCTGCATTCCCAACATGATGCCCGCGCTTCTGCAGTCGCTCACCAAGGAGAACATCAAATGCACCATCCAGGTGCTGAAACTTACTGGCGCCTGCCTGGAGGACTATGAGAAGGTGGGCTCACCCGAAACCGACTGTTGTGCCCTCTACAGTGTGTTTGAGAAGCTCTGCGAGATCTTTCACAAGAAGGACATTGACCCGACCGCGGCGCTGATGGTCAAGAATGTCCTCGAACTTCGTGAGAGGAACTGGGGCCGCTCTTCGTCGTCTTCGAGCTCCGCATCGGCTGGCCAGGCGGATGACAGCCTTCCGATTACTTGTGGTCCCGACGGCGTGCCGGTCTCCAGTGAAGAGGAGAGGTTTATCCAAGAGGTCCTCCTCACAGAACG
Source organism: Amblyomma mixtum (assembly GCF_055824585.1). NCBI lineage: Eukaryota > Metazoa > Arthropoda > Arachnida > Ixodida > Ixodidae > Amblyomma > Amblyomma mixtum. The sequence goes on along the minus strand of NC_143014.1, from coordinate 192,238,876 downwards.
GATGGGGAACATCGAAATGTCTGATGGAAGCGGTTACGCCACCAACTGCTGCAATGACGACATGGACGATGAGATTGCGGCAGCCTACGAAGAATTCCTCAAGGAATCGGAACAGTGAAGCTCTCTCCATCTCGGCAAGAGAGGGGACCAGAGTGGGTTGGCCGAGAGGTGCGAAGATGGGGAAGTGCAGGACAGTACCCAGTGTTTTCTTAACTGTATTTTTTCCTCCCTGTTTGTGTGAATTGGGGTTGGGGGGGAAAGTGTGGTGCCACTTTGTGCTTTTCCTTTTTTCTAAACAAGCTTTCTGCATCTCTTTCGCTTTGTCCACGTGACTCTTTGCCCTCAGCGCCGGGATTTGAAGGCGCAGGCTCCTTTCCCAAGCAATGCAACCCTGGGAAGCCGAGCACCAGGCCGGGGCATAGCTTGTACCCATTATGAGAAAACCGGTGGGTACCCGGCCGGCGGCGGGAGTCGAACCCACCACCTCCCGAAGCCGAGGCGGGTGCTCTGCCACGAGACCACGGCTGCGGTTCGTCCCTTCGGGTAGGGTCGTCACCAGGTTGAACAACCCGGATGCTGCCCAGACTGCGTTGCAGGCCATCTCACCTCTCTTCAAAATGATTTCTGACGTCCGGCAGTTCGGCTGAGGAGGCTTTGTGTGCAGATCGTCTGATCAAGCCTGTATTATAGATTTGCTGAGGTGTTCCTCCTCTGGAAATCACTCCGTGAGCGCTCCTATTTTCCCGCACTTGGCACGCTCTGAGGGTCTAGTGAGGGGTGTCGATTCCCGAGTTAGTCCTTCGGAGGCGTGCTTGAAAAAAGTTGCTAAGGTTTAGCTTTGGTTAAACATGGTAGGTTGCGTAAGCATCCATAGCGTTCCATTCGGGGTCATCACCGGTTGTAGACGATTCGGTTTCGATAGAGGCGCGGTGCGCCCGTCTAGCAGCGTCTTGAGCGCGCCGCTTAGCAAGGCGCTGTTCGCGTTCTTCATCTGTCTCCGAAGCCCGTTGTCATTTCCTGGTTTCGGCAAGCCGACGTAGCCTCCCTTTCTCTTTTCAGGCGGCATAACGATGGAGCCGGCAAGCGAGCGAACGCATCTTATACCCGCGACCGCGGTGGCTCAGTGGCTATGGTGCTCGGCTGGTGGCCTGAAAGACGCGGGTTCGATCCCGGCCGCGGCGGCTGAATTTCTTTGGAGGAGAAATTCGAGGCCCGTGTACTGTGCGATGTCAGTGCACGTTAAAGAACCCCAGGTGGTCGAAATTTCCGGAGCCCTCCACTACGGCGTCTCTCATAGCTTTATAACCCTGTCACACTAGCAAATTTAATGTCATTCGAATCGATTGACATTAGCACCTAATGTCATTAATCGACTGCTACACGGGAACATGCAATGTCATTAGGTTCGAATGACATTCGCCATCGAATGAGTTAGGGGAACTCATTCGCATTCGATCTCGAACCGAATGCGAACTCTGGACACCAGATACGCAGCAGGAACAGCGACGCGAAAAAATAATGTGCACACTGCCAAACCTAGAAAGTGCATTTATTTAGTTCTGCTAAAAAAAAAGTTAATGTTGGTGTGAATCTGTTCACACCAGGCTGTCGTGGATAGCTATTACTCTCGATCTCAGCAGCCTACAGCAGCGGCCGAGCGCGAAGCAGCGTCTTTCCCGCGACCGTCGGTCATTTTGGGATGCGTGATTCTTGCTGGCTGGCGTGCCATGTTTGTTAAGCTCGAAGGTACTTAAAGACGTAACTGAGCAGTTCACCTTTTGGAAGTCATTTCCAAGCTCCGCGCGTGTCTGCGCGCCGCCATGTCAGCCATTTTGTTTGTTTACATTTATCCGATTTGTGGTTGACTTTGTACTTGGCTTGGCTTTTGATGGCTAAAAGTGGTGCAGAATGGCCGCAAATAATAATAAATACGGCACACAAATGTTCTCACCCGCTTTTGAAACACTGCACAACAATTTCAAACATCTTTTATGCGCGCTGATGACGTTCGGTCGGACTATTGTTTTTTCTCTGATCGTCGATGCCATCATTTTCGAATGACATTACTTTTCTCCGTGTAGCACGGAAAGAGACCGAATGACATTCGATGCATCGAAAGCCATTAGGTTCGAATGACATTAAATTTGCTAGTGTGACAGGGGTATTAGTCGGTTTGGGACGTTAATCCCCATAAACCAACCAACCAGCACCTTATACCCCGTCTCCCTCGTTCTACAGCCTCCTCTCCACACTCCGCAGCTGGCGAGAGCGCGGCGAGGGCAGCGCCTCGCGCCGCCCTTCAAGATTGTGGGTTTCTAAGTGGACACAGGCCACCACCCACCGCGGGTTCGAGCTTCGCGCGAGCCAAGGGCCCCGATCAGCCGTCACCACCCACACACTGGGACACCGATGCAGTGAACTCAACCTCCGTTGGGAGGAGAGCGATTCGCCGCAAAGAAATAGGCCTCCAAGTTCACAAAGGAGACGTTTATTCACGTCGTCCTTCAGCAGTACACACACACTCAATCGTCACCCCGTCCCGGGGGCGCGCGAGGAGCAAGGCTCCGCTGCGCGCACGAAGCGACTCGAGCAATGCGCGCCGCTAGCACGCCGCTGCGGGAGAATGTCCCCGCGGCAGTGCTGTGATCTCTCTCTCGTGTCGACCGTTGGGCCGGTTGCGAGAGAGAGTGGGCAATAAACGCAAGGTACGCCTGTCGGAGGTCGCTGGACCCCGCTGGACAGGCTCGAGCCGCTGCAGGTCAAAGGACACGTGCGGGCGAGCTCGAGTAAGCACTGGTCCGAACGGCAAAGGCCGGCACGGACAAACAGTAACGTACGCACCTTACGCTGTCTCGGAGGGATCTCTCTCTAGGCCCCCGCTCGGACGGTCGCGCGGTGCGCGGCCGCCCAGAGCGGGTCCCGGATTCCCGCCAAAAGGCGCCAATGGCAAAGGCCCTTGGGGAGCCGGGGCGGAGCTGTTGCTAAATGACAGTGATTAGTCACCCAGCCGCCTCTCCACCGCCTGAGGCGGGAGCAAGGGAAAGAGGAGAAACAACGCGGGAAGCCGGAACAGCCGAGCAACGGACGGCGGAAAGCCAGGATTCCCACAAGATCAAACGTGCCTCGCGGCCGCCCCGACGCGAAGAGCTGAAACCGGTCGTAATATTGCTTTCGCAATAAAAATGTGGTAGTCCGACGTCAATCAAATTTAAATTAGGGAAATTGGTCGCACAGGGCAATAATTCGAAGTTTCCAAGAACGCTCGAAACGTGTAGATCGAGTAATAATGGCAAGCTGGATCGGTTTTTCCGATCGGTTACCCTTCTGTAGGATGAATAATCGGAGTGAACATATCTAATGGCGGGATTTTGAATAGTTTCTATGCTTTCAGAGAGGTATTCCTCATGTGAGTCCCAAATGGCGGCTGCATATTCTAATTTGGGGCGCATTATGTGCTGTAGGCTAGTAATTTTACATGTGCTGGGGCAAATTTCATTGAGCGTTGAAGAGTGCCAAGGGATCGGCTGGATGCTGCAGTGGTGTGGTTGATGTGTGTTGACCACGTAAGAGCGTCAGACAGGTGTAATCTGAGATATTTCTAAGCTTTAGTAGCATGTAAACGAGAACCACAGATACAGTAGCTATGTGGTATTAAGTTGGAGCGTCTATGGAAGTGCATGAACTTACACTGAGCAATATTTTAAACACAATTACCATTTTACATACCATATTTCTACCCCTAGTAAGTCACGTTGTAAGCTAATACTGTCTTACAACATTACCAGTTATACAACAGGTCGGTAGTTATAGGAGTGCAATTCGTACGTGATCATCGAGGTATCGTGGTCCTGCCGTGCCCCTACAGTTACTTTTGAGCGTCATGACTGGCACTATTATTCAAATTTAAATATTTGAGATAAATACATATGTTTTGTTAGTGTGTTTTATGGGAGTTTGACGTCACAAAGGGACTCGGGTTATGACGGACGTCGAAATAAAGGGCTCCGGAAATTTCAACCACCGGTGGTTCTTTAACGTGCACTGACATCGCAGAGTATACGGGCCGCTAGAATTTTTCTTAGATCAAAATTCGACCGCCGCGTAAATATATATGAATTATATAGGTTAATGTTTACGTGAGCAACATTCATATATAAATCATAAATAGATATGCATTACATATGAATATTGTTCACGTAACCGTTAGCATTAGAAGCGTGAGTAATGGTGTAACATCTTATCGTTCGCCAACGATTGTTCATCAACAAAGTGCAGGAAAATTTTTGTACAAGTAGAGTGTAAATAAAAAATCGTTGTTTTTATTTTATTTATTTTTTGGTACACGGAGGTCCGCCCCCCCCCCCCACCTTCCCCCCCTAAAGCCAATCGCTGGGACCGCCACTGACCACCCACAGACAAATGGCTTGGTGGAACGCCTTAACAGAACCCTGGCCGACATGCCCTCCATATATGTGGATGTGGAGAAAAAAAGGCCGGACCGTAACATTTCTGCTCGTAGTCCCGACACACCTGCGACCCGATATCGTGAGCGCTTGCCACACAAACCATCTGCCGGCCACCTGGGAACCAGTCGTACATTAGCAAGTATTCGACAGAGGTACTACTGGCCCAGATTACTTCTATCAGTGCGGACATACGTGAAAACCTGTCGCGACTGCCAACAAGACTCCATCCTTCAAACCCGCCGGATTTCTTCACCCCATAGCGCCTCCGAAGACGCCTTTGCAACAAATAGGAATGGACCTACTCGGCCCTTTCCCGAAGTCATCCACTGGAAATTTGGATTGCTGTCGTGATCGGTTATTTGACGCGGTACGCTGAGACAACGGCACTTGCAAACCGAACTGCTGTCGAAGTAGCCACTTTTTTCTACACAACATCGTGCTGTGTCATGGCGCCGCTGCGGTTATCATTGCTGACCGTGGAGCTGCTTTCACGGCACGCTTGACTCAGGCAGTCCTAGATCTGACCTACAGCAGCCATAGGCGTACTACGGCGTACCACCCACAAAGGCGGTCCTAAGGGGCGACCGCCCACCACCCCCTCTCCCCCGCCCCTTCTTAAAGCCTTTGCACATTTTCCCGATTTCCCGAACGTCCGTTTTCGGGCTTTCACAGGGCGAGATGTCATTTTTGACGTAGAAATGGAAAGCTTTTTCGTCTGTGATGCGTCAAGTAGTCCCCTAATTTGTACGTTCGCCGTGTTAGCCGCTGCCTTATTTCACTGAGTTCTACGTTCTACATGTTTAATTATTTATTTATTTATTTATTTATTTATTTATTTATTTATTTATTTATTTTAGTACCTCAGAGACCCCAAACAACGGGCATTACATGAGGGGTGGAGTGTGCAGAAATATCAACAAAAAACGAACATATTCTGTGCCATGGCAACATCAAGGTTCAAAATACAAATAAAACTGGTAAACAGCTCAGAAAATCAAAATGCAGAACGCTCAAATGCTTTCGAAAAGAAAGGAAAAACAAGACATTAATAAAAGACAGGAAGAAGCGCTTCAATAACGGATTAGAGAACAGTAAAAACCGCATAGTAAAACAAAGTGCAATAGGTCAACGTTAGAGAGGAAAGGTACACGAAAACCTAAAATGTGTTTAATGATTTAAGCTTATCTTTGAATGCAAGCTTATCTATTATTAGAGCGGCATTGGGAAGGCCGCTACAATCTTTTGCTGTTCGGATGAAGAACGACTGGGCAAATGGTTGTGTTTTTGGGCAAGGGTATGACACCTGTTGACTTTTTGTGAAGAGTTGAAAACAGGGAGTAGACGCTTAAGGGAAATGAATAGTAGAAACGATGAAAAAGGGCTAACTGGCTAGTTTTTGATGGTGCTTTAAAGGTGCACTGAAGAGGAATATGAACTCGTCTTCTTGCCGCTGAAAATCGACCTACACGTTCCCAGTATTCTTAGAAACTTCGATTTATTGCCCTCTGTGGGCTTTTCCCCTAATTAAATCGAATTAACGGCCGGCTCCCGCTTTTTTTTTAATACCCCGCATACGATGGAAGGAGTCGACCAACGCATGGAATGCCTTTCTGGCAGTCGCGTGGCGACCTTGATTTCGCTATTATTTTGTTTCTTTTAGGTTCCCGTGAACAATAGGTCTAGTCAGAGACTACATAGCTGCATATTAGGCCCACGGAAATAAAAATATGCGTGGACTCTTCGTTTTCGCCGATCACTACGTATCACTCCGCCGATAGCAGAGCGGTGATATGTTTTGCCGGGCTAGTAGCGTGTCCCACCAGGCATCGGGTCCAGGAGCACCGCCGCAGTGCCGAAGGAGGAAGGAACGTGGGCCGGGTGCTCCAAGGTCGTTCACCGCTTCGTCGTCTTCCTCGGCTGAGGCCCCTGGGTACTCGGAAGTGGCCCGTCAGGCCAGGTGGATTCCATATCTTGTTTCGAGGAAACGCCAAGGGCGAACACCTGCAGCGTCGTCACCTCGCTTCAACCGCTGAGGCCCTTGAATACTCGGAAGTGTCCAGAAGCGCATGTTGTCGGTCTAGTCGTTTCCGGCCAGGTGGATTCCATATCTTGTTCCAAGGAAATACCCCAAAGGCGGACACCTGCTGCGGCGTCACCCCGCGGTTGACAAAAGAGCGAGGCGCGGTTGAATGGCAGACGCTTGGCAGACGCTCGTCTCCGCAGGTGGCAGCAGGCGATGAGACATGTCACCCTGACAGATGCACACACACAAAGTCGCAGGGTCAATACTGCTGCCTTGGGTGCCGTTTAAGGGGAACTCCGGAAAACACGTCGTGGCAGTTAGGCAGAAGTGGTGGTACGTGGAATCCAAGAGTCGAATGCGTCCCTCGTGTTCGGTTCCACCTGTCAGGAGGTTGCATGGGAGCGCGTGCATGAAGAAAGACCACTTTCGCAGAAACACGCACTGCATCTGGGCATGGCCTAAGTGGAGACAGGTGTGACGGGAACACACAAAGAGAGTTGGGGGGGGGGGGGGGGGGTTAGAAACACAACAGCGGCAAGCCGCCACGGGACTGGCTGAAAGGTTGGTCGGCTCCTCCCACCGTTTGGTGGGAATTAAAAAAAAATTGGCAGAGGCTTAGCTTGGTTAAGCCCGGAAGGTTGCGAAAGCAAATTACGAGCAAGTTTAGCGACTACAGTAGTGAAAGGCGAAAGCCTGAGTGCTGCACGGAACGCCGGAATTAGCTTAAAGTGCTATTGAGGTGTCCACTAAACCACAGAGTTGGTAAGGCGCCTTTCCTTTCCTCCAAATCAACGCGGTCTACAACGCTGTCTATGTCAGAGCGCATCAATGAACGCCGGAATTAGCTTAAAGCGCTATTGAGGTGTCCAGTAAACCACAGAGTTGGTAAGGCGCCTTTCTTTCCTCCAAATCAACGCAGTGTACAACTCTGTCTATGTCAGAGCGCATCAATGAACGCCACAACAGAGGTCAAGCTAAAGGTCAAACGTGGAACCGCCGGGACGACGCTGAAGGCTCAAAACCTAGCGCAGTATTGCTTTCGCAGTAAAAAGAAATGTAATGTCAAGCACCAGAGCATGTTCACCAAATGCACAACCGATGTTTTTTACTCGCTTCCACTGTCCTGTCGCAAGGCCTACATAGGTCAAACAGGTCAATGCGTCAACGACCGTATGAGGCAGCACCGCACTTCGCTACAGCCAGGCAACACAGCAAATCTGTCAAGACATTGCTGCCACTGCAAAGACTGCACCCTTCTGTTCCAAAATGTCAGAATCATCGGCCGCGGCAAAACGCAGACAGAACGAGAAATCTTGGAAGCCTTCAAAATGAAGCAGTTAGGTTCTGGATGCGTCAGCGACAGCTCTGTCAGGTTCACGGCAAAAGAGTACAGTTTCATGAATGGGACATAGGTGCCACATGCTATCTTTCAACGCTTGATCAATTTTGTTCTTGTTGTTTTGATCTCGCGCATGTGCACCCTGTGCTGTTGTTGGCGATAAATGTAGAATATTTCAGTTGTGTTTCCAGCGTTGTCCTGTGTACTTCTCCTGCCTGTGAACGCGTCCTTTCCGCTGGTTTCCCACTTACAATGCACCAACTGGCCCAACAAGCTACGCTTCTTGAATACTTGGCTGATTGTTTGTCAGTTTTAGTCTCCCTTGAAACTTCACAAAAGATTTTTTGAGCCGTTTCCTGCGATTTTTTGTCTCATCTGCTTTAAAAGAGGTCCGTTTTGTTTGTTTTCCTGGCCATGCAGGTATTCATTCAAACGAGGTTGCTGATTACTTAGCAAGGTCAGCTCTTGGCGGGTCAGTGACACATCCCGTCCTGAATTTCAGTCTGCTGGTGATTTCCAGGTTTCAGTGCTTGTAAGGCTGTGTAAGGTATCAATGACGCGGTTGTGATGCAGTATTCCCAGTTGAAATTTGTATCTGTGCAGTTGTGTGTGGTCACCAACAAACCTATGTGGCTGATGAGGGGACGTTGAATCTTCAGACCATTTCCTCCTATATTGTCAAATGTTCGCACTTCAGAGAAAGATTTACCTGGAGGTCCCTCTCTCTAGGTTTGGGCTCCTGTTATCGCTGCCAGTGTTATTATCGTTCGTTGCGAGCTCAAAAGGATTTGCTTGGGTGCAATTTGTGGGGTTCTCCATGATTACATAATTGCAACTGGTAGGTCTATTTGCTAACTCTTTCAAAATTCTTGAAGCTTTTCTTTTTTTTTCTTCAAAATATTTTTTGTTATTTAACTTTAAATAATCTTCTGTCGTTTTTCATCGATACATTTTTCAAAATTCCCGCTTGGCTCTGATATTTTTGTCGTAATCGCCTACGCAAATTTCCTTGTTTATTACACTACACCGTGGCCAATCTCCCCATGTGGGTAAGTGCCACGTCTTGAAAGGAAGAAGAAGAAGAAGAGGATGTGCCATGGTTTAAGAGGAAGAAGAAGAAAACTGCCTTTCGAGGTTAGGACTCCCTTTGTCTCTACCAGTTCTGCTCTAGTTTGGTGCGAGCGCCACGGGATTCTCGTTAAGCACTATTTGCGGCTACCTTCATGATTACATTATTGCAAGTGGTCGCTTACCGTGTTAACTTCATATAAAATTCCACCGCATGTACCAAAAGCGTAATTTATTTTATTCTTCGCATATCTAATTTGTTTATTTTATTTAAAATTTCACCAATTAATATATTTTCTAATTTCAGTCATTCTACCATTCTACTTAGTTTTTTTTTCCGCACATATACTACGTTGGCATTCACCACCGTACCTTGGCCAATCCCCCCGCGTGGGTATGTATCATGATTACTGTGGAGAAGAAGAAGAAGAAGAAGAAGAATGTGATTGTTTGCGTGTTCTTCCCTTTGCAGGGCTTTTGCCGTTGGTCTTGGGGCGGCTGTCGACGTCTTCTCCTGGTCAGGGGAACTCCCTGTGGTAGGCCAGCCTTCCCCTGGGCGCCTTTTTCCGAGGTGACATATCGCAAGGCCCCCCCCGCCAAGCTCCGAAGCGCGGGTGAACATGGATTCAAGGAGGAACTCCGGTACCCCGAAGACAGCAAGCGGCGTCGTTCCCGGGCCAGCGGTCACGCTGCTACGACAATCACCGAAAGGCGGGCCAGCGTCGGCAGACTGATCTGACGATAAAAGCATGCCATCATTCGTGCTGAAAAGCACGCTTTCACCAGAGGCCCCGGTGTTCGTACCAAGGCATTTCAGAGTCCCTCTGCCACAGGAAGCTGCAGAGCCCTGCCCACCCTATCCACCTTCACCACAGTCACAGGACGCGAACCAGTATGCAATGCTGGAACTCATCAGCTTCATTGACGACGTCACGCTGTGTCCTGCTGAGTTCGACTCCAAAATAGAAGACGTCACAAGCATATTGAGCGGCATTACCGACGCTGGCGGTCTCTGTCAGGCGGTCGACACTATCTTCCAACAGGGACTGAAAGAGGCTAACTTCAGGTATAGCGCGGCACGCCTGTGCAACCATCTTGGGAGCAACCTTCACATTCGAGGCGTGGAGGAGGACTTTACAAACATGCTTCTAGACCGGTGTCACAAAGAGTGCGTCAAGCGAAACGACTTGGGGTCCGGTGATTTTGACGACGCCTACCTGCGCGGGTTGCTGCTGTTCATTGCTGAACTGTTCTCTCAGATGGTGTTTCTGCGGAAGGCCCACTCCTACAAGGTGAAGCACCTGGCCGCCTCCATTCCCAACATGATGCACGCGCTTCTGCAGTCGCTCACCAAGGAGAACATCAAATGCACCATCCAGGTGCTGAAACTTACTGGCGCCTGCCTGGAGGACTATGAGAAGGTGGGCTCACCCGAAACCGACTGTTGTGCCCTCGACAGTGTGTTTGAGAAGCTCTGCGAGATCTCTCACAAGAAGGACATTGACCCGACCGCGGCGCTGATGGTCAAGAATGTCGTCGAACTTCGTGAGAGGAACTGGGGCCGCTCTTCGTCGTCTTCGAGCTCTGCATCGGCTGGCGAGGCGGATGACAGCCTTCCCATTACTTGTGGTCCCGACGGCGTGCCGGTCTCCAGTGAAGAGGAGAGGTTTATCCAAGAGGTCCTCCTCACAGAATGGATGGGGAACATCGAAATGTCTGATGGAAGCGGTTACGCCACCAACTGCTGCAATGACGACATGGACGATGAGATTGCGGCAGCCTGCGAAGAATTCCTCAAGGAGTCGGGACAGTGAAGCTCTCTCCATCTCGGCAAGCGAGGGGACCAGAGTGGAGTGGGTTGGCCGAGAGGTGCGAAGATGGGGAAGTGCAGGACAGTACCCAGTGTTTTCTTAACTGTATTTTTTTCCTCCCTATGTTTGTGTGAATTGGGGTTGGGGGGGAAAGTGTGGTGCCACTTTGTGCTTTTCCTTTTTTCTAAACAAGCTTTCTGCATCTCTTTCGCTTTGTCCACGTGACTCTTTGCCCACAGTGCCGGGATTTGAAGGCGCAGGCTCCTTTCCCAAGCAATGCAACCCTGGGAAGCCGAGCACCAGGCCGGGGCATAGCTTGTACCCATTATGAGAAAACCGGTGGGTACCCGGCCGGCGGCGGGAGTCGAACCCACCACCTCCCGAAGCCGAGGCGGGTGCTCTGCCACGAGACCACGGCTGCGGTTCGTCCCTTCGGGTAGGGTCGTCACCAGGTTGAACAACCCGGATGCTGCCCAGACTGCGTTGCAGGCCATCTCACCTCTCTTCAAAATGATTTCTGACGTCCGGCAGTTCGGCTGAGGAGGCTTTGTGTGCAGATCGTCTGATCAAGCCTGTATTATAGATTTGCTGAGGTGTTCCTCCTCTGGAAATCACTCGGTGAGCGCTCCTATTTCCCCGCACTTGGCACGCTCTGAGTGTCTAGTGAGGGGTGTCGATTCCCGAGTTAGTCCTTCGGAGGCGTGCTTGAAAAAAGTTGCTAAGGTTTAGCTTTGGTTAAACATGGTAGGTTGCGTAAGCATCCATAGCGTTCCATTCGGGATCATCACCGGTTGTAGACGATTCGGTTTCGATAGAGGCGCGGTGCGCCCGTCTAGCAGCGTCTTGAGCGCGCCGCTTAGCAAGGCGCTGTTCGCGTTCTTCATCTGTCTCCGAAGCCCGTTGTCATTTCCTCGCTTCGGCAAGCCGACGTAGCCTCCCTTTCTGTTTTTCAGGCGGCATAACGATGGAGCCGGCAAGCGAGCGAACGCATCTTATACCCGCCGCCGCGGTGGCTCAGTGGCTATGGTGCTCGGCTGCTGGCCTGAAAGACGCGGGTGCGATCCCGGCCGCGGCGGCTGAATTTCTTTGGAGGAGAAATTCGAGGCCCGTGTACTGTGCGATGTCAGTGCACGTTAAAGAACCCCAGGTGGTCGAAATTTCCGGAGCCCTCCACTACGGCGTCTCTCATAGCCTTATAACCCTGTCACACTAGCAAATTTAATGTCATTCGAATCGATTGACATTAGCACCTAATGTCATTAATCGACTGCTACACGGGAACATGCAATGTCATTAGGTTCGAATGACATTCGCCATCGAATGAGTTAGGGGAACTCATTCGCATTCGATCTCGAACCGAATGCGAACTCTGGACACCAGATACGCAGCAGGAACAAGCGACGCGAAAAAATAATGTGCACACTGCCAAACCTAGAAAGTGCATTTATTTAGTTCTGCTAAAAAAAAAGTTAATGTTGGTGTGAATCTGTTCACACTAGAGGCTGTCGTGGATAGCTATTACTCTCGATCTCAGCAGCCTACAGCAGCGGCCGAGCGCGAAGCAGCGTCTTTCCCGCGACCGTCGGTCATTTTGGGATGCGTGATTCTTGCTGGCTGGCGTGCCATGTTTGTTAAGCTCGAAGGTATTTAAAGACGTAACTGAGCAGTTCACCTTTCGGAAGTCATTTCCAAGCTCGGCGCGTGTCCGCGCGCCGCCATGTCAGCCATTTTGTTTGTTTACATTTATCGAATTTGTGGTTGACTTTGTACTTGGCTTGGCTTTTGATGGCTAAAGTGGTGCAGAATGGCCGCAAATAATAATAAATACGGCACACAAATGTTCTCACCCGCTTTTGAAACACTGCACAACAATTTCAAACATCTTTTATGCGCGCTGATGACGTTCGGATGGACTATTTTTTTTCTCTGATCGTCGATGCCATCATTTTCGAATGACATTACTTTTCTCCGTGTAGCACGGAAAGAGACCGAATGACATTCGATGCATCGAATGCCATTAGGTTCGAATGGCATTAAATTTGCTTGTGTGACAGGGGTATTAGTCGGTTTGGGACGTTAAACCCCATAAACCAACCAACCAACCAGCACCTTATACCCCCTCTCCCTCGTTCTACAGCCTCCTCTCTACACTCCGCAGCTGGCGAGAGCGCGGCGAGGGCAGCGCCTCGCGCCGCCCTTCAAGATCAAACGTGCCTCGCGGCCGCCCCGACGCGAAGAGCTGAAACCGGTCGTAATATTGCTTTCGCAATAAAAATGTGGTAGTCCGACGTCAATCAAATTTAAATTAGGGAAATTGGTCGCACAGGGCAATAATTCGAAGTTTCCAAGAACGCTCGAAACGTGTAGATCGAGTAATAATGGCAAGCTGGATCGGTTTTTCCGATCGGTTACACTTCTGTAGGATGCATAATCGGAGTGAACATATCTAATGGCGGGATTTTGAATAGTTTCTATGCTTTCAGAAAGGTATTCCTCATGTGAGTCCCAAATGGCGGCTGCATATTCTAATTTGGGGCGCATTATGTGCTGTAGGCTAGTAATTTTACATGTGCTGGGGCAAACTTCATTGAGCGTTGAAGATTGCCAAGGGATCGGCTGGATGCTGCAGTGGTGTGGTTGATGTGTGTTGACCACGTAAGAGCGTCAGACAGGTGTAATCTGAGATATTTCTAAGCTTTAGTAGCATGTAAACGAGAACCACAGATACAGTAGCTATGTGGTATTAAGTTGGAGCGTCTATGGAAGTGCATGAACTTACACTTAGCAATATTTTAAACACAATTACCATTTTACACACCATATTTCCACACCTAGTAAGTCACGTTGTAAGCTAATACTGTCTTACAACATTACCAGTTATACAACAGGTCGGTAGTTATAGGAGTGCAATTCGTACGTGATCATCGAGGTATCGTGGTCCTGCTGTGCCCCTACAGTTACTTGTGAGCGTCATGACTGGCACTATTATTCAAATTTAAATATTTGAGATAAATACATATGTTTTGTTAGTGTGTTTTATGGGAGTTTGACGTCACAAAGGGACTCGGGTTATGACGGACGTCGAAATAAAGGGCTCCGGAAATTTCAACCACCGGTGGTTCTTTAACGTGCACTGACATCGCAGAGTATACGGGCCGCTAGAATTTTTCTTAGATCAAAATTCGACCGCCGCGTAAATATATATGAATTATATAGGTTAATGGTTACGTGAGCAACATTCATATATAAATCATAAATAGATATGCATTACATATGAATATTGTTCACGTAACCGTTAGCATTAGAAGCGTGAGTAATGGTGTAACATCTTATCGTTCGCCATCGATTTTTCATCAACAAAGTGCAGGAAAATTGTTGTACAAGTAGAGTGTAAATAAAAAATCGTTGTTTTCATTTTATTTATTTTTTTGGTAGACGGAGGTCCGCCCCCCCCCCCCTTCCCCCCCTAAAGCCAATCGCTGGGACCGCCACTGACCACCCACAGACAAATGGCTTGATGGAACGCCTTAACAGAACCCTGGCCGACATGCCCTCCATATATGTGGATGTGGAGCAAAAAACGTGGGACCAAATTCTGCCATACGTAACATTCGCTTACAATACGGCCCTGCAGGAGACAACGCGGCTCACGCCCTTCCAGATTGTCTTTGGTCGTCCAGTTATTACTTATTCGGATGCCATGTTGCCCGTCGACCCTCAGTGTGACCGAGAGCCTGATCTTGACGTCGCCACTTTCGTTCACCGCGCTCAAGAAGCACGTCAACTGGTCAGGCAGCGAATACACCGTCAACAGCACGTCGACGCTTACCGCTACAATCTCGGACGGCGATTTGTTACGTACGAGCCAGGCGACCATGTGTGGGTTGTCTGAAAAATTACTGCGCCGATACTTCGGCCCTTACCGTGTTCTCCGCCGCATTAGCGACGTGACGTACGAAGTTTCACCGGCAAGCCCAGCCCGCTCATCGCGCAGACCACCGCGTCCGGATGTTGTGCACGTCGTTCGTATGAAGCCGTACCACGACCGTCCTGCTGATTGTATACTTGAGGCTGAGTGCCGCCGGTTCTGTGTCGTGATAACTGTGTTTAACCTTGCGCGTCTAACCCCTTCTTTTCCCACTGTGAAAGCAGGCTGCATCGAGGCGATGCAGCAGAGGAGGGAGCAATGATACAGCTCAGAAGTGGAGAAAGTAAAAGTGCTTCGCCATCTTGCTTGCGGCCGCTCGGCAGCCGGAGCAGTTCTCTCCCCGATTGTGTGGCGCGTAATATTCGTGACAATTAGATGATTATCATTGGTTGCTACTGTGTAAAAAGTCTGACACTGTCGTCCCATCCAGCTTTTTGTTTACTACTGTATATCGCAGAAAAGTCACTCGCCGCTTCCTCTTCCATAAATTCCTGTTGCCCAAAGCTAATACGAAGTATTCGAGTAGCAAGTGAATGTGCGCTTTTATTGGCTGGAGAAATTGTAAACAGAACTTCTCTTACTTCGCCACGCAAAATTTTACGTGATAACGTGTGTACTGTAGCCATTTACCATAGGAGATAATAAAGTTTATAACTCTTACGAACAAATTTATGGAGCTCCAACTTTGCATTTATTTTTTCTTCTGTATATAAGAGCCTTTGCGACTAGGACTAGACAGTCATCTTATATCAGTAAACACTATGATCATGCAGCCTGTGATCTTAGAGGTCAGATTCATGTATTTGCCATAATGCCTTACAGGCCCATTGTTCAACAAACTCTGACGCTCTAGAATGCGAAATTAAAATGTGCATTATAATGAAATGCATGTGCTCTGCGTTATTCGATATTAAACTATTCCCATTCGATTCGTTTTCGAAAAATCTTACATCAGCGCACCTGTAGAGACAATGCATACTCGCCGTAACAAAACGCGGATAACAGGTGAGACTAGCAGAATATGTCTCCATCACATCTCGCCAGCGTTTTGCCTGGCTAAACTTGCCGGGAAGATGACACTAGTCTAGAAGAGCACTCAAAGCAATGAGTATACGTATACTGCGTTTACGCACCACGTACGAGGGCTGTTACAATGAAATATGGCCGACTCTTTCACTCGCGAGAAACACGGAAGTGGCACCCTTTCTTGTTCTTCCGAGCTGATTTCAGCCTGCACAGCTTATCACAGCCCAGGACCAGGCTTGTTGTCTACGTGCACTTGGCACTCATTCGCTGTCTGCAATGGAACTGGAAAGAGGGCGCGCTGTCGCGCGACGATTATATACGATTTTAAATTACTTTAAACGGGTATAAGAGGCTCACGCATTTGAAGCAGGATTTCTGGGGCCTTGCTCTTTCCCGTCGACAATTTTTTGAGAGCTCTAGAGTCCGATTTCTTGGATGAGGATTAAGTTCAATTACCCGAGGGCGTCTAGGGAAACTACCCCTCGCAGGAAAGCTGACTGGCGACTCGCAAGCGTTAACATAAGCCAGACAGCGGGTTCCGAACCTGACCGACGGATTCAACCTGAAAAACGTCAGTCGACAGAATGAATTTTTTCACGACGGATCCCTACCAATGAAAGCCAAGCGCCCCGGAAGCGGATTTCCGTCGACAAAAGAGGTCATGGCGGAACTGTTTATGCGGAGAAAGAAACGTTACTGAAACGTTATAGAGAGGGAAAGCTCTGCCTGGCTTGCCGTCGGAAAAAGTGAGACGAATAAAATGCTTGGCACTTCAGCCCATTTTCTTAGAGGCGCAATACTGAGAGGATAAAATCCTACCTTTCTTTTGTTCCTTTTTTTTTTACCATTGGCGCGCGCCGGGGAGCCCATACGCTTATTGCGCTTTTTTTAAATGCGAGAGCATTACGTGGCTCATTGTGCGACAACCCCGCCGCCGCCAGAGACCCATGGCAGAAACGCGGCACGCAAATGACGTCATCACCCCTCCTGGAACAACAGGCTTCCGGCATCCCCACCGCCACGTGTACCCCAAAACGCAACTGAGGCGTCCACTGACCCAGGGAGCCAGTTACACTTTCTCTCGTCAGCAGCGAGAAAGGGCAGCAGCTTACGCCAACAGAGTCCCGGACTAAGGACACCACCCTCTACCTGTACTACAATAAATAGTTTCATAATTGCATTTACGCATCATAAAAATTGTTTAGGTGCCCCGTAATTTTTTTTCTCCCTCATTACCTTACGCTTTGGCGGTAACGTCCCCCTTTATTGCTAATCTTCCTACAAGCGGCCACACGGCTCCGTAACTTCCCCTGTCTTGTACAGTTCACGAGCCGCAGACCGCGTAGCACACCCGCACTTGTTGTTTGTATACCCGCCTGCGTTTAGAGCCCGCCAAGGATGGCAGAGGTTGCACTTGCGCGCAACTTCTGCCATCCTCGCGCAACCCGCTTGCACGCGACTCGTCGGCAGCCAGCGCTGCAGACGGACCAATTTTTTTTTGGTCCCGTCCGCAGACAGGATCGTACAAGGAAACGATGGCGCCCCTTGCTGTTATTGCCCACTGAAGGACTTCGCCTTGCTTCAGCTGCGGCGGCGTCAGTGCGCGCGTTGCCACTTGTATTTTCTGGAAGGGAAAAAAATATAAACAAACAGCTGAGCGTGGAGAAACGCACGCATGTTGGCGCGCGCCGGTCCATTGTTTTCCTCGAACGTCGCCCAGGATGGAACATGGACCAGAACGCAACGCACCGGGCTCTCCGTGCCTTCTTGCTGCCAGTGCATGCTT
The DNA here is from genome assembly GCF_055824585.1 of Amblyomma mixtum. Lineage (NCBI taxonomy): Eukaryota > Metazoa > Arthropoda > Arachnida > Ixodida > Ixodidae > Amblyomma > Amblyomma mixtum. The sequence goes on along the minus strand of NC_143014.1, from coordinate 192,221,429 downwards.
TTTTTTATTAGCGCTCAGCATGAGAAACAAGTACCGTGCAAGTAGTTTATCAGTCCCCAACTCGGCCGCCGACGGAATGTTTCCCTCGCTGGCGAGTCGCTGCTGCCAAGACGGCAAAAAGACGAGGATATATTCGCTGCTGCGCAGCGCAGCAGACCACACGATGCGTCACTCCGCCGGCGACTAATTCTGGGGGCAATAGAGCCCCCCCCCCCCCCCCCCCCCCCCCCTTACCGATGCGTGATCACGTGCGACCGCTTATTGCTCTCAGACGCGACCGGCTTGCACCATTACATTTTTCCTCGTCGGGCTCGCTTAGGACTCCGTCCCGCAGGGAAAACAGGCGTGACGCCAAGATTTCTTCTTTCCTCGTGATTTTCTTTCCATCACGTCACCAGTGTATACCGCAAATTTCGCTATTCAAGTGTCACCCATGTTCCTCACTTTATCCCATTCTTCTGCGTCGCGGCCGTCATGGCTCATCACAGACCCGACGCTATATAGCTATCTGCAAATAAACTTCCAAAATCCGAAGGCAAGGAGACGTTGACGCGAGAAAATTAGCACAAAGAAAAAACGGGACTAGAGAAGAGGAGACCAAATACGAGCGCTCGTGTTGTCTCATCTTTAAATCCCGTTCTTTGCTCTAATTCCGTAGCCATGGAAAGCCCACTAGCCCAACTCCATGCGCCGACGAAGTAAGCATTCGTTACCAGGTTTCATTTCCACTTCTTTTTTCTTCATTTCAAAGGGGGGGGGGGGGGGGGGGGGATAAAAGCATAACGCTGCTATTCATTTGATAGTCTAGAACAACGGATTTTGCCTTAAGAACAAACAGCAGGTACGTCACATAAAAACGTGCCCCTAAGAATCCTTTACTTTTCAGAGCCTCGTCCGGTTTTCTCATGAAAACGCTCACACTGCTCAGGTACCGCTCTCAAGAACTGACACCGCGAGATGCATGAGTATTCTTGCATGCAACCGTACTTTGGTCGATAAAGTGCCCATGTGTGAGGTATTGTCCTCTCCGCAACCCCATTTTTCTCCTTTGTCAGTGATGAAAGAGCCCTAGCGGTCTTCTCAGGCAAAGTGTGCGCGCTGCGGTACTTGTGAATGATTATGAGGGATATGAGCTAACGAACACCGATCCGTGCGCCGCGGAAAAAGAGAGTGCTTTATTACCCCTTAATCGCCCAGTGTCGCGAATTCGCGACGTCACGTTTCCACGCCCTGCACTCATTACTACATGGAGTCTGCACACAATGTTTTATTTTAACGTGTTCTCGATAGTCAGCGCTTTCTGACCAAATTTTTTGCAGTCACAGTGAGGTGTGAAGGATTTGCGACTTCAAGCCAGTGTCTAATGATTCCTCGTCTGACGACTATTGCGGGAAAAATAGGACAACAGCTGCTGCATAAAAAAAAAAAAAGTTTACCGTCTCTGGTTGGCCTTTCACACAACTCGGACTAGCAGCACAAAAGGGGCCGCAAAGTCAGGAGCACACACTGAACCAATTGTAGTTAGTAATTAATTACTTCAAAGTAAATCAGCTCACAATGCGTGACACTAAGCAAAACTAGTTTTCCGAACTACATTGGAGCGCATAAGTACTAAATTCTTTAGCCTTGTAGGGTGTAACGTCAAGCCCATTGTCCATGCTACGGCGTATGTGCGCCCGGTTACGTGACTAGCGCTTGAAAACGGAAAGAGGCCACGAGCGGTGTTTTTGAAGGCCGCGATCAAGGCTATATAGAGAAAGGTAATTTGCCGCTTACAAACAGACGCGAGCACTCAGCGGTGCCTGCACTCATTATGCCCGCACCTGTACTACGAAGGAGCCAGGAAAAGAATCCGCATTTTAAGGTGAAATGGACGAGAAATAAGCACTGTTTAATAAAGCGCATGTCCACATTGTTAACAGGTGGGCACACCTGAGTCAGTAGAAGAAACCCGCGTGTTTTGGCTGCCACTGATTAGAATTAGAACTAATGCTTCACTGCATTAGCATTATACCCCTGAACCATCAGGTTTCCTAACAGTCAACTTATTGTCTATGGTGATTTTGATACGCTTCATATCAGGTGGAATTCCTTGGTCGCAACTTGCCGCTACAAGACTCCGTAATACACCGATTAATCTGGCTGTCCCATTTGATTTAATTCAAGTTGTTAAGGTGAGGTGACACTTTGTTTGTCAAAAAAATTGCGGACGATTACGTTACTTCCTAATGCGAAATTTGAGCGCAGCACATCAGCTGTTTCAGCTTTTCGATACACTGAGGCAAAGAATTCGAGCAAAACATGTGTGTACAATTAAAGACAACTTGTTATTTTTCGCACATATTCCTTCCTCAAGAAACACTCCGCTAACAGTTCTTGATTGTCATGAAGGAAGCTTTGTGGTCCGAGAAATAGATGGATATATGCTCGACTTGCTGCACCAATGACTGGTTCTCAAAGACGAGGTCTATGCAAGTATTTCGCGAGGTTGTCACAGCGCGTGGGAGGCGTTACGAGCGAGAGGAACGGGATGTTCTCACGCATAAGTGGTAAGAAATTCTTGTTTGTTTGTCTTTATATCTACATTGAAGTCCCCACCCACCCTGCCACCCTGGCAGGTGGCAGTTAAAAAGTTCGCTCACCGTTGTCAGCGCTCGCATACAGCCCACATCTCTCTCTCATCACCCTACGTACCTATAAGCGCGATTCAGGCGTCCACTGCTGGTTACAACGGACAACGGCGCCGGCGACGCCGCGAAACGCAGAAACGGGAGCCAAAGAGCTGCGCTCTAAGAAAACTAGATTTGCTGATAGAGCATTTCTTTAACTGGGTATGCGCGACTTCAGAGGCGCTTTTTTAATCCTTTTTCGCGGTCGCGCCGAGCGGGAAATTGCGAGTTGTCGGATGCTTTAGCTGCATTTTTCTCAAAACAGCATTTCTGGAAGTTTATGCTACTTTTTCTCGGCAACTATTAGGAGTAAGCAAAGAAAATTTTCCACAGATTCCAACCAATGCCTTATATATGACTGGTACCATAATTAGAAGCCCAAGTTTATTTTTATTTTATGAGTAAAAGAAAACATTCCTGGGTGGAAATGTTATTGCACCTAGAAAAAAAAAAGACATAATAAATCTATTTTTTCGCACCAGTCACGTAGAACAACAGATTCTACTCTCTTGGAAAATTTCAGCACTCCGTATTCAGCACATTTTACTAAAAAGGTACATTATAGAAAAAATAAAATTGGAGGGGCCGGACACTTAAGCTTCGCCTTAAGGGTATGACGCGATAGCTCAATGAGTTAATTCCCATAGATATATGCAGAAGGTCATTCTCTGCTCTACATTCATAGATCCCTGGGAGTCATCATACCCTTCCTGGCGTAGTGGCCACTGCGATTCCTGATGCTCCCAGCGGTGAGCCTTGTGCGGCCCAGGTTACTCTTCCCCAGCGACCAATCATTAATTTAACTGCCACCTGCCACGGTGATCAGTTTGCTCACAATCCGGTGGGCAGGTTGTGAAGACGCCGCAAGGCCACGTGACTAAGGTGGTGCACCTGTCTCCTAGGTTGCTTTTTTGGAAGCACCTGCCAGAGCCATGTCCGTGGTTTCTATAGCTCACAACGAAGACGTCGACAACGTCGACACCGATTTTTCTGGAGAACGGAACCTTTAACGCTATCGCGTAAAAAAAAAAAAAATATTAGACAAAATGTTAATCCAGTTTTTAGCGTTAATGCAAGCTGCATTATTTAGAAGATTGCGAGCAAATTGCATAGCCATACCTTTCATTAGTATTGTTCTACAGTCAACTTTCGAAAACCATTTTCGAAGTCTCGCCCCACCTTAATAGCGCTACCAGAGTGTTCCATCGTGGATCATGCCTTGGTCACAGCCGATTTGATGCGCGCAAGCTTTGGACGTGAAGTTGTAGAAGGCTTGTCCAATTATAATGCTGTCTGTTAATCTTTATGTTGCCCGAGATTCTGCACCTGTGACCCACTAAGACTGATTTTTTTTTAATTGGAGGTTTTCTTGATTGCCATAATTTATTTTTTCCGCGCACAGTTGAGATGTAGAATGAACTTGGTGGTTCTTTGCGACAGCTACCTGCCCAGTTTGTAAAGCAAGTATGTATTCTTTGCTCGTTCTACGTAGCTACTCCAGCAATGTATCAGACCTGAGACAGCAGTATTTGTAAATAAATAATAAATAGTTAAATGCGCGTCCCCCATTCTCATCATTGCAAGCATGTTTTAGTAAACCTGGTTCGGTTCTTCGGTTCTTGCCCGCAGCTTTTACGGTCTTTCTAAAATGTTTTTGTGAGATAGTTGTTTCCTTCTGCGCTCCATTGGGATTGCGACTGCTTTCGTGATGAGGGCAATTTTATCTTTGAAAGGGACAGAACCGACTTGGACGTACCACTGTGCTTGTAGGCTTTGCACTGTCCGCTTGTTTCCCAGGGCTATAACAGTAACCGAGCAGAAAGCTACACTCTTTCCTTCTTACTTATATTTTTGAAGTTCTGAGTACAGCTGAATCATGGCGACCTCCCTAAGTGACCCCGCTCCACTGCTCTCGGCTACAGAGGCTAACTATGTAAAAAAACTAGCAGTAGCTATATACACTCAACTCAAACAGAATGCATCATCGTTCACAGAGAAATATCTTCATAAAGAACACATGTACAATCTCCGGCATACCATTTATAACAGAGACAGGATTCGTACAAACTACGGAACACAAAAGTTAACATATCAGATTCCTGACTTCTTGAATAAGCACGCCATGGTTATGAATATCATTACTGACAGTTCTTCAGCTCTAGCCTTTAAAAAAAAACATTAAGACATTTTTTTTTTGAGCACACAATTTTGACTATTTCCTTTTTTTTCTGCGTTCCAAGTAGACACCAGATGGTTTTTGCTGTGAATGTTTTATTGTTCCCGCTTGTTTATTTTCTCCGCATATTACTGCATGCGATTTATTTTGGCTGTTTGTTTCCTCGCAGTATGACTTAGCCCTGTATGCTATGCTGTATTAATGTGTTCCTTTTATGTTGATCGAGACTTTGTTCAACGATGTGACTGTACCTGCTGTTGAGTGATGTGTTTGGGAAGGGGGGAAGGGGGCCGACACTGAGTCAGGCATTAATTTGCCTTTATGTCTGCCTCCTAGGCACCTATTACTGCTGCCTGAATAAAATGACTTTGACTTTGACTTTGAAATAACCCTCGCAGGTCTTTTTTCTAGAAAAAAAAAACGTAATTCTTGACTGTCACGTTAACATATCATGCCTTAACTGTGCGTTGTAAATCGTCAAGCGCCATTTTATTTCACTATTTCCGAGATGCTCCTGGCTTGGCGCTTCGGGAATAGCAAGAAGCTGGTACCAGGCAGGGCCCGTGCCGAGGAGCCCAACTCATCAGGTTCACTCGAGGAAAAAATTCCGATTCAGGATAAATTTCCTCCTCGGCTTGGCACGCCGATTTTAAGCCAGGCTACCGCGGGCAGTTGCATCGCATGATACTGTCGCAACGGGGAAGAGTGAGGTGCACTGGGAGAGCCCCTTGATGCGCAACCATTTGGAGGGGGAGCGAGAAAGAAATTAAGTTTTACTCCACGCCCAAAGCACGGATCGCGAATTAAGTGCGCGGGATTATCAGTTCGATACGGCATGAAGTGGTTGCAACACGCACAAAAAGCGGCCGCAGACTTGGACGAATTGTTGTAGTTCCTCTAGGAGGACGGGACGTAGTGGGGGTTAAGGAGGTTTCAAGGTAGGTATAGTGTGGAAACATCTGACTGCATCAGCATGCCCAGCTGCACGTCATTGTGGGGTAATTAAGTCCCCAGACACCCTGGCACAGAGCGGAACGAACGGGCTCATTATGCCCTCGCTCGCGACACGTCCCCGAACAACTCTCTCCTCTGACCGGATGAGTATGACCTCAAGGACTAGTGGGCCATGCGCCGCTAACACAGAAAACAGACTCTCGTCGTCCCCACTTCCACTTCCCATTCCACACTCGTCATTCATCGCGTATCTCCGACAAGCGCAAACTTATTCGTTTCCTTAAGACCAACCTCACATACTCGACCATTCACCACCCCCGCTGCCAAGCATGCAATGCCTATACTGACATACATTTTGGTCTTATCCACGCACCGCGCATTTGGAGCGCGTTCACAGTGCAGCGGGTCATATTTTTCAAATGCTGTACGTCGCCCAGCAGTAGATTTGGTATAAGGCGGTCCGACTGAGGGCGGCCAGATGAGACGACCCCGACGCAGCTCGGGAACAAAGAACCCTTGTGTCGCCCATAGTTATCAAGGTCACGCGATGAAATCGGCGCTGTGTGGTGGGGCGATGCGCCGTTGCTAGTCTGCTGGCCAGCGTGGCAACGCGGAGTTCCAGAGGCAGCGCGAAGGCCGCCGCTTGCGCCACGTCGCCGGTCGGACCCTGCGCAGCGGACCGATCGCCGGCGTCGATCGGCACACCAGGAAGCGTTTCCCCCCCGAAGGCCGAGCGCGAGAGGAGGAAAGAAAAAATCGCGGGCGGCTGGCTGCCTCGGGGCACCAGTGACCGGCCCTGACGACCAGCTCGTGCGAGGTCGTCACCGCGCGCTGTTTTCTCGTCGGTGCCATCACTGAATTACTGCAGCGAGACTTGTGCCGATGTGCGCACAGGCGCCGATCAGAACGCAGTGCATTGCTAGGGTCCGTGCGACTCTGCTGTTGCGTACACAGCCAGCCCCTTGGCTACCATCTCGGTCACGGCAGTCACGGCGGCCCGCGCGAGAATGCATTCTGCGCGTCACCTCTCTCGGCGACACTTCGTTTCCACGATGAGGGCTATCGCTTGTTTCGCGTTATGGGTGACTAGTTAGAAGAATAGACAACTGGGCAAGGTGGTAAGATGTCATTTGAAATTTACCAGCGCGAAAGACAAGTACAATAAGTACACGCCAAGTGCTGTTCGTGTCTACGTCTTATCCTTGTCTTTCGCGCTGGTAACTATAAAGAGACTAGTTAGTACAGCTTGTCTGGAGAAAACCTAACGGCCCGGTACGTTTTTAATGAGCAAATCTCAAAGAAAATTACTTATCGAAGCAACTCCGAAATGGAAGGCTATTTCAAATGTTCTAGATGGAGTCGAGTGATCGCATCCTCAAACAACGAAATCGCAGTAATGAAAATTTAGGAAATCTTGACCGTGGCTTCTATTGCAGCTGTTCATCGCTGCTGCCCGTCGCGTATTAATTGCGATTCTCCCCTAGTAACGACAGCATGGCGTCACGAGGCTCGAACTAGCCTTTTCCACAGCGTATGGTGATGCTACTACAGTACGATACCAATTTAAAAAAAAAAAAAAAACAAGTTGTTAACACTGGGTCAGGCTCCGAGCCATCCTGTGTTACTCCGCTAGCCAATCACAAAAGTAAACGAAATGAGCTTTTTAATGTTTGACTTTATTAAACAAGCCAGGTATCAGAATTCTAGAGCTTGTAATTTTTTCTTCTCGTGATTAGCTTCGTGTTAGGTAACAAGAAAAGTTTTAATAACGGACTACTTTTTTGTCGTGGAGGGATTCTGTGCGGCGGTCCCGAATGCAGGCGGGCGGAGCTTCACTGCAGATAGCAAATCTTCGCGGGTCATTTCGTTTCCGTTAAAAAAGGACTCAAATTCCGCACGGCGCCAGTAGGCTTGTAATTACCTCAATTTTAATGCAAAGATCATCACGCGGTAGTGAGATGCACTCTAGCAGTCTTCTCTATAAAATTCTACCTAAAAGTCACTTCCTGCTTTAGATATTATGCTTTTCATTTTCCACTGCAAACAGCCTTCACATTCTGCCGGTGCCGTACAACACAATGCAACTGCTCCAGCGCATATGAAAAAAAAAAGGATATAAACAAACCTGTCCAGGCGGTTACCGTGTAAAAATCGACACGCCTACAGAACTATCCTGACGAATTCCAAAATTCACAGAGCCTAAAATGCAAGCAAACGGTTAGTTGAAAGAAGTTCGTTTGCATAAAAGAACAATTCCACTTGTCATTCCACAACTGAAACGCGGCTAGATCCCATTGTATAGCTCTGCTACAGTAAGATCTAGATGCGAGTCGAAGACATGCACTTGTATACAGGTAGTCGCCGACCATCACACAAAACAGAATGCATCTGCGGTCCATAGCGAGAAAGGGAGTCTAAGGTATGGAGGATGTCATATCTTGCACTCCAAGTCAGTAAACGTGGCAAATTTTCGCCCGAAATATAAAAGCCATAACAGTGAGCATGGCCCCTCAGCACATTTCTAACTAAAAGCCCACAGCTCCTATTAGCGTCGCCATAAGAACATCTGAACTATGGGCTTCAATTAACACTGCAAAACACTGCAGATTCCACGAGAATGGGGCAGCATTCACGAAGTCCTTGGTCTGCAAGATCGCCTCGTGATTGGCCCTTGCCAATGACGAATCGAACTAGCATACGAGCTTAGTCAATCAGGCCCGAGCGTGTCGCGGGCCACGGTTAGCTGCGCACTTAATGAACCGTGGCCGGCAGCCGCGTAGCATGCATTACCATTCAACTAGGGTCCCTAATTCAACAGTGTACCAGGATGGAGCACGGCCGGTCTCGACGCGCGCGCTGAGAGAGCGAGAGAGCGCGCGCGTCGAGACCGGCCGTGGATGGAGCTATATTGCGCGTGTCGGAGCTGATACACCCCTCTTTTTTAGTAGCTAGCAAGTGGCACAAGGGCCAATCACTGCATCGAGCTGTGGCTATTCGTGAGGCTCGATGCCGTACGAAGAGTATATCGAGGCGCTCCACGCTTCGGCCGGCGTGCCGACGTCCTTTGGGAAATCTTACAATCTGCTACCCTCCGTGGACCACGAGAGCTAAGTGCACGCTGACCCGCCGTGTTTCCCGTCCGGCAGTACAAGCTGACCATTCTTCGAATGCCAAATTCGGCAAATAAAAGGTTTCGCAAGAGATGGCAGCAACAGTGTTAAAGCCTCCTTTATTAAACACATATGTCATGCAGTCGAGCCGCGCGCGCGTATGTACATTCAGAGGGCGGCCCTGGGGAAACCAAGTCGGTAGAGGGCGACCACAACGGCGCCACCCAGGCCAATGTTGTGCTGGAGCGCGACGCGGGCGCCGGGCACTTGGCGCGGGCCGGCCAGGCCGCGCAGCTGCCAGCTGAGCTCGGCGCACTGGGCCAGGCCCGTGGCGCCCAGCGGGTGGCCCTTGGAGATGAGTCCGCCGCTCGGGTTGATCACGTACTTGCCGCCGTAGGTGTTGTCGCCGCGGTCGACCAGCTCGGCCGCCTTGCCGATGGGGCACAGGCCGAGCGCCTCGTAGGCCAGCAGCTCGTTGGCCGAGAAGCAGTCATGCAGCTCCACCACCTGCACGTCGTCGGGCGTGAGGCCCGCGCGCCGGAACGCCTGCTGGGCTGCCTTGCGCGTCATGCTGAAGCCGACCATCTCGATGCACGAGTTGTCGGCGAAGGCCGATGGCAGGTCGGTCGCCATCTCCATGCTGAGCACCTCGACGGCCTGCGCCTCGAGATGCAGCCGCCGCACGACGGCCTCGCTGACCACCACGGCGGCCGCGGCGCCGTCCGACGTCGGGCAGCACTGCAGCTTGGTGAGTGGCCCGAACACCACGGGCGACTCGAGAATTTCCTCGAGCGTGTGCTCGTCGCGGAACTGCGAGTTTGGATTGTGCACCGAGTGGCGGTGGTTCTTCTGCGCGATCTTGGCCAGGTGCTCGCGCGTGCTGCCGTACTTGGCCATGTGCTCGAGGCCCGCGGCGCCGAACATCTGCGCGGCCATGGGGGCCGGCGCCAGGCCGTGCGTGGCGGCCAACACCTTGGCGTGCTTCTCGACCGGGTTGGCGCGGTCGCGGTACTTGGAGGTGAGCGAGCCGCGGTCCATCTTCTCGAAGCCCAGCGCCAGCACCACGTCGGCGAGGCCGCCCTCGACCAGCTGCTTGGCCAGCAGCAGCGCCGTCGAGCCCGTCGAGCAGTTGTTGTTGACGTTGTACACCGGGATGCCGGTCATGCCCAGCTCGTACACACAGCGCTGGCCGCACGTGGAGTCGCCATACACGTAGCCGCAGCAGGCCTGCTCCACGTCGCTGTACTCCATGCGACAGTCCTGCAGCGCGGCGGTCGCCGCCTCCTTGGCCAGCACCGGGTAGTCGCGCTTCTTGTCGCCCGGCTTGACGAACTTGGTCATGCCCACGCCCACCACGAACACCCGGCGGCCGCCGCGCTCCGCTGCTGCCATGGTCCTGCACGGGATGACGACCGCGCGTCTACATCGCGTTCGCGGTGCTGTTCATCATGCTGCCTGGACAGCTGAAAAGACGGAGAAAACGGCCTGCAATCTAGGCCAGAGCGTGCCGACCTAGATGCGGACCCGCCGGTCGGGTCTGTGCGCGGCGGCTCACATCGGCTTCCTAGTTTCTCAGTCGTCGCGGAAACGAGGACTCTTTCGTCACTTTCAGTTTCTGCGTTGAAATTTGCATTAGCCCCTTTGACGCGCCCTGGCTCTGCTCGGAAGGAGGAACAGGTCGTTGCTTTCTTTCCGATGCTCCTTTCAGCACGAGAAAACGACCTGGTGAAAGCACCACGCTAGACAAACATTTGCCTTTCAGAAGAGGTCCTCAAACAGCGGCGCAAGCTTAGATTGCTCGCTCACCTTTCTCAGGCCCCTTCAGCAAACACGTGCGGTTAGTGGCTTTGCTGATCGAATTATTGTTTTAGAAGCAAGCAGAAACTGAAACCACATGCACGCATAGAGGACTGCGAAAAAACATCACAAAAGTTTGCTCCGTGGCTCAGTGGATTTCCACGGTGGCTCTCAAACGCAGCGCCGTCAGCAATAAATAGGGTTTGTCCATAACGCCTGAAAACTCCTCTTTACGTTATTTCTTTTATTAGCAAATGCCGGTGAGCACATACTGCTACGGCTGGGAGCAAGTTTGAGAAGCCCATGCAAAAAATCATTGGCACCATGCTGCAGCCCGTCATGAATGATAACGAATAACGCCATCATATGAATAAATCATGGGCACAAAGCAGTTAACGACTAGTCAGTGGCGATGAACGGCCAGCATCGTTTTTAATTCTACGCACAGCACGCCACCTGCACACTCACCCTTTCGCCCCAAGCATAACGACCACAAAGAAAAACAACCCACGGTAGAGATGTCGCAGCATTATTTGCGTGTTTTCCTCAACAGACTCTTCCTCTGGACGCTCGCTTTGCCTTTCGCCTCGCTGACCAACTTGTTCTGGGCTAGGGGGCAGCAGTTCGCTTTAAAAGTGATACCCACTGTGACAACATACAGCTGTTGAGTGCTCATGCCACTGAACTGAAAACTGTCAAATGACAGCCCGAAGTTACACTATTTTGCTTTCATACAACCCCAGCCAAGACCTGTGCGCGTACGAGACGCCGGTGTGAATGCCGTCGGGCACATGCAAAGTGATCCCGATCGCACGATCGCTGGCAGTGGCGCTCTAGGGCAAAATTAGCAGGTAGTGCATGTGTTTACAAGCGGCAAACAAACGCTGATTCAAGTGCAATGCGCTGCCTGTTTTTTGAAGTTATCTAGCTTTACGTGTACTGCACAGCGCGAGACAACCGCATGAGCCACTTTCCTTCAGGTCGACGTCCTCGCAACTACAGGCAAAACGCAGCGCAACTGAGCACAATTAGCCACGCAGACGAAATCCTGCAAGGAAAAACCCAAGCAGCGATGGTACTACCAATACAAGCACTCTGAACCCGCGATCAAAGTTTCCGCTGGTTGTATTTTTCTCATATGCAATGGAAACGAAACAAGTTTCATCGCGATAACAATGCCCTCCGTGAAGCTTCGCACTCACCTTACACGGCTGCTTGGCCGCAGGCTATAACGATATGACTACTTTAACGCAATGTAAAATGTCAAGGTAGTTGTCCAACGCGCAGCCCCGCTGCTACACGTACCCGCGACGACTGTGTCGTGAACTGCAGCGGGCTCGTAAATGAGGTTAGCGATAGAGGCAGGCTCGAGCAAAGCGAAAGGGCGGAAGAGTGGATGCAGGGATCGGCAGGAAAGGGGGAGCACCGCTGGAAGCCTGGAAGCAACATAATAAGCAAGTGTGCAATATGGCGAAAAAAAGATATATTATTTAGCTATCTTTAATCTTGATAGTCAAGTTAAATACTAAGACAGTATGCCTTGACGTTTAGCGTGGTTTAGCTCATAGGTTTAATGCGCAACTAACGCTGAAACCGATATATCAACTACTACCATCATGGAGCTCCTTCATGAGTTTCTTTCTCCATGACTTGTGCGGCGCGAAATGACACAAATGATTAAAAACTCGCAACCATCAGTACTATTTGCAAAAAAATAAAACGTAAACGTTATTTAGAGCTAATTTTGCATACTTTAAACAGTAAAAATTGGAGTATTTTTTACTTGCTACAAATAAACTTTGCTAAACGTTGAGTGCACTTCGTTTCAAGTCAGTATATTAACTATGTTTTAAGGTAGAATGTTAACATCTCACTATGTATTTCACACTTTTTTTGTTGTTAGGAAGCAAACTTCGTTATTTCATTAGGTTGACTGACTACGTGTATGCGGCTAGCGCGGCTATGATGCGCTAAAATGGCAGCGCGCACATTTTGCGATTTCTTAGCAGCTAGCGCAGTATGAGTCTTCTCTGCTTTACCTTGTAACTGTGGTTATTGTTTTTCGTTCCTGCTGTGTACCCCAGATTTATCGTGCTATACCGGCTCTTTTTTTCGCTTATGAAACGAGGGCAAGTCCGCGTATAAAGCTGCCATGGCCAGTGTGTCATTACAGACGGTGACGAACGCTCCGAAAGCTTTCGACCTTTTGCGAGGCATTTTTTGCGTGTACAAGCCTGCCAATGTCTCTTGCGCAGCAGTACGGCGTACCATCATAGGGAATTTGTGTCGTGGTGCGTATTAGTTTAATTTTTCTTGCAGTTAGGAGAAATTTGTGTTCAGTTGGAAATGTTGGTGACAGGAAGAGCGTTAGCAAGCGTACTGGTGGAAGTGGAAGGTCACTGCACTGTAAGCACCCGGCGCCAGGTCGGCCAGATTCGGGACCACTAGATTCGATATTCTTCACAATGTGAATAATGTCGCATTTAGATCCGGCTCGGTTGAGTTCGGACGCGGACACGGGTTATTGCAGTGTAAGAGCACACGTGCTAAATCTAAATAATTGGTGCGGAACATTGTGAACTCCAGTGTATGCTTTGTTACTTATTTGCTGTCCAGCCTTAATTGCCTCTGAACCATTCTCGCGCACTGCTCTCGGAGCTGCGTCTTTTGTTTGAATCGGCAGGTAACTCAATCTCTAATGCTATTGGTTTCCAGACCTCAATGAGCTGGATGTCCGGCCTCCAGTTGACTTTGTTACAATTGAGGGGCCTGTGTCAAGTGGTAAAGAGCTAACTGTAAAGACTTCTCCAAGTTATGCAGACCATCCTCTTGGTAAGAAATTACCATGTCAGAATTCTGCAGTTTTTTTTTCGCCTGCTTTTACCTGTTTGCAGTGTGTTCATTTCTGCTTCTCTTTTTATTCATGTAGTTGTAGGCTCTAGATACCAGCCTGAAGACTTCAGAATGGCTTGTGGTATAAACCTTGGAAAGTATACATCTGGTGTGTTGCGTGAGTAACCGTATTTTGTTTCCTTTTGCCTTTTTTCTATTGAGAATTGTATGATTCAATGATGGAGTGTTGTGCAAAGAATTTGGCATAAATGATTTCTGCTTGTGAACAGTTTGTGATAAGAAAATGAAAGTTAATTTTTTTAACGCCATGAAATTGGTATTCTCCTTGAAGCTGAGTGTTCATCATCAAGCATCTAGCTCTTTATAGATGGTTTGCAAATGATGTCAGGGTTGATTGATTGTGGACCACAAATAGCTTCCAGCAGGTGGCAATATTTGGATTGAATGAACAAGCTTTTGCCGTGCTTCTCGTCCACCAGCATGGCCACCAGAGTGATGTCAGTGCAAGCCATCTATTGCAAAGGCAGCAGGGGCTTGCCTGATTTATGAGTTTCTTGTTATGGCTTGGTTTTTGGTTGTTGTTCATGCACAATTATTTGCTGCTTGGTGAATGCAGGTACCTTGGACACTTTTAGTCCTGCATTCATTTCATATCTGCATATTGCAGATAGCAAACGAAAGGGGTAAATGTTCACTCTTTTCGTTTGTTATTGCTGTACACTCTCTTCACAAATTGGTCACAAATGGGTTTTATCGCATATAGCGGATTTTAAGCTTCGACGCGTTAAAGGGGGGTAGGCCAGTCACCCTTTTCTAAAACAATTTACCCCTGAAGAGCCAAGAACCAGGCTGCGGGAAGGCTTGTGCCCATTATAAAACTGATGGGTTCCCGGCGGGACTGGGGATTGAACCCTGCACCGCCCACATGTGAGGTGAATGCTTTTGGCAAGTGCTTCTTAGCCAAGATTGCTGATGTTTGTTTTTTGGGGGGCTTTCATGCACCTAGAAGTATTTAATTAACTGATCAATTATATACTGCAAAACCTTCTTTTAGTTTATGCTTGTCAAAATCATGTTCTTATACTTTCTTTCGGGAAAACCCCGTGTAGCAGTCCTCGTGGATAATAATTTTTAAAAAAAATGTTAGAGGAAGCCTATACCAGCAATGCTTAGCCAGGCATAGAGCCATAAAAGTGAAAGAAGCCGAAAATTGAAGGAGGAAAATTTATGGAGAAGGAAACATTTGGAAACTTGGAAAAGGGGGAAGAGAGAGAAAGGAAGAGATGCTAGCCCTGGAACAAAACCAACCACTGAAAGTTTGTGAAAGCAAAGGGAAGACTGTCAGCAGAATCCAAAGTGAATAACATGGAGCAGAAGTAGAGAGGAGAATGGAGCAAAGGGTAGGATCAAGAGGAGCTTGTCTGAAAAATATAAACATAAAAACAAGCTGAAGCTGAGAACGAGACAACATAAGCAAATGCACATGAAGATAAGGTGAAATGGTGTTAGAAATTTTGAACTAGACATGAAAACAGATGAGAAATGTGTTGGGAAATAAAGAGCGGATAAAGATATTAGCATATGTGTAAAATGGAGAATAGAAACACAATAACAATACATGAAAGCATTATCCAAAGAAGGGCAACAGGAATGCAATAGCAAGAAAATATTGGCCTTCGATTTACCTGGTTAAGCTAAATGTGACTTGGTGCGCTAGCACATTTGCCCTTGTTTAGCTTTGTTTATCTTTGTTTAGCTTTTTATAAGCTTGCAAAAATTCGAGTTGCACCCCAGTGTCGTCCCTCAGCTTTCCTGTAACGTTAAGCTGCCTGAGTCTTCGTTCCCTCTGTTCGGCAGTCTCTGAAGCCTCCTCTCCTATCTTCTGCATGTTCCTCCGGCGACTTGATCATTCACCTCTTCTTTCTCGCTCTTCACCTGTTTTCCACATCCTGTTTAGCAAGGTTTACTGTCTTAGCCGCTCTACTTCGGCTTGCCACCTCTCTATATTTACTAGATTGGTTGATTCACGTTGGCACTCTCAACTTTTGCGTTGCTCTTCAGTTTGCCGTGCTGGTTGTTCAGCTTCAGAATCTCTCAAAGGACCGGCTTCATCCTGGATTTGTCCCCGCAGGGAGGCGTCTGCAGCATGCAGACGTTGGTGAGTGGCGACACCACGGGGTTAACCCGAGCATCCGCAGGGACATCCCCGCAGGGGGATGATGGTGAACAATGCGTCACCACGGACACGAGCATCCGCGCTTAGCCGTGCGTGGCATCGCCGTGTCCGGGGAAAAGGGGATCCTGGTGGTTGAGCCGATGCCGAGCGTTTGGACCCTTAAGGCCCCTCGGCGGAGGCAACACACCACTTTGGCCCCAGCTTCCTGTAGACGGCACCTCCGGCCTGACCCGACCGGGGGAAATCGGCAGTCGCCTTTTCCTATCCTCCCCACTATCTTTCACTTTCCTATTTCCTTTCTTACAACTCTCCTGTCTCCTCCTCTTTTCTTCGTTTTTTTTCTCTTTTTCCTGGCGGCGAGGGTTAACCGTGTGTGACCAACTACCCTGAGTTGAGTCATATTAGGTTATAGTTAAGGTGTACAGCTGGCGTGGGCAGGACTTGCCTTCAAGTTCCTGTCGCGTCCCCTTGTTGGACTCCATGGTGGGTGGCTGCCACCATGACCGAAAAACCAAATTTTTTTATGGCTCCCCCCCTTTCAAAACTAGATCGCTCTCTCAAAAGAGTGCGGAACGAAGCATCAGACTTTTTCATGAAAAAGAAACCAACTTTCACAAAGTTTCACGTAATACACAGCAACTGTGAAGAAAAACAAGCCCGAATCATATCCCCCTTTCTTGTCACCAAATGCTTAACAGATGCCTTAGGGCCTGGCTACAAGGTATCAAAAATGGCCAGCGGCGACCTACTTCTTGAACTACGCGAGAGCATCCAGTGCTCAAAACTCTCAAACATCGATTCCATAGGGGACATCTCTGTCTCCGTAACTCCCCACCGATCCCTCAACACAGTCAAAGGCGTAATCTCAGAGGCTGACTTCATCCACCTAACAGAAACCGAAATGCTTGAAGGACTTTCTGATCAAAATGTAATTGACGTGCACAGAATCAAAATCCGCAAAGACAACAAAGAAATAGACACCAAACACATGGTCCTCACGTTTAACACCAGCAGTTTGCCCGAAACGATCGATGTTGGATACCTGAAAATCACCGTCAGACACTACATACCGAATCCCCGCCGCTGTTTCAACTGTCAGAAGTTTGGCCACGGCTCACAAAGTTGCCGCGGCCGCAAAACCTGCGCGAAATGCGCTTCGAAGGACCACCCTTCTGAGGAATGCGACGCAGCCCTACGCTGCGCGAATTGTGAAGGAGATCACGCTGCATACTCCAGGGCGTGTCCGTCCTGGAAAAAAGAGAAAGAAATAATCACCATTAAGACTAAAGAAAACATTTCATTCAAAGAAGCGAGGAGGCGTTTTGCGCTTACCAACACATTCTCCTTCACAGCGAAACCTAACTTCGCTGATGTGGTGCGCGGGGGCGTAGCATTACACAGCGCTCCGGCACCTGCCGCGGCCACTTCCACCGCGCCTGTGGCAGTGCCATCCACGCCCCAGGCCGAGACAGCGAAAGCTGCTCTGCCAACTACAAGCCAGGGAGTGCCGGCCCACAGGTCAGCATCCCGCAGGACTTCCCCCCGTCGGGGGAGGCCTGACACCCACACACCCGCGGCTTCTTCGCGGTCGTCCAGCACCTCTTCCGAGGTGATGGACCAAACTCCCAGCCCGTCTGCTTTACAGCGGCGGAACAGCTCTCTTGAGCGAAAAAAAGGCAGGGCTACCATAACGGCCCCAGAACATAAGTAAACCTCTCGTTGCTCCTACCCCAAAACATAAACATGGCTTTTCTAGTTCAGTGGAACTGTAGAGGAATATTGAGAAATTACGATGACATAAAAAACATTTTAGGGTCAATCTCACCCGTAGCCTTATGTCTCCAGGAAACCAATCTAGGTCCACAACATATGAACATCCTGAAGCATTATAAAACTTTTAGACGCGATCGTGAGCAGGCAAATAGACTCTCTGGAGGCGTCGCGATTATCGTACAAAGCGGCGTTCCTGCTCGAGAAATAAAACTCAAAACAAAACTTGAAGCCGTTGCGGTCAGTGTCGTCAGCCATAAAACAATTTCTCTCTGTTCTGTATATATTCCTCCACATTCTACATTAACAGTCCACGATTTACAAGAACTTATCAATGAACTTCCAGAACCGTATCTAGTAGTTGGGGACTTTAACGCTCACTCCCCTTTTTGGGGAAGCGAGCACTGTGACTCTAGGGGTCAAATAATCGAAGATTTTATCCTCACAAACAATGTATGTCTTTTAAATACAGGAAAAGCCACCTACTGCTCCCCTGCCTCGGGGAAAATGACCTTTTTAGATTTGTCTTTTAGCTCACCTTCTGTTTTTAATGATTTCAAATGGGATGTCATTGACAACCCATATGGCAGCGATCACCTCCCTGTACTAATCACTTTAACATCCCCACCGGAAATAATCCCCACAAGGCCACGGCGCTGGAAGCTTCACCTCGCCGACTGGTCACTTTTTAGAGCAAAGGCAACTTTAGAAAATATAGTTTTAGAAAATCTTACTATCGACCAGATAAACGAAAAGTTTACTAATTGTATCATAACTGCCGCACTCACAGCTATTCCTCAGTCGTCAGGAGTGACGCGACAAAACCATAAAGTATGGTGGACAAAAGAATGTAAAGAAGCTAAAAAACAACAAAACAGAGCTTGGGGTAAATTCCGTAGGTATCCGACACATGAAAATCTCTTAATTTTTAAAAAAGCAAAAGCTAAAGCTCGGTACGTCCGTCGCAATGCCGAGAAAGCTTCATGGCAGAAGTATGTTTCATCTATCAACAGTCAGATCCCATCTAAAAAAATGTGGGAGCAGGTTCGAAAATTAAACGGTAGCTTTTCACCATTCACAATTCCGCTTTTAACAACACCCGGCACACAAACAAGCATAGAAGAACAGGCAGACATACTAGGGGAACATTTCGCTGCAGTTTCAAGTTCATCTCACTATACACAGTCTTTTTTAAAATACAAAAACACAGCTGAAAAACAGAGGCTCCCAACAAGTGGAGGCACAAATGAAAAATACAATTGTCTAATTACCCTCCAAGAAATCAATAAAGTACTATCTGCCGGCAAAAAAACTGCTCCAGGACCCGACGAAATACACTATGAAATGCTTGCGCATCTTTCCGAGCCAGCCGTGGACGCACTTTTAAGATTCTTTAACACAATATTCATGACTGGCAAAATACCGGAAGCCTGGAAGAAAGCTATTATTGTACCGCTTCTTAAGCCTAGTAAACCCCCAACTTCTCCTAGCAGTTATAGACCCATAGCCCTGACCAGTTGCCTTGCCAAATCCTTCGAAAGTGTCCTAAATATAAGACTAACCTTTGTTCTTCAATCTGGTGAACTTCTTGATATCCATCAGTGTGGATTTAAAAAGGGATGCTGCACTACAGACCACCTAGTCCACCTTGAAAATACGGTCAGAGAAGCTTTTATACACAAGCAACACTGTCTTAGCGTCTTTTTTGATTTAGAAAAAGCATATGATACTACCTGGAGGTTCGGGATCCTCCAGGACTTAGCTGAGCTTGGCATCCGTGGCAGAATACTGAACTCAATTAAAGACTTTTTGACTAACCGTTCATTTAAAGTTCGTCTAGGCTCAACCCTTTCAAGGGATTTTATTCAGGAAAATGGTGTGCCTCAAGGGTGTATTTTAAGCACAACTCTTTTTATTGTAAAAATGAATTCTCTTAACAAAATTATACCAAGGTCCATAACACATTCAGTCTATGTCGACGATCTTCAGATAGCGTGCACATCTTCCAATATATCTACATGTGAAAGACAAGTACAACTTACAATCAACAAACTGGCAACATGGGCAGACAAGAATGGTTTCCAGTTCTCACCACAGAAAACAGTAGCCTTACTTTTTTCACTCAAACGAGGCTTGCACACAGATCCCACATTACACCTAAACCAAACCAAACTGCCTTTAAAAAAAGAACACAAATTTCTAGGCATCACCTTCGATAAAAAGCTTACTTTCCTGCCTCACATAAACGCACTAAAGAAGAAAGCGTCGCTATCACTGAACATACTTAAAGTCCTTTCACGCAAACACTGGGGTTCTGATCGGGTATGCCTTATACAGATTTATCGCTCTGTAGTACGTTCCGTTTTAGATTATGGCTGCATAGTGTATGGATCAGCAAGGCCGTCGTACTTGAAGCGACTGGACCCTGTGCACAATATGGGTTTGCGTCTTTCAACTGGTGCTTACAGGACATCACCCATAAAAAGCCTTTACGTAGAAACTAATGAACCACCACTTGCAGACAGACGAACAATGCTCACATGCTCATACATCTTAAAGATCCGTTCCCAGCCTAAACACATCTGTTACCCACTCGTTACAAAGTGTCCATCTCGAACACTATTTACCAACAAACCTCTAGCAATCAGACCACTTCTTCTCCGCTTCGAAGAGAAATGCCAAGAACTAGACATAATGAACATATTACCTAATATTGCCCGCAAACCTGATCCACTCCCGCCTTGGTACTGCCTACCATCTGTGTGCGACTTCACATTAACACAATTTCAGAAAAAACATACACCACATGAACAGATATTACAAGAATATTTAGCACTCAAAGAAAAATACGGAGAATACGAAGCATTTTATACCGATGGATCAAAATCGGCGCACTACTTGGGAAGTGCTGTAGTTCAGAATAATTGGGAAAAAATAGTACGGCTACCTGAGTGTGCATCCATTTTCACCGCCGAGTGTTACGCAGTCTTACTGGCATTAGAAAAAATAATAAATGAGAACATTCAGAGCAGTATCATTTACACTGATTCTCTGAGCATACTAACCTCACTTCACCATAGAAATGCAGTGACACCACTAATCGGGGATATCATACATAACATAACGAGCGCCACAATACAGGGACAAGACATAAAATTTTGCTGGGTTCCCAGCCACATTGGAATCGCTGGCAATGAGAAAGCAGATGAATGTGCTGGAAAAGCTCGCAACAAAGAAATAAAGAAAGTGAACATTCCCTACAAAGATGGCATGAAGTTAGTACAGTTTAAGCTCAGAGATAAATGGCAGTCTGAATGGAATATTGAAGGTAATAATAAGCTCCACTTAGTAAAACCATTTATAGAAGAATGGAAGTCATGCTCCCACCAAGAACGTTTCATCGAAGTTATTTTATGCCGCCTCCGTATTGGACACACACATCTCACACACAACTTCCTACTTACAAAAGAAGACCAACCTCTTTGTGAAAAGTGCGGAGATGATCTAACAATAAACCACATATTATTCTCATGTACAGAACTTGAATCACTAAGGAAAAAACATTTCACTACCTTTTACAAAGAACACATTCCTTTTCATCCAGCATTGATTTTAGGCAAAGATGCACTTGTCAGTATACCCTGTGTTTTTAGCTTTTTAAGGGAAGCCAGTATTCTTCATCAACTCTAATTTACTCACCCTGTTCTTCACTGCATACAGTTATACACCTCAGCCACTTTCTCAATCATGAGAAGGAAGCTGAGGTCTTTTTCTGAGTTGTTGGGAGCCTCGAAATCCTTGCCGAGCCAAGGATGTCTGCGGAGGTAACCCAACCTTTAAAAGTTTCTGCTATCAGACATTTTTAAAATTCTTGTCTTTCATCAGCTAGTTAGTAAAATAACTTTTAGGCCCTTTACACCAACGTTTTTATCCACTTTGTTTTCAAACTCTGCTCAAGCATATTTTTTCCATACCTTGTTCTTGGCGCATGATAGCCTTAGCTGCTTATGCGCCAATAAACCCAACACAACACAACACTCATCCTGGATTTGCCATTTGCTGCACTGCATGTTCCTTTCGCAAAGACATCCTTCACCTCTTCTTTCTGGCATCTGCACGTGCACGCACCCGTGTTTCTAGCTCTTATCTTTACATCCTCTCCACTCGGCTGCAGTGGGCATGATGCTCTCCTCCTATTGGCTGCAGCTGGCGCTACACTCCTCCAAGCTTACCCGAGCTTCCTCCCATTGGCTGCAGCTTGCATGGTACTCCTCTGAGCTTACCTGATTTACTGCAAGCTTCGCCTGGATATAACAGCTTCTTCGTTAGTGGCCCATCTAGTGCTAGCGCACTTAAAAACTAGTTGGAAGGAAAGGAAAAAGCAGATGGAGAAAAATGAAGAGGTGAAGTAAAAACTCTGGAAGTAAAGAAAAAGGGTGTGAGGTTAGATGAAAAACGGTAGAAATAGAAAGTGATGATGGATGGACAGGGGACAAGTGTTCATATGCTGGTTTGAAGAAAACAAGGGAGAGAAAGGAGGATTTTCAGTATTTTTTTTTTCTTTTTATACTGCTGGGGCATAGTTGTATAATAAAAGAAGCAAATGATAACACTGAGAAAGAAGGTAAGCCATTAAGGGAAAATCCAACAGGGTCAAAGGAAGTAAAGAAAATGGCTAGAAGGACCACCAGGGAATGGGCGGGAGTGAGGGGGGGGGGACTGAACAATGGAAGGAAGTGAATAACAGAAATTATAATTTCCTACAACTAAAGATTCACTTACAGTTGGGGAGGTTAAGAGGGAAGGCAAAAGGAAATTTTAAAGAAAGGAAATGAAATTGAGGAAGTAAAAGAACTATGTGAAAAGTAGGGGTGTGCGAATATTCGAAGTTTTCGAATACATTTCGAATATTACATTTTTAGTATTCGAATTCGATTCGAAATCCAAGTATTCATGTTGTTTCGAATATTCGATCCGGCGCGAATATTCGGATTTGGCCGATATTCTATTGCGAGCACCGGTGTTCATTTCGGCCCGCAAGTCTTATCGACATAGACATGGCGGCACCCAGAGCTATGTGTAACGTTGGGCCATGCCGTAGCTGACTGTGTTAGTGAGCGTCCTTGTGGCTTTGCCTGCGAAGCTGGTATAGTCAAAGCTGTGCACGAAATACCTCGCAATACGTGCCACTTCAGTGCCAAGAGAGACGGCATTTTCTGTGGCTGGAGAAATCGTTTCAGCTCGAAGGGAACGACTTCGGCCTGACCATGTCGAGCAGCTGGTTTTCCTTCACGACAACCTTTAATGTTCATCCCAGCGGCACGCTTTTGTGCTTATGGCAAGCTAGCCTTAAAGGGACCATGAAAAGAATTAAAAGCCGCTTGCAAATGTTAGAAGTGATGCTCAGAAGCATTGACACCAAGTATGAGTCTTCGGAACTCAGCCGGCAATTTATTATGAATTTTTAAAAACCGTGTTTTTCAAAATTCGCGGGCCGCTTGGTGTTTTCGTAGGGAGCAATTCTGAAACCAAAACCGGGAAGATAGACGTCACTAGTCCCATGACGTCGGCAGGCCACCACACGCTGTCATTCGCTAGAGCCGCCGCAGCTTCGACGTCACGGGCACACTTCCGGTAGCGGTTAAAATCGTCTGCTCGAGCTGCCGCGCGACCCCCTGGGGCAAGCGCGAGCGAGGGCATTGCCTTCGCGCATATGGTTTTAATTTACCTCTGCCGCCTCTTTCTGTCGCGAGTTCGGGAGCCACTAGCAGTGCCTTTTTCGACCGCCCAAGATGAATACGCCTTGCTGTGTCGTCGGCTGCAAACCCAGTGACTGGCGAGGTGTTGAACTCAGGCATGTTACTCCTAGAGACGTGCGTGAGCGAGCAGCCTGGATGGAGCGCATCGGACTGCCAGCGTCGCACGCACGCCGAAGACTCCGCGTTTGCGGTCGACACTTCGCACCTGACGCTTACTACTATAACCCAGCGCTCGTTCGATAGTCAGGCATGAATGTCAAGCAGCTGAAGCTTCGACCGAAGTCGCTGCCGACACTGTTTCTTCCCGCCGGGAAGATGAGTTTCCAGCTTACAGCGATCGGTATGGACGTTTACACGATATGATCCGCGATGGAAGACAATTTTATCTACGAGAACTTAAAAAAAGGTGCCGCATTTACTTAGGGCACAGGACGAATTCGAAGCGTTAGCTGTCGCGGAGGGTCTTGGCCTGACGGCTACGTACTGCTGCTGTTCACATTCGGCTGCTGCTTCGACATGCAGACTCGGTCCCGACCTTCTTTGACTCTCCCGTCCGTTTTACGACCGTAATACCGTATGTTCCTTGTGTTCTAAGTCGGGCGGCGCGATTTTGCGATCCCGCAGCCGGGTGTCCAACATCATTCGAGAGCTAGGCTCAGTATATGCACGGTGTTTCACACCAAGACTTGGCAGCATCGGTGTGACGGCCGAACCAGCGCACAAAAAAATAAAACATTGTGTGAGCCGGGAACAGGTCCGGGTCCATTCTGCCAACTAGCAAAGAAACCCGACGCGCGCCGCAATCCAAGAAAGCGCCGAGACCGGAGAGACTCTGCCGACGCACGCTGCTCCTCGCGAGTGCGACAACCGGAAGTTGTAAACCGAACGTCAGCTAATGACGTTTTCATGGGCGGAGCCCAGTCCCGGAGCTGTTTTCTTTATTTTTTTTATGGTGCCCCGCGCGTACGAGTTGAGGGGGGAGAGGAGGAGGGTGATTTTTAATCGCCTATAACTTCGTTGTTATTGATGCTAGCTCAAAAATTCTTGCGCTGGAGTGACGAGTGATGGATTGCCTATCTTTACATAATCTCAATAAATTTGTTTCATAGTCCCTTTAATCAATGCTGTGTACTAGCCATTTTCTGTGATACTTCCACTCTTCTAAGAATAATGTTCTAGACTTTGATACTTTCTGTGCAGCCACACAGACCTTTTGTGTTAATTTATTCATTAATCGTTGAACTGTGATGTTCTTGGATGCTCAAATAAATTGTTAGCAGTGGTTATTCGATTCGATATTCGGAGCTAAGTATTCGTATTCGATTCATATTCGAAAAATTTGATATTCGCACACCCCTAGTGAAAAGGAAAGACTAAGCAAAAGTGCAGAAAGAACGATGAAACTTAAAGAAGGGGGCAATAAATAATGGAGAGGGATATGAAGGCTCATCAATAATAGTACCATTGAAAAACATATCCTGTACTAAATACCTCAGAGTGTACAGCCTTTGTCAAAAGTTTAGAGCTCAGGGGGTTTGCTTCTGGGCCATACTGCTTTGCTCGTAATGCGTCCTCACCGTCCCAAATCTCCTGAAGGTAAGAATATTTTTGGTCCTGCTCCCTCCGATGCGTAGGACTTCCACGAGTGCTACAGGAGCGCCACAATAGCGCTTAGAAGCAAACCCCCTGGGCTCTAAACTTTTGACAAAGGCTGTACCTAACGTCGGACTTAACATGGAACACCCACATTCTGTACATTATTGATAAAGCATCTAGAACTCTTGGTTTCCTTAAAAGAACTCTCCACCAAGCTAACACCTAAACTAAACTTCTCGCTTGTAAGATCTCAACTGCAGTATGCATCCATCATTTGGCATCCGCATCAAACTTATTTAACTGATTCCATTGAATTGCTGCAAAACAGAGTGATTAAATTCATTGCCCACAACTACCCATTTCTGTGTAATGTCACAAGCATGAAGCACCGTTTAAATTTATTACCCTTCATACCAGACAATGTAATGCATCGCTCTCTTTTGTATGTAAACTATATCATGGTTCCTCTTCCTTTTGTGAAACTTTTCTTTGCCCAGCTTACCATATATCATCACACGTGGATCGTCCTTTCATGGTAAACGCTATCATTGCACATATCAACAAGTTTAAATATTCACCACTACTTCTTGCTATTTCAGACTGGAACAGCTTGCCCAGTTACGTAGCTATGATCTCTGACTGTTTGTCCTTCGTTAACGCCATTGAAACATTGCCATATTAAGAATTGTTTATTTGTTGTGAGAAATATTTATTTTCAGTGTTATCACATGAAGAATGTTGACTGCGGAACAATGGTTTTCTTCTTATGCTACCATATGCATGTAAGCTGGCTGTTAACTGCGGTGGGATATGTCTGCTCAGATTGCGTGTTCCAGTTTCCATGATTCCATTCCGTTTCTCCCCCTGCTATGTAATGCCCGTTGAGGGCCTTTAGGGTATGTGAATAAAAAATAAAATCGGAAGGGTCTGGCAACCAGTGAGTATTGGAGGATGCCGATCTGTCGTGTACAAAAAAAAAAAAATGACGGACATTTAGTGTAGTTAGGTCATATGCAAATTAGGT
Organism: Amblyomma mixtum; assembly: GCF_055824585.1. Taxonomy (NCBI): domain Eukaryota; kingdom Metazoa; phylum Arthropoda; class Arachnida; order Ixodida; family Ixodidae; genus Amblyomma; species Amblyomma mixtum. The sequence continues at coordinate 192,195,545 of NC_143014.1, read as the reverse complement.
GCACTCGCACTTCGGTTTTCACTGCTGTTTGGGTTTTGAGGCTCGGTTTAAGAGGGCAATGTGATAGCAGTGTGTTCTGGATTCATTGTGCACGGATGGAAATTGACGAGACCACGACATCCAAAGCACAGTGCCTGGCCTAGCTGTGGTGGCCGCATTTTGATGGAGGCAGGCAGAACACAAAAGACACCTGTGTGCTGTGCGATGTCAGTGCACATTAAAGGCCACCAGGTGGTCAAAATTATTTAGGACCCCCTCCACTATGTTGCCTCTTTCTCTCTTCCTTCTTTCATCATCATTACCATCACCAGCCTAGCCACGGCCCACTCTTGGACAAAGGCTTCTCCCATATACCTCCAAGTAACCCTGTCCTGTGCCAGCTGCAACCGCCTTATCTCTGCTAACTTCCTCCTGTCATTCACCCACTCTGACACCTTTTTTTATGCTTGTCCTGTTTTGGAATCTACTCCTTTACTTCAAGAAACCACCGGTTATCTTGTCTTCACATGACATGCCCTTCCGACGCCCATTTCTTCTTGATTTCAACTAGGATGTCATTAACTTTCGTTCTTTCTCTGGTCCTCTCTGCTCTCTTTAGGTTTCTTAATGTTAAGCCTATCATTATTCTTCCCATATGTCTGTATGTTGTCCTCAATTTAAGTTCAACCCTTTTCGATAGTATTGGTAAGATACAGCTGTTATACGCTTTCCTCATGAAGGATATGGGTTAACTGCTATTCATCACCCAAGAGTGCCTGCCAAATGCACTCTGCCCCATTCTTATTATTCTAGTTATTTCACTCTTGTGGTCCTGATCTGCGGTCACTGCCTGCTCTAAGTTTTGTTTAGTTCTGTTTATAGGATTTAATGGCCCCGCCGCGGTGGCACAGTGGTTATGGTGCTCGGCTGCTGACCCGAAAGACGCGGGTTCGATCCCGGCCGCGGCGGCTGAATTTCAATGGAGGCGAAATTCTAGAGGCCTGTGTACTGTGCGATGTCAGTGCACGTTAAAGAACCCCAGGTGTTCGAAATTTCCGGAGCCCTTCACTATGGCGTCCTTCATAGCCTGAGTCGCTTTGGGACGTTAAACCCAAATAAACCAAACCAAACCAAACATAGGATTTAACGTCCCAAAGAGGCTCAAGCCGTAGTGGAGGGCTCTAGATAATTTCGACCACCTGAGGGTTCTTAACCCCCTAGTGGACTTGGGCCAGCCAGGCTCATCATAAGCAGACCGTCAATTCTGGCTCCTGACGAGTCCAGCTTGTCGTGTGTTTTCTGGCACTCAGTGTTCAGAGTAGGCCTCGTCCAAAGCATTTTCTTGGTTTACCAACACATTGCAGCACGGATACTAAATGAAAATTTTTGGTACCATTTTCGGAAAACAAATGTGTCCATTAGGAGGTTAATGTGCACTGACATCGCACAGTACACAGGCACCTTGTTTTTCGCCTCCATCGAAATGCAGCGGTCGCTGTCTGGATCGAACCTGGGTCCCCAGGCTTAGTAGTAGAGCACCCTAACTGCTGAGCCACCACGGTGGGAGACCTGCCCTAAATAGATGTATTGCTTGACACCTTACAATGCTTTGTTGCCTATCGTAAACTGTTGTGCCCTTCTGAGACTATTAAACATTACTTTAGATTTCTTCATGTTAACTTTGAGACCTGCCCGTTCTGTTTTGCCTGTCTAGGTCCTCAGTCATGCTTTGCAGTTCAGCCCCTGAGCCACTTAGGAAGGCAATGTTACCAGCTAATCAGAGATGTGATCACGATTACTAAAGTATTCTCCATAAGCTTTTATCCCCAACTGTTCCCAGTCTAGTTTTCTGCGTACCTCCTGTAAACCCAATGTGTATAGTTCTGGAGAGATTGTGTCTCCTTACCTGATGCCCTTCCTTATTGACATTTTATCATTTCCCCTAGGACTATGGTTGCCGTGCAACCGCTATAGATATTTTCCAACGCCTTTACATAACCCTCTTCTACATCCTGGTCACGCAGTGCCTGCATGACTACTGAGGTTTCAAGCAAGTGAGATGCTTTGTGATAATCTGTGAAGGCTGTATATAGATTGTGTTCAGGAAAGAAAAAACAGCGCTAAATTCTACACAAACCACACAGAAAGACGGACAGGACGGGCGCTGACTCCAACTAAGTTTATTGAAAGCCACATGTAGCATATATATAGCCCGAAGAACACAATATCACACCAACTAGCGCAGCAAAAGGTACTGTTAAACGAGCTGTATATAGAGGTTGGTTATATTCTACGTATTTCTGTATCACCTAATTAATGGTGTGATTATGGTCTGTTTTTGAGTAGCCTTTCCATAAGCCTACCTAGTCCTTTGGTGGACTTATGTCTAAGGTCGACCTAATTCGATTAGCGATTACCTTATAAAATACCTTGTAAACAACAGATAGTGAGCTGATCGGTCCTTAGTATTTAAAGTCCGTGGTGAATCCCTGACGGCCCTTTTCTTGGGATTAAGGTGATGTCAGCATTGTTCCAAGACTCTGGTACTCACAAGATCATAAGGCACTGCATGTACAGAGTGGCAAGTTTTTCTAGCGCAATGTCTTCCCCACCATTCTTCAATAAATCTGCAGTTACCTGATAGGAGCTGTAAATGTACTTATGAATTATGTGCAGGTGTTGCTGTACAGTGTTTTTTGAAACTGCCATATTTTTTTGTGTGCAGTAGTGAACAAAAAGTGATGGTATTTTCAATTTTTTTGTATAAATTCAAAATATCTCTGATATGAAGAACTATTTGCTATTTGTGAGTATATTTTGATGCACTAATGCCCTCTTTTTCTGCCATGAATTTTTGGGGCCGTAACTGTTTGCCTCCAATTCGTTTTTCATTTTTGTCCTTTCGTGGGTGCTTCCCATTGCATTCATTTTCCGTCTCGTTAAAAATATTATTAACTTGCTGTCATTTTTAAAATGACATATTCTGCGGTTGCATGTATTACTGCATATTTTTATAATCAGTGGGCAGAGTGTGAGGTTAACACGTCATCAAGACTGCTCAAATTGCTATTATCCTCGGCCACAACTATGGGATGAAACACCATCAGCTTCCTCTGGATTTCCCAATAGTGCAGTTTACGCCTTCTCAAGTTTTGAAGGGATATAGGTTCATAAGTGGTTTGGGTTTTCGATATTTGCAGGAGACACGTCAGAACAACCAACCAAGTTGTGGAGAAAGACGTGGCTCGCTCGAGCTAAAAAACTCTAGACTGACTGTTATCCACATTTCCGAAGATCTGGCCCTCTTGTCAGGCTGTACAGTAACTCCATGGACTGTGAACGAAACATCATGTGCAATGTGTTAAACTAAACAACAGCAACCCAGCTCAAACCCCGCACATCTCTGAAAAAAATTGGATTTCCAGGATGATCTAGGTAAAGTCACAGATGAAAAAGAGTGATTTCATTAGACGAATCAAAGTTCTCATCGTGCGGGAATGGTGACATTCGTTGTATACATTGCCCAAGAGGCAACTTATACGGACTGCGCTATCAACTTCCCACTTTTCTACGCTTGTGAAAGATTGGATAAGGAAGACGGTGGACCTTATGGAGTGGTCAAGCCATCCTACCGAGATTATTTCAATTGAATATGTTTGGATTGGGTGAGTGTCGTGCGTCGTCTGAGTGGCAAAAAAGCCAGCAGCACCAAGCGTAGATTCGAGAAGCTGCTGCAAGAGTGGGGACCTTGGGCTAGACATTCACTGACAGCTTCGTGCTCTCCATGCTTCGGCGGGATCAAACCGGGATTGCTGGAAAAGGCTTGCATGTGATTGTACTGGCGCATTAGGTTATTGTGAAAAGTCATTCTTGAAATTGTTGCCTCATTTTATAAAAAAAAAAAAAGACGCTGATCGCTTCGTGCAGTGCAGAAAGCAGTTCTTCAATAAATTTGCTGTGGGAACAAATTGTCGTTTAATATGATAATAAATATTGCTTGCTGTTGTGTAAAAAGTGACATGGTCGTTCCACCAACATCGTGCACAAATTTTAGTGCAGTAAAAAATGTTAAATTCAAAATACAGAAATATCATTTATTTTTGTGCACTATTGTATGTGTCGCAGTCCTTGTACTGAGATTTGGGTACGTGATAGGGAACCTGGGTTCCGCCACTACAGTGTGCCTCATAGCCTGCAGTTTTGCTTTGGCTCATAAAATTTCATAAAGTGTAAACCTAATATAGAGATCAATTTATGTGCAGTATTTTTCAGGAAAAAGGACAGTTTAAGAGGCATGACTTATAGACCTAGTAATATGGTTAGTTAAATGTGAAGGGCCTTGTTTTTGAACAATAAGTTATCTTTTAATTCTGGCTTTGTGTTGGTGACAGTATCAGTAAGTGTTTTGTTGCCTGAAATGGACAAAAGTAAAAAATATATATTGCTGGATCAACTTGAACAGCTCGGAACCTTGACGGTTTTTTTTTCTACACCATGCAGATAAGCAACTTGCTAATGGACTTATTGCTGGATTATGACTGGTGAACTACAAGAACATGCATTGAAAATAAAGTAAAACACAATAACAGAAACTGGGAAACAGGTGTACCAAGACAGCGCATTCCAAACCAAATGTTAGCTTCTGCAGATATTTTGAGCCAGTGTGCCGCATTTGAAGGGCCACATTTTTTGTAAGCTGTGTGGGTGCTGCATGCAGTTGTGGATGAGGCTTAGCTCGAATGTGCATGTGCCTACTAATGCTTTTGCAGTTCACACCCAGTGTTGTATAGTGGAAAAAGTACTCTTGTCTGCGCTCTGTTTTTGAAGCCACAGCTCAGATGGCAAATACTCTGTATATGTATATTCAACTAGTATGTATGATTTCAAATAGCAGCTATTTGAGTCAAGACCTTAATCAAAAACATTTTAGATTTGTCATGAAGTCAAACAGTTGTGCACTTGTAATTTTCTGATACTTTTATGTGTGTAGTCTTAAGCTGCATTGACTTTTCTGTCTAGCTTTGTCCAACTGTTAACTCTTTCCCTACTTTGCAAAAAAGCTCTATTTTGTGTTGTTTCTTTAGATTTTTTGGTCAAGGAGCTAGGACGTTTAGAATTTATTCCAGTACATCAAAATGATGCTGATTGAATGCAATTTTTAATTATATGAGCTTCATTAGCACGTCTCATGTTTTATTATCAAATTTTATTGCAAAGTTAGTGTTTTTAGACAAAGTTTGAACAAAACTTTCAAAGGTGTACTTGTATCCAAAAAGAAAAAAAAAAAGAAACTTTGGAATATACAAAATGTCTGCCTATCCAATAGGAAATACTTATGAAAAAATCTAATTTCTAGTTTGTACAATTCTCCGGCTAGAAAACAATAACTTCGGGCCCTGTAGTTCAGAATGCTACTGGGCAAAACAGTCGGACGAACCCTTTGCAACGCAGGTGGTATCTAATCCTGCCCAGATGATTTAGGAACCCTACAATTGAAACTAATGGCATTGGTGATGTAAATGCTCTGGACAAAATGGCCGCTAAGTCGAGCGAAACGGGCCCAAATAAGAAACTAACCGAAGCTCTGCCACCGATGTTCTGGGCTGGTTCCTTGGGTCTTCTTTGCCCTCTGAAATAAAGCCAGATGATAAGCCAGCATCCTCGAGAATCATTTGTATCTAGATCAACAACAAAACCATCACGAGATTTGCCATGTTTTGGGTGCATGCCAAGCTGGCGAAGGCAGCCATTCTCAACTTCTACGTTCAGCTGTTTTCACAGGTGTTCAGAAATTGCCGTCACATTAAAAAAAAGATAAACTAAAGAGGAAATAAAACTATAGTTTTCTAACATCAAGGCCTATGGCGTAGCATGTTCAAGAACAGTTGCGGAAGTGTTTAAAATTGGCGTTAGCAACCATCATTAGCGGCCAGTTGATGGTCATTGAGCACGGTAGGAAAAGAGTTAAGGTAAAAAAAATCTCCTTCTCTTTTCTTTTTCAGTAATGCGGGTGAATGGAGGCTACCAGAAACTAAAAACGATTTGTCATTCCAACCAACTTCGAACTTATCAGCTACGAGGAGAGTTTGGAAAAGCATCTGACACACATACACCACTTTCGAAGATTGTTGAGAAAGCAACATTCCGTAAGTTCTGATAACCTGTTTATCTTTGTGTATTGAGTATCAGTTGTAAATTGATTAGAATACGGTGTGAGTTTGTTTTTGGGTGTCCTGTAAGGTGCACACCTTGCTGTAGAACCTCTTGTCAAATAACCTTCAGTAAGGATTCTTACACGTTGTTAATAGAAATGCAGTGTGAAAATATGCAAGCTTATTTGCTAGTAGCAGTGTTGCTACATCCTGTGAAAATAACATTGCTTGTTGAATGTGCCGCCTCTACCAGCACATTTGCATACTAATGATGAACTTGTAAGTCAGTTTAATATTATGCTACAATTAGGCAATGCCTTCTGCTCACACCACATGCAGGTAGGAGAATTCAGCTGAGTGCTTCGAGTGATGAAGGGCAGTTGCTGCGAGATTTAGCTGCTCTTGGGTAAGGCTGATGTAAAAGCAGTAATGATTTAAGATAATGAAGCAGTTTTTTGTTGCAGTTTTTTTTTTTCGTGCCTCATGTGTCCGAAACTAAACCTGAAAGAAGAGAAAAATGGCTGTGGCTCAACTGGGCTGAGCCAGGCTATACGGAGCGAAAAGCAACCGAACCAGTGGCCAGTGTCGACGCGGAGACGTTGGTAGCGTCTGCTGCCCTTTTCCAGACACTCTTGTTGAGTGTGCCGCTGCTTCTCCAGACGTACCTCCCGTTCTTCATCGGTTTCATCAACTCGACGAGCCCACTTTTTCAACTTATCTCTAGCCAACACAGCTTTGTGACGCTCTCTGTCGTAGGGATCGCTAGAAGCAGCCCGGCACCTCCAATGCTCAAAGAACTCGTCCCGGTGACTGGTTCTGGCTCCGTGTCTCTGTGGTATCTAGGTGGCGAGCGCTGGCCTTTATTCAGCAAGAGCGAATCACGTGGTTAGTCACGTGACACAACTGGTGAGAGCGAAAGGTCGGAGCGGCGGTCGGCGCAGTGGCAGAACAAGCGGTAACAGCTGCGACAAGTTGTGGTATGATGTCGCAGCCACACGTGCAGCGAGCCTCCAGTTAGAGGTCAAATCAAAGCATCATTTCACCTTCAGCCTTGCATGCGACAAGTGGAGCTTTTCGTTCCAAAATTGGGGGGGACATTTAAGCGCGACAGCGGGAGTGGGTTAATGCCCATATATGGGTCATTCTCTACTTCACATTCATAGATCCCTGGGAGCCCTCATACCACTCCTGGCGCAGTGGTGCCGCAGTAAAGTGATGCGCCACTGCCCTGCGATGGCAGGTGCTGCCACCGGTGGGGTTTGTGCAGCCCAGGTCAATCTTCCCGAGCAGCCTCTCGTGACCAATCATTAATTTAACTGCCACCTGCCACGGTGGGCAGTTTGCTCACAATCAGGTGGGGCAGGTTGTGATGACGCCACAAGCTCACATCACCTAGGTGGCCCACCTAGTCTCTTGGGGATTTTTCCTCTGCTTCTCCTCGTGCTTCTCTGGGGATTTTTCATGGAGTTTTTTGCTCATGGCCAATTACGCTTATGGCGACACCAGTTTTACTGCAACGCTTTACGTTTAGAAAATTCAGTTATAAATTAATTACCAGGCATAGCCAAATTCTGCCTGGTGATCCATGTATATTAACTGTCTTAAGACCATTCTAAAGGAAAAAATATGTTACCAAAATTCGGTGTCCACACTGCTTTAGTGTATGTGCTACCATTTCTTGTAAATAGAAATAACAAGTATATTGTCTCAGTCTTTTGAGCATCATGCTGTATCTAAACTTCATCAAAATTATTATAAGTTATTGGGATTAGCAAACTAGTCTTTCATCCTGTCTAGCAAGTGGTCACTGGAGTCGGTGGTACAACTCTATTGAAATGAAGATTATGCAATACTATTGAAATGAAGATTATGCAATACTATTAGTTATCTGTTGCAGCCTTGAATATAAAGCATATTTACTTAACAGATTTGTGACATGTAATTTTTTGTTCTCTTTATCAGATCATATCACAGTTGCTAAACTAGAGCGGCTGTTGGGCTCCATTCAGTCGGCTTATCAAGTTCAAGCATTCAAGTGTGTATACATTTTTTATTTGTATGTTCTAATTTTTCTTGGGGTACTGTGGGTGGAACTATCCAAGGTGTTCATGCAAGGGATTTTATATTCAGGGATTTGTGTTGAAGGGGAAGCCCACTGCTGGAACATTTACCGTATCAGCCTAGCAAATTCAGGAGCTTGTATGAGAGGGATTGTGTGTTGTACCATTTTCTATATACATTCTAGCTTGTCTTGAATCTTAGAAGTATGGTCTAAAAATAGCACCTGCTGATGCTTGTCTTGTGAAGTGTAGGTACTTTTCTGCTCATTGGTAACTTACCTACTGTGCTGATAGTATAAGTCATATTATCTTAACAAACATTCTGGATTCTTTATCTACAAAGCTATGCACATATGTGCATTGTCGTAACATGAAGTGAAGTGCAGTATGGTCTATTGTGTATGGAGTACAATAACCTTGCATTTTGTAATAGGGAAAAATATTGATCAGTGCAAATTTGCATTGAAATAGCAGTATTAATTTGGGAAAGGAAGGAAAAAAACCCACTGGAGAAATGGCGCTAGTATCAATCTTGTGCCAGAAGTAGAATCACATGACTCTTTACTATGGCAGCAGTGGGTGCTTGACAAAATTTGTGTTTTAGAAGAGTCAGGGCACGTTATCTTTTTATTTTTCCGTGTTAGGTGTGCCTGCATTGCACATTTTGATCATTTGTCATTACGGTAACAGCGGCAGGTTATTGATGCTTAAGCCACAGTGTTTTTTGCTTAATACCTTAATGCCAGACGTACATGACAAAGCCGGTGTGAGGTCTGAAACTTCGAGAATCATTGTAAGTTAAGCAAAGAATTGGCAAAGAAGCGAGTCCACAGTGTGTGTGTGCAGCAAGCATTTCAAGGGGAAATATTGTGGTTATGGAGTTGGCACTGAACTGTTCTGTAAGTAGCAGCCGAAGGACCTTGCTGCAACTCATCTCTACAGAGCTTAAGCATTTAAAGGTTACTCCACGTCGTCCTCACCGCCATGCACACCTAGTCTAAAGTAGTTAAATGCCAAGTTGATTGGCACCGCACCCTCTGGCACTAACCGAAACCGACTGGCTTGCATCAGTATTGCTGCTTCAATATGTGTTAGCATTCTGCATGGCTGTGCACCTGCACATAGAAATTAATTTTTTTTAATGGGCTTCAGTGAAGGCTCACCTCTGTCTGGTCATGTTGCAGTAGCAGCTTCAGTGTTGTCCAAAACAGCAACAAAGCATGTGGTGAATGATGGCTGGGGAGTGTTGGCTGCTGTGCCGCTCTAGCGGCAGGTAAAACTCACCAGGTTGTTTCGAGACAGTTCTCTCACTCAGTGAGGTGTTTTGCTGCAGAAGTCACTTTAGTACCTCAAATGCAGCAAAGCCATAAACCTGAAAACTAACTGACCTTATAAGCATCGCAAATTAATAGAGCAACAAACGTGATCCTACTTTAAGCATCAAGCGGTTGCTGCTGAGAGGTGGCACCATAATACGTCCTTGCACCCAGTAGGGTGCAAGACTAAAAGTTTATTTAAAGAAGGGTGTAAGGAACAGTGACTGTGATTCATGCAACACTTGGTATGAGTGAGAATATGAACAGTTGTGCGTCGTTAATATGGGTACTTTGGTTCTCTAGCAAATCTGTTCATAAAACGAGTCATCTGCCTCCTATGGGGCCCCAGACTAGGCACTCCATTCAGGGGACCAATTAACTAACAGAGAATTGCGTGAAGTTTATTATACTACTAGCAGCATGCAGCCAAGTGGAAATTAAAGCCTTGGGGCCTCAAAATACATTATGTATTGCAGTCGCCATTATCTAAAAAGAAAAAATGGCAGTTTAGCTTGAAGTGCGTAGCTGGTGTCTCATGGTGTGCTAACATGTCTCAAACTACGACTGTTTACATCCTGTGAACCGGTAGTATATTAACCATAGATCTTGTCTCAACAAAAAAGTTGTGGAGTTTTAACATAGCTAAACCAAGTAGACATACGAAAGCATCTGTTTAGCCTGGTTGGCTCATGGTTTTGCTTTGCTGGGTCATTGGCAGGTCTGGTGGGAATATTAGACTCAGGTTAAGCTCAGGACATGAACTTCAAAGCGTGATCAATAAGTTAGACAGGCAGAGCAGAATGGTGGGGCTAAAAATTAACATGCAGAAAACCAAAGTAATGTTCAACAGTCTAGCAAGGGAACAGCAGTTCGCAATTGGTAGCGAGGTGCTGGAAGTATACTTGGGCAGGTAGTGACCGCTGATCCGGATCATGAGAGGGAAATAACTCGAAGGATTAGAATGGGGTGGAGCGCATTTGGCAGGTTCTCTCAGATTATGAATGGCAGTTTACCAATGCCCCTCAAGAGAAAAGTCTACAACAGCTGTATCTTACCGGTACTCACCTATGGGGCAGAAACGTGGAGGCTAACAAAGAGGGTTCAGCTTAAGTTAAGGAAAATGCAGCGATCTATAGAAAGAAAAATGATAGGTGTAACGTTAAGAGATCGGAAGCGGGAGGAGTGGGTAAGGGAACTAACGTGGATTTGTGACATCCTAGTCGAAATCAAGAGGAAGAAATGGGCTTGGCAGGGCATGTAATGCGAAGGCAAGATAACCGCTGGTCCTTAAGGGTAACGGAGTGGATTCCAAGAGAAGGCAAGCGTAGCAGGGGGCGGCAGAAAGTTAAGTGGGCGGATGAGATTAAGAAGTCTGCGGGGATACAGTGGCCGCAGCTGGCACAGGACAGGGTTAATTGGAGAGACATGAGAGAGGCCTTTGCCCTGCAGTGGGTGTAGTCAGGCTGATGATGATGACGATGACGCTCTGATAGAGGTTAAGCTAATCTGATCTGTTCATGCTGCATATGGAAATTGATGGAGACGATGATGTGCAGTGCACAGCATGAGAGTGTGTTGCAGTTTAACACGAGGCGCGATCGGCTGCTGCGATAACATAGTGTCTTCGTGCAGTGGCCTGCGAAGCTGATCTGTTCGCGCTTCCGCGGGGTTTGGAATTCAGTCGCGGCGGTATTAATTTAATTTCTGCATGAGCTGTTGCGATGCTAGGTTTTGCCAAGGCCGCCTTCAAACTTCACCTAAACTCGGGGTGAGCCGCTTGGACCTGGTGAAGTAGTGCTTTCGCATTAAAAATTGCAAAGCTTTTGAGAGATAGAAAAAACTTGATTGTCTCATCAAAAACTGAGGAAGAGGCTGAGTTGCAGGTGGTAAGAGGTCCCTTATAAGAAATTTTTTTCAAATATGAACCTTTGACACACGGTTGGAACTAAAAATTTAATCTCATGGAAAATCAATGGGGTGAGCGGGTGAATTATTTCTCAGTAGCTTTGAAAAGATCTCTTCTTGATCTCCATCCGCTGCATCCATCTGCCTCCCACCACTCGCGTCACGTGACAAGAAGGAACATACATTTGCTGGGCATAAACACTTTCATTTTTATGTGGCCTAATAACTCACTGTGTTGCTAACCAACCTGCTGTTCCATATTTCAGTTCTGTAGTGGCTATCCTGACACAGAACACACCTGCTGGAAATCTTGCTTTTTCTCTTGAACATACAATTTGAATATAGAGAACTGAAAAGCGACCTCTGCATCTTGCATAGTGCGCCTCCCAAGTGTGGGGTTAGGAGGTGTATGTGCACTGCACAAGTGTGTTGTACATATCCTTATGTTGCTTCCTTGAATCTATTTGTATGTGCCTTTTTTGTTTTCCCCTCCCTTTTTTTTTTTTTGCCAGTGACTGTCTGTCGAGTGCACTTCAGGGGTGGTATTCTGTCGGTGTCGCCTTTTGCGACATGTCGCATATGGGCGGGGCCTAAAAAAGTGCTTACAGATGCTCGAAGAAACGGAAAAAGCCGCCGGCACTTTCGTCTGCGGTGCATTCATTCACTCCGAGAAGTGACAAATTACCACTGCTGATTCACTAGCAGCAGTAGTTTCGTATCTTTTATAGCAAGAATATTTGTCATCACATGACGTCTAATGTTCAAAAAAACATTTGCAAATTTAATATAAACTCACTTTACTTCATTTAAGTCTATAAAACACCGCGAAAAGGCTCCAAATCTATTTTTCTTTCGTTCCGGACGGTTGTGCTAGGTATCGGCTGCGTTTCGGGCAGTTGCAGACGGTAGCAGTGTAGCTGGAGGTCCCATTAGGCTTGCGCGCTCCAGTATCGAGAGCGTATCTAAAAAACTAGGCTGAATTGCAGCTTAAACTTTATCGTCGAAGCAAGGTAAGTCATAGCGAAAAGTAACAACACCAGTAGTTGCCGGTAAACATGCCAACCGGAATCGCAAGGACTGCTGAATTGGCTGAAGCGGGCGGCTCTCGCTTGAAAGGACGTCGCCATGTTTTCACGCCAAGGGCGCAAGAGCCGCAACTACCGATTGCGTTCGTACGCTAACGGTAGCCCGTCGCCCGCGCGAATCGCTTCAGCGCATTCCATTGTTCGACTAAGCGTAGTAAATTGGGGCGACGTCACGATGACGTAGCAGGAAGGCGGGTCCGTGTCGTCACGCCGCCGTCACCGCGGCTCGAGCCAATCAGCGAAGAGCGAATGCGACATGTCGCAAAAGGCGACACCGGGAGAATACCACCCCAGATGTGTCTGTTGATGTCCCGTTTCATTCTGCTGCTCACTGGTCCATCAAAATGTTGAGTTTGATAAAAAAAAAAAGACGCCAATTTCCATTTGTAGCCTACCACTCCAGTCAGATGTGCCTTTCAGAGAGGTTTGGGTTTAATTTAAAATAAAGGTTTCCATTCATTTATTGTTTTCAGATATGCAGGTGTGCCTCTGAACAGCCAGGCAGCCTTTGAAATGGCAGCTACGGGTACAGTGCGACCCGTTGAAAAGTCACCTACTCTTGTATACAACATCCGTTGCGTGGAACTGAATCTGCCTTACTTCACCCTAGGTGAGAAGGTTTACCTGTTGCTCTAAGCAGGTGTTATGTTTCTGAGTGCTTGTATGTGGCCTGCACTTTTGTATTATATTCCTTGGTTCATTGGGTTTGGCTGAGCCTTTTCATAAGCAATAGCAGGGTTGCTGTCTAGATAAAGAGTGGAACATCAAATTTTCACTTTGGAAACTGTGAGTGAGAGCTTTGAAAGAATCTTTTTACAGATCGTCTATCACCAAAGGCCTTTTGCAGTAATTTAAGCACTTTCATGATGGTGCTAGAGCACCTTCTGCTTTCTGTGCTAGTCAGATTCTTAATCTTAACTCTTAAGTTTACGTCATTGGAGCTCGAAGATCACAGCGTTGGTATTGAAAGGACTCTGAGGACAAATTTAGGTTGGCCTGCATCGATAGATTACGGTGTTGTTATGACAAAAGACACAACTTTCACTGAAAACAGAACTGTTATAAGTTAGCAAAGCTAAAAATGAAATGCAGGCGTTGCCACCCCTGGCCATTTTTGGTAGGAAATTGCAGTATGTCGACACAGATTTTTACATATGGATGGAGTCCTTTTTGTTACGGACGTTAAAAGTTGGAATTGAGTGGCGGGAAAATTTTTAAATCCAATTTTGTCAGCAATAAATGCATAATTTGCTATCAAACATTAGCATGGCCAGAAAAGAGCTAGAGAATCTGTTCTTAACAAGAACAAAAGTTGGATGCTGTTGTTCTCAGTGTCTGTTTAAGTTATGTGCAGGCACAAAAAATAGCGCACCTCTTTATTGTGAGCAAAGCTATGTGCAATAGACATAATGCAGAAAGTGCTGTAGGGTATTTTGTGAACAAAAAATGTGTTCGTAAGCCATACCTTCTGTGTAATATACTATGTATCCACCTACGATAAGTCCAGGGCTAACATGCACACACAGCAAATGTTTCAGCGAAAACTTTCACTAATACTGAACTGTGTTGTGATAGCAGATAGTAATAGAAAACAGACATGTGTTGATTAGTGAGCCAGTTAATAAAATGTAATGGTCAACCTTCCAACTAATACTTCTAATTATAGTCAGATTTGTAATGGGTCGTTAACAAGTGCTGCATCAGTTTCTAAATTCCTGAAAACACAATTGTTCCAGGCATTAAAGCTTGCTCACTGTTCTCCTGCCCATAGTTCTTTGGACTGTAACCCACCATCCAAGATTTCACATGGCACCAGGAGTTCTCTGCATTTTAACACCTCCCTTTTTACACACACAAAAAAAAGTGGCTCACATGAGCCACGATAATAGCATTGTCAATTGCAATTAAATTATGTGTTGTGTAGGATAGGCCCTCATGTTGATGTTTGGCCCAAGAGAAGCCCTTCGACTGTACGGTGGGGAAAATAAAAGGCACCTTTTCTATTAGCATGGAAGAACACCTAGTGATGTCAGTGCTGTAGTCAGCAGCAATGCAAGGGCCTATCCTCAGCAGTATAAAGACTCCAAAGCAGGCCTCATTTTATCGGATCAGGGTTGATAACGCTATCATTGTGGCACACTTGAGCTCGCCTGACATACTTTCCTAGCCATTTTTTGTAAATTTCGTGGGCTTTCTCTTTTTTTTTTGGCTAAGAGGTGTATGCGAGAATAACTAGTTGGAAAAACCTAGGTCGTGCGTTTCTCATGATGCTCAACAACTTTCCTATTGTCGCCAGAGTGTTTAAAGCAGTGTCTAAAGGTACCGGCAGCTAGTACTACACAAAAAGTTTGACAACATTCACTTGGTTGCATTTCTGAGGATAGCTTTTTTTTTCTTTCTCAAAACTTGGTGTTTGTCAGCTGGGACACCATGTACGTAAACTATGTGCATGCATGCATGCAAGATACAAGGGCGATTAAAAAAAAAAAAGTAGGTAACAAGTGCTCTCACAGATGCTGTGCTTCACCTTCTGTTGAAGCCGCCATGGGGGCGCGGTGGTTATGGTGCTCGGCTGCTGACGTGAAAGACTCTGGTTTGATCCCAGGTGTAGTGATCGCATTTTGATAGTGGCAAAATGCTAGAGGCCTGTGTACTGTGCGATGTCAGTGCACATTCAAGAACCCCAGGTGGTCGGAATTTCCGGAGCCCTTCACTACGGCGTCCCTCATAACCTGAGTCACTTTGGGAAGTTAAACCCCATAAACCAATCATCTTTTGTTGAAATTTTGTGGTGGAGGTTCAACAAAAGGTGACAGCTTTACCACAGAGTCTTTAGACTGTTTATCTGTTGCGTCAGACCTTTGCAGTATTGGTTGTAAGATGGCTGCACTCACATAAACATGGTCAAATGTGGAAGGTTTGGTGCATAGTAAGCAGTGAGTTCGATGTAAGGACAACCTTGTGAACAACAGTCTGGTAAGCCAAGCACATGCTCAGTAGATAAAAAGTTGTGCCATATTTTAAATGTCTAATTGAGAATGATCATCACAGTCAACTTGGCGATACTGGTAAGGAACTCTACATCTGTGTGAGCTGTGTAAACAGTATTGTTCATGACACACTGGTCTACAGAAAAAACGTTTTCACTTTGAGTGCCTAGACAACCCGTGGAAGGTCACAGACTTGACACAGCTGTTTCCTACGCCGGCACAGATTCCCTGTTTACAGCTGGAGCAAATGTCTGGACAGGTATGGCGACTGTGCTGAGAAGTAATATGTATCAATGACACATTAGTGTGTATCAGTATCTGCTTATGGAATATAGTTTATCCGCACAAGCTCGTTACCTTACTTTCTGAATTACCCTCATCGAAATCACTTTATGGTTATACCTTAAAGTCAGCGTCTCATGTTTGTTAGTTTTTTGCATAGCCCTATTTTTTTGTTTCACAGGTTGGGGCCAGCGCATCAAACCTTCTGTGTATCTTTAAAGGTGCGCTGAAGAGGAATCTGAACTCGTATTTTTACCGCTGGAACTCGATCTACACATTCCGAGTGTTCTTAGAAACTTTGAATTATTGCCCTGTGCGGCCGATTTCCCTAACTTAAATCCGATTAAACATCCCGGCTCACGCCTTCTTTTTTTTAACTTCACAGACGGTGGGAGGAGTCGACCAACCTTTCAACCAGTCCCGTGGCGGCTTGCTGCTCTGTGATCAGCGAAAGCAGAGCCCACGCATATTTTTATTTCCGTGGGCCTAATTTGCAGCTATGTAGTCTCTAGCTAGATCTATTTATTCACGGAATCCTAAAAAACAAAATAAAAGCGAAACCAAAGCCCCCACGCGACTGCCTGAAAGGCACTCCATGCGTTGATCGACTCCTCCCACCGTCAGCGGGGAATTAAAAAAAAAAACAAAGGCGGTAGCCGGATGTTAACCCGATTTAAATTAGGGAAATCGAACACACAGGTCAATAATTTAAAGTTTCTAAGAAGGCTCAGAACGTGTAGATCGAGTTCCCGCGGCAAAAAGATGAGTTCAGATTCCTCTTCAGTGCACCTTTAAGGTCACTGGCCAGCTTTGTATGCATGCAATGAAAATGCATATTTTCAGTATTAGTTCACATCATCAAAGAATATCATAGTTTCCATGAAAGATTAAGTGGTGTATTCTTTTCCTGTGCCTTTCAGAAGTAAGCTGCATCCATGAAACCGAGGGCTACCTTCTCCAGCTGGTTCACGAAATTGGACTGCGCCTTCATTCATGTGCTATTTGTAATGGCATACGGTTGACACGTTACGGTCTCTTCAATACCGACTTGGCCTTGCTGCGAAAGCACTGGACTTTGGAATACATATTGAGAAACCTTCAAGACTGCCGGCCACTCGTGTCACAGAAGCTGCTTGAACCTCAGTCACCGCATTTGGTTGATGTCAATGATATTAATCAAACAGGTTGTGGTCAACCAAGTTTCTAGGCCAGCAAATAAACAAATGCTATCACGTAACGGCCTCCTTTTTACAGGCAGTGACCTCTTTGTGGGCAAGGTTTAATTAATGCATGCCCGCAGTCAGAAGTTAATGGGAAGGAGCATTAGCAAAAAATTTAGCTTCACTGCCGTCTTTCCATGTTTCCTGAAACAAATATATGCAGCCTAATTGTTAATGAGCCCTGCCGCGGTGGCTCAGTGGTTACGGCGCTCAGCTGCTGGCCCGAAAGACGTGGGTTCGATCCCGGCCGCAGCGGCTGAATTTCGATGGAGGCGAAATTCTAGAGGCCCGTGTGCTGTACGATGTCAGTGCACGTTAAAGAACCCCAGGTGGTCGAAATTTCCGGAGCCCTCCACTACGGCGTCTCTCATAGCCTTAGTCGCTTTGGGTCGTAAAACCCTCATGAACCAAACCAAACCAACCAATTGTTAATGTGCGACTTACACACAGTGCACTTTTATATCTCGAGCAATACGACTTGGATCCAAGGAAACAATTTTTAGACACTGTTGCTTTTCTTGAATTTTGATGGCAGCTGTACGTATTGATGTTATATAGCTAGTGGACGATTTGGTATTGCATCTTGAATGAACAAAACAGCGCAACTAAAACGGAAGGTCCAGGGAAAGGAAAGACATGCACAAGCACTTGTGCACGTTTTCCCTTCCCCTGGTCCTTCGTTTTAGTTGCCCCATTTTATTCGTTCAATACGTACCTATTGTCATAAGGCCTCTTCTCTGCACGGCAACCTGTGATTAGTAAGTCATGTGAGCATCTTCCTATATTCTGAAGCAGTCAAACCTCGCTGTAACGGAACTTTATGACGACTGAATGGCAATTCCCCTTGGAAGCACCCATAGAAGCCAATGTATTTGGTGCCTTGTTTTCACAAAGCTAAATTTTTCTACAAACGGATATAATGAACTTCAAGCAAACCTCACTCGCTATTTCACGCCTAGTACATTGCTTTGTAACGACGCTCGAAACCCCCGTATACATGTTTGACTTGGCTAACTAAAATTGCTGCACATAACCTGTTTTGTGGGGTACCACACTAAAAATGCAGAAAACTTTGTGCGTTAGTCGGTTATTCACATGCCTAATAGCCGTGCCACGTGCACACAAGATATGACAATAAATGCTTAACACCTTAAGGGCCATTTAAATAAAATTATGTTCAAAGTTGCCATTTTTTTATGACATGAAATACGTACTTCAGTTAACATGCTTAAAGCATAAAAATATTTACAGAACCAACTTACAGCAGATAATAATCCTTTATTGGTCATTACTTTCCGCAATACTCCATACCTAAGGCCTTTCAGGCGCATTCTGAAATAAAAAATTCTTGAAATTACAGAAAGTAACAGTTTGCTTAGAATTGCCATAAAAAAAAAATGCACCACTGTTTCATAGTTGCCTTCAAACTAGATAAGATCACCATCCGTGTGGCGGCGTTCAAAGCACGACACGTACAACATGCAATATTTGTTCAGAAGCTCCCGACACACTGGCCAGGTTTTTCGGAGATGAGGTTGAAGGTGTCCTTCCAAGTTCTCATTGGTTGCATTGTCTACAACGGAAAAGGTAGGTGGGTAGCAGGATGGCTGTCCCCACAATTTAGACATGGGTGTGGTACAATTTCACATTTCTCAGAGTTGTGTTCATGGGATGCACATTTGGCGCATGTTAATTGGCCCAGGCAGCTCTGAGAGCTGTGGCCGTACCTTTGGCACTTGAAGCAGCGTCATGGATTTGGTGCATATTGTGTTGAGTTGGTGTTTCATGTAGCTTGTTTCTACGGAGTCTGGGAGGATGTTTGATGCGAAAGTAAGGACAGTGTGCCTTGCGGGCATTTTCTTATTGTCTCGCCTCATTTTTATCCTGTATACATTGGTCACGTTTTGTTCCTTCAAGCCTTCCAGAAGTTCTTCATCGGTTACATATTTGAGGTCATCATCCAAGATAACTCCTCAAACTGTGTTCAACGAACGGTGTGGACTGATTGTGATTTCTCCAAAGGATTTCACTTCTGACAAGTTTTCCTTGTTGATGGTTGTATGAAATTTCTAAGAGAAGGTCGCCGTTTGCTAGCTTTTTGATTTTATACCCTTCTCCGATAGCATTTGTCAAGGTCCTGGTAACAATGAATGGAGATAAAAGTCGAGCAGTCTTGTCCTCATCTTCGCTGTGAACAACGTGGGAATGTGGTTGCATTTTTTGCGAAGAATTTCAAAGTCTCGGTGTGCCCTCTTTTGCGAGGGAGATGGGTGTTAAAAAAATGAGAAGCCATAAAAAAAGTTTGGTGTTCAGCAACAGTGCCAGCCTCCCATCATGGAGCCCAACATGGGGACAGGTCAGGAACTATAAAAAAAGCTCTGCCCATGCCAGTTATACACTGCAGCTATAACCTAATATGATGAGACAGGTTTGTCAGCTACACAAGGTTAACCCTAGCTGCCATGAAAAAGGGAAAACTAAAAAGAGAGGAGGAGACAGGAAAGTTGTGAGAAAGGAATAGGAAAGTGAAAGAGGGGAGGACAGGAAAAGGCGACTGCTGATTTCCCCCGGTTGGGTGGCCTGACCCAACTAGGGGAAATCGGCAGTCGCTTTTTCCGTCTACAGGAAGCTAGGGACAAAGTGGTGTGTTGCCTCCGCCGAGGGGCCTTAAAGGTCCAAACGCTCGGCATTGGCTCAACCACCAGGATTCCTTTTTCCCTGGACACGGCGATGCCATGCACAGCTAAGCGCAGGTGCTCGGGTCCGTGGTGACGCACTGCTCACCATCACCCCCCTGCGGGGATGTCCCTGCGGATGCTCAGGAACTCATGGTGTCGCAACTCACCAACATCTGCATGTAGCAGATGCCCCTGCGGGGGTTTTGGAGTTGGTGCTACATGTACAAATTTAATGTCACTATATGCACGTCATGACGATAACGCGTGCAAGCCAGTCAAAAATTTTACCTGACAAGGCGAAAAGTAGCCACAAACGCGTGTCAGCGCACAAGTCAAGAGTGTCAGCCAGAAGTGCCGGTAACAATGGCGCAATGAAAATGCAGTAGCAGTTCCTCATGACTGGAAGTTATACTTCATCTCAAAAGTTGTTTGCAGCATTGTGAAGGCTATGGTGATCTCAGCCAATCAGAACAGTGTGCACCGCAAAAAGTGTTTCTCCACACCCCTCGCCCCCATGACTGGTGGCTCCTTCCTTGGGAAGAAAAGAGCACCAGTGTCCAGCTGCTGCGCGCAGGAGACTTGGCCAACTCAGCAGATGCTATGTTTACACGGATGGAGGCGTACCACTTCGCAGCAAGCCTCTGCAGTGATGTGTTCGTGCGGACTTTCTCTGCTAATTTAACCAGTGAATGAAGCGCTATACTTTCAAAACACCATCCTGAACTACCTTTTCAACTGCTCCAATAACTGTTTGAAAAATAGTCGCAACACTGCTCATATTTTTGAGGAACTATTTGTTGTCATCCTTGGCCCTGATTGGATGAGAAAGCTCTACCTTTCACTGTTCTGCAAACAGCTTAAGAGATGAAGTATAGGTATAACACATTTTTTGTCTTGATAGGGGGTTGCTTCCAAAGATGCTGCATGCTTTTCAGCGTAAGGAATGGGGATGAGTACTTGTGCGAATGAGTTGCGCCAAACTCAGTAAGCTTCAAATGGCAGCAAGGCTAATGACATTAAATCTGCACGTGCGACACCATGTGAATGCAATTAATACTTCAGGCAATAAGCACTGAATGGCATTGCATTTGCCCATGTGGCATGGGTATGAGAAAACCACTCTACGCCCACTAACATCCTTCATCACACTCTGAATGTTGCGTCTAGCAAGCTATTTACAACGCACAGCTAATCAATCCACCTGTCACAAAATCATTACCACTGGATAGGCCTTCACTATTGCCAATCATTACCAGGGTAGTTGATTGCTCAAATTTGCTTCATATTGTAGCTTCTACTCCTAACATATGCAAGGACTCTGGAACAGGAGGGGAGTGAGGGGGTGCTCCCCCCCCCCCCCCCCCCCCCCAACATATCTCTGGAGGAAGCAGCCCCCACCCCTCTACAAATCTTTATGCTCAGATCAGATTTCTGAAGAACTGTGTAATTCTAGGACATTGTTTACGTAAAGCACAATGCGGCTGAGCTAATTGGTCTGTAGCGTAGTCTAACAGCTATTTTTGTGTGAGTAACCTAAACCAATCATGTCCCAACAAAATTCATTGAGTGACCCCTGTTCATGGGCATGATTAGCAGAACTGATACAGTCTATGCGGAAGCTTTATAACGCACTTGATCTCTCCTTGCGTGTATGTGCAGTCAGCGTCAAGCGAACAAAACAGTGAAAATGGAAACACAAAACAAGACGATTTTAGCTGAAGGAGAATGAATACTAGCGCATTTAATTTCCACTAGGATGATGTGATGACGTTAGTATTTCAATGAACCCAGCCTGTCATCCTTCTGCAGAACCCAATATTTTTGTGTTCTTACGTTCACGTTTCAGTTATGCTCTTCACATTTCATTTGATGCTGATGGTACATTTTATATCATTAAACAAATATACCTTTAAACAGTGCAGAATAAGAATAATGCAAACAAAAGAACAATTAAATAAATATACTTAAAAAAAACATTCAATGACAAAAATGAAGCCTTGCTCCCTCCCCTGCCGCTCAAAATAAAATTTCTGGAGTCCCTCAACATATCATAAATTGTGCCTGTTCAAGAACTTGTACACTTTGACAGTAAAAATTTTTTTAGCAGCAAAGGTTGTACCGGATTATGCAGTTGAACACCCATTTTAGTTCAACAGCACTTATAGGCACTCAAGGCGGAAAGCTGGGCTAGTTGGTTTGACATAGTTAATTAAAAGACTAGCGCATAAAACTAGGACAAAGACAGAGAAGGAGCCTAAATTTTGTAATGAAGTTAATGAGACCCCGCTTGGTCTCCTTACCATGGTTAGGAAAGTAGGGCAATGTGCAGACGTGGAAGAGAAAGCTAGATGTATTTCCGAAGGTGTCGACTGCTTGTTAAGTAAAAAACCATGTCCACGTGTGGAAACGCTAGCAGTGAGCAATACAGTTCATTACCTCAAAAGGAATAATCTTTCTTTATTGACTGCAGATAAAGAGGGGGGATTCGTCGTGTTGCCGAAAACAATGTTTCATGAAAAGGCTATGCAGGCTATTGACAAGAACTTTGTTCTCCTAAAAAGATCTGGCAGGAAAGTAAAGGCTGACGCATTAAAGGTTTGCGAACAGATCAATTTGACAGGACTTCATAAGTCAGTTAAAGCAGCGAATGAGCAGGGGCTGAACGTTTTCTTTTCTGCGAAGACACACAAAGAGGGCATGCCTCTCAGAGCTATTGTATCAGAGAAAGAAGCCTGGCAAGGCCTGGTGTCAAAATACCTACTAGAGCACCTTAGCCAACTAGACGTAGAAGACCCTTTTCGAGTGCGCAACTCAAAAGATGTGATAGAATTTTTGGCAGCGCAAGGTGGTGCTTCAGGAGCTAATTTCGCGTTTTCAGTTGATGTTTAGCGCTCGTCCTGTCTCCTTCTCTGTCTTTGTCCTAGTTTTATGCGCTAGTCTTTTAATTAACTATGTCAAACCAACTAGCCCAGCTTTCCGCCTTGATTGCATTGATTTCTCGTACATCGGGCCCTGTTCTTCCTTCTTTTATGTGTAGTGATCCTTCAGTTACCTATGTGAACCTAATAGCAATAACTACTTATCGGGCAAGAGAGCTTTCCTTCGCCCTCAAGAATGGACTGGTACCGCCTGAGGTGCAAGCCTTGTTCCATCCCTGCCAAGCGTCCGTGCGACATACTAGAAGAATCACCAAGATCTTCCGTGCCGAACTTTGGAGACACATCCGGTATTTCCAGCTGTGCTTGCGTGTGCATGCCGCGACCAGGACAAGCTGCAAGGTAACCTGTGATGCAATGATCAGGACTTGGGCTAGGGAGGCAGCTAATGTTACCGAGTTCCTGTGGTCTTGTGGGCTGCCATCTCTGTGTGCTTGGAAAAAAGCGGAAGAGGACTCTCAAAATGTTCCTAAGAAGGAAGTGTTGTGTTTAGCAGAATGTGGTCTCCCTGATAAAGTTCGAAGGGTTTTGAGCTGCGGGCCTAAATTTTGTAATGAAGTTAATGAGACCCCGCTCGGTCTCCTTACCATGGTTAGGAAAGTAGGGCAATGTGCAGACGTGGAAGAGAAAGCTAGATGTATTTCCGAAGGTGTCGACTGCTTGTTAAGTAAAAAACCATGTCCACGTGTGGAAACGCTAGCAGTGAGCAATACAGTTCATTACCTCAAAAGGAATAATCTTTCTTTATTGACTGCAGATAAAGAGGGGGGATTCGTCGTGTTGCCGAAAACAATGTTTCATGAAAAGGCTATGCAGGCTATTGACAAGAACTTTGTTCTCCTAAAAAGATCTGGCAGGAAAGTAAAGGCTGAGGCATTAAAGGTTTGCGAACAGATCAATTTGACAGGACTTCATAAGTCAGTTAAAGCAGCGAATGAGCAGGGGGAACGTTTTCTTTTCTGCGAAGACACACAAAGAGGGCATGCCTCTCAGAGCTATTGTATCAGAGAAAGAAGCCTGGCAAGGCCTGGTGTCAAAATACCTACTAGAGCACCTTAGCCAACTTGACGTAGAAGACCCTTTTCGAGTGCGCAACTCAAAAGATGTGATAGAATTTTTGGCAGCGCAAGGTGGTGCTTCAGGAGCTAATTTCGCGTTTTCAGTTGATGTTTAGCGCTCGTCCTGTCTCCTTCTCTGTCTTTGTCCTAGTTTTATGCGCTAGTCTTTTAATTAACTATGTCAAACCAACTAGCCCAGCTTTCCGCCTTGATTGCATTGATTTCTCGTACATCGGGCCCTGTTCTTCCTTCTTTTATGTGTAGTGATCCTTCAGTTACCTATGTGAACCTAATAGCAATAACTACTTATCGGGCAAGAGTGCTTTCCTTCGCCCTCAAGAATGGACTGGTACCGCCTGAGGTGCAAGCCTTGTTCCATCCCTGCCAAGCGTCCGTGCGACATACTAGAAGAATCACCAAGATCTTCCGTGCCGAACTTTGGAGACACATCCGGTATTTCCAGCTGTGCCTGCGTGTGCATGCCGCGACCAGGACAAGCTGCCAGGTAACCTGTGATGCAATGATCAGGACTTGGGCTAGGGAGGCAGCTAATGTTACCGAGTTCCTGTGGTCTTGTGGGCTGCCATCTCTGTGTGCTTGGAAAAAAGCGGAAGAGGACTCTCAAAATGTTCCTAAGAAGGAAGTGTTGTGTTTAGCAGAATGTGGTCTCCCTGATAAAGTTCGAAGGGTTTTGAGCTGCGGGCCTAAATTTTGTAATGAAGTTAATGAGACCCCGCTCGGTCTCCTTACCATGGTTAGGAAAGTAGGGCAATGTGCAGACGTGGAAGAGAAAGCTAGATGTATTTCCGAAGGTGTCGACTGCTTGTTAAGTAAAAAACCATGTCCACGTGTGGAAACGCTAGCAGTGAGCAATACAGTTCATTACCTCAAAAGGAATAATCTTTCTTTATTGACTGCAGATAAAGAGGGGGGATTCGTCGTGTTGCCGAAAACAATGTTTCATGAAAAGGCTATGCAGGCTATTGACAAGAACTTTGTTCTCCTAAAAAGATCTGGCAGGAAAGTAAAGGCTGAGGCATTAAAGGTTTGCGAACAGATCAATTTGACAGGACTTCATAAGTCAGTTAAAGCAGCGAATGAGCAGGGGCTGAACGTTTTCTTTTCTGCGAAGACACACAAAGAGGGCATGCCTCTCAGAGCTATTGTATCAGAGAAAGAAGCCTGGCAAGGCCTGGTGTCAAAATACCTACTAGAGCACCTTAGCCAACTAGACGTAGAAGACCCTTTTCGAGTGCGCAACTCAAAAGATGTGATAGAATTTTTGGCAGCGCAAGGTGGTGCTTCAGGAGCTAATTTCGCGTTTTCAGTTGATGTTTAGCGCTCGTCCTGTCTCCTTCTCTGTCTTTGTCCTAGTTTTATGCGCTAGTCTTTTAATTAACTATGTCAAACCAACTAGCCCAGCTTTCCGCCTTGATTGCATTGATTTCTCGTACATCGGGCCCTGTTCTTCCTTCTTTTATGTGTAGTGATCCTTCAGTTACCTATGTGAACCTAATAGCAATAACTACTTATCGGGCAAGAGTGCTTTCCTTCGCCCTCAAGAATGGACTGGTACCGCCTGAGGTGCAAGCCTTGTTCCATCCCTGCCAAGCGTCCGTGCGACATACTAGAAGAATCACCAAGATCTTCTGTGCCGAACTTTGGAGACACATCCGGTATTTCCAGCTGTGCTTGCGTGTGCATGCCGCGACCAGGACAAGCTGCAAGGTAACCTGTGATGCAATGATCAGGACTTGGGCTAGGGAGGCAGCTAATGTTACCGAGTTCCTGTGGTCTTGTGGGCTGCCATCTCTGTGTGCTTGGAAAAAAGCGGAAGAGGACTCTCAAAATGTTCCTAAGAAGGAAGTGTTGTGTTTAGCAGAATGTGGTCTCCCTGATAAAGTTCGAAGGGTTTTGAGCTGCGGGCCTAAATTTTGTAATGAAGTTAATGAGACCCCGCTCGGTCTCCTTACCATGGTTAGGAAAGTAGGGCAATGTGCAGACGTGGAAGAGAAAGCTAGATGTATTTCCGAAGGTGTCGACTGCTTGTTAAGTAAAAAACCATGTCCACGTGTGGAAACGCTAGCAGTGAGCAATACAGTTCATTACCTCAAAAGGAATAATCTTTCTTTATTGACTGCAGATAAAGAGGGGGGATTCGTCGTGTTGCCGAAAACAATGTTTCATGAAAAGGCTATGCAGGCTATTGACAAGAACTTTGTTCTCCTAAAAAGATCTGGCAGGAAAGTAAAGGCTGAGGCATTAAAGGTTTGCGAACAGATCAATTTGACAGGACTTCATAAGTCAGTTAAAGCAGCGAATGAGCAGGGGCTGAACGTTTTCTTTTCTGCGAAGACACACAAAGAGGGCATGCCTCTCAGAGCTATTGTATCAGAGAAAGAAGCCTGGCAAGGCCTGGTGTCAAAATACCTACTAGAGCACCTTAGCCAACTAGACGTAGAAGACCCTTTTCGAGTGCGCAACTCAAAAGATGTGATAGAATTTTTGGCAGCGCAAGGTGGTGCTTCAGGAGCTAATTTCGCGTTTTCAGTTGATGTTTAGCGCTCGTCCTGTCTCCTTCTCTGTCTTTGTCCTAGTTTTATGCGCTAGTCTTTTAATTAACTATGTCAAACCAACTAGCCCAGCTTTCCGCCTTGATTGCATTGATTTCTCGTACATCGGGCCCTGTTCTTCCTTCTTTTATGTGTAGTGATCCTTCAGTTACCTATGTGAACCTAATAGCAATAACTACTTATCGGGCAAGAGTGCTTTCCTTCGCCCTCAAGAATGGACTGGTACCGCCTGAGGTGCAAGCCTTGTTCCATCCCTGCCAAGCGTCCGTGCGACATACTAGAAGAATCACCAAGATCTTCCGTGCCGAACTTTGGAGACACATCCGGTATTTCCAGCTGTGCTTGCGTGTGCATGCCGCGACCAGGACAAGCTGCAAGGTAACCTGTGATGCAATGATCAGGACTTGGGCTAGGGAGGCAGCTAATGTTACCGAGTTCCTGTGGTCTTGTGGGCTGCCATCTCTGTGTGCTTGGAAAAAAGCGGAAGAGGACTCTCAAAATGTTCCTAAGAAGGAAGTGTTGTGTTTAGCAGAATGTGGTCTCCCTGATAAAGTTCGAAGGGTTTTGAGCTGCGGGCCTAAATTTTGTAATGAAGTTAATGAGACCCCGCTCGGTCTCCTTACCATGGTTAGGAAAGTAGGGCAATGTGCAGACGTGGAAGAGAAAGCTAGATGTATTTCCGAAGGTGTCGACTGCTTGTTAAGTAAAAAACCATGTCCACGTGTGGAAACGCTAGCAGTGAGCAATACAGTTCATTACCTCAAAAGGAATAATCTTTCTTTATTGACTGCAGATAAAGAGGGGGGATTCGTCGTGTTGCCGAAAACAATGTTTCATGAAAAGGCTATGCAGGCTATTGACAAGAACTTTGTTCTCCTAAAAAGATCTGGCAGGAAAGTAAAGGCTGAGGCATTAAAGGTTTGCGAACAGATCAATTTGACAGGACTTCATAAGTCAGTTAAAGCAGCGAATGAGCAGGGGCTGAACGTTTTCTTTTCTGCGAAGACACACAAAGAGGGCATGCCTCTCAGAGCTATTGTATCAGAGAAAGAAGCCTGGCAAGGCCTGGTGTCAAAATACCTACTAGAGCACCTTAGCCAACTAGACGTAGAAGACCCTTTTCGAGTGCGCAACTCAAAAGATGTGATAGAATTTTTGGCAGCGCAAGGTGGTGCTTCAGGAGCTAATTTCGCGTTTTCAGTTGATGTTTAGCGCTCGTCCTGTCTCCTTCTCTGTCTTAGTTTTATGCGCTAGTCTTTTAATTAACTTATAGGCACGTCTGCCAGTCCTACTGTGATGATGTCACCCCGGCACTGGCATAGAAAAAAAAAGAAGTGAGAGGAAAGGAGAGGGCAGCTGTGCAGCCCTGCGCCGTCGAGCTGGCCGAACACCAAGTCCAGATCCGTGGCGCTCTCTGTGCGCAGCAGAGCTTGAAGTAACACTTCAACAGACTGCTGCTCATTGAATTCATGGCACCTGCGATGTGCAGTGGCACGCAAAATGCCATGGCAAAACCGAGAAAACCCAGACACGATGCTGCGAGAGCCAAAAGATAACCGAGATCCCGCATACTTCTGTCACAGAATGTTGTGGTCGAACAGGCATGGTAATCATCAGCAAATTTTTTTTTCATGAAATGTATACATGAAGTCAGCTACAAACTGAACATAGTTCACAGATAAAAGTACACTGCAAGTACTCATGGAGTTTAGCAGACATTCTGTGTGCAGTGCGAGCGGCTAAATGCCAAGCTTTTGTACCAACATTCCGCACCTCCGAATTTCCAATGCCTCAGCGTGAGCAGAGATAAATTGTGGAAACATGTTTTGTTTAACTTTGACAAGACTCAGATGAAATACCCAGGTAATTAGCAAAACATGTTCAAAGGCAACTTGGCTAGCCTCAGAAACCAGAAAGGTGGTAGCGTACATTCACAAAACAAGCCAGTCATTCGTCACCTTTAGTTACATAAACTAGGTATCACAACACTTCTTTTTCTTTGAATCCTCTGCAAGCCCCACAGCTGCTCAAGTTGTCCACAACAATATGGCAGGTATGAATCACTGTTACATTATGTTCTTATTGAGAAGACGGCTGCCTCAGCTCGCTCAACACAAATCCAATTTTTCCTTCGCGTATCCATGTCCAGGAATGTCAGATCAACACACCGGTTTGTAAAAGTAACAGTACGAAGTTCGTATGTGCATTGTTGATAGCTGTGTCCGCTGGAAACATTAGCTACTGCATGGCGATTTCCTGGAACAAGTCATACTCATATACATAAAGGAACCCAAAAAATTGTTTTGTAAACATGGAAGGGGCATCAGTATCAACGTTTGATACCAGGTGCATGTACTCTGATCCTCTGCACCAGTCAATCAAGTAGAATTGTTGGGAAAATGTTTGTTAGATCGGTAAACTGGCTTAAGACAAAAGCCTTAAGAAGGCTTTCGATACCATAGCGCATTCATTTTTGTTCAAAAGACAAATTACAGCAGTACGGGTTTAGAGGAAGAACTCTTGGATTTTTCACAAGCTATTTAAAGAACCGTCAACAGTATGTTCATATAAACGAACTTTCATCTTCATGCCTAACAGTTCTAACAGGAGTACCTCAGGGTTCCATTCTAGGGCCAATTCTGTTTTCTCTTTATGCTAATGAGTTACCCTCAATTATGCGAGAATCTAAAACAGTCATGTATGCCGATGATACGCCACTCGTTTTTTCTGGGAAAACACTGGAACAGATAATCAACATCATGAACGAAGAGCTAGTAAACTTATCAATGTGGCTAAGGGTAAATATCTTAATACTAAACACCTCTAAAACAAAGTACATAGTGTTTCGCTCTGCGTACCGGCATACTGACACGCATTTTCTAAATATTTCTTTTGATAATTCTCTGTCGGAAGAAGTTGACACTAAAATATCTAGGCGTTGCTTTGGACTACAACATTAACTGGAAACCACACATTGCACATGTGTGTTCCAAATTAGCATCATCATGTTATGCTCTACTCAGTAGAGCCCACTTTGACACAACTGTCCTGAAAATCATTTACTACTCCATATTTCGTCACCTCGCTTATTGTTGCAACTCATGGGCCTCTACCTTTAAAACCTACTTGGATCCAGTTATATGCCTTCAAAAACGGGCGATATGTATTATGACATTCTTCAACCGACACCAACCAAGCCATCCGCTTTATCAAGAAGTTAAAATACTTCCGTTCATGCTTGTGCTTCATGCCAAGGTGTCAAGTACAGTACACAACATTATATCCAATTACCTACTCCCAATCCATATTTTTGCCATGTCTACAAGTAACACCAGGAATTGCTTAATTTGCTTAGTTTGCTTAATTGCTTAGCGAGGGCCTCGGTTCTGGCAGCCTTGACGCCATAGGAAGCATAAGAGGGTTCTCACGCAGCTTCCACCTTCACCGTTCGATGACGTTCTACGTTACACCGGCGGTAACTCAGGACGCTCTACGTCCGCCGCTTATGAACGTGGGTGGCGCTGATGAACACTCTCAAGGTAAGGTTACCTGTAAACATAAATACCCCCGGAAAAGAAGAAGATTTGACAGCCGTCACCGTAGCTCAGAGGTAGAGCACCGGACGCGTAATTCGGAGGTCGTGGGTTCGGATCCCACCGGCGGCATGTGGTTATTTTTTCTTCTGCTTTTCCAATCAATTAGCTTTAATCGATAACATATTCAGTAATATTCTAAATTGATCAACACCACAAAATAAATAAATTGATTAAAAATCCCCTGTGCCCCTTGGTTTCTGTGGCTGTTGGCTTCTGTCATATTTATAACGAGCCCCTCATTCCCCTTCCCTTGTTTGCTTAATTGCTTAGCGAGGGCCTCGGTTCTGGCAGCCTTGACGCCATAGGAAGCATAAGAGGGTTCTCACGCAGCTTCCACCTTCACCGTTCGATGACGTTCTACGTCACACTGGCGGTAACTCAGGACGTTCTACGTCCGCCGCTTATGAACGTGGGTGGCGCTGATGAACACTCTCAAGGTAAGGTTACCTGTAAACATAAATACCCCCGGAAAAGCAGAAGATTTGACAGCCGTCGCCGTAGCTCAGAGGTAGAGCACCGGACGCGTAATTCGGAGGTCGTGGGTTTGGATCCCACCGGCGGCATGTGGTTGTTTTTTCTTCTGCTTTTCCAATCAATTAGCTTTAATCGATAACATATTCAGTAATATTCTAAATTGATCAACACCACAAAATAAATAAATAAATTAAAAATCCCCTGTGCCCCTTGGTTTCTGTGGCTGTTGGCTTCTGTCATATTTATAACGAGCCCCTCATTCCCCTTCCCTTGTTTGCTTAATTGCTTAGCGAGGGCCTCGGTTCTGGCAGCCTTGACGCCATAGGAAGCATAAGAGGGTTCTCACGCAGCTTCCACCTTCACCGTTCGATGACGTTCTACGTCACACTGGCGGTAACTCAGGACGTTCTACGTCCGCCGCTTATGAACGTGGGTGGCGCTGATGAACACTCTCAAGGTAAGGTTACCTGTAAACATAAATACCCCCGGAAAAGCAGAAGATTTGACAGCCGTCGCCGTAGCTCAGAGGTAGAGCACCGGACGCGTAATTCGGAGGTCGTGGGTTTGGATCCCACCGGCGGCATGTGGTTGTTTTTTCTTCTGCTTTTCCAATCAATTAGCTTTAATCGATAACATATTCAGTAATATTCTAAATTGATCAACACCACAAAATAAATAAATAAATTAAAAATCCCCTGTGCCCCTTGGTTTCTGTGGCTGTTGGCTTCTGTCATATTTATAACGAGCCCCTCATTCCCCTTCCCTTGTTTGCTTAATTGCTTAGCGAGGGCCTCGGTTCTGGCAGCCTTGACGCCATAGGAAGCATAAGAGGGTTCTCACGCAGCTTCCACCTTCACCGTTCGATGACGTTCTACGTCACACCGGCGGTAACTCAGGACGTTCTACGTCCGCCGCTTATGAACGTGGGTGGCGCTGATGAACACTCTCAAGGTAAGGTTACCTGTAAACATAAATACCCCCGGAAAAGCAGAAGATTTGACAGCCGTCGCCGTAGCTCAGAGGTAGAGCACCGGACGCGTAATTCGGAGGTCGTGGGTTCGGATCCCACCGGCGGCATGTGGTTGTTTTTTCTTCTGCTTTTCCAATCAATTAGCTTTAATCGATAACATATTCAGTAATATTCTAAATTGATCAACACCACAAAATAAATACATAAATTAAAAATCCCTTGTGCCCCTTGGTTTCTGTGGCTGTTGGCTTCTGTCACCAGGAATACTAGCCATCTCAACTTCAATCTCCCTGTAACACGCAACATTTATGGTCAGCAGCTGCTGCAGTTCTATGGTGCAAAAATTTGGAATGATATCCCACTAGAGGTGAAAATATCCACGAACTTTGAATACCCAATAAAAATATTTCTTCTTAGTAGTATGTAGTAATTACATGCAGTGTTTCCAATTTTATGTTTTTCTTTTTTGAGTTATGTCTAGGATGCTTTGGCACTATTTGTATTTGTGATGCCAAGTGTGCGAACTATGGGCCCAACAGATTTTGATGTATGATTTGTGTGTTTTGTTGAATAAATGACTGACTAACTAACTGACTGAATGAAATTTTCTCGAGCTTCTGTCACCATCTGTCTGTTTAGTGACAGTGGAAATGCAAGAAAAAAGTGTGCAATCAAATTCAGTTTCCTTTTGGAGCAAACAGCAGCAGAGAAGCATTACTTCTGAAGTGGCTTTCTAGCAGGAGCCAGGCAGGGGTTTACGAACCTCTTTCCCAGTTCAAATATGGCAATGTGTGTGTTGCTTGAAGACCAAACGCAACCCGAGCAGCTTCACTAATGAACACTCACATCTGGGTTTTCAGAGGAACGTCCAACACAGAAGTGGTTCAGACACATGGAATGCTTCGATCTTATTCTGCATCTCTACAGGATACCCAGCCAAGATGCATCCTCGGAATGGGTTGAGTAAATGTACTGAGAATATTTTGTACAGCTCTTGCAAAAGAAATTTCGCTGAATGATTCTTCACAGGATGCAAGTGAAATTGCAACTTTTAAGTTTGCTGCTGGTATTTAGCTAATGACAAAAAAAGATATGCATCCAGTCTCAGTATGTCAGTATTATGTTCATCCCCTGAAACCTAAAAGTTGTGATATCACAAGTATAGGATCAGTGCTGTGTAAGGATAAAAAAAAGAGCACAAGAAACAATACATGTTTTTGTTTATGGGCATCTTTATGTGCAGACATAAATATGTTAGTCTGTATTCCCGGGCCATAAAGAAGAAATGCAAAGGTAGCAGAAAAAGTTGCAATGTTGCTGAGCTATATTCAAAATGGGTGTTCACTAGATTTCTAACAGCTCTATCTGACACCCACTGCAAAGTGACAAGATAAAACACACAAGCTTCTCAAATTAAAACAAAGGCTGCCATAGTCTGTGAATGTCCAGTCAAAAACTAGCACACCACTATCACACCAAGAAAAAACAAATCATGCCATGTACAGCAGCCACACATGATAATATGAGTGTAAGCACATAATTTCCTCTTGCATTTGTAAACAAAGCACTACAACCATTTCCCCAGTTGGGGTGCCACAAATATTTTTACCAGACAGTAGTGAAACCCCTGCAAGGCTGAGAAGCTTTTAACACAACACTGATGTGTGAACACTGTTCAACCTGTGTATATGGCATATCTGAGATTGGAAGTATAGGAACTGTCTTTATTGAAGCACAAAATATAGCATTGCTTGCATTTGTGAAATTGTTTGCAAAAGTGATTACCCTAGAGCCTAAAATGCACTAATTTAGTAAGAACAGTTTGCTTAATGCATACTGAGAGAAATAAAATCAAAACATACTATCAACATTTTCTGTCTATCTTTTTGGCATTAGTGAAATACACTGAACAGCATAGCAGCATTTGTTTGAAGGACAATATGGAAATTGCACACCAACTAGAGCATTTACAATATTTAAATGAAAAATAAGCCCTTCCATACATCAGTTTACCACAAAGGTGAAACATGGCAAATATGCTGAAAGTGGACTTTAATAAGCTATGGAGGCACTTTCCAAACACTCTTGCATCACTCCTATTTATAACCGGAGTACATTACGCATCTGCATGAAAAACATAAAAAGCGAAAAAAATTATTTCCAGCACTGTGCAAGTGTACCTGCACTCAAACAACTAAAAAAAAAGAAAAATTATTATTCAGGTATCCTTCTCGTAGATACTTGCAACACTATTAAAAACAGTAGTTAACACTTGACAATGGGAACTACCCTTTTGCAGTGCAAACTGCCCTAAAAATTCCCTGGTCATTATACTCGTTTCATTTACAAGGTGCAAGTTCTCAGCTATAACTAAGTAAATATTGGAAAAACCTTTTTTGTTACAAGATTGAATTTGTTCTCACACAGGCTGCTCTTATGAGAAAGCCTAACAACAGCTTTTGAACTCTTCAATTTAAAGCAGTTAACTTTACTTTTAAATGGTTTTTGAAAATTTGTTTTACACCTTTCCAATAATGGAGCAATGCTCATGAACTGTGCCTAAATTATCTTGCAAGGTGTAAACACTACTGTTCCAGCCAGATTGCAACTCTTCAGTCGTAAAAGGTGTGTAACTTATCAAACAAAGCTTCACTGACCACCATTTGACAGCTGCTTATGCCGAAAATGCCAAGTGGCAAACGTTTTTGCTACCAGGAGAGGAAACACAAGTGTAGCATCAGCATAAAGTTTAACTGGGCGGGCATCTTTGCGGATTTTTCCCCAGGACACTGCTTCGTCAGGAGTTGCACCTGCATCACTGCCATCAAACTCTGCAGCTGTATTCATGTACACAGCAAAATCTGCACCATTGCGCATCATGTTTGAGTTGCAAATGTGGTGCTTTACTAGACCACCACCTACTATCACCATACCTGATCGCACCGCTTTCACAGCTATGGAATTGATGCGACGAATGTCTTGAGCTATGTCCACAATCAGACCTGGGTTTCGGTATGAATGAAAGTAGATCATGTCACCAAGGGAACCATCTGTTAATGCAGGGCAGAACACCGGGATCTTGTTCTTTGCAGCCCAATAATAAATGGAGCTTTTGTCATTGATTTCATTTCCAAACCTTTCTATCATTTTGGATGGTGACCAGATGGTCCCCTGAGTGCGCTGCTCCTCGAGCATTGCATTAAAAATAGGTATCACCCAGTTCTCAAAAAGGCAGTAATTGTCATTTGGAGCCAGCAAGTTCCCAATGCGATTGATGCCCAAGTCACGGAGGGAGCTCCCGTTCAGAGTGAAATCGCCAATATAGGTAGGTGCCAAACACTTAATGAGGTCCTCTTCAACACCGCCCGCAGTAGTCACAATGCAATCAACCTGAAAATGAAGCACACAGTAGTTCATTTCCGTTGAATATACGTGCACTGGCAAACGTTCACAGTACGAGCAGAAAGCTCGAAAGTGTCAAGTCA
Source organism: Amblyomma mixtum (assembly GCF_055824585.1). Lineage (NCBI taxonomy): Eukaryota > Metazoa > Arthropoda > Arachnida > Ixodida > Ixodidae > Amblyomma > Amblyomma mixtum. The sequence goes on along the minus strand of NC_143014.1, from coordinate 192,160,786 downwards.
GAACTGCGTAGAACAATAACAAGGGAAGGCACCATTTTCATGACAGTATGAAATCTTACCATTTTATGTTCCACAAGAAACCTGATAACGTCTCTGACCCCAGCAGACGCCATGTTGGAGGTGTAGCCCAGAAAAATCGTGCAGCCATACTTTCTACGAATGAATTCATCCGTCTCGTGCTCATCAAGCTGGTCCTTTCCGAGAGGCACAGCTCTGCATTCCAACTAGGTGAAACAAATATAAAAAAATTGTCCAAGTGAAACCAAAATGTCAACGGCTCTGGCTATTCTCAAGCAATATCAAATATATGAAGAATTCAGTCTCTCATGCAGTCAAGTCCAGAGAACACGCCTAAGGAAGAATACTTTCAACTCACCATGCGGTTTACCTCGTTGACAGCTCGGTCAAAATGAGTCGCCTGGAAGCCGGAGCATTTGTAACTTTCCAGTATACGAGAGTAGTCGATTCCATCGTTGAAGTCATAGCCTTTCACTTCAATTTTGTCCTTAACCGGCAATTCGCCGGACCTCCTTAATACAGAGTCCACAGCAATAGCTGGTTCGCCCTGAGCGTTCATGTTCAAAACAGACACAGTGAGCTTAGCCAACACACTAGACTCGTCAAAACAAGGGCGTGCCTTTTAAACAGCCCCATCTGACAAGGCTGTCGGTCACTGCACTGCACGAGTAATCGCCTGCAGACGCCGATTTTGAGGCACTCGAAATGCTCGAAATCGGCCACTGGCCACACATCATGAAGATACAGTAGATACAGGGGCCCGATTCTCGATATTCGCCAATCCGCCATGAGCGGGGCGTACCCGTGACGTGTGAATCGGGGCGGTCCGAAAATGCGTAACAGCAGAATGTAATGACGACATTGAAGAATAAAGAAAAAAGTATGACAAAAAAATAAACGGTGTCGTCTGCTACTTGGCGCCAAGTACAAAAAACACCGCCGAGTTGCGGCGCGAAGAGGAGTTAGCAAAGTAGCGCCGTAGAGATGGACGGTGAATTGCGTTGCGGCGGCGGTCTCGGCGTACTCGCCGCACAGTGATGGTGCTGAATGCGACGCTAAAGACCCTGTGGCCGGTCGTCACGGAAATAAGAGTTTAGCGGTAATTGTGCTGCATGAAGCGAACGCTTATTGCCCGAAGCCATCGCGTAGCGTGTCGCGTCTCCGTACTTGTGAGATGCGATCAGCGTCACGGGGAGAGGGATTGGCGGAGAAACGGCTGGCTCTCGATCGTAACCTCAACGCGTCAGTGGCGTTGGAAAGCTTTACCTCACCGTGTCACTTCTTCAGGTGCATAGACCTTAACACTACCCTTGGTTACGTTTGCAAGCGGCCGCGCACGAAACGCGACTGCGAATCGCGTCAAGTGCAACGCTATGAGCGCGTACGTCTTCTTATCAAAAGCGTCAAATGCGAAAGCAAAATAGGGAGATATTGTTTCCCTCCAGTACTTAAAGAAAAACAGACAAAGCTAAAAGTCCACTGTCAACAGAAGCATGTATTTCACAGTGTTGGCGTTTCACTTAATCTCAATAGGACATGGCACTCATCTTTTGCTTTGTGAACATTAACTAAGCCTGCCTGCAAGCAGACTTCACGGACTTTATATAAAAGCACCTCACGAATGCATGGCATACAGTAGCAGGTACATAATTTCATTCAAATAAAAAAAGGCTTTCAATAATGCTATTTGATTTCAATGTTTGAAAAGGCCTTCAATCTCGTTAATTCTGTCTAACAATGAGCACACAGCACTTACCAAGGGCATATAGGCAGGTACACCACTCGTGTGATGCAAGTACGCACCAAAATGTGAGAGGTGAAACAAAATTTGTCATGCCCATCCCTACAATTCCTTTGCTGTAGGACAACAGTAATGCATCCACAGCAGCACCAGGCAGCTCCTTTCAATGCAGCAAGATTCCTTGTAAGAGGGCAATGTGTGATGTCAAGAAAGGTGAAGTCGGCTGGAAAAAGATATCTTCACATATGCTACTCAACATTGGGGAACGGGACGAATATAGAGGGGGATAATGAAGGTGGAGTGTGATGCCACATCACAAACAGGTAATGCAGTGTGCAAGACACTTGCTTTATTTGCTTCATGCAAGTTATCGGTTTGGTTTATTGGGGTTTAACGTCCCAAAGCGACTCAGGCTATGAGAGACGCCGTTGTGAAGGGCTCCGGAAATTTCGACCACCTGGGGTTCTTTAACGTGCATGCAAGTTATTATCATATCATGCACATACACGCGTATTATCTAGTGCGCATGTCATATTAAGCCTGAACATGGCTCTGGGTCAGGTCAAGGAGCTGAAGGATAATAAAAACAACGGTGAGTTAAGAAGGAAGAACAGCAACACAACAAGAAAAGCACAAGCATGCACAGCAGCAAGATAACACACAAAGGGGGCAATAAATGCAAGGCTAACATGACCCACAGTATTTGAAGGAGGCAGCATCACAGACAAGCAGTGGTATTCTAGCAAAAGGTCTCTTAATGCAGCATGATAACATTGGATGATGTGGATTGGTTTTGGCAAGCCCTGTGCACGCCACGAGCAATCTACAAGAGGCCTCAGTCATGTTTCTAGCCTGATGTGCAAGTGCATGACTTTCCCTCTGTGCACACTCCTGACCACATACATATCAGGGCCATTGTTGGTTTTCTTTGAGGGGTGGATCACAATGCCGTTAGGCAACATTTACACCATACACTGATGCAATAAAGACCCTGTGATGCCACTATTGCGCACTGCAGGAGAGTAATGCTCAATGAAATGCGTTCACTCTCAAAGTACCTTCCTTTACTGTGAACTAAAATAGACAACCCTCTATGTACACTCAAAATATGACATCTACAGTTCAGTGAAGGGCACCATACCAGATGTAGGTGCTGAAATGTCGGCAAATGTCTGAAAGGACACTGAGGACTAATCGAAGTTGCTCTGCAACAGTAGATTACCACATTCCAATAACAAAGGGCCTACCTGTACTGAGAACAAAGCTTGTGTACAGCTCAGAGATTATTTGTTCAAAGAAGCAGTTCAAAATTACCATGGTGAAGTGCGTTGGCAGGAAGGCTATTACAGCCCTTGGTTGGTAATAACTTTATTAGTCCCACTTCAGTGGATCAGGTGAGGGTTAGTGAAGGGGTGTTGAAGAGGTCGGCGACGGCGCTCAGGCCACTTTAGGTGACCAGGCACTGTTTGGCTGCAGCAACCTTCAAGGCCCAGGCCATGATGCAAAGCTGAAGCTCTGCCTGTGAGCTGCGCAGAGAAGCCTCCCATCGCTCCTGTGATTCCACCCCTTGGAAAGGATGTTTCGGTTTGTTTGGGCAAGCCTGATATGAGCGTTTAAAATCCGCTCTGGTGCTCGAGCATAAGTGACAGGTTGGAGATTTCTCCCCTCTATGTATGTATTACACTCCACTGCATGAAAAAAAAAAAAAACAGAACACTTAAAATGCCTAGTGGTGTGTGCACATGGAGGGTAAATTGTTTTTTTGAGCATGATTAAGGCAGCTTGAAAAATGGTAAGCAAGTCTGATTCAGAGTTTCCACGAGGAGAGTGTTAAATAAATGAACAGAAGCTATTCACCACCAATATAATGATAGAACAGGTTGCAAAATGTTGATGAAATTGGAGTCATTGCAAGTGCCTGTGCATAAAATTTAAGCTCCCTGAAAAATTACCGTCTTGTACAGCTTTGCTGGCTAATTTCTCTGAAAGTTCTAGCAGAAGTATGAAACCAAATCAAGTCAGGTGGAAACAGGCTGCTATTCTTTTTTCACACTATAAGAATAATTTTTTTTTCCGACTACCACCAGGTAATATTATTAGTGCTGTATGGTATGTGATGGCATCGCAATTAGTGCTAAGAAGTTATTGGGTGCCATGTGCAGCCAGAAAAGAAAGGTACGGAAAGCCTGCACACACCACTGTCAAGGAGAGAGGCTGCCATTCAGCAGAAAACCCAGTGTTATCCAGCCGGCATTGCGTCAAAAGACAAGCTTCACGCGTGGATGTCCACAGTGAAAGTCACTGAAAAGAGGATTTGTAATCTGAATCAAACGTCAGCACACGTCTGAAACTACTTCACTTTATAAAATAATAGATTTTACGTACAGAAAATTAATAAATTTCTTTCTGCCTTGAAACCCATGACCCCTGGATCGCCAGCCAGGCACGCTACCAACTAGACCGTGTAGGCACATTGACTTTGCTGAGGTACAAAGGGGGGGGGGGAGTGATGTGTGGGTGCTGTTGGCTTAATTTGAAGCCTAGCAATGTAATTACTGCAGTGAACTAGAGATGTGCCAATTAGTGAGAAACTAATTACAATAACATTACGTAGGTGAACTGCAGTGTGGAAGAGTTCAAAGACAAGAATTGGGAACCTGTGCTGAGGCAACTCTGATAAATGTGTGAACATGAATGAAGAACAGTGACTGTGTGTGTGAAGAGAAACCGCTGCAGGGAGCCATGAACACTGTTGTGTGATACCCATGAATGCTGAGCTTAAGTGTGCCCCTACATTTTTGGGGAGCGAGACAAGTTGCATTGCCTCTTAGGTGTTGCAATTTGCTCAAAAAAAGTGAGGTGTCTTTTACATGCAGAGTGAAAAGTTTGTGGAAGCCATTATTGGCAAAATAATTTATTTCCATCACTGAACTTCATGCATCCTAGAATTCATTATGCAGCCTAACTGCGAATCATTACCTAGTGCAACAATACACATTGACGAATATGTCTCGTCTACAAAGATAAGAATTTTTTTGGGACAGACTTATCTTTCATAACCGTTTGACAGTGGTGTACATGCACATTAGTGTTGCCTAGTTTGCAAACTTAAGTAGCCAGCTGAAGTAGCCACCTTTGCTAAACAGAAAAATGGCAGCACGGACACTGATACGGTCCAGTCACACTAAGGGTGCAGAGGGTAAACAGGTTGTCTAGGATTTGTCTTAAAATGACCAAACAACAACCCCAACTTATATGAATGAAAAGTGCAAGGGGATGAGTCAATGAAAATGGGATCTAACACAGTTTCACTGGGAGGACAGGTGGGCAGTGACCTTCCATTCAAGGTTGCATTCAAGGTTGATAGCCCAGCACAGAAAAAGATCTTGGACCTCAAATCCTGGAAAGAGAAAAAGATCCCGAACCTGGGAAGACCGGCTGTGTAACCTAGAAAAATCAATAGCGTTTACTACTACTACTACTATTATGATCCATTTCCAGCTAACTTATTGAACCGAATCATGCCCTTCCAGCTACAAAATGCCATTTGGAGTTCCAGAAGAGGGCAAATATGGGCTGGTTGATACATGTTTTACGAATTGGAAAAACAGCGCAGTGAAAAACAACACAAAAGAAGGACAAAATGCCAGCGCTTAGAGCTTTATTACTGAAACACAAATTATGTCCAGCTGCATAATTTATACTTCCAGTTACCTTCAACTGAATTAATGTACAATTTGTAGGTTTTCGTCAGGGGTACAAATTTCAGCTAGAAGATGGGAATGGGTACACGTGTCAGAACGCTGGCCAGGCCTTGCATTTTCATCTGGGAAATTGACCGTGAAACAATTACACGACTTTTCCTTCAGGAAAAATAGTTCACTGCTGTATAACTACGTGCAGCATGTGAAAGAAGCAGTCAAAAGCAAGCAGACAGAGGCAACCAAATGCCATGAGGCAAAGCATGTTGTGATCTCATCACACAAACAGTGCCACACAAGACATATTGCACCCTGAAGAACAGATGTTGTAAATGACTAGAGACACAGCGACCATGCTGTATGTTGAGCATGTTGTGGACTGCTGGCTCTCAACAAACACCAAAGCAAACAATGCATTGGTGAAAGCATGTCCAGTCAACACCCAGGTGCTGGAAGGAAAACATTTTGGTGCTTTCCTGTCCTTCACTGAACTTAAGCACCAAATAAAATGTGCGTTGTGTACAAGCAGAACACGTAGGGAGGCACCACACGAAGGGATGGCACTTCTTCACAATCACCAAAGCATGTGTTGAAGCATGCACTCAGCAAGTTGGCAGACGGTAGGCTGAAAACACTTGGGGCACTTCCTGACTCACACAAAACTGCAGCACCAGACAAAAATGATTTCTACTGTCATGGATATCACCAATATGGTCCTATTCAAAGAACAGCACCAAAATGATGAAGACTTCATCAGCTTCCTGGCAGTATGCTATCAAACTTGAAGCAGAGCAAATGTATGCTGATTACTTGTGGCATAGCTACACATGACAATCACGGCAGTGAGTGCAATTCTCGAAAGCAGCTGCTGATCATGCACTTCCTGTCTGTCAGGTAGAATCCAAATGGTGCTGTGTCCTCCTCCCTGCTGTAGATGTTGGTGCTCCTTCTGTTATCACCACCTGCCAGTGGTGTCATGGTCCTGCAGCTGAGTGTGGATGAATATGTTGTGTTGCACAGTGCAAGCTCCGCTGACCTTTGCAGAGAACTCTTGACCATGGCGTACCATGACCATGACACCTTTGCAGACACCTCATGTAATCGTTCAGGAACCCGGTATCACCACCCAGCTAGGCAGCCAGTCCAGCCGAGGGGTGAGCAAAGATGAATCTGGCATCATGGCTCCCGAGCACACGAGACCCCACGGTGAGAGTAGTCCACCACATCTGCATAAGATGCAAACCATCACCTGCACATTAATCAACGCTGTGCACTGAAATCTTCCAACGAGCTAGACATTGCGTTTCCAAATATGAGAAATTGTTGAAGCCTCAAGTTCAACTATTGTCTAGTTTTACGCACAAATGTAAAATACGCTGACTGCAAAATCAATCATTAGTATCAAAACGAAGTGTTGCCATATAGCTAGAGGTACTTGATGACACATTTCCCAAACTGATGGATACAAATAATTAATACACACTTTTTATACTCAAGAAAACCACCACAGAATGCACTGCAAGGAAGGGCACAAGTTCAACTGTTTATGACTACCATGAGTTTTTTAGTATATGCATGCTTTTTCATTTTGCACCAATTGAAATGAGGCTACCTTGACATTGCGGTCACTAAGAGAAATCCAAAGCCAGAGAACAACACTGCGTGTCACCCACACCTATCTCCACTGTCACCTGAAAAGTACAGACATGATTAATTTACATGTGGTTCTATTTACACTGTTCTTCCTTGCTCAATAAACTATATATAAATGCAGACAGATATCATTAGCCGCATGCAATCTTACTGCAGGCAAACATGCTATCCCTTCATGCCTGCCACAACACACTAAGCACGTGCTCACCAGTTTAACGATTTCCATGCGGGCAGCACATGGAGAGAGACTGCACATAAATGGGTCATGGATGGATCCCGCACAGATTCTTGTGAGCTGGAACCTTCACCGGCAGGAACACCACACCTGTAAATAAAATGTACAAGACTCATATATATTTGTTTTCCGTGTGCCCTTAGAGAAATAATTTTTTCCACCCTCCTACGGTAATTTCCACGTGACTGCTGCGTAACTGATGATGTAACACTGTTATGAAAATTTCAGCTTGAATAGCGAAATCACTTTAGTGTGCTTCATTAATAATGCTTAAGACAGGTTATAGTATTCTTTTACAATGTCACGCATTTTTTTTTTTTCACACTTAAGGAAACGACGCCTTTCAGCTGATTTCACCGATGCTGCCTTTCACATTCATCAACACCAAACACAAAGAAATCGATCAACGTACTAGCATGCTAGGCTTTGTTTTCTCAACTTGGCGCTGTGTGCAAAAACTGAAACACAGTATGAAAAAAGCAACGCGAAGTGCCGAATACAAATTTCGGATTCTTGTTTTAAAGTCATCTCCAGCATGCATGCGAAAGGAATGAGAATGATGCTACACACACACGGATGTCTCGTCAAGAAGCCCGACACATTCCTGGAGTTTGTTGCTCGGCCGCGCGAACACCTCTCGTGTCATCCGCTCATCACGCGAGGCAAAGCCCATCCGTTCAGCGACGTTTCACAGCTGGCGATCGTCCCTCAGAGCTCGACAGTTCGGCACTGCTTCTCGCCGCAATGCATCCTTGCATAGCCACCACATATATGCCTCGTCAGATGATTGCACAGACGAGCTGTCTAGTCAGAGACAACTCGAAAGCATCGCGGTGACCTCGAAAGTCGCTCACCTTTCCCACTTCTAGGGTTTAACAAACGACGAATGAATGCAAGGAGCAGCAAATCGCAGCGCCGGCACCGCCATTCGAGCAATTTTCGCGCTTCACTAACCGCACGGACGGATGATTTCTCACCGCGAGCGAAGGGTTTGCAACGGGAGAGCAGTTAGCGCCCCCATGCGGCTGTACGCTTAAGCCTTCACTATTAACGCTCTCGAGGGTTGCTTATTTCAGATGAGCTCTTACAACGCGATATCATTACATTGTGCAATCAAAACAAGACTTTTGTAAGCTTAGTTTTGTCTTGAAATAAATACCCGTTAAAATGCGGCTACCTAACGCCGTATAAATCAGCATTTCACTAACTCATTTGCATGATTCGGGTACCTTTCGCCGGGCGAAATGATGGCGGCGAATTTCAGCCATTTTTTGCAATGGCGGCACAACGTAAACGTGATGAAACGTCATTCTGACATCACTCCAAAATGTGTGCCTATCACGTGATTTACGTGATATTGTTCCAACCAATCAGATTTTAGGAAGTTGCCATTTCCGGTGTGCAGCTATTTTCTCCGAATTGGCAAGTCGAGCGCAAGTGCTCTCGCACGGACCGCTTGTAGCTTCTTTTCCCTTCACAATCACATATATGTACCAGCCGGGCACCAAGAATAGCGCTACGAAAATGCATTTTCAATGCCACGTCAAATCGACGTCACCGCGAAAAGTGCTCGCGTAACCGACCCTGATTGACACGCCCATTGACGGCGATTGACACTTCTGACAGCCAATCAGAGAGGCAATATGGCGCCGACAGGCGAATGTGAATATCGAGAATAGGGCCCCAGGGGCCCGATTCTCGATATTCGCCAATCCGCCATGAGCGGGGCGTACCCGTGACGTGTGAATCGGGGCGGTCCGAAAATGCGTAACAGCAGAATGTAATGACGACATTTAAGAATAAAGAAAAAAGTATGACAAAAAAATAAACGGTGTCGTCTGCTACTTGGCGGCAAGTACAAAAAACACCGCCGAGTTGCGGCGCGAAGGGGAGTTAGCAAAGTAGCGCCGTAGAGATGGACGGTGAATTGCGTTGCGGCGGCGGTCTCGGCGTACTCGCCGCACAGTGATGGTGCTGAATGCGACGCTAAAGACCCTGTGGCCGGTCGTCACGGAAATAAGAGTTTAGCGGTAATTGTGCTGCATGAAGCGAACGCTTATTGCCCGAAGCCATCGCGTAGCGTGTCGCGTCTCCGTACTTGTGAGATGCGATCAGCGTCACGGGGAGAGGAATTGGCGGAGAAACGGCTGGCTCTCGATCGTAATCTCAACGCGTCAGTGGCGTTGGAAAGCTTTACCTCACCGTGTCACTTCTTCAGGTGCATAGACCTTAACGCTACCCTTGGTTACGTTTGCAAGCGGCCGCGCACGAAACGCGACTGCGAATCGCGTCAAGTGCAACGCTATGAGCGCGTACGTCTTATTATCAAAAGCGTCAAATGCGAAAGCAAAATAGGGAGATATTGTTTCCCGCCAGTACTTAAAGAAAAACAGACAAAGCTAAAAGTCCACTGTCAACAGAAGCATGTATTTCACAGTGTTGGCGTTTCACTTAATCTCAATAGGACATGGCACTCATCTTTTGCTTTGTGAACATTAACTAAGCCTGCCTGCAAGCAGACTTCACGGACTTTATATAAAAGCACCTCACGAATGCATGGCATAGAGTGGCAGGTACATAATTTCATTCAAATAAAAAAAGGCTTTCAATAATGCTATTTGATTTCAATGTTTGAAAAGGCCCTCAATCTCGTTAATTCTGTCTAACAATGAGCACACAGCACTTACCAAGGGCATATAGGCAGGTACACCACTCGTGTGATGCAAGTACGCACCAAAATGTGAGAGGTGAAACAAAATTTGTCATGCCCATCCCTACAATTCCTTTGCTGTAGGACAACAGTAATGCATCCACAGCAGCACCAGGCAGCTCCTTTCAATGCAGCAAGATTCCTTGTAAGAGGGCAATGTGTGATGTCAAGAAAGGTGAAGTCGGCTGGAAAAAGATATCTTCACATATGCTACTCAACATTGGGGAACGGGACGAATATAGAGGGGGATAATGAAGGTGGAGTGTGATGCCACATCACAAACAGGTAATGCAGTGTGCCAGACACTTGCTTTATTTGCTTCATGCAAGTTATCGGTTTGGTTTATTGGGGTTTAACGTCCCAAAGCGACTCAGGCTATGAGAGACGCCGTTGTGAAGGGCTCCGGAAATTTTGACCACCTGGGGTTCTTTAACGTGCATGCAAGTTATTATCATATCATGCACATACACGCGCATTATCTAGTGCGCATGTCATATTAAGCCTGAACATGGCTCTGGGTCAGGTCAAGGAGCTGAAGGATAATAAAAACAACGGTGAGTTAAGAAGGAAGAACAGCAACACAACAAGAAAAGCACAAGCATGCACAGCAGCAAGATAACACACAAAGGGAGCAATAAATGCAAGGCTAACATGACCCACAGTATTTGAGGGAGGCAGCATCACAGACAAGCAGTGGTATTCTAGCAAAAGGTCTCTTAATGCAGCATGATAACATTGGATGATGTGGATTGGTTTTGGCAAGCCCTGTGCACGCCATGAGCAATCTACAAGAGGCCTCAGTCATGTTTCTAGCCTGATGTGCAAGTGCATGACTTTCCCTCTGTGCACACTCCTGACCACATACATATCAGGGCCATTGTTGGTTTTCTTTGAGGGGTGGATCACAATGCCGTTAGGCAACATTTACACCATACACTGATGCAATAAAGACCCTGTGATGCCACTATTGCGCAAAGCAGGAGAGTAATGCTCAATGAAATGCGTTCACTCTCAAAGTACCTTCCTTTACTGTGAACTAAAATAGACAACCCTCTATGTACACTCAAAATATGATATCTACAGTTCAGTGAAGGGCATTCCAATAACAAAGGGCCTACCTGTACTGAGAACAAAGCTTGTGTACAGCTCAGAGATTATTTGTTCAAAGAAGCAGTTCAAAATTACCATGGTGAAGTGCGTTGGCAGGAAGGCTATTACAGCCCTTGGTTGGTAATAACTTTATTAGTCCCACTTCAGTGGATCAGGTGAGGGTTAGTGAAGGGGTGTTGAAGAGGTCGGCGACGGCCCTCAGGCCACTTTAGGTGACCAGGCACTGTTTGGCTGCAGCAACCTTCAAGGCCCAGGCCATGATGCAAAGGTGAAGCTCTGCCTGTGAGCTGCGCAGAGAAGCCTCCCATCGCTCCTGTGATTCCACCCCTTGGAAAGGAGGTTTCGGTTTGTTTGGGCAAGCCTGATATGAGCGTTTAAAATCCGCTCTGGTGCTCGAGCATAAGTGACAGGTTGGAGATTTCTCCCCTCTATGTATGTATTACACTCCACTGCATGAAAAAAAAAAAAAACAGAACACTTAAAATGCCTAGTGGTGTGTGCACATGGAGGGTAAATTGTTTTTTTGAGCATGATTAAGGCAGCTTGAAAAATGGTAAGCAAGTCTGATTCAGAGTTTCCACGAGGAGAGTGTTAAATAAATGAACAGAAGCTATTCACCACCAATATAATGATAGAACAGGCTGCAAAATGTTGATGAAATTGGAGTCATTGCAAGTGCCTGTGCATAAAATTTAAGCTCCCTGAAAAATTACCGTCTTGTACAGCTTTGCTGGCTAATTTCTCTGAAAGTTCTAGCAGAGGTATGAAACCAAACCAAGTCAGGTGGAAACAGGCTGCTATTCTTTTTTCACACTATAAGAATAATTTTTTTTTCCGACTACCACCAGGTAATATTATTAGTGCTGTATGGTATGTGATGGCATCGCAATTAGTGCTAAGAAGTTATTGGGTGCCATGTGCAGCCAGAAAAGAAAGGTACGGAAAGCCTGCACACACCACTGTCAAGGAGAGAGGCTGCCATTCAGCAGAAAACCCAGTGTTATCCAGCCGGCATTGCGTCAAAAGACAAGCTTTACGCGTGGATGTCCACAGTGCAAGTCACTGAAAAGAGGATTTGTAATCTGAATCACACGTCAGCACACGTCTGAAACTACTTCACTTTATAAAATAATAGATTTTACGTACAGAAAATTAATAAATTTCTTTCTGCCTTGAAACCCATGACCCCTGGATCGCCAGCCAGGCACGCTACCAACTAGACCGTGTAGGCACATTGACTTTGCTGAGGTACAAAGGGGGGGGGGGGTGATGTGTGGGTGCTGTTGGCTTAATTTGAAGCCTAGCAATGTAATTACTGCAGTGAACTAGAGATGTGGCAATTAGTGAGAAACTAATTACAATAACATTACATAGGTGAACTGCAGTGTGGAAGAGTTCAAAGACAAGAATTGGGAACCTGTGCTGAGGCAACTCTGATAAATGTGTGAACATGAATGAAGAACAGTGACTGTGTGTGTGAAGAGAAACCGCTGCAGGGAGCCATGAACACTGTTGTGTGATACCCATGAATGCTGAGCTTAAGTGTGCCCCTACATTTTTGGGGAGCGAGACAAGTTGCATTGCCTCTTAGGTGTTGCAATTTGCTCAAAAAAAGTGAGGTGTCTTTTACATGCAGAGTGAAAAGTTTGTGGAAGCCATTATTGGCAAAATAATTTATTTCCATCATTGAACTTCATGCATCCTAGAATTCATTATGCAGCCTAACTGCGAATCATTACCTAGTGCAACAATACACATTGACGAATATGTCTCGTCTACAAAGATAAGAATTTTTTTGGGACAGACTTATCTTTCATAACCGTTTGACAGTGGTGTACATGCACATTAGTGTTGCCTAGTTTGCAAACTTAAGTAGCCAGCTGAAGTAGCCACCTTTGCTAAACAGAAAAATGGCAGCACGGACACTGATACGGTCCAGTCACACTAAGGGTGCAGAGGGTAAACAGGTTGTCTAGGATTTGTCTTAAAATGACCAAACAGCAACCCCAACTTATATGAATGAAAAGTGCAAGGGGATGAGTCAATGAAAATGGGATCTAACACAGTTTCACTGGGAGGACAGGTGGGCAGTGACCTTCCATTCAAGGTTGCATTCAAGGTTGATAGCCCAGCACAGAAAAAGATCTTGGACCTCAAATCCTGGAAAGAGAAAAAGATCCCGAACCTGGGAAGACCGGCTGTGTAACCCAGAAAAATCAATAGCGTTTACTACTACTACTACTATTATGATCCATTTCCAGCTAACTTATTGAACCGAATCATGCCCTTCCAGCTACAAAATGCCATTTGGAGTTCCAGAAGAGGGCAAATATGGGCTGGTTGATACATGTTTTACGAATTGGAAAAACAGCGCAGTGAAAGACAACACAAAAGAAGGACAAAATGCCAGCGCTTAGAGCTTTATTATTGAAACACAAATTATGTCCAGCTGCATAATTTATACTTCCAGTTACCTTCAACTGAATTAATGTACAATTTGTAGGTTTTCGTCAGGGGTACAAATTTCAGCTAGAAGATGGGAATGGGTACACGTGTCAGAACGCTGGCCAGGCCTTGCATTTTCATCTGGGAAATTGACCGTGAAACAATTACATGACTTTTCCTTCAGGAAAAATACTTCACTGCTGTATAACTACGTGCAGCATGTGAAAGAAGCAGTCAAAAGCAAGCAGACAGAGGCAACCAAATGCCATGAGGCAAAGCATGTTGTGATCTCATCACGCAAACAGTGCCACACAAGACGTATTGCACCCTGAAGAACAGATGTTGTAAATGACTAGAGACACAGCGACCATGCTGTATGTTGAGCATGTTGTGGACTGCTGGCTCTCAACAAACACCAAAGCAAACAATGCATTGGTGAAAGCATGTCCAGTCAACACCCAGGTGCTGGAAGGAAAACATTTTGGTGCTTTCCTGTCCTTCACTGAACTTAAGCACCAAATAAAATGTGCGTTGTGTACAAGCAGAACACGTAGGGAGGCACCACACGAAGGGATGGCACTTCTTCACAATCACCAAAGCATGTGTTGAAGCATGCACTCAGCAAGTTGGCAGACGGTAGGCTGAAAACACTTGGGGCACTTCCTGACTCACACAAAACTGCAGCACCAGACAAAAATGATTTCTACTGTCATGGATATCACCAATATGGTCCTATTCAAAGAACAGCACCAAAATGATGAAGACTTCATCAGCTTTCTGGCAGTATGCTATCAAACTTGAAGCAGAGCAAATGTATGCTGATTACTTGTGGCATAGCTACACATGACAATCACGGCAGTGAGTGCAATTCTCGAAAGCAGCTGCTGATCATGCACTTCCTGTCTGTCAGGTAGAATCCAAATGGTGCTGTGTCCTCCTCCCTGCTGTAGATGTTGGTGCTCCTTCTGTTATCACCACCTGCCAGTGGTGTCATGGTCCTGCAGCTGAGTGTGGATGAATATGTTGTGTTGCACAGTGCAAGCTCCGCTGACCTTTGCAGAGAACTCTTGACCATGGCGTACCATGACCATGACACCTTTGCAGACACCTCATGTAATCGTTCAGGAACCCGGTATCACCACCCAGCTAGGCAGCCAGTCCAGCCGAGGGGTGAGCGAAGATGAATCTGGCATCATGGCTCCCGAGCACACGAGACCCCACGGTGAGAGTAGTCCACCACATCTGCATAAGATGCAAACCATCACCTGCACATTAATCAACGCTGTGCACTGAAATCTTCCAACGAGCTAGACATTGCGTTTCCAAATATGAGAAATTGTTGAAGCCTCAAGTTCAACTATTGTCTAGTTTTACGCACAAATGTAAAATACGCTGACTGCAAAATCAATCATTAGTATCAAAACGAAGTGTTGCCATATAGCTAGAGGTACTTGATGACACATTTCCCAAACTGACGGATACAAATAATTAATACACACTTTTTATACTCAAGAAAACCACCACAGAATGCACTGCAAGGAAGGGCACAAGTTGAACTGTTTATGACTACCATGAGTTTTTTAGTATATGCATGCTTTTTCATTTCGCACCAATTGAAATGAGGCTACCTTGACATTGCGGTCACTAAGAGAAATCCAAAGCCAGAGAACAACACTGCGTGTCACCCACACCTATCTCCACTGTCACCTGAAAAGTACAGACATGATTAATTTACATGTGGTTCTATTTACACTGTTCTTCCTTGCTCAATAAACTATATATAAATAGAGACAGATATCATTAGCCGCATGCAATCTTACTGCAGGCAAACATGCTATCCCTTCATGCCTGCCACAACACACTAAGCACGTGCTCACCAGTTTAACGATTTCCATGCGGGCAGCACATGGAGAGAGACTGCACATAAATGGGTCATGGATGGATCCCGCACAGATTCTTGTGAGCTGGAACCTTCACCGGCAGGAACACCACACCTGTAAATAAAATGTACAAGACTCATATATATTTGTTTTCCGTGTGCCCTTAGAGAAATAATTTTTTCCACCCTCCTACGGTAATTTCCACGTGACTGCTGCGTAACTGATGATGTAACACTGTTATGAAAATTTCAGCTTGAATAGCGAAATCACTTTAGTGTGCTTCATTAATAATGCTTAAGACAGGTTATAGTATTCTTTTACAATGTCACGCATTTTTTTTTTTTTTTCACACTTAAGGAAACGACGCCTTTCAGCTGATTTCACCGATGCTGCCTTTCACATTCATCAACACCAAACACAAAGAAATCGATCAACGTACTAGCATGCTAGGCTTTGTTTTCTCAACTTGGCGCTGTGTGCAAAAACTGAAACACAGTATGAAAAAAGCAACGCGAAGTGCCGAATACAAATTTCGGATTCTTGTTTTAAAGTCATCGCCAGCATGCATGCGAAAGGAATGAGAATGATGCTACACACACACGGATGTCTCGTCAAGAAGCCCGACACATTCCTGGAGTTTGTTGCTCGGCCGCGCGAACACCTCTCGTGTCATCCGCTCATCACGCGAGGCAAAGCCCATCCGTTCAGCGACGTTTCACAGCTGGCGATCGTCCCTCAGAGCTCGACAGTTCGGCACTGCTTCTCGCCGCAATGCATCCTTGCATAGCCACCACATATATGCCTCGTCAGATGATTGCACAGACGAGCTGTCTAGTCAGAGACAACTCGAAAGCATCGCGGTGACCTCGAAAGTCGCTCACCTTTCCCACTTCTAGGGTTTAACAAACGACGAATGAATGCAAGGAGCAGCAAATCGCAGCGCCGGCACCGCCATTCGAGCAATTTTCGCGCTTCACTAACCGCACGGACGGATGATTTCTCACCGCGAGCGAAGGGTTTGCAACGGGAGAGCAGTTAGCGCCCCCATGCGGCTGTACGCTTAAGCCTTCACTATTAACGCTCTCGAGGGTTGCTTATTTCAGATGAGCTCTTACAACGCGATATCATTACATTGTGCAATCAAAACAAGACTTTTGTAAGCTTAGTTTTGTCTTGAAATAAATACCCGTTAAAATGCGGCTACCTAACGCCGTATAAATCAGCATTTCACTAACTCATTTGCATGATTCGGGTACCTTTCGCCGGGCGAAATGATGGCGGCGAATTTCAGCCATTTTTTGCAATGGCGGCACAACGTAAACGTGATGAAACGTCATTCTGACATCACTCCAAAATGTGTGCCTATCACGTGATTTACGTGATATTGTTCCAACCAATCAGATTTTAGGAAGTTGCCATTTCCGGTGTGCAGCTATTTTCTCCGAATTGGCAAGTCGAGCGCAAGTGCTCTCGCACGGACCGCTTGTAGCTTCTTTTCCCTTCACAATCACATATATGTACCAGCCGGGCACCAAGAATAGCGCTACGAAAATGCATTTTCAGTGTCACGTCAAATCGACGTCACCGCGAAAAGTGCTCGCGTAACCGACCCTGATTGACACGCCCATTGACGGCGATTGACACTTCTGACAGCCAATCAGAGAGGCAATATGGCGCCGACAGGCGAATGTGAATATCGAGAATCGGGCCCCAGGTTGCGAGCGAGCTGAGTTGCCAGCTCCTAAGCTCGAAAAAGAGCCACAGAAATCCCAAAAGTAGCCAAAAAGTAGCCATCGTGTCGCCGAAGTGTCAAAAGTAGCCAAAAAAGCGCAAAAGCTGCAGAAAAGCGGCACCATAAGTGTAGAAGTCGCAAGAAGTTTATAATTCTTGCAGGATAGATGTAAATAGTTGATGCGATTAAGTTTGAAGTATAAAAGCATTGCTAATCAAAGAAAGAAAATACATGAACATCAGACGATGGATGGATCAGTGGATGGATGGATAGGAGCGCCTTCTTTGAAACGGAGTGGTGGCAATTATGTCACATCTCTGCATTTCAGCCACCGATCCTCCAATCGCTTTTTGCTAACTTAGAGAGGAACATAGAGTTAATATAGCTTAGGAAGAATGACTGTGCCTGCACCGACATCCGGATAATACCATCAAATTTGAGTATGAGGTATTCAATCGTTTCCACAGATCTACCACTCACTGCACATGTGTCGTCATCTTCGTTGATTTTTTTATGCGAAGCATATTACTAGAGCTACACTACAGCCCGTCGAGCGCGGCGGTGGAGCTACCATTGACCTTTAGCGTGACCAAGTGCACCACGTGACAACATGACGTCACAGCAGAGGAGAGATGGGCTGCCGGCTCGCGCGGTCGGCCGCGGCGGTGGAGGCTCCACATCCATAGAGTTTCTTACTATTACCTAGAGGGAAAGCTGGCGACGCTGCACTTCAGCCAACATGGACGCCCAAAGCATCATGGGGCGGTGAGCTACTTGTTGCGAGACAGTCGTAGTTTATCGAGAACACGGAGTGGCACTACTGAGATGTTTCATTCCGAAAACGCTGTTCGTGTGGGCGCAGACGACTTTCACGCGAACGCAGTGTGCAAAAACCATAGTAGTAGAAACGCATAGACACACGACGCCAATAAAAGGTTTCACTTTTTCGAAATGCCATTAAAAAACTTCTTGAAGTATCTAAGCAACAACATTTTTTTTGAAAACATATTTACTTTTAAAAATGTGGCTGTTAATTACGAAATATTAGCTTTTATAGTGTTCAATGCTTGGCCAATAGGAGAGCGAGTCGTCTCTTATTTTGGGCAAACTTTGCACTTAAATGCTTTTCTGCTCGTTTGTTGCAATCATTAGACAAGATTTTCAATGTTAGGACGTTTGTAGTTATCAAACAGCTTTATTTCTTGATTATTTTTTGGCCAAAAGTTGCAGTTCCGCAACAAGTAGCTCACCGCCCCATGATGCTTTGAGCGCCCATGGTGGCTGAAGTGGTCTCGAGGGGTCTCCATGCAAACTCCCATAGACGGGCTGCCAGCTTTCCCTCTAGGTAATAGTAAGAAACTCTATGTCCACATCAGAGGCGCTGCAGCTGACCACGTGACGCTACAGCAGCGGTATAAAGCTGAGCTTGCCTTGTTGCTGCGACGCCCGTCTTTTCTTTCCTTTTTCTCTTTCCTCTGAACTTTAACTCTCCTCTATCTGCACGTGGCAGCGGTGGTGGCTCGGCTGGAGCCAGTTGGCAGGCCCGTGCAATTTCCTTTTCATTCTTCTCTCACCAGTCACAACAACAACAACAACTCCGGGCACTTTATGTTGTCTGTGGCATTCGGATTGCAGCCTTCGGGCTGCGGCCATGTATCTGTATTTTTCAGCCAGCGTCCGCTCCGGCGGACGCGGTTGTTGCGACGCGCGTCTTTACTCTGTCTTTTACTCTATCCCCTTATCTTTCAACTCTCTTCTATCTGCACGTGGCAGCGGTGGTGGCTCGGCCTGAGCCAGTTGGTAGGCCCGTGCATTTTCCTTTTCATCCTTCTGTCAGTCGCAGCCACCATCTCCGGGCACTTACGAGGCGGCCAGGTGTTGGGATGCCGTCTAGAAGCAGGGCTGATTTGAACGAGAAGCGAAAGCTTCAGCGTGCCACAGAGACCGATGAAGAGCAGGATGAACGTCAACCAAGGAAAGCCATGTATTACCAAGCCTAGCCATCAATATGCTTCGCATCTGACTAGGCTTAACCTTAGCTAAGCCTCAGCCATTTTTTTTTTATAGCTGCGCGTTCTCCCTGACCTAGCTTCAAAGAGTAGGACTGCCTCTTGAGTCATCATTGAAAAATTCTTTTTTGATCTGCCTTTTCCAGTATCGATATAGTTCTACGCTATGCTTCTAACTTCCGCGTTTTTAACCTGTCGTTTAATGCTCTTTCTTTCTCCGTCCTCTTGACCGGCATACTTACTGGCTAGTTTTCTAGTTCTTTTCCGCCACTGTGAGTCAACGCACTTTCTGTATAAATATTTAAATATCTTAGCTGCCCACCTGTTATCGTCCAATTTCCTTAGGCGTTCTTCATATAGTATTTTACTCTTATCTTCCCGTGCTTCGGACGATGCCCAGCCCATATCCCCTTGTACTTTCTCGTTTGTGGTTTTGCCGTGGGCACCTAGTGCTAATCATCCAACAGCTCTCTGATTTACGTCTAATCTCGCCTGAACTTCTGCCCTTAGCACAGAACCGCATTCCGGAAAGTAAGCCCTGGCACCATTATTCCTTTTCAAATACCTCTCAGTACTTCATATTTGTTGTACCCCCATAATGCCCTATGTTTCATTATCCCGGCGTCTATTCGTCCTTTTGCCCTAAGAGACTGTTCATGCTTTTCCGTGTATATCTGCCCTTCGTTTAGCCATATCCTGAGGTATATTTGTATTCGGCCACTTTGGATTTTCGTGGCCTTGTACTGTAAGCACCTGATCAGTTGCGCCTGACTTAGTTGCGCTAAAACTGAATCCTAGAGCGTCTCCTTCGTCTCCACAACAATTAACCAAAGTTTGTAAATCTTCCTGGCTATCTGCTAACAGTATACAATATCGTCCGCATGTATTAAACCCGGGAGCCGCTGCTCAACTATATTTCCGCCCAATCTGTGCGACAGATTATAACCTAGATTACTTTATTGTTGACTTCTTTCCATATTTATCACATAAAACATGAACAGCAGCGGTGATAGAGGACAACCTTGCCTTAATCCTTTGTGTACCCCCACAGTTGTAATTTTTATCCCTTCCCATGTAATTTCAACTTTATTATCTCGGTATTTCCTGTAGAAAATCAATTACCTCATGACCGATATTTGCATCTTTTAATATGCTCCACATGAGTTCCCTGTTCACTTTATCGTATGCACCGCTCATGTCCAGAAAGGCTAAATACAGAGGTCTGTGTTCCGCCTTAGCTATCTCTATGCAATGGATAAGCACGAACAGGCTATCATCTAAGCGCCTACCCCTTCTGAACCCATTCTGAAGTTCTCCGAGTATCCTATTACCTTCTACCCATGACTGCATTTTTAATTTCACCGCCTGCATTGCCAGCCCTGCATTGCCAGGTGTTATCGTAATCGAACGGAAGGATTTTATGTTCATCTTATCCCCTTTCCCTTTATAAATCAAATTCATTTTACTCTGTCGCCAGCTGTGCGGAATTTGCTTATTTGTTATGACTGTCTCCAATGCTTTTATCAGCGTTTCCTTGCTTCTTGGGCCAAGTTCATTAATCAGCTTAATTGGAATTTCGTCTATCCCTGCGGATGTGGTTTTAGGACTATTTGCTTCCGCCTTCTTCCAGTTAAGACTAGTCAGTTCTAAGCTGTTCTCTATTGTGCTGTCCTGTATTGCTCCCTCACTTGGGGAGATTACCCTATTGTCGTTGCTAAAAGACGCAGCTATAACTGACGTAATGTGGTTCACAGCATCGTCTCCCTCTAAACATTTTCCCTCAGCATCTTTAATCTGTTCCAGCTTTCTTTGATTTGTTTTTCCCAGCCAGCTTATATGGTTCCAGAATTTTCTTGGCCCCTCTTTATTTGCATCGCGAACTTCAGCCAACCATTGATCAGAGGACTGCTTTATTTTAGCCTGGACGAAGACCTGAACTTGCTGTTTCTTTCGTCGATAAGATTCCCATTTTTCGCCTATTTCCTCTTCAGATAACTGCGCCCTCTTTGCTTCTCTGTGTTCCCTTGAAGCCACCCGTCGTTGTTCGATGGCCTCCTTAATTTCCATATTCCACCAGCTTCGTGGCTTCCTCTTTCCTCTCCAGCGGTTTACTCCTTTCACTTGTTTCATTTTTGTAGTGATGAGTAGTTCTAACTGATTATAATTCCACTTTTCCATGGGACGTTTCTCGATTGCTTCCTCTATGTCGGCTGCTATTAGCGCTATTTGTTCGTCGTTTAATTTTGCGTTGTCTTTTTTACTTCGCTGCATTTCTCTTTTGACTAGGTAGACTATGTTTATGATCACTTCCTAGGCTGTACTTCCCCTCTTCATCTATTTCTATAATGGTTGTCTGTCTGTTACGGGATTCCCACGTGATTTATTCCTCACATTTAGTTTCTCTATTGACAATAACTATAGTTGTGCCGCTCACAGAAGTCTAGCATTAACTTCCCGTTACAATCCGTGTATCCATCCAGGTCCTCGATGTGGCCATTCATGTCTCCAAGCAGAATAATATCGGCACCGTCTCCAGACTGCTTTATATCGTCATTGAGGCACTTAACTAGATTCTTGTTTTCTTGTCTGCATTTGTCCCCGGTCCCTAAATAAACTACCCCTAGCTATGTCATTTTACCAGCAATTGTACCTGATACCCAGACATGTTCTTTGCAAGTTGATTTTATTTTTTGCCAATTTGTTCCTTGATGTATCAGCATACCTACACCTCCTCCCTTCTTCTCCGTTGTTGTTCTGTTGCACCCTTCCCAGACATAGCCATCGATTAAAGGTCGATCTTCTAGATCCCTCAGATGTGTCTCGCATAAAGCGTACACACCAACTTCTTCGTCCCTTAACTGCTGTTCTATTTCTAGCCATTTCGCTCTCTTTCTGCCCCCTTCCATGTTTATGTAACTGATCCTGGCGTTAAATTTATTTTTCGTAGTTTTCTTTCTGGGCCTCTTAGTAGCCATTTTGTTGGACTCAACCGCCATTGTTACATTTACTACTTCGCTTCTACCCACCCCTACGCCCTGAGCCATCGTGGACTCCCTAAAAAAGCTACCGCTCGGCCTCCCTGGCGCCAGCCTATCTCTTCTCATACCATTCTACTGAAATGGGTGCCATCTCGTCTAAAGCCTCTGCCCAAGCCTGCCCTGTGCACTTCCTTGTTTATGTCTACCACCTCAAAGCGTCTCTCGAGGCTTAACGTCCTTATCTCTTGATTAAGATTCACAACATCGTTAGCAACCTCTCCATTCCTTCCTTGTACCTCCGGCACTGTGCACACCACGATCTGCGCTTGCTGTGCTATCGCCCAGAATTCCCTCAGATAATCTTTTCACTACTTGTGCGGCGTCTCCATTCAGGACATCATTTAGCTCCACTGCTACCACTACCAAGTTACACCTTGCAAGATTCTCCGAAAGTTCACTTTTTGTCTCTCTCAGTACCTCGTCCATTGTCCTCCCTGGGAATACCCCGACTGCTACCCGCCTATCACCCTTTACAAACTCCAGTATAGCTCTTTTGCAGCGCCTCATGTTTGAGTCACCAGCGATAAGCACTAGGGTACTCTCCCCCTCCCTCCTAACTGCCGGATCTTGCTGCCTCTTATCAGTGACTGTGACCTCATTCCTTGGGTTTAGCTTGTTCTCCTTCTCTCTATCGCCACTAGACTTTCTAGCTGCCACCTGTTCCTGTCTACACTTGTCTGACTTACTTTCTTATCACTGTCCATGCCAGTGCAAGCCCCATCCACGTGGCTGGCGCTGGAATGTCCGCCAATGTGGCTTCCAATGGTGATGATGATATGCGAAATGCGCAACGCCATCTCTCAGCGCTCCGAGAACTAAGTCCTTCTTGTTGGTTCGGTACAGAAAACGAAACCGCGGCCCAGCGTTGGGTTAAAACGGCTGCGCTTCGTATGAAAAGTGAATGCGCCGATGCACTCTTGCGCTACGCTGTCCACTATGCAAAGACACTACGATGCGTGCCAGAACCAGGTGAGTTCCAGCTTTTCGCTTTTCTATTTTTTTTTTTTCACTCTGTCCCAGCGTTCACCAAATGCGGTGCGATCGATGTATCATGTGTCAGCCCGCCGATCAGTGCACAGGTTTCGTTTTCTGCGCTGATTTTTAAGAAAGCTTTCTAGGTGATTTGCGCTTTAATTCAGGTAAGGACCACAACCTTTGTTGTCTCTGATCGAAATTAGAAGCCGATTTCGTGCATTTATTAACTCTCCTATAGCGCATAGTCGGTCGGACGAGAATTATGCAAAGTTTTAGCGGCCTGCGCCCGTGTTCCTCAAGCGTGTACTCCATTCGCGAAGATGCGCGTACATTAATGTGCAGGCAAATAGTGCCGTGGCGCTCTAAGTGCACTCGAAGAACCACACACCGATTACTGCTTAGTCTGCAATGTGTTCAGTTAATTTTTATCCCGTGTTCAATTAGTTTTAGAAGGGCTCGCAAGCTCTCTGGATCATGCGGTTCTTCCGAGCACCGAACATTAGAATAGTGTTATAAAAATGTTATGCAAGTTGGAGTAATGTTACATGTTGCATTGTAACTTTACCTTAACATTACAAATTAACATATAACGCTATAAGCTATATAAGAAACGTTACTTTCACGTTCTAAACAAACATTGTTTTAATATAATCTTATAAATTTTATTATAATGCTAGAGTCGCAACTATAAAACAACATTGCAAATATATTTCGAGCACGGATTTCCAGACATTTTCTCACTGTTCTTAGAGTAAATATGTTTTTCAACTAACAGTGCCTTGTAACCGTGCACATCTCTTAGATAGCACTCGCTATAGATTACATGAAGATCCCCATTATTTTGTCACAAAACTTTAGTTATTACCCATTCCCCACTATCGCTCATGGGACATCCCGCAGTAGTGAATATATAAGCTCGACGGCACGATATCCGTTTGGAGGTGAGTGAATACGAGTTGCATGTTGTGCTGTGGTGTAGTGGAGAAGGTGTCGCTCTTGTTGGTTCTTGCAAAGTGTTGTGAGTTTGATGCCGTCACCAATGGCAGGCCTGCATGCTTGTGCGGGGCTGCTTTACCATTTTCGAGAAAGTTCCATTTATGTTGTTTACATGTTTCATGAATGTTTGGGGAAGGTCATTCGAACATTTATATGTAACATTACAAAAAATTAGAAAAAAGGACATTAAGTACATTGAAATAACATTTGAGCATAACAAAAATGCAACATCCACACACTCTTTTCTTATAATGTTGCGCGATCGAGCGATATATCTTGTGCGCGTTTAATCGTCTTTGTGAAGCAATATACCCTATACGTACAAAAAATGAGGTGCGAATGCTTTATTTTTTTAGGATTCCTACATTCGATATGTGTGGCGATGACAGTCTGTGAAAAAAAAAGGATAATGTATAGCTACTTTATTGGGAAGGAGGGACGCCTTTCCGAACTAGTAAGTTCGTGCGACAGTGTTCTGAAAACGCTTCAGGCTGTCTGATTTTATTATCTTTCTGACAAGCTCCAACAGCTTGCTTCGCAACAACGCCATTTGTCCAGGTTTGGGAACAAGCGAATTAAGTGTTGGAAGCAACCGAACATGCGAATTTCACCCCTGCACACACAGCTTGACCAACGTATCGAGTCCGTGCATGCACCTACAGCTGTAGCACCTTTCTCTAATCGAGCCGACGCGGTGGCTCAGTGCTTATGGCGCTCGGCTGCTGACCCGAAAGCGCGAGTTCGATCCCGGCTCGATGGAGGAGTTCGATGGAGGAGAAATTATAGAGGCCCGTGTGCTGTGCGATGTCAGTGCACGTTAAAGAACCCCAGGTGGTCGAAATTACCGGAGCCCTTCACTACGGCGTGCGTCATAGCCTGAGTCGCTTTGGGACGTTAAACCCACGGAAACCAATAAACCAACTTAGTTTAAAGCGCGACTGAGGCTTCCACCGTCCCAGTTGTTAGTGGCGGCATGGCTCTGAGGTTGCTTTCTGGTTATTAATTGGCTACTTACTTTGTGCTTGGCGCATGATGGCCTTAGCTGCCTATGTGCCATTAAACCCAACACAACACAGTTTGCTACTTACTAAACACAGTGTGTTGGTTTATAAAAAAAAATACTCAGAAATGCCTTCCATCCTGTTCTTATCGTCCCTTTTATCTGCAGCTATTTATATTCAGTTATTGCATTTTATGTTACCGCATTTTCAATTTTGTTTACTTTTTCTGGAAGTGCAGCATGTGCACAAATACAGTGCAGCCACGAATATAATCCGAGTTTGGCCCCGCCGTGGTGGCTCAGTGCTTATGGCGCTCGGCTGCTGACCCGAAAGCGCGAGTTCGATCCCGGCTCGACGGAGGATTTCGATGGAGGCGAAATTATAGAGGCCCGTGTACTATTCGGTGTCAGTGCACGTTAAAGAACCCCAGGTGGTCGAAATTTCCGGAGCCCTTCACTACGGCATCCCTTATAGCCTGTGTCGCTTTTGCACGTTAAACCCCCAAAACCAAACCATATAATCTAGCGCGCGCTTCATAGCAGGGGGGAATAAAGATCCGCGCTACCGTCAGTGCTGTTATTGAAACAGGTTGGGAGATCGTGATTTCTTCCTTGCGCAACTTTTTTCCTGGCTTTTCTCGCAACATATTGTTGCAAAATAAGGATATAGTTCGATTCAATATCGCAAGTATACGATATCGGAAAAAAAACTGCGTCTTTCCTAACAATATTTTATTTTATTTATGTTATTTATTTGTACCTAACAGGCCCTGAAGAGCATTGGGTGAGGGGGATATCGAAAAAGGAATATGTAGAAGTAATAAACCATAATAGCGGTACAACGGACGCGGTACAAGGCAAATACACGATAGGAACACGAAGTTGATACAAAAGGGAGTTAAAATATAAATGTGCCTACTTTCCTCTTCATAATATCGATTGATAACATTGCAAGATGCGGTTTCAACAAATTGAAGCGAAAATCAACCGGCGCCGGGCTCTGAAACTGTGACGTTGAAAACCGCGGATGTGCATTACACATCAGTAAAGGAATGTCATTACTCAGCTGGTCAAGGGTCTTGTGTGATTACACTGCAATGCACGAAGCTACTGGCATCAGCTCAAACGAAAATTCGCACTGTCACAGAAGTTTGTGAACACACCTGTGCGCTCAGCGCAAAATAATCACTCGCTAGCCCCTACCAGATGAAATCGCGTCCACCTGAAAATAAAATAGCCATGATAATGCGCGTTGCTTGAACCGGTACCGTGAAAGTACGCATAGAAAACGATGCGCCAGCTCGACAAGCTCGACCGAACTACACTTCACTGTAACCGAACCAAGATGGAAACCAGAAGCTGTGGGCGTGGTGTTGCCAGACCGCCAAGCAATTTCGCATATCGTCTAGTGAAAGTGTAGGAAAAGTAACCAGAAGAGATTTTCCTCTCTGCAGAGGAGAAATGATTTGTGTTCCTAAGCCACTGCAATAACAATATGATTTCCCATATAAATATGGCGTGCGTGGCATTGTTTTTTGCACGAAATTTTTTCACTGCTCTGTGAACAAGCGCATGATTTCATGCGCCTATTTCTTTTCCCATTTTTCTCTTGTGATCTTTTTTCCAGCTCTCTATTGCAAAGACAGGCTGATCGCCAAGTGCAGTACCGTATTGAAGGCGTAGAAAGCACAGCCTTGGCCAAAGTTTTCCAGTTCACATTGGTTGCTTCTCAGCCACTTATGGATTCCCTGAAGCTCTATATCGCTGTACGATACGATGATCCTTGGTCATCACGTTTCAAAACTTTTTGTTCCTCCCCGTTCCCCACTAATCGGCTAAAAGGAAACCATGTGCCCTGAAAAATTTGAACCAGGACTGTAGTTCTTAGTCTCGGCGGGCTAGCATGTGCGGCCGATCAGCGCGCTTTGAACCAGCAGTCAACTGAGGACACAAGGTATATGTAACAAGTCATTTCCCTATTTACCTGAGACGCATTCAGTGAATGGAGATACGACATTTCTTATTGCTAGTTCTTGCTACATATCAGCATTGCATAGCGGAGTTGGAGTTTCGGAGTGTCGGCTAGGAGAACAAGTCCGGCGACCATTAAGTGAACACAGGAGCGAGAAGTATTTTAAATCTAGGACAAGATTACAGGTAAATTTTCAACCCCAGAACAATAGTGTTCACTTGTGGCATTTTGACTCACTCAGGCAAATATGCACTCGAATCATTGGCGAAAAAATAGGTCCGTTATTAAGTCCTAGCTTCGAATTCAAACGTAGCCAGGTTCAAATTTTTGTCGCCAAGAGAAAAATTCAACGAGACTGGCCAGCGGTGCGGACGTGCGTCGCATGTGCTCCCGCCAAGCAGCTGTTTTTCGGCGTTCAACTTGGGCCTGCGGGCTGGAAACCTCGCGAACGGATCCGGATTGTCACTCCGTGCAAAAGGACATCGGATTTCTGGCAAACGGTGGACTATCTCGCATTTCATGGGACTTTTCACCTTTCGGACGCGTGAGAGCTAGCTAGGCCTAACGCCCAGACCTATAGCGTAGCTATATCGACGGGAGCCGGGCCCTGGGGCGGCCCTGTGACCACCACGATGATGAACGCCGTCGACGGAGACGAACTAGCCCCCTCGGATTTGAGAACGGTAAGTGGCAGACCGTTCTTAGCATGCACGACCGCATGACAAAAAAAAAGGCGGGAAGCCCGCGAACGTCAGCGGAAACGCTGCCGGGAACTTCGGCGGGAACGCTGGCGAGAACAGCGCCGGGGAGAAGAAATCGACTGCCACTCAGAAAAAGAGGCAAGATCCGAACATCAGAAAAAGGACACCGATGCCGAAGCTCACGGAGAGCGACTATAAAATGATCTTCAGGCCCAGAGGCTGGAATTTGAACGATTACGTGCCACGTCACCTACTGCAGGCCACCTGCGCGGCTGCGCAACTACCATGTGGAGACGTCCTGGACGAAGACAGTTCAAGAATGAACTCCGTGAACAACACACACTCGATCCGCACACCGAATCGCCAACGCGCGAGCACCTACGTGGGGATCAAGACGATAGTTATCGGGGAGAAGACCCTCGCCATGGCACCCTACGTCGCGACTCCCGACAACGCCATTAAGGGCGTCGTATACAACGCGTATGATATCGGAACACCGGAAGAAGCTGTCAAGGATTCATCAATTCGTGTTTAATTATTAGTTCTTGTAATGTTCAATACTCGGCTAATAGGAGAGCTAGCCATCTCTTATTTAGAGTAAATTTTTCATTGACATGCTTTTCTACTCGTTTGTTGCATTTACAGACAGGATATTGAATGTTAGGGCATTCTTGAGTATCGAACAGCGTTATTTTTGCATTATTTTTTCGCCCAAAGTTGCGGTTCTGCAGTTGGTAGCTCACCGGCCTATATGGTGCTTTTGAGCGCCCATGGTGGCTGAAGTGGTCTTGAGGGGGCTCCACGCAAACTCCCATAGAAGGGGAGCCAGCTTTCCCTCTAGGTAATAGTAAGAAACTCTATGGCTGGAACGACTGGGGAAAAACTTGGGGGTGAAAAGTAGGCTTAGCGCCCATAAGAATACGTGGAAGCAGAAGTTTCAACGCAGTTTTCTGATTTCGCAGTGCACCTGTGATGTCGTCCCTTCGTGAAGAACAACGAAATTGATCCCAGAACAGCTTCTGAAAGTACGAAGCGTCATTTCAAAGCGGACGTATTTTAAAAAATCGCGTTACGTGCGCGTGGGGATGACTGCCGGCTGGGGCCACCGTTTTTAGATAAGGACACTCGGAAAATTTGCTCCGGTGATTCGGCCCTTTCTGTCGCCGCTTTAATCTCAGATATGATGCCTCAATCTCAAAGAGACGCGAGCGCCATCTCTAGGGTGGTGATGGTGGTGACCATCGAGTATCTATTTATAGAGGGAAAGCTGGCGCCCCGTCCATGGGAGCTTGCATGGGGCTTCCTCAAGACCACTTTAGCCACCTTAGGCGCTCTAAGCATCATGGGCAGGTGCGATATCGACTGCAGAACAACTTTTGGCCAAAAAGTAATAGAAAAATAAACGTTGTTAAATCAAGAATGCCCTAACATTCAATATCGTGTATAAATTACAACAAACGAGCAGATAAAAATGTAAATTCAAAGTTTTCCCAAAATAAGAGATGGCTTGCTCTTCTATTGGCCAAGTATTGCACACTACACAAACTAATATTTCGGGCTTAACAGGCACACTTCTAAAAAGAAATATATTTTCAAAAAAAATTTTGTTTCTCAAACAATACATGAGGTTTTTTTTAATGGCATTTCGGAAAAGAGAAGCCTTTTATTGGCGTCATGTGCTGTTGCGTTTTCGCTACTACGGCATGCGAAGGTACGGGGTTGAGTAGAGAATTCTACTCGTTACAAAGGCATGTGCCAGCCCAAGGGGTAGGGGTAGGGCGGCAGTATACACTATGTACAAATACAGGGTATTAAAATGAATGTGGGGTGCTGCGCAACGCAAGGTTGCCGAGAGTACGCGGTGCGCGGGCGTGCGAATTGCGAGGGGTAGCGGCCGATTGCGGCCCACGCGATGACTTTCAGGCCGGCACAGATGCGTTGCCCTGCGCTAGTGAGAGCATCGCGCGGGGCCATTGCTCGTGAGGGAGCATCAGAGCACGCGCACACTCACTTGGTCGTCGCAGGCCGGCCGCTCAAAGGTAAATGCTGAAATGCCGCGCGCGTGCCCTGTCCTGTCCCGAAAGAAAGGAAAAAACGGACAAAAACACACGCTCGCGGCTCACTGTAAAGATAAGCTGGGGGGGGGGCAGCTGTAAAGCGTCCGAAGGTAGCGCATGCGGAGCGTTTTGTCACTGCGGGTAACTACCTGGCGCGGAACAGACGGGACGTCAAGCCAGACTGTTCGAAGTACACACAAAGGCTCACCAGAGTCCGCTCAGGGGTGCGCGCTGTCCTGCAGCCACAGGAGCGCCGATACACTGTCCGGAATGAGTCCCTGCGCCCTTTAAGCCGCAAGCATGCCGCGACGCGGTTGGGCGAACGCGGTACAGCGGAGCAGCAAGTGCTCCAGTGTTTAAACTGCACCACAATCGCCACACACGTCGCTTGTAGCTAGTCCGTGGCGCACCCGTCTGTCCCCGGGCCACACACGCGCACGGAGGATCATCGCGCGCTGCAGCCGTGTCAGGGAGCGGCCACTGATGCTGTTGATGCGCTCCCCTCGTGTGATGCGCTGGTCGGGGTGCTGCTGTCGGAGGTGGTCGTAGATGACGGCTCGCACGTCCTCCAGTGCCAGAGGGAGATCGGTAGGAGGTAACTGATGTGCGGTTGTCGCGAGTTCGTCGGCTTGCTCGTTGCCCGCAATTCCGCAGTGGCCGAACACCCACTGTGCACGAATGGCGCAGCCGTGCTGCGCCAGTCGCTCGAAGCGCGCGCGGATTTCACACAACAGAGGGGTACCGCGGCTGAGGGTTTGCAGGCGGCTGAGGGCGGCGCGGGTGTCGCATAGCAGAGCACATCTCGGCGCCGGTGGAGCAAGGGAGTGGAGCAAGTCGAGCCTGTAGTGCTTGAGCCCGCATTCCGCTGGCCTCCGGAAACCAGCGCTGCGCGCCCGCCATTGCGCAAAACAAGCCCGGACTTGCCGACATGCCGCGGCTTGCAACATGAGTCATCCTGGCTCCCGGCGCAGACCCTTCCTCCTCCTCCTCACTAGCGTTGGCTCGAGACTCATACGACGCTTCGCCGGCAGCCCTTCCCAGGCTGCAAACCTTCAACGGCCGAGCTCCTCTCGACCATTCGTCCAATTCGAACGGTGGCCATTGGCGTGACCTGATTGGAGTGTTCGAACGGCTGGCTGCCGCAACGGTCACCGGCGGTTATAAAACAGAGCCGCGTTGAGCCGGAGCAGCAGACGGGTAGCAGACGAGCCATCACGCCAGAAAGACGAGCTCCGCAGGGCATCGCCATACTCCTTTGTGCTCTCGGCCCTTCTGCCTATTATGTAAAGCCCTTGTACATACTGTACGTAAACGTCCGTTGACTCACCGTCGCCTTGACCGTTTTTTCGCTCAGTTCTGCGGAACAGTGGCAGCAGGCTGAGATGCTCCAGACCCAAAGTGTCGTGAGTAGGCTCGGAGGCCCAGTCTCAACAATCCCCAAACGGATGCCCATAAGCTCCGCCGTGGTGGAGGAGCCCAGAAAGGTGACGTGTTGCTGTTGGTGCAGATGCCGGGCGGGGATGATGTCGCCGCCGCTGCAAGCGAGCAGCTTTCGCTCGCCGCGGAGCCGTCGGAGTACAGGAGGAGGTAGTCTCGAAGTTCCTCGTAGATGACGGCTCCGACCAGCTGCTGCACTGCACAGAGCGGGGTGCTCCACTTTCCCGCGGTGCCGACGATGTCTCGATGGACCTCCGAAACAGCAGGCCAGGGCGAACAGAGGCCGTATGGGGGCGTAGCTGCTCGTACTCGAACAGCTCCGCTCCCAAGCGCGAATGTGGGTGCGCGAACGCTGAAGTAGCGGTCCGCGGTCAGGTGCACGGTGTAATCTGTCGATGTGCACTCTAAACAAAAATAAACCCAAAAGGGAGTATAAATGGTGCAGGCCACCCTTTTTACTCCATTTGTGAAAACATTTACTCCATGAGTGTGGAGTAAAAAGGTGGACTGTCCTGAGGATTGACTGAGGACTGTCCTGAAGAATGAGGATTTACTCCAGTCTAGAAAGGGAGTTAATTGTGCCAAATACTCCACCAGTGTCGAAATGGAGCAAGAAAACACCATTTTGTGCAATCCGCCCCGCCACTTAGCGTCTCGTCTGCTTCTGGTCAGTCGTCTGATAATGGCGATGAGTGAAGACCGCTTGGTTACTATTGTCGCTGGATCTCTGCTCTCTTATGCTCCTTCACGAGCGCCTGCCGCGGTACAAGATATTGTCTTGTCGCCGTTTTCCGCTACAGTACGCTACATAATTGAATTGCTCCTGTGAAGCCTCCAGTGCTCTAACCATATTTTACTTTCCTTTGTTAGTGTCGCCACCCCGTTACAGCCCCCGCTTAGGCCTAATTCTCACAGGCTTTTTTCAGTGTGGTTCTCGCACTGTGTTGCAGCAGATTATGTGTTGCATGAACATGGAACTGTGATAGAACATAGTGTCAACGCTGAGCTCTTGACTGAGCTGATGAGGCTACATTTTCCCTCAGTCACATTGAAAAGCCAAGCCCTAATGAAGTGAATATGAAGGCAAACACGGCCATTCCAAACTACCATCAGGGGCGTTTTCAGCTTTTCTGCTCTGGTTTTTAGTCAAATATAGAGTGGTGCATGACCGTGAAAACTACCCAGCGACTCCTTTTCAGTTTTCAACTATTGATTATAACGTTACATCCCTTTATCTACGAACAAGCTCAAACAAACGAGCTCGTACAGCTAAAGGAGACGACAAGCAGACGACTCCCGCCGCCTATGCCGCCGCTGGGCTTGCAGACGGCGAAAAGAATGCATGACGCGGGGTCACATTAGGGCAGCGCAGTTTCCCAAGTTGGGTTGCCGGCGGCCCGCAGAGCTACTGGCCGTTTCCGCCGCTGTCACTGCTCTAAGAATGAGCCTGAATGAGAATAAATAAAGATGACGCCATTTTGGGCTCCATTTCTGTGGGTAGTAAACAATTTACTCCCATACACTCCAAAATAACTCCCTTATATAAGGGAGTAGATAAAAAAAATCATACATATGGAGTAAAAAAACCTTTTGGGTGTGCGTTAGAGGACAAGCCATTTACTTCCTTTTGGGTGTTTTTTTGCTAACAGTGTGGTGCAACACCCGCCGCATGGCCTGAAGTTGTAGTGGCCACGCGCCCGCCTCGGCTAGTGTATCCGCGCACTGCGAGTTCGCGAAGTGGCCTATGCATACACGTAGGGCTTTACGGTGTTGCACCTCGAGCTCGGTTTGCGCACCGTGACGAGCGGGAGCGCGTAGAGAGCGGCCCCCAAGGCTGCGGCATTATAGAGCCGCAGCGCGGCTTGTTGCGAGATGCCCGCTTCGAGCGGTGAGCTTGTGTACGGTGGCGGTGGTCCTCTTCATCTGCGTGCAGGCTTTGGTCGCCGCGGGGCGGAATTAAGGAGAGGCATTCGTCGATGTCCACACCCTGGTAACGCACCAAGCGTTTCCACGGCAGGGAAGTCCCGTCCAGTTCAAGCGGCGGCGGTCTACCGCACAAGCGCGCAACGCGACGGACTTGGCAGCACAGAGAGACAGACCGAGGCCGCGTAAACGAGCGGCTACTGCGGTCAAGGCCTCGTGCAGGCACCCACGCACGCGGAGCGCCTCCCCCGGCGGCCCCAGGCACCACAGGGCAATGTAATCTGCGTAAATGGACATGTACACACAGTGCCGGACGCCCGTGGGAAGGCAGCCCGGCACCACTGACATGGCCCCATTGAACAGAAAAGGTGACAAGACAGAGCCCTGCGGCAAGCCTAGGTCCAGCGGGCGCGGCTCGGAGAGCGCGTCCCCTACTCGCACGCACACAGTGCGCCCGCTCACTCCGGCCCCTTCAAGCGTCGCAAGGATGGGTACGCGGCTGACATTGTCAAATGCGCCCCTCACGTCTAGCAGCAGCAGCAGTGCTACCTGCCTCGCCGCGACGGCGTGTTCGAGCGCGGCAACAACGTCAGAGATGGAATCAGCCGTGCACCGCATCGTATACGGAAACCCGTCTGCCGCTCGTCAAACAAATCCGCCTCCGCCGCCCCGCGTTCCCACACCAAGTGCACCTGCTGCATAAGGACCTGACGTTGCTCCGCGTCCAAGTTGCGCAGCATCTGGTAGGTCAACCCATTCGGTCCTGGAGTGGAGCGACGCTTGCACCGCTGGAGCGCGTGGTTGAGCTCGGCTGCGGTGAAAGGTGCGTCGCATGGACCTTCCGAGGTGGATGACGGGGGGGGGGGGGGGGGGGGGGGGGGCGCTTTCATCGCTTCCGGTGCTCGAAAGTGCTGGCTGCGCTCGCGGGACGTTGCGGCGCGAACCGGTCAGCGAACCGCTCAGCTAGCTGTTCGTAGCTGAGGCCGCTCGATATAGCGAGAGCGGCCAGCGGCTGAGGGCTCGTTTGCGGTTGTGTGATGCGCCGCAAGGTGTAAAAGAGCTGCCGCGAGCTGCTGTCTTCCTCCATCCTCTGACAGAGCGAGGCCCACTGCCGGCGGTACAATTTGTTACCGTGTCGCCGCGCTGCCGCATTCAGCCGGTTGTATACTGTCCAGTCTTCTTGCCTGTCGGTCCGTCGAACGCGTCGTTCAGATCGCTCTCGCTTGGCGAGCAGGTCGAGAAGCTTGTTGTCGGGCGTGGGTTGGCCTGCCTGAACCTCAGCGCGCCGTGTTGCTGCGAGCGCACTTCGGACCAGGTTGGAGAAAAAGCCCGCGCCGGATGCGGCTGCAGCATCAACCTCGCTACGGAAGCGGCTCCAGTTTACAAAGGAGTAGGTGCGCTTAGCGCGCGCTTCCGTAGCAGTGGGCTCGATGAGGATGAAGTAGCGATCTGAGCTCCAGAGAGATGGTGCTCGGTGCCGCCTCGATGCCTCTGGACGCGAAGGAAACGTCGATGCGGGAGCCAGGTGTGCCGCGTCGTCGGAAGGAAGGCTCGCCGGTGTTGAGGGGGGTGAGGCCCAGTTGCGTAGCTGCGTCGTGCAGGTCATCGCCGCGCGCACTGTTTCGCGCACTGCCCCACGTGCAGTGGTGCGCATTAAAATCACCCACAATTATCTGGCGCGGAGCGCAACATGATGACACTGCACGAAACCACAGCGCGTTCCACGCAACAACTGGGCGCACGTAGACACTAGCCATCGACGTGTCAACACCATCGACGCGCACTGACACCACCACGCACTCCTGCACGTCACTCGTGACCGGCGCCGAACCAACGAGGACGTGCTGTACATCGCGCCGCACAAACACAGCACACCGAGATTTCCCGGGCTTGTGGGAGGGATCACAGCACAGCACAAGGCGCCTCCTCACATGTAGTGGGTGAGTGATAGCATACATAGTCTGGCAGCCGCACTTGGGGCGCCCCATCTTGCGTGCGAACGTAAGTACGTCTCCTGCAGCGCGATCACTACGCGCGAGTCTTCCGACACGCGCCCACGGAGCTCGGGATATCGCGCCGCAAGGGAGCGTACGTTCAACTGAAGAATGGATGGGATACGGGGGAGCGCCCGTCGACTAGCCACAGTGCGGGCCAATCTGTGAGGAAGCGCTGTAGCTTCTAAGCAGCGCCGTCTGGAATCAGATCCCTACGAGAGATCCACGAGGACCGCCTGCAGAGCGACCAGGATTTTCTCCATAAGAAGTATTTGCGCATCAGGAGGCGTGCCACGGGAGGGGGGAGCTGATGCGGTGGCGTGTTGTGCTGCGCTAGGCAGGGACGGTGTCTGGCCGCATGGCTTCTGCTGTGGCTGCTGCGGCTTCTGCTGTGGTTGTTTCGGCTTCTGATGTGGCTGCTGCGGCTTTTGCTTCTGCGGCTTGGCGCGGGCGGCCACCTGCGCGTAGGAGCGCTGGCGCGGTGGTTGGCTATGCTGCGCAGGGAGCGCGGTTTCAGCCTGTACCACCACCACCCGAACTGCCCGCCTGGAGAGAGGGACCACTGAAGTGGCCAGCAAAGTGGCCACATGGCGTTCTCTCTGCCAGTGCGGACAGCCTGGGTTTGTGGCCGAGTGTCGCTCGCCGCAGTTAATGCAGTGTGGTGTTTTCCGCCCACAGGAGCATCCTCGTGAGGTCCGCCCCAGCGAGGGCAGCGCGCAGGCGCGCTGCAGGCCTCTGTGATGTGCCCCAGGCTCGCGCACCGGGTGCACTGCAGCGGCCGTGGTCTGCAGGCTCGAACCGCCAGACGCCTCCTGAAAAGAAGCTCCGGTGGCGCCGGCGCCGCAGATCTGAGGGCCAGAGTGCTCCCAGAAACCGACGCCGACACGATGGGGACAGCAGTCTCAAGACCAGTAAGGAGTTGCTCTGGAGTGCGCTGGGCGTCCACTCCAAACACGAGGCCCATAGATATGTGGCGGGCAGCGTTGCGGGGCGTGTTGACACGCACTGCCAAGACGCCCGGCCGTGGTCCAAGCTCCTCCGCGTGCTCCCATCCCTGCTCCTTGGAGAAGGCCAAGCCGCGGTCAGCTGGCCGGAACAGGGTGGTGCCCACGGCGTTGTCGGAGGCCTGGACTGCCTCAGCTGCCTTTTTCAAGGCAGCATGTCGCCGCTGCTGGGCCCTGGATTTGGCCACCTACCACGGTACGTGCGCGTGGCTGGCCTCCGCAGCGCTGGTAACCTGTGGGGGGGCGTGGTACCCGGTGCCGCGGCGAGCTGCGCGGCTCCCTTCAGGGCAGTTGGGATCGCGGAGTTGTCCACGCTTCGCACTGATGGCGCTGCTGCAGCAGAGGGCATGTCGGGATCCTGCGATAAAACGCTGCAGTCGACCACTGTCGTCACCGGTGCGCTGTTGGCCGGTGACTCATAGGGTGCCTTGATGTCCGCGCGCCTCAGCGGTCGCCAACTCCTGGAGGCTTCCTACTAGCGGGGAGGGGGGAGCGGGGGGAGCCCTTCGGGTCTGCCGCCGAAGTCCGAGTTTCGTCGGAAGCGGGCTTCGTTGTGGCCTCACCGCCGGAAGGAAGAGAAGGTGGAAGGGACCGGTTGGCTGGGGAAGAGGACAATTTTCCAGGGTGACTGAACGCGGGAACGTCGGCTGATGTCCACAAGCTCTCCAGGCCAGGGGAACTCCCCCTGGTCAGCTTGTCTCTCCCCAGATGAGCTGCCTCTTGATTGTTTCTTCCGTGGCGGAGTAAGCAGCATTCCGGTTGTTCTTGTCCCCGAGGATGAGGGCTCCATCAAGCTGCATAACCCCGACGCTGTTCAGGCTGCTCTTAAATCGACCACCCCTCATTACATGAGGATCACTGACGTCCGGCAGTTCGGCCGTGGAGGGATATCGTTTGCAGATCGCCAGACCAGGCATGCGTAGCCGACCTACTCAAGTGTTCGTCGTTTGCCTATCACCCGGTGAGCGCGTTCATACCTCCTCATCTGGCATGTTCGAAAGGGCTAGTCCGTGGCGTAGACCCACGGCTAAGCGCGTCTGAGACATTAGAAAAGCTGTCTTCGGCTGGCGTGATCGCCATTCACCGATGCAGTCGTGTGGTGGATGGAACAAAGATACCGACGGACACTGTTATTGTTACATTTGCGGGGCTGTCCTGTCCATCTTTCCGTGTGGATCAATTTACATCTCGGCCCCTTCAGTGCCGTAATTGCTGGAGGTTTGGCCATAGCGCCAAGGCCTGTAAATCGAGTTTCCGTTGCTGTGGGTGTGGAGAGAGCCATGACCCCGCTGGGTGTTCTTCTCAACACGAGAAATGCTGTTTGTGTGGCGGTGGACTCTCAGCATAAGTGGTAAGAAATTCCCGCTTGTCTTTAATGTAGACATAAAGACAAGCGGGAATTTCTCACCACTTATGCGGGAGAACATCCCGTTCCTCTCGCTCGTAACGGCTCCCACAGCTGTGACAACCTCGCGAAATACTTGCGCAGACCTCGACTTTGAGAACCAGGCATTGGTACAGCAAGTCGAGCATATATCCATTAAAAGAGTAGAAAACTCAGCTAGTTGGTTCATACTTCTGGGTGGGTACAGCAGGAACAACAAAACGCGGACGCAGAAAGAAACACACAGAACGAGGACGAAGCTATATATCCATCTTTTCTCCGTTCACAAAGCTTCCTTCATGACAATCAAGAACTGTTAGTGGAGTGTTTCTTGAAGAAGGAATATGTGTGAAAAATAAGTTGTCTGTAATTGTACATACATGTCTCGATCAAATTCTTTGCCTCAATCTATCGAAAAGCTGAAACAGCTGATGAGCTGCGCTCAAATTTCGCATTAGGAAGTAACGTAATCGTTGTCAATTTTTTTTCCTTTCGCCGCCGCATTTCCTCTGCCCCGTGTAGGTGCAGAGCTCTCGCGCTGCATCAGGCCCGTCGCGATGTTCCATCTGCAGTGCGGCTCCAAAAGGATCTGCCAGCTTGACAGCTATTTCGGAAAGCGAACTTGATTAATGGTGAAAAGCTCGTCGATCACGTATATCTTGTTGAGCAGACGATTGACAACAACGAAGCGCGACTGAGCGGGGAATGCGTTTCACAAGTCAGCGATCAAATCGTTTACAACGTGTACCTCGAGGTAAATCTTCATTTTGTTACCTGCTCAAAATACCGAACATATTATGATCACTGCGAAGCGAATAAGCGACGCACTCGATCGATGTTCTCAGTTGTCGAATATATGAGGCGTATGGTTTAGTTGTTTTGATATGGCATTCTTGCAGAAGTAATCGTGTACTGTCGGGGAGGAAAGTTTCTGGCGTGCGACAAAAAAAAATTATCCGCGGCCATGGCGCATTATTCGCTGCAAAATCGAGGGAAGGTACGAGACACGCCTGCTTCGTCCGTTGGAAAATCACCTGCTGACATGTCGACGAGGCAGCTGAATTTTAAGCTCTGCGAGAGTAGGTGTACTGCTCGCCTCATTATTTCGGTTTTTGCACCATGCTTGCACTTGAGTTTTGTGAAAATATCGGCTTTAGAGACGTGTGAGTTGTGCCGAACCCAAGGCGCGCTGTGGTATCGTGCGCGCGATGCGCTGGCGTAAATAGCGAGGGCATAAACACTAATGCGAAACATTGTGCTGAGTGTTTTATATTCGGAAACTTTTAAGCAAATTCTTTCGTCTTAATTTTCGCTTCGTACGCGCTCCCGAGGTATTGTGGCAGAGGTCCAAATTTGAGTTTAGCAGCAGAAATGTACACCGTGTCATGTGACAGGTTCATTAAAACTTCCTGTTGTGCCAGTTTGCTCTATAAACCCCTAAGCCTTCATCAAGATGTGACATCTTGCTAAATATTTGTGGAGGCAAGTTTGAAAAGGCAGTTGCCGTTCATAAACGGCACCAAATGGCTGCGATGTCTCAGTCTTATTCCTTTCTCTTACAGCTAGCGTCACCATGCCAGCAAAAGCTGGAGCTTTGCGCTCGAGAAGGAAGATGAGCCCTCTAGACTAGAGGGTGCATCTAGAGACTGCGCCACCCTTCGCCTCCCCATATCTCTTCGTCTTTTCTCCCCCTTCCTCTTAGATTTCTCTCTCCACTTTGCCACCTGCATGGCAAACGAGCCTTTAGGTGGAGGGACAGATTATTCCGACATGGGGGTTTAATGTTGCATGAACCGCGGTGGTGCTTGAAATAGTAAACAAAAAATGGCATTTTTCGAACCAGGTATCTTTGCGGCGCTGTCTTTGGCCAAGAAGCTTGTTCTTCAAAACTGCCGCCTCAGCTATAGATTGCACGCTATACGCGCAGAAGCAAACACAAATTTCAGACATCACGCAGCCACCATGACCGCGGCCACTCCGGCGGATCAGGAAGCCCCGCCCCCCGGGGAATTCCCGCGCGCGTCGGCAGCAGGCGGAGGTAATGGAGGGGCCGAGAGGGTGGGGCCGGAGGAGGATATTTGGTTATCAGGAAATGAAAGGCCCGGTAGCTGTCGCACACCTCGATGGACACCTCAGCTGCGCCATGAGGAAGGAAAGAAGGTGGGAGTGAAACAGATAAAGAGATGCTGTAGTGGAGGGCTCAAAAAGAGAGGGAAAGACGCGAAGACGCGGGAATTACAATTTTGTCTACAGATAGGCTTCTAGGGGTTTTCTTTCTGCGTTTTTCTCAAAACTGCTTTCTAGGCTGTTACTTACCTTGAGGAGTTGATTTCTTCACGACTGTCTGGTCTATTTTGACCCCTTTTATTTTGTTGCACTCTTTGAACCACATCAAATGCGATGAATATCTTATTTTTTTTAGGTTGTAATTCTTGGTATGACATTTTCTTCGCAGCCTACATATGCAATATTCCTATTAGGGGCATTTGAGTTGTACGATAAATAAATAAACAAACATGTCGATGGCAGCGACAGGGGACACGCTGACAACCCCGGCTAAGGTAACTTTCTGACTTTTTACAGGTCAGTCTTCTTTTTCTTGTGCCGATTGCGCGGATTTCTTTTTTTTTTTGTTTCGTACGTGTGTTGCCTGCTGCTGCCAGAAAATTGTGCTGTAAACATGGGTGATGAATTGATATGCTTGACGTGTTCAATAGAAATAGACAAGGATGAATCCTACCTGAAGTGTAATGAGTGCAATTATGTCTATCACTTGGGGAAATGCACTGGTATCGGCGAAGCCCAGTTTAACGGTATGAGGGAAACGACAAAAAAGGCATGGCGATGCCAGACGTGCCGAGTAGGGCGATCACGAGGTGCATCGAAGAAAGCTAGTTCCTCAGAGGCTGCAGAGGAGACAAACGAAATGTCCCACATTAGTCTAGCTCTTGTGGATATACAAGAAAAACTTGCAACCCTTCTGAGCCTGAAGAGCACCGTTGAAAACAATGAACAAGCTGTGCAATTAATGTCTGACAAGTACGACCAGATTCTCGAGGACACAGCACGTCATGAAACAAAGATCAAGTAAATTAAGGGTAGGGTTGAAAAACTTGAACACAGTGGGAGTGCAAACTATGCAAGAACAGCTAAATGACCTTGAATGGAGGAACCGTAAGCAAAACCTAGAGTTCCACGGAGTCGCAGAGAGTGAACAAGAAAACCTGCTTGATAAAATCAATGCTCTCGCTGAGACAATAGATGTTCCAGAGTTAGCCAAGCGTGAAATTGTAGCCATTCACCGCCTTCCGGCCAAGCCCGGTAGGGTTCCTGGCATTATACTCCGCTTCGCCAGACAAGATACACGAGAAGAATGATTTGAGAAGAGGCGTGCCTTAAGCACCCACTCATCGCAGGTTTACATACAAGAAAACTTGACAAAGCTCTCACGGGAACTACTTTTTGAAGCGAAAAAATGGGCCAAAGAACACGACTTCCAGTATGTGTGGCACAGAAATGCTAGGATTTTTCTACGGCGCAGAGACGGAGAGCGTGCATGGCGCATCCAGGCTTCGAACAAACTGAACAAAGTTGCTAGAAGCGGCCCTCGATAATTCCATGTTTGTGCTTTTATTTTGTTTTCCTCAGATTCTGCCATGGATACATAATGTTTCTCTGAATAACTTTGACACTTCTGTAGGCGAAGACTTCATTCGTCCTTTAAAATATTTCATGCTAACATGCAATCTGCTCGAAATAAAAGCACGCCACTCGAGGTTCTGCTCAGTCAAATTAAGACCCAGTTCAATATACTCATGTTGACAGAAACATGGTATCGCTACGAAGATGAGGCACTTTGTATCGCGGAATATCAGGCATGTAATCTTAACCGAAGTTACGGCAGAGGAGGCGTTGTTTCCATGCTGATCAGGAAGGACATAAAATACGAACTGCTGTCAGCTTTCACGAAATCAACAACAAATTTTGAGGTATTATCGTTACGCTGCAACAAGATGGTTCTTGTTGCGGTATATATATACCCCCCGAAGGAAACTTGCCAGTTTTCTTCGATTTTCTTGAGTCTCTTTTTTTCTTACGTTAATGACTGCAAACTTGGCCTTGTCTGCGGGAGAGACTTCAACCTAAACATCCTTGAAACAACTTCAGGTCGTAGCAAAGAATTTAAGCTGTTGCTTGAAGTACAAAATATAAGGAACACTACATGCCTTGCAACACGTATTACGTCCAGTTCGTCAACATTGCTTGACTTATTCTTAACTATTACACAGCCAATAAAACTAAATCAGGTGTCCTTGTATGCGATCTCAGTGATCATCTTCCAATTTTTATGTGTGAAACTTCTAGATAAGGGGAAAAAAGTAAATCGCACAGTTACCTGCCAGCAAACTTTACCATCACAATTATACCAATTTCGGGATGAATTAAATAAGGCAGACTGGGCACACGTTCTAGAATCAGATGATCCTAATGTCTCATTCTGCTTATTCACTGATAGGTTCAATGAGCTTTACAGAAAACATTTTCCTTTCCGAACTATTACTGTGTCTAAGAAGATCAGGAAACCTTGGATAAATGATCACCTATTGTGTAAAATTCGAGTTCGAAAATTCGAATGACTTGTTTCATAGGTTTATACAGACCCGAGATATGGCTAAGCTGAAAGAATTTCAACAATAAAGAAATTGTCTTAATAAAGAAATCAAGAAAGCTAAAAGTGCCTATTTTGAAAACTCTTAACGCAGTCAAGCATGACTGCAAGTCTGCTTGGCGAAAACTCAATGATGTTCTTGGCCGTTCAGCTATTTCGGGCTCGGTTAGCGAGCTGAAGATAAATGGTGCGATGGTATCTGGCCATGCCTTAGCGGATGCATTCAACGACCACTTTGCTAATTTACCTGTACCAGTATTACCTAATCATAATCATGCAAAGTCCCTCAATAAAGAAAATCCTAGCAGTATTTTCCTGAATCCTGTTACCACCAAGGAAGTATACTTAACAATGATGCAACAAAAAAATTCAACCAGTTCTGATGTCCATGACGTGAAAACTAAGCCCGTAAAGTATGTCCTCGATGTTATATATCACCCATCCTGTGATATTTTTTTTAATTTGTGCATAAGCTCTGGAGTTTTTCCTAATGACATGCGAATAGCAAAAGTAAGGGCAATACATAAGAAAGGCGATCATAACAATCTTAGTAACTATCGCCCAGTTTCTATTCTTCCCGTGTTTTCTAAAGGGTTAAAAAAGCTTATTCTAATGCGCTTTGAAACTTTTTTTTTAAAAAAAGAAATGAACAGTATAACTGATTCCGGTTTTCGGAAATTTCGATCTACACAACTTGTCTTGCTTGACCAAAAAGAATACATTTTAACCGATATAGATAGTAAAAGGTATCTGGTAGGCATATTTCTGGATTTTACAAAGGCATTTGACTATCTCAACCGAAATCTTCTTCTCGAAAAATTAAAATATTACGGTGTTCGCGGGCTACCATTAGAGCGAATTGAATCATACCTCTCAAATCGAGTGCAATATGTTGAGCTAAATGGTTATTCTTCAAGCGTGACTTGTACTAAATCAGGAGTCCCGCAAGGAAGTATCTTGGGGCCATTTTTATTTAATATATACTTAAATGACATTGTGAACGCGGATAAGCAGGCTAAGTTCGTCATCTATGCCGATGACACTAGCATTTTTTGTACTTCCGATAAATGTACAGAATTGTTTAGCACTGCAAACTCGGTGTTAGCTAAAGTAAGTGATTGGGCAAAACACAATGGACAAATAATTAATAACTCGCAATCAAAAGGTTGGTTTGGTTGGTTTATGGGGTTTAACGTCCCAAAGCGACTAAGGCTATTAGAGACGCCGTAGAGGAGGGCTCCGGAAATTTCGACCACCTGGGGTTCTTTAACGTGCACTGACATCGCACAGTACACGGGCCTCTAGAATTTCTCCTCCAAAGAAATTCAACCGCCGCGGCCGGGATCGAACCCGCGTCTTTCGGGTCATCGCAATCAAAAGCGATCGTTTTTCGCACGAAATCAAGACTAGTTCCATCTGAGTTAAGACTTAAATTAAATGGTTCGGAGATAGATGTCGTCGACGAATTTAAAACGAATTTTTACAGAAACGATGTCCTGGATTCTCCACAGAAACCAATATTTCCTACCGAAAAATGTTATGATGCTTCTATACAACTCTCTTTTTCTGTCTTACTTAAATGACTGCATACTCGTGTGGGGAACGACCACAATGACCGGTATGCAGAAACTTAGCAGACTAGAGTAAGGCAGTTAGAATCATTACACACTCTGCACATGATTCTAATGTACAACCATTATTCCACAAGCTTGGCCTATTGCACATTAAAGAGATGTATAATTACAACCTATGTCGCACATTAATTCGAGAAAGGAGGCAAAACAACAATATTCTAAAAAAAATTAGCACAAATAGCCGTTAAAAGTTCGCCAGGTCACTTCACAAAAAAACCCGAATAATGGAAAGTTGGTTCCTGCTGAACAAATTACGCTGCACAAACCCTAAAACACCGCATTCCTTCGGTCTTAAACTCCTATTTGTCTAAAGATGTAGACATTTTAGCGCTGAATTATAGGCAGCTTAGGAATATTTTTCTCCAATAAAATGCAAACTGTATGTAACCGCCATTAATACTGTATAATTCATAAACAGATGTGTTGTTGTCAATCCTGAAATCTTCTCATAAAAT
This sequence comes from Amblyomma mixtum, assembly GCF_055824585.1. Taxonomy (NCBI): domain Eukaryota; kingdom Metazoa; phylum Arthropoda; class Arachnida; order Ixodida; family Ixodidae; genus Amblyomma; species Amblyomma mixtum. The sequence goes on along the minus strand of NC_143014.1, from coordinate 192,116,313 downwards.
TTGTGGAGGGAACAAACGCAAGAATATTAACCACATTGCCATTGACAATGCCAATGTCTAGACAAGTGAAATATGTATTTTTTTTTTTAAAAAAAGAATGTATTCGTAGGTCTTAAAAATCGTGGCAGACATAACTGATACCAATGCTTCCATGTTTCTGCGTATTTAATAAGTAAAAAACATATCACACGAAGTCTAGAACTATATTGGTTCGAAACCAGCCAAGCAGTGCATGCCACTGATATGAAAAACGTAAAGGCCATGAAATGAGCAAGTGGAGGACAAATATTTTAATTCATCTTTGTCGTTCAAGAACCTTTAAGTTTTTATACATATGCAACGGCCAGGGAAAAATCTCGATGACGCTGTCCTTCGTTCCAGTGTACTGCGCAGCAGCAGCTGCCACCGGTCATGTATTGCGAGCAATTGCACCGAAATTTTAGTCGCAACAGCGAGCACATGTATAAACGAGGAGTTTTGCAAAATATACATTAGAAGTGTGAAGATAAAATGGAGTATTAAAAATGCGAAGATACAACTTGATAAAGGACAAAAAAGTGTCACTGGAAACAAAGTCGCTGTATGTGTATACAAAACCTCGCAACAAGATATTTAAATACACGTATGTCTTCATTAAATCTACGCATCTAAGCAAAATTCACTCTATATAATGCGTCAAACAAGGCAAATAAACATCTTGCGCAATCACAGATGGTAAACTTTACACAAGGAAAGCCGTCCAGGCAAGAACAAAACTTTGATAGCAGAAGTCGCGATATGTGCATACTTATGGCATACTTATGGCTATATGGCGTACGCTAGCATAATGCGACGGTCGGTGACAGTTCGAAAAAATTTCGGGGGGGGGGGGGGGGGGGGGCTGAAGTCCGATAGTCGGTATCTTCGGTGTTAACGACTTATAGTAGGATACAACTAAAAAAATGGCTGCAGCTTAGCCCAGCTAACCCTGGTTATGAAAGCAGGCACGCGGCACTGCAGCAGTAGACCGCAACGTGACTTCAGCCTGGTTATGCAAGCGAAAGTCACGCTTGCATAACCAGCGTGAAGTCACGCTGCGGTCTATTGCTGCAGTGCCGCGTGCCTGCCACAACGGTTTCAGCGCTAACACATGCAGCACACATCTCTCTCTCACCACCGTCACGAACCTCAAAGCGCAGTTGAGGCGTTCACTGACCGAGAGAGCCTTTCCTCAAAATCATCTGAGCCTAGAACGTTGTCTAAGGACAACGCCAACGAACGTCGAGCGCCCATAGCTCCAGTCACGCGTTTCTGCCATAACGTTGTCAATGCCAACCCATGCAGCGCACATCTGTCCCTACCGCCACTTAGTTTAAAGCGCGACTAAGGTGTCCACTGTCCCAGGGTGCCAGTTATGCGCCTTTCCTTTGCTTTCGAAGCTCCCGCTCTTCGTCGGCGGCTGCCCGTTTAGCGCGTTTGCGCTCCCTGTCGATGGCTAAATCCCTCGCACGGTTGGCAGTGTCGACCGGATGATCAGACTCGACCCGACGTCTGCGAGTACCCACTCTCGAGGGCTTCGGCTGACTTGCTTCGTCCATATCGAGACACTGGATAGGCAGCGCGCAGCTGCAGGCTGCAGCTGCTGCGAGTCACGTGGTTACTTATGCAGCTCCGCTCCTCCTGTTCAAGGTCATTCGTGCAGACACAGCGAAATCGACGCCGCTAGGATAGTAGAGCCCTCGCTTAAAAAAAAAACGCAGTTGGTAACACTGACTACGGTACGCGGCGGCCTGTATTACTATCTGATCAATCACAAAAGTGAACAAAAGCAGATTTTTAACGTTCGACTGAATCGAAGAAGCCAGGTGTATCAAAATTCTTGAGCTTATAATTTCGTCTCGTGATTAGCTTCTTGTTCAGTAGCCGCCGCGGTGGCTCAGTGGTTCAATGGTGTTCTGCTGGCCCGAAAGACGCGGGTTCGATCCCGGCCACGGCGGTCGCATTTCGATGGAGGCGAAATGCTAGAGGCCCGTGTACTGTGCGATGTCGAAATTTCCGGAGCTTTCCACTACGGCGTCCCTCATAGCCTGAGTTGATTTGGGACGTTAAATCACCACAATCCAACAAAAACAATTTTGTTTATGCAACAAGAAAAGCTTTAACCCTTTGAGGGTCGAATTATTTTGAAGAAAACTATTCCACGTGGTCAAATTACTTTATTGCGGATCTTGAATCTACAAAATGTATATAATCGAGAATAAATAGTAAAAAAAAAATTAGGAACAGTACTTTGGTGACAGCATCACTCACAACTGCAAAAATGTTCAATAGAATAGAATAGCAACGGTGATAAGCAAGCTAAGAGCAGCACCAATAAAGATACAAATCAACTTTCGCCGCCTCTGCAAAACAGTGCCCACAAAGAGAAAGCACGTTTCGCGCGACTCCGTTGCGATCCCGCGGCGGAATCGAAACCGCGTTTTCCATCATTTTCGAATGACATTACTTTTCTCCGTGTAGCACGGAAAGAGACCGAATGACATTCGATGCATCGAATGCCATTAGGTTCGAATGACATTAAATTTGCTAGTGTGACAGGGGTATTAGTCGCATCGGGACGTTAAACCCCATGAACCATAGCCATAATTTCAGTCATTCTACCATTCTGCTTAGTTTTTTTTTCGCACATATAGTACGTTGGCATTCACCACCGTACCTTGGCCAATCCCCCCGCGTGGGTATGTATCATGATTACTGTGGAGAAGAAGAAGAATGTGATTGTTTGCTTGTTCTTCCCTTTGCAGCGCTTTTGCCTTTGGTCTTGGGGCGGCTGTCGACGTCTTCTCCTGGTCAGGGGAACTCCCTGTGGTAGGCCAGCGTTTTCCCCTGGGCGCCTTTTTCCGAGGTGACATCGCAAGGCCCCCCCGCCAAGCTCCGAAGCGCGGGTGAACATGGATTCAAGGAGGAACTCCGGTACCCCGTAGACAGCAAGCGCCGTCGTTCCCGGGCCAGCGGTCACACTGCTACGACAATCGCCGAAAGGCGGGCCAGCGTCGGCAGACTGCTCTGACGATAAAAGCATGCCATCATTCGTGCTGAAAAGCACGCTTTCACCAGAGGCCCCGGTGTTCGTACCAAGGCTCTTCAGAGTCCCTCTGCCACAGGAAGTTGCAGAGCCCTGCCCACCCTATCCACCTTCACCACAGTCACAGGACGCGAACCAGTATGCAATGCTGGAGCTCATGAGCTTCATTGACGACGTCACGCTGTGTCCTGCTGAGTTCGACTCCAAATTAGAAGACGTCACAAGCATATTGAGTGGCATTACCGACGCTGGCGGTCTCTGTCAGGTGGTCGACACTATCTTCCAACAGGGACTGAAAGAGGCTAACTTCAGGTATAGCGCGGCACGCCTGTGCAACCATCTTGGGAGCAACCTTCACATTCGAGGCGTGGAGGAGGACTTTACAAACATGCTTCTAGACCGGTGTCACAAAGAGTGCGTCAAGCGAAACGACTTGGGGTCCGGTGATTTTGACGACGCCTACCTGCGCGGGTTGCTGCTGTTCATTGCTGAACTGTTCTCTCAGATGGTGTTTCTGCGGAAGGCCCACTCCTACAAGGTGAAGCACCTGGCCGCCTGCATTCCCAACATGATGCACACGCTTCTGCAGTCGCTCACCAAGGAGAACATCAAATGCACCATCCAGGTGCTGAAACTGACTGGCGCCTGCCTGGAGGACTATGAGAAGGTGGGCTCACCCGAAACCGACTGTTGTGCCCTCGACAGTGTGTTTGAGAAGCTCTGCGAGATCTCTCAGAAGAAGGACATTGACCCGACCCCGGCGCTGATGGTCAAGAATGTCCTCGAACTTCGCGAGAGGAACTGGGGCCGCTCTTCGTCGTCTTCGAGCTCCGCATCGGCTGGCCAGGTGGATGACAGCCTTCCCATTACTTGTGGTCCCGACGGCGTGCCGGTCTCCAGTGAAGAGGAGAGGTTTATCCAAGAGGTCCTCCTCACAGAACGGATGGGGAACATCGAAATGTCTGATGGAAGCGGTTACGCCAACAACTGCTGCAATGACGACATGGACGATGAGATTGCGGCAGCCTACGAAGAATTCCTCAAGGAATCGGGACAATGAAGCTCTCTCCATCTCGGCAAAGGAGCGGACAAGAGTGGGTTGGCCGAGAGGTGCGAAGATGGGAACGTGCAGGACAGTACCCAGTGTTTTCTTAACTGCATTTTTTTCCTCCCTATGTTTGTGTGAATTGGGGTTTGGGGGGGAAAGTGTGGTGCCACTTTGTGCTTTTCCTTTTTTCCAAACAAGCTTTCTGCATCTCTTTCGCTTTGTCCACGTGACTATTTGCCCACAGTGACGGGATTTGTAGGCGCAGGCTCCTTTCCCAAGCAATGCAACCCTGGGAAGCCGAGCACCAGGCCGGGGCATAGCTTGTACCCATTTTGAGAAAACCGGTGGGTACCCGGCCGGCGGCGGGAGTCGAACCCACCACCTCCCGAAGCCGAGGCGGGTGCTCTGCCACGAGACCAGGGCTGCGGTTCGTCCCTTCGGGTAGGGTCGTCACCAGGTTGAACAACCCGGATGCTGCCCAGACTGCGTTGCAGGCTATCTCACCTCTCTTCAAAATGATTTCTGACCTCCGGCAGTTCGGCTGAGGAGCCTTTGTGTGCAGATCGTCTGACCAAGCCTGTATTATAGATTTGCTGAGGTGTTCCTCCTTTGGAAATCACTCGGTGAGCGCTCCTATTTCCCCGCACTTGGCACGCTCTGAGGGTCTAGTTAGGGGTGTCGATTCCCGAGTTAGTCCTTCGGAGGCGTGCTTGAAAAAAGTTGCTAAGGTTTAGCTTTGGTTAAACCTGGTAGGTTGCGTAAACATCTATAGCGTTCCATTCGGGATCATCGCCGGTTGTAGACGATTCGGTTTCGATAGAGGCGCGGTGCGCCCGTCTAGCAGCGTCTTGAGCGCGCCGCTTAGCAAGGCGCTGTTCGCGTTCTTCATCTGTCTCCGAAGCCCGTTGTCATTTCCTGGCTTCGGAAGCCGACGTAGCCTCCCTTTCTGTTTTTCAGGCGGCATAACGATGGAGCCGGCAAGCGAGCGAACGCATCTTATACCCGCCGCCGCGATGGCTCAGTGGCTATATGGTGCTCGGCTGCTGGCCCGAAAGACGCGGGTTCGATCCCGGCCGCGGCGGCTGAATTTCTTTGGAGGAGAAATTCGAGGCCCGTGTACTGTGTGATGTCAGTGCACGTTAAAGAACCCCAGGTGGTCGGAATTTCCGGAGCCCTCCACTACGGCGTCTCTCATAGCCTTATACCCTTGTCACACTAGCAAATTTAATGTCATTCGAATCGAATGACATTAGCACCTAATGTTATTAATCGACTGCTACACGGGAACATGTAATGTCATTAGGTTCGAATGACATTCGCCATCGAATGAACTCATTCGCATTCGACCTCGAACCGTATGCGAACTCTGGACACCAGATACGCAGCAGGAACAAGCGACGCGAAAAAATAATGTGCACACTGCCAAACCTAGAAAGTGCATTTATTTAGTTCTGCTAAAAAAAAAGTTAATGTTGGTGTGAATCTGTTCACACTAGAGGCTGTCGTGGATAGCTATTACTCTCGATCTCAGCAGCCTAGAGCAGCGGCCGAGCGCGAAGCAGCGCCTTTCCCGCGACTGTCGGTTATTTTGGGATGCGTGATTCTTGCTGGCTGGCGTGCCATGTTTGTTAAGCTCGAAGGTACTTAAAGACGTAACTGAGCAGTTCACCTTTTGGAAGTCATTTCCAAGCTCCGCGCGTGTCCGCGCGCTGCCATGTCAGCCATTTTGTTTGTTTACATTTATCGGATTTGTGGTTGACTTTGTACTTGGTTTGGCTTTTGATGGCTAAAGTGGTGCAGAATGGCCGCAAATAATAATAAATACGGCACACAAATGTTCTCGCGCGCTTTTGAAACACTGCACAACAATTTCAAACATCTTTTATGCGCGCTGATGACGTTCGGTTGGACTATTTTTTTTCTCTGATCGTCGATTCCATCATTTTCGAATGACATTACTTTTCTCCGTGTAGCACGGAAAGAGACCGAATGACATTCGATGCATCGAATGCCATTAGGTTCGAATGACATTAAATTTGCTAGTGTGACAGTGGTATTAGTCGCTTCGGGACGTTAAACCCCATGAACCATAGCCATAATTTAAGTCATTCTACCATTCTGCTTAGTTTTTTTTTTCGCACATATAGTACGTTGGCATTCACCACCGTACCTTGGCCAATCCCCCCGCGTGGGTATGTATCATGATTACTGTGGAGAAGAAGAAGAAGAATGTGATTGTTTGTTTGTTTGTTTGTTTGTTTGTTTGTTTGTTTGTTGTCGCACTGATTCCTGCGGCCAGCTTCTCTGGTGGTGGCTGTCTGCGAATGCTGTACGCTGCTGTAATTCAAGAGATATAACATTTATGCGAGGCGGTGCTCGCTCAGCCATTGACTTAACATTATCGGCAGGTAGGCTTGAGGTGACTGACTGGTTGACAGAAGATTCGGGTACTTCTAGTGACCACTTTCCTATAACTTTCACTATCCGGTTATCTCCGCACAAAAATAGTTGTGTAAACCATAAATTTGTCAACCACAATATTTATAAAAGTTTGATGTCCGCCTCACTTGCCTCTATAGTCAGTACTAGCCGGGATGACAGAGCTCAGCAGGCGGTTTCATTTTTGCAAAGTGCAGTAGACCATGCAATATTCACTGTGCCCGCAGCAGTCTCTAATAAACAGCCGTCTCCCTGGTGGACACAAGAATGTGAGAAGGCCTATCGTTGCAGAAAAGCGGCCTGGAAGAGGCTATCCTGCAACCAGAGTCCAGCAAATTGGTTAAATTACAAATTTTTCTCTGCATCTTTCAAAAGAACAATTGCAAAAGCCAAGGAGGACTATAACCAAAATTTGAACACTTATCTTTCAAATCCTCGTAATCGGAAGGCCCTGTATAGATTTATGGAACGTAACAAGAGTTCTCCAGTCCCTCACCTTAATTCTTCAACAGTGTTATCCCCACAACAGGCTCAGGAAACCCTGGATAGTATTGCTCAGGGACTAGCGGTACGTTTCCAGACTCAAAGAATTGTCCCTCTGCGCGCAATCACACCCTCTTCAGATTATACCGAGGTTGATGCGTCAGAGCTCCTCTCAGTCCTAGCAATGATGCACCCTGCAGCTCCCGGGCAAGATGGTGTCACTGTTGGTATGATTAAAATTTTAGCCAAGGATTTCACAAGCAACCTCTTAGATATTGTCAATACTTCATTGAACAATGCATGGATTCCAAGCATTTGGAAGATAGCGAAAATTATTTTATTGAGGAAAGATGCTGGTAAAGGGTACGTTTTAGATAATATTCGGCCAATTGCACTAACTTCAAATTTAGTCAAATTAATTGAAAGGGTAGTGCACAGCCGTCTCACAAAACATGTTCAGGATGTTAATGGCCTTAGCCCAGCACAGATTGGCTTTCGTTGCGGATGCTCTATATGGACCGCGCATGTGGATCTTGAGAGTAGAATCCGGCTCTCGATACGCAGAAGAGAAGTTTCAGCTTTGGTGACTCTTGATGTAGCAAAGGCCTATGATAGTGTAGAACATACTATTTTACTTGACAGACTTGCGCAGTTACATCCTCCAACCTACATTTATGCATGGATATCTGAATTTCTAAAGGACAGATACTTTTACTGCGCAGAGGGTACCCTACGTTCTAATACTTACCATCAATCAAGAGGAGTGCCGCAAGGCTCGGTACTATCACCGCTGCTTTTTAATATTTTGGTCAGTGACATCCCCATCCGTCCTGATATAACAGTTTTTGTGTATGCAGACGACATAGCTTTTTTCGCCTCGGCCACGGATATCCATTCGCTTTACCAGATTATGCAGGGATATTTGGATGCTCTTGGAGTTTGGTTGCACCGTATTAATTTATCCCTGAATGTTAACAAATGTGGCACACTGGTATTTCCTCCAGACACGCCTTTGTACATTTCATTAGCCCATCACTCTAATCTGATTCCACAAGTGGAATCTGTTACATATCTAGGTGTTACTTACCATCCAACCTTAGATTGGAGCCTTCATATCAAGAACAACGTGCGTAAAGGAGAACGCGCTCTAGGCCGGCTGACACGAATCGCCAATAAAAGGTTTGGGATGCGCCGCGACACATTATTGTTACTTTACAAAGCTTATGTAAGACCTATACTTGAATTTGGTTGCGTTTTGTTCTCTGGTAGCGCAAACTACAAGGTCCAACCCCTAATCTTACTGGAAAGGCGCGCTCTACGTCTCTGCCTTGGTCTCCCAAAATCAGTTTCAAACGCCCTGCTTTATCTCGAAGCCAGTATGCCCGATTTAATTTCCCGCTTTCAAATACTCACGGTGCGAACTTTCCTCAGGTCGTTGGACCCGATGACTAATGTCAGTACTCCTATTTTTGTGTCTCAGCAGGCCTTATTTTTTTTACCATCATTGGCCACGGTATAAAATGCCACAAATTACCTTAACGCAGAAACTTTTAACCCCGATTGGTGTTGATCTCAGTTCCTTGCAGTGGGTTGACGGCACGCCGGCAGCAGTGGAATTCCATTTTGACCACATCTTCCCATCTCATGCGAAACACATGCCCACAAACATTTTAAACGGCATTCTTTCTGGTCATATAGCGGAATTCCCCCATCATGTGGTGCTTTCTACTGATGCCTCCGTCAGCGGCCAAAAAGCTGCAGTTGGCATCTTTTCGCAGGATTTGGCATGGAGCTATTCTGTCCGCATCCCAGATTATATCCCCATATTCTTTGCGGAATTTTTGGCTCTTGGAATGGCCCTGCACAAAATTCCGTGTCATGTATCTCACGTTATCATCCTGGCAGATTGTTTGTCAGTTTTAGTCTCCCTTGAAACTTCCCAAAAATATTTTTTGTGCCGCTGCCTGCGATTTTTTGTCCCGTCCACTTTAAAGGAGGTCCGTTTTGTCTGGGTTCCTGGTCATGCAGGCATTCATTCCAACGAGGTGGCTGATTATTTAGCAAGGTCAGCTCTTGACGGGCCAGTAACGCATCCCGTCCCGAATTTCAGTCTGCTGGTGATCTCCAGGTTTCAGCGGTTCCAACACATATCAGCCAGGTTACGCGATCCCCTACTAAATACTGCTGATTATCAGCACTTAGCGTATAAATGGAACGTCCGTTCGTGTAAAACCAGGCACTGTGAGGTATCAATGACGCGACTGCGGTGCAGGATTCCCAGTTTAAATTTATACCTATGCAGATGTGGGTGGTCTCCAACAAACCTATGTGACTCATGCGGGGTCGTTGAATCTGTGGACCATTTCCTGCTCTACTGTCCAAAGTTCGCACTTCAGAGAAAGATTTACCTGGAGGTCCCTCTCTCCAGGTTAGGGCTCCCGTTATCTATGCCAGTGTTGTTATCGTTCGGAGCGAGCGCCAAAGGATTTGCTTTGAGTTCAATTTGTGGGAATCTACATGATTACATAATTGCAACTGGTAGGTTGATTTGCTAACTCCTTTAAAAGTCTCGGAGTTTTTTTGTTTTTTTTTAATTATTATTATTCTCGCCAAAATGTTCTTTGTTATTTCACTTCAAATATTCTTCTGTCGTTTTTCATGAATACATTTTTCAAAATTCACGTTTAATCCTATGAAAATTTTCTTATGTATACCACTACACCTCGGCCAATCCCCCCACGTGGGTATGTGCCATTATAAAGAGGTGAAGAAGAAGAAGAAGAAGTTTGTTCTTCCCTTTGCAGCGCTTTTGCCTTTGGTCTTGGGGCGGCTGTCGACGTCTTCTCCTGGTCAGGGGAACTCCCTGTGGTAGGCCAGCCTTCCCCTGGGCGCCTTTTTCCGAGGTGACATCGCAAGGCCCCCCCGCCAAGCTCCGAAGCGCGGGTGAACATGGATTCAAGGAGGAACTCCGGTACCCCGAAGACAGCAAGCGCCGTCGTTCCCGGGCCAGCGGTCACACTGCTACGACAATCGCCGAAAGGCGGGCCAGCGTCGGCAGACTGCTCTGACGATAAAAGCATGCCATCATTCGTGCTGAAAAGCACGCTTTCACCAGAGGCCCCGGTGTTCGTACCAAGGCTCTTCAGAGTCCCTCTGCCACAGGAAGTTGCAGAGCCCTGCCCACCCTATCCACCTTCACCACAGTCACAGGACGCGAACCAGTATGCAATGCTGGAGCTCATGAGCTTCATTGACGACGTCACGCTGTGTCCTGCTGAGTTCGACTCCAAATTAGAAGACGTCACAAGCATATTGAGTGGCATTACCGACGCTGGCGGTCTCTGTCAGGTGGTCGACACTATCTTCCAACAGGGACTGAAAGAGGCTAACTTCAGGTATAGCGCGGCACGCCTGTGCAACCATCTTGGGAGCAACCTTCACATTCGAGGCGTGGAGGAGGACTTTACAAACATGCTTCTAGACCGGTGTCACAAAGAGTGCGTCAAGCGAAACGACTTGGGGTCCGGTGATTTTGACGACGCCTACCTGCGCGGGTTGCTGCTGTTCATTGCTGAACTGTTCTCTCAGATGGTGTTTCTGCGGAAGGCCCACTCCTACAAGGTGAAGCACCTGGCCGCCTGCATTCCCAACATGATGCACACGCTTCTGCAGTCGCTCACCAAGGAGAACATCAAATGCACCATCCAGGTGCTGAAACTGACTGGCGCCTGCCTGGAGGACTATGAGAAGGTGGGCTCACCCGAAACCGACTGTTGTGCCCTCGACAGTGTGTTTGAGAAGCTCTGCGACATCTCTCAGAAGAAGGACATTGACCCGACCGCGGCGCTGATGGTCAAGAATGTCCTCGAACTTCGTGAGAGGAACTGGGGCCGCTCTTCGTCGTCTTCGAGCTCCGCATCGGCTGGCCAGGCGGATGACAGCCTTCCCATTACTTGTGGTCCCGACGGCGTGCCGGTCTCCAGTGAAGAGGAGAGGTTTATCCAAGAGGTCCTCCTCACAGAACGGATGGGGAACATCGAAATGTCTGATGGAAGCGGTTACGCCAACAACTGCTGCAATGACGACATGGACGATGAGATTGCGGCAGCCTACGAAGAATTCCTCAAGGAATCGGGACAATGAAGCTCTCTCCATCTCGGCAAAGGAGCGGACAAGAGTGGGTTGGCCGAGAGGTGCGACGATGGGAAAGTGCAGGACAGTACCCAGTGTTTTCTTAACTGCATTTTTTTCCTCCCTATGTTTGTGTGAATTGGGGTTTGGGGGGGGAAAGTGTGGTGCCACTTTGTGCTTTTCCTTTTTTCCAAACAAGCTTTCTGCATCTCTTTCGCTTTGTCCACGTGACTATTTGCCCACAGTGACGAGATTTGTAGGCGCAGGCTCCTTTCCCAAGCAATGCAACCCTGGGAAGCCGAGCACCAGGCCGGGGCATAGCTTGTACCCATTTTGAGAAAACCGGTGGGTACCCGGCCGGCGGCGGGAGTCGAACCCACCACCTCCCGTAGCCGAGGCGGGTGCTCTGCCACGAGACCAGGGCTGCGGTTCGTCCCTTCGGGTAGGGTCGTCACCAGGTTGAACAACCCGGATGCTGCCCAGACTGCGTTGCAGGCTATCTCACCTCTCTTCAAAATGATTTCTGACGTCCGGCAGTTCGACTGAGGAGGCTTTGTGTGCAGATCGTCTGACCAAGCCTGTATTATAGATTTGCTGAGGTGTTCCTCCTTTGGAAATCACTCGGTGAGCGCTCCTATTTCCCCGCACTTGGCACGCTCTGAGGGTCTAGTGAGGGGTGTAGATTCCCGAGTTAGTCCTTCGGAGGCGTGCTTGAAAAAAGTTGCTAAGGTTTAGCTTTGGTTAAACCTGGTAGGTTCCGTAAGCATCCATAGCGTTCCATTCGGGATCATCACCGGTTGTAGACGATTCGGTTTCGATAGAGGCGCGGTGCGCCCGTCTAGCAGCGTCTTGAGCGCGCCGCTTAGTAAGGCGCTGTTCGCGTTCTTCATCTGTCTCCGAAGCCCGTTGTCATTTCCTGGCTTCGGAAGCCGACGTAGCCTCCCTTTCTGTTTTTCAGGCGGCATAACGATGGAGCCGGGAAGCGAGCGAACGCATCTTATACCCGCCGCCGCGATGGCTCAGTGGCTATAGGCGCGTTGCCACAGACGGCGAGAATACCTCGCGAGCAACGGTGATAAGCAAGCTAAGAGCAGCGCCAATAAAGATAGAAACGCAAGAGGCGCCCGTGTGCTGTGCGATGTCAGTGCACGTTAAAGATCCCCAGGTGGTCAAAATTATTCCGGAGACCTCCACTATGGCACCTCTTTCTCTCTTCTTTCACTCCTACCTTCCTCCCTTCCCTTACGGCGCGGTTCAGGTGTCCGCCGAGATATGTGAGACAGATACTGCGCCATTTCCTTTCCTCAAAAACCAATTTACCAATTTACGTACCCGAGCCGAGTTAATGGCCATCTTAGACTACTTGGAATCGGCTCTCGCAGTTTCTTCTGAAACTGACCCCATTCACCATATGTTTACACGGACTCGCAAGGTGCCTACCGATCATGTGCCAGCATTCTTTATACGGACCCTGTAATCTAGAAGACAAGGCATAACGCACGCCTGCTTCGCAAACGCGGTGAGCACGTTAGCATCCATTGGGCCCCCAGCACTGCGGTATCCCTGAAAACGAGAAGGTTCATAGACTAGCACGCGCTCATCTCTCGCACCGTGCTAGCCAGAGCCTCCGACACTCTTCCTCCTTCTGTCGCTACCACACCTGAGGTTTCAGATCCGATCGCGGAGAAGCTTGTGATGAAACTACATCGCACCGCGTATACCTCACGGCAGGGGGCAACCCCCTCTCTATACCTGCGCTTCCCCCGATGGTATTCACGCGACGAGAATCGCTCCTGCTGCCGCGGATTCAAACAAGCAACGCCCTGTGTGTCTCGTCCTTCCTTCGTGCCTCGTCTGTCAGCGCTACAATGTTCAGAATCTTACCCCTTTCTTGTTGAACCGCTTTCATCGGGGTGGCATCTGTATCTGTTAGCGCTCGTGTCGTCTTTTGTTTCTTCCACTACGTACCGTGTTTCGCGCTGCTTTAAAATGAAACTGTTCCAACTTGCCCAGTTTTCTGTTGTTGGTACCTGCTTCCTGCTCCAGGTGCAACTGCCGTGCGGATATGAACCACCTGTTCTGGGAATGTCCTCTCTACACACCATCTCGTCTTCGAGCCCTGCCCGCCGTTAAGCGGGGACCATGGCCTTCTTCTATATGGACCTGAGCCTGCCCCGATATCTCGTGTCCAGATCGTGCCATCGAGCTCTGCCGGGCACTCCTCGCGTTCATCCAGGACTCGGAGGCGCCGCTGGTCGGCAATCGGCTCCGCAATGCTCACGAGAGGCACGCAGCCGCCACTTGGCTGCCTCCAGGAAGTTTTAATAAAACGGAGGCAGCCTTAGCCCTTCTCCTTTACAATATCCCCTCCCCTTCCACCGTAGCGCCTTCGGCGCGTTCTAATGTGCTATAATAATAATAATAATAATAAATTATTTATTTGAAAAATTACATAGTACAAATACGAGCCTGCCCAAGCCAACAATGGGCTTAACGTGGTTTCAATCAATCAATCAATCAATCAATCAATCAATCAATCAATCAATCAATCAATCAATCAATCAATCTCATGCGCTTTTCTTAGCCTTAGCAAATATCGCTTCATGGTTCCTTTGATGAAGTTTTGGAAGCATTACTAACAACACGCAAAAAGACTGGCAGTGGCTTAGTTCAGCTATGCCAGGATATACGTAGCGAGAGGTACGGTGTATCCCTGGTTACGTATAGTTGTTTTGCTTATCGTCATGGCTACGTGCTAGACATTTAAAGACGAGACATGTGGTGAAGGCGGCACGTGTTATTCAACTTTATTGACTGCCAGAAAGACTGCCTGGGCAGTCTCTCTCTCTGTCGAAAGCGAGCGGCGCGGCGCACCAGTGGGGCGGCTGTGACGTCACTCGGCTCCTCGCGCATGCGCACAAGTGGCGCCGAAGGCCCACAGCGAAACGGCGCGACTGCGGGTAATGTAGCTCTCGCTGCAAAAGTCATCATTCTTTCAAAGAATGCAAAGTCTGTGTTGGAAAGCACGTCTCAGTCGCATTCAGAGCTGTCAACTTTACGTCGTTGGCCTGTGAGTGTGTGAGTACAACGCAATTAAATGCACATCAGTTATTGACCGATTTGCGGCTGGTATCCAACGACCAAAAGTGTACCAATGGGCACCATGCGCTAGCCAGACAAAGGCATGTGTGATGAAAATTATTACGAAGGCAGTTATAACAAGAACTTACTTCTGACAACGAACCAGTAGCAAACATGCAACTTTTTCGCTGCTCCTGCACCAATGTCGTGTCGGAAAGTGCTAAAACTTGATCCCTGAACGGCACAGCAGTTAGCGTTACTTTTTTTAGGGTACATGGGTGCCTGAAAGAATTTCTAGGTCGACCTGCAAGATGCCGCTCACCGAACTGCCGCGCACGCCGCATTCCTGTCACCTTCTCGCTCGAAACGCTCGCGCAGCCGTCAGAGGCGCGCGCGTCGCTCCGGAGGTAGGTGCGTGACGAAGCGTCTTAATTAGCTATTTATCGAAGCTTGACTTCGGTCGTGGCAGAGCGTGGCACCACAAGCGCGCGTGGTGCCGAAATGACGTAATAGGGCATGGATATACAGGGTGCTTCACCTAAGACTTTCTGCAATTTTTAAAAATAAACTATTTGAATTAGATGCGCGCTTTTTCTGGCATAACATTGTCAGTGGTGTAGTACATCATAATGCAGCTAAGACGTGCTAACTAGCAGGCTTGTTAACCAATATTTAATAGTTAACTTTTAAACTATTACCGTTGGGCTCTTAATTATTGAGAGACATGCAGCCCACCGTAAGTGATGTCCATATCCGTTTTTAGAATTTCGAGAACGCGATTATCCTCGGCGCTGTGGCCCAACAAATTTTGGCTATTTCGACGAGTTACGTGCACTGGAGAGGTTGTTTTGCCTGCAAGCTTCTCAAACCGCATGTATTTTGGCGCGATGTAGGCCTGCTAGTTAGCACGTCTTAGCTGCATTATGATGTACTACACCACTGACAATGCTATGCCAGAAAAAGCGCGCATCTAATTCAAATAGCTTATTTTTAAAAATTGCAGAAAGTCTTAGGTGAAACACCCTGTATATAAGGTATGCATGGATTGCTTTCCTGTTCTGTCGCTTATTTTCGGCTCATGCAGGAAGAAGAAGTTTAGAGATGGCTTCGAGCTCGCGTTTTTATATGACTTATCAAACGTGCATTCATGCATTCACATATGCCTGGCCTTCGGCATCTATCACCGCTTTTTACTCGGTTGTTTACCAAAATGATGCATGCTTTCTGGGTCCTTCGGAACCAAAACACTTATGTGCGCACAATATTAATTTTACTAATTCGTAGAATCATTGCGCATGAATGCATCCGCATATCTACTGACGTATCATCGGGTTACATATTTGCTCAAATGAACAAGCCGGAACTGTGACGCACAGGCGGCAATAGAATGCACCTCACAATATAACCGGCGAGTTGTTCGAGCTCTAAATTTGCACAGAAATGGCATTTGGTCGGCAGAATTGTTTTATGCACAATTTTTTGGAGTACTTGCCTGAATCAGTAATAAATAGTCGGATATTCGCATCGACTGCGGCAACGAAAAAAACGAAACTAGGAGTTTTCGCAGCGATTTCATCGGTGGCGCCATCTCGTTTGTCGGCCGTGGAGATTTAGCAAAGAAGGTGGAAGAGTGTTTTGCAGGATGTTTGACAATGCTGTACCACGAAGGTATTCAGAATTAGTGCACGTTTGGTCAAACTAAGTTTTCTGAGATTATTGATAAAGCAGTCACTGAAGAGCCTTCAAACCTCTCGCAAAAGACCCTTCGCCTAATCTCCACGGTCGTCCAAGGAGATGGCGCCACCGGTGCAGTTGCTGAGAGAGCGGTCTGTTTCGTTTCGTCGTCGCCTCAGACGATGTGTATATCCGACCTTTCCTTATTAATTCAGGTAAGTACTCCGCAAAAATGAAACTAAACAAATCTACCAACCACGTTTCATTTCTGTGCGAAATTGTAGCTGGAATAATTCATTGGATTAGCTGCGAGGGGCATTCTACGGCGCGCGTTTAATTGCGGAACAGCCTGTACAATAAATGGCACTCGTGAGCATCTGCCGAGCAGACGACGTACGGTTAGTACGGTTATAGTACGGTCTCCGCCCCCGCTACGTCTACGACGTCTGGACTGGTCTGGACGTCTGCTTTGGTGGTCGCAAATTTTTGAAATCATTTGCTTGTTTGCCGCTTGGAAATTAGGCAATAAAGTCTCGTACAGTAAATAAATGCGCGAAGGTCGACTGCTGTGTTTGTTTCTTATGAAGGCGCGCCGGTATTGTATTCAGTGAACTTTTTCTGAAAGAATATGCAGTAATTTGAGAACTAGATATCGCTAGAGTCACTGCAGATATCGCTCTTCGCCAGCGCCACTAACTCTACGCCGGAGCTCCTGTCGGCAGTCGTCACTTTTGGCTTCACGCCGCAGCGCCGCAGCTCCCGCTGTCTCCACTATCCCGACTTCTAGGTTTCCGTTCGATTCGCCTGCACTTCCTGCACCAGTTCTGTAAAGTTCTGCGGCATTTCCGCGAGCGTGCAGCGTCAGTTCCGGCGTTTCAAGTGCAGCTTTCGGCACTGGCTGAGGCCAAAACGAATGACCGAGTGCAGCCCTAGTCGTCTGCTAGCCTTGGCCACATTGGCGTCGCAAGCAGATTGCAGCCAGCTGTGTGCCGCTCACCTCAAAGGTCGCAATTTTTAGCGAACCGCGTGAAGAATTTTCAAACAGCACATCGCATAGAAGTGTTGCCGTAAAGAAACAGCCTCGATGCGTGTGCATTTTGCGGCAGCTGCCGCGAAACGCACATGTGTTCTTTTACCCAACAACTGAAGTGTACGCGCGCCGAGTTACAGTGCGGTTTTTACAACAACGTGCATCATGCTGCATGCACGTGTTTGCTGTTTAGTTAACATACCTGGTGTCGAGTGTTGTTGTTATAATTTTATCGGTAGAAAGGAAATATGCCGGTGGCGGGTCCGTCGATATATGTGCGAGGTGCCGACGCCCGTCCGCGCCCTCCGTCGCCACTCGCCGCGCTCTCGGGTAGGGCACGTGCGAGTCGGGCCCAATTGAGTTGGGCACCGCTCTGGTTGGCGAAGGAATAACTTGAGTTTCTGCAGTTGAACGATTTCGGCACTGAGCAGGAGCACAGTTTTCCTAAACTAGACCTGTATAACGTCTGCACTTTTTTGGAACGAATGGCGTAGTGCAGAGCGCGCCATGTTGCACTGCTGAAACGGATGGCGAGGTTGGCTAAGTGCAGTGCCGCGAGAACCAGTTCATGTAGTGCAGGCGAATCGAACGGACCGTTACTTAACTGTATAGCTCTATGGTAGCCCCTGTAGCCTAGCGGCATGCCTAGCGCCCCAGAGGCCCAGCCGCCTGGCGTTGACAAAAAGAACTACTACTGATACATCACTAGCAAGTTAGGCCTACTGGCTGTATCGTTTGTTTTTTGGTTGGTTGTCATGTGTAGTCGGTGTAGACGCCGGTGGTGAAACGCTTGTGCGCGGCTTACGGCACTGAGTTTCGTACAATAATCACAGGAAAGCCTATGGTTACTGCCTCATGCGGCGGGCCTTCGTAATTATCTCTGGTGTTTTGTTGCGGCAGCGAAAGCGACGGGTGAGCAAGGCAACGGCGAGAGAACCGTAGGTGGGCGCTTTTGATGCAGAAGGGAAGCGCCTCTTACTACGATCGTTTGGACCCCGTGAAACGCCCTGCTTCTGGTGGTCCGGAGGATCTGGGACAGCATGCACCTCGAAGAATGGCCATTATGAGTGAAATTGAGGAACAGGAGCGGAAAATAGTGAACGAATTCTGTCATTTGCTGGAGAAGTCCAAACAGCTCTTCAACGGTCTGAGGTATGCACACCAATCACGCGTTGGTGTTGTGCAGGCTCAACTTTTTATGATCAGGGCCGATTATTTTTTCGTACTGAAGCCATTGGGTACGCTGAAAGGAATTCAAACTTTTGTCCAAACTCGGTGCTTGTCACTTGGGTCTTCTTCCGAGCCCCAAAAGAGGGCATATTGCTACCTTTCGCTTTTTTTTTTCTTTCACAGTGCAATCCATACATACGACAAGTTTCAGCCATTCTCTGTTCGTAGTGCTGTAAATATTGTCTGTCAGAGGAAGAACTGAGTATGTCTTCTCCAGTTGATAGCTTGTTACTTTCGTGCAGGGACCTCCCGCAATATGGACATAAACAGTGGCAAGCTTATTTCGGACGGACGTTCGACGTGTATACTAAATTATGGAAATTTCAGCAGCAGCATAGGTATGTCTTGTATCGTTTGCTTGTTATTTCTGTGTTACTCAACGTGGAATCGATGGATCACTTTCTTTCCTCTTTTTTTTTTTCTGGTGCAGGCAAATTTTGGACATTAAGTATGGTTTAAAAAGATGGCAAATAGGAGAGATTGCCTCGAAGATTGGGCAGTTGTATTACCATTATTAGTGAGTACCCTTATGATGTGTAACATTCCTTTCTGCTTGCTGCATTCCAATAAATTTTTGTTTCTTCATTGTATGAACTTGTGCAGCTTAGTCAGTTATTGTTATTGAGGCTTTGTTGTGTCGCATTTTTTTGCAGCCTGAGAACAAGTGAAACCAATTACCTGAATGAAGCATTCTCATTTTATGCGGCCATCCGTGCTCGAGGATATTACTCCAAAGCGAGCAAAGAAGAGAGCTTGCCATACTCCCACCGCTCAGATTTGATGGTGAAAAAATTGCGTTATTATGCTCGTTTTATTGTCGTCTGTCTCCTGCTCAAGAAGATGAAGCTTGTGCGTGACCTAGTGCGGGTGAGCATTTTTCTGGGTTAGAAAATTTCGATTTTATGCTGCTGCCTATTGTTGTAATTACTGCTGGTGAATATTTTTAGTTGTGTGTCATTCAGAATCAGTGTAGTGCTTGTCAGTGCTTGTTAAGGACAGAGGATCTGCCCTGTACAGGCTCTGGCAAATGTTGAAGAAAAAAAAAACCTATGTGATGCGTATTCATAATTTTAATTTTCAATGCCTGTTTTGTGTAATATCTTCTGCTGAAGGCCTCTAAGTGTGTTTTGAATGAATTAATAATTACATAAATAAATGTGGGTTATGTAAAGATGGCTTTCCCACGAGGCTTTTGGGCCATACAGTGAAGGCCATGCTTGCTGAAAATGAGTAAAAAAAACAACAGCAGATTGAAACAGTATATGGCTGAACATAAGTGGAGAAGACTGTATTTGAGATACCATTTTATAGTTATAGTTGATATTCAGTAAGTCCCTGAAGCCGCAATAAATTTGTTAAGCATTCTTTGTTCACTATTATTTTTGTTAATTGTAACATGGCTTGCAGGGCCACATTTCACACACAGAAAACAATTCATTCTTGAGTGCTCTGTACTTGAAATGTGAAGTGTGCATTCGTAAAAATTGTATTCCTCAACAGAAACACTCTTTAGTGAGATATTTTATATCTCTCTCTTTTACAAATTGCAGTGTCATGTCTGCTGATAGTCTATACATAAGTGTGTATGTGTTGAAAAAAGTTGCATGCTTGCTTGCTAGTTGGGTGCTTTAGCTTTGTCATTATGGAGTTGTGTTGATGGCTTCATTGGTGGCTTTTTTGGGGTGCTTTTAGCCTGTGTGACGAGTGCTTTTGTTTCACAGGAACTTGCCAAGCAGATTGACGACTACACTGCCACATACGAGCCTGAGGACCAGTTGGAATGGTCTCTTGTGTTGGGCGAGATCAAGTCCTTTATTGACGTATGCATCAGATTTCAGGATTATTCTTCAAGGGTTATGGTAGTTTAGGGATTTCCATGGTGCTACTGATAAGTTGGAGCTTTGTTTGTCAAGTTAAATCGAACATCATTTCTGCTATTTGCTGTAGTCCCCTCGTCTCTTGGAAAAAATTGCTCTGAATTTACTAATTGTAATCCTTGCTTGAATGAAACATATATTCTTAACTAGCATACATGTTACAAATTATATACAGCTAACTAAGAGCAAGTATTTATGTGTAACTTGAAATATCCTTTTGCTTAGGTAATGTATGTTGAACGTTTGGGTACATGAAATTTATTGTGCATGACCTGGTTTCGGTCAGTGATCAGTGGCTTGTGGGCTCTTGTGAGGTGTTGGTATGATGCTTACTCTTCTTTATTATTTCTTGTGCATGCTTCTGCATGCCATTTCACTGCCATTGTTAACATTTAAAGCCTCTCGTCACTTGTGCTTGTGCTAGTCAGACTCAGATGGACTCAACAGCTGTGGCCTCCTTTCCATGGCATATTTTCCTGGCACCTGGAGTGTAAATCTTGTCTCCAATTATTAATGTGATAGCGTTAAAGGCCCTGTTCTCCAGAAAATCCGGTGTCGGCATTGGTGTTGGTGTTGGCATTGGCATTGGCACGGGCATGGCTCTGGCAGGTGGTCCCCAGAGAGCAACCTAGGAGGTCAGGTGGGTCCCTTAGGTCACGGGACCTTGCAGCTTCATCACAGTCTGCCCACCGGGTAGTGAGCAAACTGCCCACCCTGGCAGGTGGCAGTTGAATTAATGATTGGTCGCTCGGGAAGAGCAACCTGGGCCGCACAAGGCCCACCTCTGGGAGCACCTGCCATAGAAGAGCAGTGGCACATCGCTTAACTGCTGCATCACTGCACCAGGAGGGCTATGAGGACTCCCAGGGATTAATGAATGTAAAGAAGAGAATGACCTTCTGCATATATGCTATTGCGTCTTACCATTAAGGTGGAGCTTAAGTGTCCCCTCCTATGTTCTCAAACATTTAGTATATAGTAATTTGGGTTTCCAGATATGACTGAATTCGATGGAGGTGAAATGCAAAAGTGCGCATGTGCTGTGTGATGCTAGCGCATGTTAAAGAGCCCCAGGTGCTCTAAGTTAATCCGGGGCCCCCACTGTGGCATCCCTCATAGTCCATGTGTCGCTTTGGGACGTTAAAATTTATTTGAATGTCTTTTGCTGCATTTCGAATTTTTGGACATGTGCTTGAGAATGTCCACTGTGAAATTTCCGAAGCACGGAGGAAAATTAGAGCCCCCTTTTTGCTCAGATGTGTGCCAGCAAGAGTGCTAATTTGGTCTTAAAAGTGCCTTACCGCCTGTTAAATACATGTTAATTGGTTTGCTGCTTTCATCACCACTGTAAACCATGTTCGCACTGACTTCTACCTTTTCGAGGACTCCTTAAGAGGAGGGAAACAATAAGACTTAAGCAATCTTGCTGGATAGCAGCACAGGTTCTAAAAGTTGTTGAGAAAGCACTTAACCTCCTTCATGGCTGCCGCACCTGCGGTTCCGATGTCTAGTATATTGGACACATTTTTGGCGGCTGGGTCTTGGGACAATGAGTGCACTCATATCGCCTCACTCACACTCACGTCTCTGAGTGCGAGTGAGTGGTTGTGAGCGGACATGAGTGCGAGTGTGAATGAGTGGATGTTAGTGTGAGTGGCCGTGAGTGTGATTGAGCCATCTCTCATGGTGCCGAGGTATGCCGCTGGTAAGAATGCAAGGGGGGTTGGGTGAGGGCATGAAATGCTATATAGTCATGATGTTGCCTTGTAGTGAGCCTCTGTTAACAGGTGCTACTGTAAAAGAACAGAAAAATGTTTACTGTGTGTGCTTTCTGTCAGAAATGCATATTTTTTCCATGTATTTGTGACAGCAAGCCTTGCATTTGTTTCTTTTAAAAAGTCACTTTTTATGTTGCTTATGTGTGGGGTAAAAGACGTATGAATGAATTTGATTAATTTAAAAGGTGCACATTGGTTTACTAGAACAAGGTGTTTGAGAGGTACAGCCTAGGTTTTGCACATTGTGTTGCTGTTTCCATTGAATCTTGGGGCGGTTGTTGTTTGAGTGGGTTGCCTTTAGGTTGAACCCATGTTTTGCTAAATTCTCCGACAAAATGAAAAGTTCAGCGATTTTTGTTTAATGTCTACTGAGTGGAGTGTTAAAAAAGTTGACACACGTACACATCGGTTAACGTAAACCGTTAGTACTGCACCAATTAGCATTGTACAATACTGAGTGCTGAGCATTTTCTCACTGTGTTCTACTTTGTGCGGTAAAAGAATTTGGCACAGAAATCCACATATGAGACCAAGAGCACAGTTGCAAAGGTTTCTCTTGCAGGGGCTCTTTTAACCTGGCAAGAGCAGTTGTGATTTTTGGGCTCTCTTTTGTGTCTCATGTAATTAAGCAAATTCTTACTTTTGAAAATAATAACCATTCGTTCGGGAACATGAAAATTGCAAGCATTCTTTGCAAATATTGAGGAATTGAAGAAGCAAATGTGTGAAAAAAGAAAAATTTTGTAGGCAAGGCTAGTGCAACAACTCAATGGTCATTGACAGGGGTGTATGACATTTCCTAAGAAAAGTCCTTAGAGTGTCTCGTAAATGTTCCTTTGCAAACTCCTCACCATTTATGCTTGTTTTACTAGCAGCTCACAAATAGTACTGCCGTGCTCTTGCAGAACCTGACATTTTTGTGCCTTTATTTTGAGCTGAACCTGTGATAAGCTTAATGTATTGCAAGGGCTCAGCGTGTTCATATGGAATCTACATTACTGTTATTTTTGTGGTGTCAGTATTGTTATTCTCATTAGTGTATTTGAGAAGGCGTCAGTACATTGCTGCATGAGATTGTTAACAAATGAAATGCAGGTGGTACCGCTGAAATGTCAGTGTGAACTTCCAGTCACTTCATCCATCTTAGGGTTCAAGGAGGGACAATGGGAGCTGTATTACACTGCTGTTTTAAATGTACGAGAATAAGGATGTTCAGTAATTTGTGAATAACCTTGCACATCACTTAAATTACTCTTGCAAGTTTACTTGCCGTCACTGCTACTTTCTAACAGTCGGGGCTGTAATGATGCGGTGCATGCTTTCGCGATCAAACTCCACTCACACCTTACCAAGAAAAAATTAGGAGGTACTTAATACGCTTGCTAGCAAAAAATGGTGTAGTTCAACTACTGCTGAACCTGGTTACAGAGCGAAAGCTATGGCGTATCGGGCAACTATAAGCGGCTTGGCATCTGTAACGTTGAGTGCGTTCCGGACACTGGATAGGCAGCGCACCCACCCTGCCACCGTGGCAGGTGGAAGTGAATGGTTGATCGCGAGAGTTTGATCACCCAATGAACACTGCGTCCTATTGCACCAGTGCCACGTGTCTGCCACAACGTTGTCAGCGCTAGCTCATGCAGCCCACATCTCTCTCTCATCACCCCATGTATCCATTAGCATGATTCAGGCATCCATTGACCCAGGGAGCCAATTATGTGCACTTCCTTTCCTTAAAATAAGCACATTGTAAAATGTTTTCAGCACCAGCGCCAATCAACACAATGAACGCCGACAGCCTATGGCTTCAGTGCCGCGTTTCTGCCACAACGTTGCCAATGCCAACGCATGCAGCGTACATCTGATGATGTTGATGACATCGCACATTTCACGGGCCTCTAACACTTCGCCTTCGTCGAGGTTGAGGCCGGGATCGAGCCTGTGTTTTTGGGTCAGCAGCCGAGCATCATAACCACTGAGCCACTGCGGTGGCTCCCTAAGATGTTTTGAAACAAATTAGCCTAAACATTGTTCTTTAGGACAAACCATGTCGTGCTGTATTCTGTTTGCGTTAATTATTATATTAATGTAGTATAGTTCATCTGTTTTAATGTGTGTGATACAAATATGGGGCCTTAAGTTTGTTCTTTGGTGACCTATTCGTAATTTTTATTGCTGTCATTGGATTATTATTGTTAGAGTACAGAAAAGTGTAACTCTTATCACAAAGCATAGCATTAAACTTTGACACCATCAGCTGCTGTCTTCTCAAGAATTGAGTGGATTAGACTTGCTGATCTGAGCAAATTAATTAAAATTTGCTGTAATTGTACATGACTCAGTGCTTGAGCATGACTCGATGGCTTTTATATTGGCTGCAGCATCCCTCTCTTGTATATAGGTGGTTAACTTCACCCTTTGTGAACCCACCGTCGTGGCTCGGTGGTCAGGGTGCTTGGCTACTGGGCTGGAGGACCTGGGTTCAGTCCCGGCGGCGGTGGCTGCATTTCGATGGAGACGAAACACAGAAGGCACTCTTGTGCTGTGCGATGTCAATGCACATTAAAGAACCTCAGGTGGTCTAGACTAACCCGGAACCCCCCTCTATGGCATCACTCATAGCCCATGTGTTGCTTTGGGTAGTTAAACCCCACAATTTACCATATAGAGCTTTGTGGGCACATAACTCTAGTAAGGCCAGCTATTTACAGTCAGTTTGCAGGAAAAGCATTTCTTAACATAATTGTATGTGTCAACTGT
This sequence comes from Amblyomma mixtum, assembly GCF_055824585.1. Classification (NCBI taxonomy): domain Eukaryota; kingdom Metazoa; phylum Arthropoda; class Arachnida; order Ixodida; family Ixodidae; genus Amblyomma; species Amblyomma mixtum. The sequence continues at coordinate 192,091,718 of NC_143014.1, read as the reverse complement.
ATACATCCGGAGAGGCTAGTTGCATGCTGCAATAAGATTGCTGCATATTGTCTTAACATACTGTGCTATGTATGTCTCTTTACATCACTTCATTCATATTTTAATTGGTTGGTGCTTGGTTTTTCTCTCATATCTACATTAGGCTGATAACCTGGTGAATGTGGTGGACCTAGACTCATCCTCTATAGTACTCTCCCACCGACTGAGTCCTCTGAACACCCCTCCCATGGAGAAAGTTCCCTCCAGTCATCTGAGTCTTCAGGAGATTCTTATCATTGGCAATTGCTGCGACCAAGTGAGTGGCCATGTAGTGTGCTGAGCCTGTGTTTGCCTGTGACATGATATCATGGTTCTGTGAGAGTCTTGCTTGCTCATGTTTTTTAGCTTTTTTTTTAGCATCCTAGCTGCTAGTTTTTAGTGACTAAGAGATGTGAATTCTGTTTTATTTTTGTGATATATGTAGAATGGCAGATAGGATGACTTGAGAGGCATGAATGCCATGATGCCTGCTAGGAGAGTTATTTTTTGCATGGTTGGTATTTTATGTTACAAAGCATTAAAAACAACTCTGCAAGGGCAAATAATGTGTTATTAGGATCTTGGAGGAAAAAAGTAGAATAATGCTTAACCTATAATTTGTATGGTGATAACCAGTAATTCAGGCTATAGAAACTCTTCAGGAGCTACAGCTTTTTTCTGTGTAGAAAAATTTTTAAGTGTTCAGTGTAATTTATTTGTGAAGCTCTGTTGCATTGCTGTGTCAGTCACTTGCTATCTTTACTCAAGGCCTGGATGTTTCTATGGCGAATTACTTTCATGTTTGGAGAAAAACATTTAAATGAATGTAGGCATTGTAATTTTTTGCGTATTAGCACTACTCGTCTGTAGGTTGTTGTCAACGAAACCCATAGTGATAGTTTTTATTTTTGTGGCAATTTACGAGGAATTCTTGGCTGTTGAGCTGTCCACCTAGCCAGGTAGAGGATACAGCACAAACTAGGGTGGTGACCATGTGCATATTGTTGCCATTACCAGTATATTGCATATGTATATTTGTTTTGTTGTTCTCATTAGGCTTGTCTGATATATGTTACACTTTCAGGATGCTTTTGCAATGCTTACATTTTTATAGTTATGCTGGAGTAAACGAATTTCATTCTTTTTTAAGAACATTGGGCAAATGTGTATTTGTTAGTTTGACCTATTGTAAATAGCCCCGGCCTTGCGAGTTTCCTGGAAGCGGTAGTGGCATGTTCTAAATATAGAATGTTGGTGACACTGGAGGGCCCTTTTTTCTAGAGGGAATACAAATGCCTTTAGTTGTGTGCTTGCATGAAGTGTTTCTGATAGGCCTTTAGCTGCAAGGAGCTGGAATAGGTCTTGTGTGAGCCAAATGCCTTACGTCCTATTTCTTCCTAGAGGCAACGCATGTGCTGGCTGCGAGGGCTGAGCCTTAGGCGGCTGCTGTTTGCGCTTGCCACAGTGTGTTCTGTTGGGTCTGTATGTTACCCTTTTGCGTAGTACCTGTCTGACAGTGCTTGCTGTAGCCCTCTCCTTGGAGGCAGTTCTTCGGCCTAGTCCCTTTCTGGTCTTGTCCATTGCCTCTCTCTCAATCACTCTCTCTCTTTCTCCATCTCTTTCATTCTCCTGACGTATTGTGCAGTACCATGTCTCCACTAAGTCTCTGCTTGCACCACTTGCAGGGATACATAGCACTGTGACATTCCATGTTTGAATTGTGTAATGGGGAGGGTGTGCAAATATTGAGAGATGTTTGATTTGTAATGAATACTCAGCCACTAGTAAAACTTACCTGCAGTGTGGTGAATATCTGTACTTGTGCACTCTGCAGGGTAAAATCATGTGGTGGCAACAAAACCATGCAATCTGGATGGTTTTGTTTTAACATCAAAGTAGTCAAAATGTAACTGTTGTTTCACATTTGCTGGAAATGGTAATACTAGCAGCACTAGCCTAGTATTGCCATTGTGTTTTTTCATCAGCAGGTAGCTGTATGTAGTGTGCATTTAGTTTTTATCATACAGATGGTGGTATGGCTAACTTGTTTGATTCCTTAACTAGTCTTAGCGTGAGTATTGAGCTGTGTTGTGGCACTTTGCATTTGGTTTCTTTTGTTGCCAGCCAGTACACAAAAAAATGTTTTTGTAAGCTTGTTCTTCTGTACTTTTTGCAATCTGAAACTTTTTTGTGAAATTTTGACAGTCTGAATGGCGCCATTCCTCTGTGAAAATTCTTGATTAAATATTTATTTGTGTTTCTCCATCATTTTTGGGTTGCATACCAATACTTAGAAAAAAATCTCGTACAGCTCGAGGCATTCTCTAGGGCGGAGACTAGGACATTCACGGCATGTATTCTAGAAGCTCAAGGTGTCACTCTTTGGCATCTTTTTGTGTTTAATTCGCTACAAACAGTGCAATCTTTACTGTTGTTCTGGGGGGGGGGGGTCTTCTGAATGAAATGCAGCCTTCTGTTCAACTTCTATTTGCTTTCAAAATATGCGAAGAGCCCTTTCTTGGGGGAGAGCCTGAATGTTGAAAAGCTGCTTGATAAGGTTCTGCCAATACTTGAAGTGTCTCTGGGCCTTCAGTCTTTGAGCGGCTAGTTGCGTGTGCATAATCAGGACACTGACAATGCTGAGCAACAACTAGCAACCAGAGAAAAAGCTTCCTGCTCCATTGAACAGATTGCCTTGAAAATGCATGGCTTGCACAATAGTGGTCAACTCTGTTAACTGCCCTCGTATCAATAATCCGTGTTGCTTTCATCATTTTGATCAGCAGCGATTATTACTGGAATCTTCTTAATGAAGACCATACTTCTCTTCGCTCAAGTCATCTTCATTACATTTAAACATGCGGAATTTGCTTGTAAAACGAATGCGGTGGAAGTGTCGTTATGCTAAAGTGTGCCATGCTGCATATGGAATGCACACTGTAATCTTGCGATGCCCTTTTTTGCCAAAACAGTGACACCTTCTTGAATAGCATTAGTTCAAAAACTCTTCAAGAGCCAGTGTCACCAATCAAGTAAAAAAGCCTGGCTGTTTTGTGTTGAAGTGAGTGCGACAGTGCTTGGTGGGCCCTACAAAACATCTGACCAGAACTGCCCTTTTTTAATGTTGGGTGAGACCCAACCAATAACCTGCTTTATTATGATTCGTCTTCTATGAATTTGGAAGGGAAGTGGGAATTCTGTCCCAATTCCTCTTGTTACCTTTTCTCTCTTGTTTACTGGTCATTCTCCTTCCATGCCCCTGGTCATAGGCCATCCGCCTGATAAATGCCTATGAATTTATGGAATTCAGCCAGTGAGCCATCTATCTTATTATTGCTTAATTCACTCGTTCATTGCACCTTTGCTTTGCAACGAAAGCAGAAAGATCCCTCAAAGGGACAGTAAAGATCATTTTGTACATCATCTTATTTGCTTCATGGGAATTAGTAGTAGAGTTTGGGCTTTCTAACTACATAAATGGCATTTCATGTACATTTAAATTAAGGGTATGTGAATATTTGAAATTTCGGATACAAGTTGAATATGTTTAATCTGTATTCAGTTCATATTTGTATTCGAGAAATTGATATTCGAGAGGTTTCACATATTCACTGGCGATTGTATACCGCGACAACTTCCATAAATTCGACCATGGCAAAACTACAATATCTGTGTAAATTATCGGGTGATCAAGTGTAAAGTTCCAGGAAAACAATACAAATGTGTCCTTAACGCTTCTCCGGCATTTATCTTTTGGACCGATCGCATTCGGACGCTGCTAGGGTTAATCTGAAATTCCGCAAATGGGCTTTCCCCACATATGACACCTGATATGAACAAGTTGGCATACCACCTGCTTAGAATAATTGCAACGGGAAAGATGCTGTTTTTTCTTTGATGCTTCCATAATGTGTTACATACCTAAAGTGCACACTCATGGCATTTGTCCTATTGCTTTCATAACTCTCTTAGCATGAGCTCCACCATTTCGCTTTGGTCAACTATGACATGCAGGAAAGGCCACTTGTGGAACTTTGCACGAGGCTCCTGAAGGGGCGAGTCGAGGTGTCATATCAGGGCAAGCGATCGTGTAAAAGTCATGCCTATTGCGCGGTGCACTGTAACACATTCACCTCTTAAATGCCCTTAATGGCAGGCGGTACGATGATAGAAGAGCCCCCTATCATCAGGTCAAAAAATAGCCTGGCCACATAGTTTTGGTCTCTGAGCTTCTGCTTTTTAAAAGCAGTCTCCTCATTCCAACGCCCATATGCGTCCCCCTCGTTTATGTCTGCGTTGTTCCAGCACGCCGAAACCATGCACTTGTCACGGGCATTTTAGTGTTTGTGTGATGGAGCCTCCTCATAAGGCTTAACCGCATTTTCGGCATTTTTTTTTTGGAGGGGAGGGGCGCAGGGCATTTAAAAATCAACCTTCGGATAATCTGAGCATTTTTTCTGGTTCCTTGAAATCCAAGTTGGTAAGATTTTGCTAGCTATCATGTTAGCTTTAGTTGCCAGTTGTCATTTCATGAATTTCATTTTGCGTAGCCACATTGCAGGTTGCATATTGTTATGCTGTTTAATCAAATAGTATGCATTTCTGTGCACATCATGTTTTCCTTAATGGTGCTGAGTCGGTCTAGCTTTTATTTCATTTGCAAAGACCACACACTAAGTTGAAGAAAAAAAAAAGTAAGGGCAACAAGTAAGGGTATATCTTTTTCTTAAATATTTTTTTCTTACTGAACAGATATTCAATATTCGGTTCAAGATTCGAAGCCATTTTTTTCTTCATATTCGTATTCAATTTGTATTTGAAAATTTCAATATTTGCACACCCCTAACTTAAACACAATTTTCGATGAGGAAATTTCTTTCAGTCTGCATTTTCTGCATGACTTGGGACATGATCCGTGATTACGTTAACGGTGGAGGGTTTTAGCATAGTGAGACACATTAGCGTAAACACATACTGCATTAAGTATGCCATTTGCCCATGTACAGTTGCAGGATGTGGAGCAGGGTGGGACGCTCATCTGCCACTGCACATGCACAACAGGCATACATTAATTCTATATATGTCTGTTCTGATATGTCTCTGTAAGCTAAAACGCTAATAATTCCTAAAGCTCACCCTGATGGGTGAATTTTCGGTCATTACTTTATCTTTACTAAAGAAATGGCCCTACTTGCTTACTGAAGCTTGACTTCCTGTTATGCAGGCACTTGAATGATAGTTCAGCTTTCCTGCATCTGGTGAACTGAATGGCTGTTGGCTATGATTACACGGCACTGTCTGCTAAACTCAGCTAGTGAAAGTTATATATTAGAGGATATACTATTGAGGACAGCAATTTTTCGTGTAGTTCAAGAACGTATGGCAGTAGAAAATGTCACTGGCTTTGCCAATACGGTGGGTTTGTAAACCAGTATCCTATAAATTCACGTATTCATCTAGGACCCCTGATCTCACTAAGAGCTCAGTGTTGGTTTGATTCAGTTCAACTATTGCTCAGCTGAAAACTGCTGTTGAAAATGCCCATGTAACAAGGGTATGCTGGCTTATATAAATGACTTGGTGTGGTATAATTAATCTAACTTGCTCATGCAAACACTATGAGAATGAAATGGTCTGTTCTAATTATTATGTTATACAGGAGTTCATGCAAGCACTACTGCCATTGTGAAGAGTTTTCAATACACATGTAAACAGATGAAAGCTTTGTAGCATGGTTGAATGTTCTAATATTATATAAGTAGCTTATTTTACAATTTGTACACATGATCCAAATCCACTTTAATATATTTTTAAGGAATTTGATTCCGGCACTTTTGCCTTTGGAGGAATACTTTCTTTGTGCTTTGACTAGTGAACTACTACTGGTAGTTAAAAAGTACCAGCCTCTAGCTGTGACCCTAGATTGATAACATATTTGAGTGCGTGAGTGATATCATAGCTGGAAAAGCTGTTAGAGCGATTCTTCAGGGTTCAAGACCAGTTCAAAGATCTGAGATAGCTTTTTAACTCGCACCTTGTCCCATGAACAGGCTATAGAGCGATCCCAATAAAACTTGTAGTAAGTTATGATACTGTGGTTTTGACAAATGCTTATGAAAGGGCAGGAAATCTCAATCATGTGCTAAGTTTACTTTGTGTTTCTGTTTGTGGTTCATCATACTCTCAGTGTTGAGGCTGTCATTTAGTCAGTCCCAGCTGTGTGATGGTTGTTGGAATTCCATTAAGCATGCTAGAGGACTTGGGAGACATTGTATGCACAGTTCGAGATGCAAGTCGTAAACTGGAAGCTAAAAATGATTTATTACAAATGGTGGATTCAGATTACAGAATCATAGTGATAAACGTATGATAGGCTTGCTGTAATGTTGTTGTACCTGGATGAGCCAAACACCTATGGTGCATTTCATCACATGATCGAAGCCTGCATTCGGATGGACAGTGGCACTTCACTGCTTTATGTGCTGCAAATGGGTTGGAGTAGTTACAAGGATGTTACCAGTGCATTCATGGTACACATAAATGCAGCTGTTTGGCCTTCTTGAAGGGAACTTGCAAGAGGCTATTCTTTTTTTCAGTCCATTGACACTTACGTGATATCAAATTTACATGGATGTGAATTTTGCCTGGCAGCAAATTTTTTTAACAACTTCCTGATTCGTTGCTTCATTTAGTGCAGGCTTGTACTATCGCGCTCAATATGAGTTGCAACGCGCGGTCATCGACCGGGGCTCGTTCCGTGGTGTGCCTCCTCCAAACAATCGCTCGGAATTCTGGGAGAGACTGCTGTTCCAGGAAACAACAGCACCCCCGCTCAGGAAAAAGTTTCTCCCAGACTTCCGAGCAACTGTTTGGAGGAGACACACCACGGAACGAGCCCCGGTCGATGACCGCGTGTTGCAACTCATATTGAGCGCGATAGTACTCGGAGTAATGTCTTCAAAAAGGTCATTACTAGAAATCCTGAAAACTGATTGACTATTACAAACAGCCAGCTACAAATCTTTAATTAAAACCAGGCAGGCATCTATAATAGTTAACAGTTGACTGTTAGAGTGGAGTTAACTATCTCTCTAGTTAACACAGCTCACCTGTTTTCTGACATCCGCTACCAGTGGCACGAGTTTAGCTCAACAAAGCAGTCTTTTTTGCCAAGGACTCCGTGATCACTGTTTTGAATGAATAGCGCTGTAGCCTAGCCTCGGGGATCTATGCTAAAAAAACTGTGTCAACACACTGCACTTCATTTGCAAAATCAGCTGGTGATGGTTACACCTATATTTCATTTTCCTGTCTTTTCTAACTTATAAAAGCTTTGCTTATGGTGAAAGTGGTCTCTTTGTGATTAGAATGCAGTGCACTATCGATACAGGCCGACTTCAGTTTGTCCTCAATGTGCCATTAAACAACCCCATGTGGTTGAAGTATAATCCAAAGCTCTTCACCATGTTATACGCAATAGCCCACGCATTGCTTTGGCACATGGAAATTTATTAACCTTTAACCCAATTACTAGCTCAGGAACTGACTAGCAGCTGCTAGAATCTTGATGACTACCTGAAGCTGTGTTGCCCGCCTCTTGTGCAAAGCTTCTCAGAAGACCTGTTCAAATGTTGCGACTGTGTGCAAAGCTGGTTAGCGTAGATGTTGTCAGTGCGCACTTTGAAAGCCTTGCTGTCTGATGAAGGGAACATAGCAAGGTCTCTGTAACACACTAGTTTTAGTGTGCTGATGTATCTGGCAGTGAAGAGGAATCTGAACTAGTCTTTCTGCCGCGGGAAGTCAATCTACACGTTCCGAGCATTCTTAGAAACTTCGACTTGCCCTGTGTGGCCGATTTCCCTAATTAAATCGGATTAACGTCTGGCTCCCGCCTTTTTTTTTTTTAATTCTCCCCATACAGTGGGTGGAGTCGACTAACGCTTGGAGTGCCTTTCAGCCAGCTCCGTGGAGGCTTGCCGCTCTGCCATCGGCAGAGTAATACGTAATAATATGCGAAAGCAGATAGTCTACGCGTATTTTTATTTCTGCGGGCTTGTTTTGCGGCTATGTTATCTGCGAATGAAACTATTTATTCACGGAAACCGAAAAAACAAAATGAAGCGAAAGCAAAGCCTCCACGGAGCTGGCTGAAAGGCACTCCACGCGTTGGTCGACTCCGCCCACCTTACGGGGAGAATTAAAAAAAAAAAAAGGCGGGAGCCGGTCGTTAATCCGATTTAATTAGGGAAATCGGCCACACAGGGCAATAAGTCGAAGTTTCTAAGAATGCTCGGAACGTGTAGATCGAGTTCCCGCGGCAAAAAGACGAGTTCAGATTCCTGTTCACTGCACCTTTAAGGAGTATAGACGAGAAATTTTTTGCTGCTTGTATTTGTCTTTGTAGTGATGCGTAACATATTAGTAAACCTGGATCACTACATGGGATTCACTTGCGACTTTTAAGTAATATATAATTGAATTTCTTCTCTCGTGCTGTTTTGGTTTCAGCAGCTTAACGATGGCTTTTCAGTTTATAGGCCACAAGAGGCATGAAAAAAACTGCGATATAATTGTTCGTCCTTCATTCATTATCTTTCTGCTTTAACATTGTAGTGAATTAAAATGACGCAGCAGCGGTTATATTGCAATTTTTTATGCTTCATGTGACCTATGCAGAACTGTGACATCGCAGTCATCTCTTGGCTGTTGAAACCGAAAGTGAAACAGCTTTAAAAAAGAAATTCTGTTATAAATTATTTGGTGGTCGTAGGTCAATACCACTTGGTAATCCATGTATACAGTTAAATCTCGATATAACAAAGTCATATTTGCAGTCGAAAAATTTGTTAAATTGTGAATTTTGTCAAGTCAAGATTCCTTAATTTCAGCAGTGCAAATAAAGTTAGATTGTTGAACACTCCTGGTAGATGGCACCTTGTAGATACAGTCGAATCTCATGATATGATTGCGATTGATCGAAATTTTGCGGTGATAGGAATTTTAAAATTGTCCCGGCCAGAGTGTGTTATATACAGTGCGTTACGGTTTGGGATGATGCAAACAATTCTGGACCCGCAGTGGATGATATGAACATGCCAGTGGGCACCCGGCTGATGCTGTTCAAAAGGGACTACTTGGTGGCATATCGTTAATACTGTAAGATCTTATGTTGTGTCAAAAATGAATATAGAGTGTGAAGGGGGCCTCCACTTGTGAAATGTTCTGTGGAGTGCAGTGAGTTGTCATTAGAAATTGTGAAGGCTTGTACCCAAAGCCACAGTTACTGGCGATGGTGCATGTAGTTTTGGCTACGTGTTAGCTGCGCAGCATACCTGGCATTGCATATCGCATGGTGGTGGGCATCAGTTTATAACAACATGCTGAGCGTTTCTTTCGTAGTGGTTGCTGTCATAAGAAGAACTCTTCGACTGCAATTTTAGTCTCTCATTATGATGCAGAGCTCCCAGGGTGTTACAACTTTTATCCCCAATAGTCAAGTCAAGTCAAGTACTAGTCTTTATTTACATCAGGGCGATGTAGGTAGGTGCGGGCAAAAATGTGAAATACATTGCACTTGAAGTAGCCCAGCCCCCTTTGTACAAGGCAAAAAACTATAAAAACGACAGAGCATCTTGGGTAACTGATGTGTACTACAGATTAGCTGGGCAAGAAGGAGTATGAATCCAACAACATTTAACAGTGCGGGTACATCTAGTTGGGAAAAAAAAAAGACCATACACAGTTAAAGAAGATTGCTAAGACTATTTGCATGTGATATTATAACAGAAAATGTATTCATAAAACTTTAGCTGAGCAGAAAAGGTTGAAAAAAAAAAATAAAAATCTCGGCACAGATATCATGAGAGCATAAAAGTCAAAGTATCAGGGTGTCATGAATTTCACGTGGGCTGCTCTTTTCCACAGATATGCCTTTACTCAGCAATTTATTTAATAAATGTGGAAGAGCAGAGCGCAGCATAGAATGTCCGCATTCTGTACGGCAGAAGGGAATGCACAAAAATGATTGATTGCGAAGCGCCTGTGTTGGTTGCTTTGAGGCACGATAGTTCTAGAAACTTATTTTGGTGGTAATGGATATATTTTTAATATCTCATCACCAAATTATGTTCATATAGGTTGTGAACTGGGGTGATGTGAAAGCGAGCAAGCAATTCCTCCATGTGCGCACGGTAATCCATGTTTGCTGTGTCAGACGGCTTTCTTTTGGAGCATGAATATTTTATTTATGTTTGCCTGTGTTGTATTGCCCCACGCCAAGAAGCAGTAATTTAAGTGAGGTAGGAACAGTCTATTTTAAATCATCATTCTTATAGACGTCGAAAGAAAGTACCGAAATCTTGTTAGCTCTCCTACACATTTTGCAAGATGACAGAACTGTATCAACTTGAGCGTCCCAGACCATATTCTTGTTCAAAAATACTCGAAGTGTTTTGATGGTATCTACGATTTCTATGATCGAACTTCCAATAGTAAACTGAAATTCTGACATGACTCTCCTATGTCGCGCGTGTAAAATAACAGCTTTTGTCTTTTTTTCATTTAGAACTTGTATACTGTTACCAGAATAAAAAAGTGAAATATTTTGAACGAGCATGTCACGACCCTTTTAAGGAACTGCATTAATGATAACTAAAACAAGTTACTTTGCGGTTGTACTTTCCATCGGTACCTTTTTATTCCAACTGTTAGAAGTTAGTCCTTATCTATCATTGGCATCTTTACTGATTTGTTTTGTTCTGTTCTGCTCGTCCAACAGTTACTGCTACGTAAAAGCTGCTGGTGTCTGCATAACGGGACTTCCTTTTTAGATACTGGCTCTTATATTGACAGTGGAATTGTGACGTCCTAGTTTAATTAGGGCTCCTCTAATGTGAATGAATGTTAGTTTGCATGGTGCATTTCACCAGGCCGCTGCCTCTTTTTAACGCCATTTATTGCAAGCTGTGCTGTTTTATGGCTGTCGTCTGTCATGAAGAGTTTGAGAGTGAATCCCTTCTATAGCTGCGTGCCTTGTGGATAAGCGAGTTCAGTGTAAATTTGCATAGCTGTCGCTGCTAAGGTGTTGTCCTAGTGTCTGCCCTCGTTGCAGTGGCTTGGTACTGTTTCTGTGAGGTGATAACCCGGAGCCAGACATTAATTTTTCTAGATTTTCTCATTAAATGTGCGTTTTGTGATCTTCAGTCTTTTACGGCACATACCAGCACCTATTTGTTATCTAACAGTGTTCTGAATTACACAAGCCACTCTTATGCTGTTCATTCTCTGTTGTGTTGAGGAGAATCATGGAGGGAGACCTGAAGGATCTCATTTGAATAATTTGGTGTACCCCTGGGTGGACATGTTGCCTTGTGTTATAATTTTTTGAGAGGGAGAGAGAAAGAAGTGGATTGAGAGGGAGAGAAATCGGAAGAGTGCTGCAGAAGGGTAACACGCGGCTTCTCTCCTGGTGTTGATGCCAAGATGGCGGACCCTCCCCAGGTGAAGTTCAGTGAGCTGACACTGGACATGTTCCGGATGCTGCAAACATTGGAGCGGGAGCCACAAGAAGACACCACACAGCTGTACGATGCTTCGCCTGCTCCGGGAAGGGTGCCTTTTGTACGTGGGTTCGAACCTTATTTTTTCCTTAACAATCCGTCACTTGACAGTGAATATGCCACTTCAAAAGTAGGGAATCTCGATGTTTTATGGAAATTTAAACCTACATCTTCTGCGAGACACCTCAAGGCTGATGATTTTTTTTGGTGAGAGTGGTGGTTTCTGAAGTTCAACTTGGTCGAAATGGATTTTCAGCAAAAGAGAAGAGTAAAAAAATTCAGCTCGCAAAGTGCAAGAAATTGGTTCTTGCTGCTATGCACATTTTGCCATTGCGAGATTTCATTCTAAAATCCAAATGGTAATCCAACATGCCACAAGAAAACGGTTTAGAGTGCTCTGAAGGCATGACACAGCTGTTGCAGAGGAAAGAAAGAGTGGTGCGTTACAGGAAAACATGCTCAATAATAGCCCACGAATGCCTATTCCACGTGGCAAGGAGCTACCTTGCTTCACTTGTCAACAGATAATTACCGTATTTACACAAAGATAAAATAAGTGTTTTCATCACTTTATCAGTTTCAGAATGTTTCCCGTGTAATATTTGGATCCAAGGTACAAATATAATCGAATATAACTGCTTGAGATAGCTACAGTGACCTTCGTCACCAGACTCACAAGCTGCAAGGAGAAGCCAACTTTTCGATAACCTTGGGGTAATGCGTGAATCGGGGATAATCAGAGTACGGATGCACAGCGCTATTTGCGCAGTGTGCCAGCGTGTGCTTACGGGCAAGGACGGCTATGAATGTGGAGGGAATGGGGTTCGGCCTGTTGAGAAGGAGGTGGCGATGAAAGAGTTAAGTGGAGCAGGGAAAGGAAAGAAGAGTCAATGAGCACAGGATTGGGCACTACAAAACTCTTAGCAGCGCTGGTGTGGTGGTGATGGCAGCTACTGCTGCGTGGCAGACCGAGTGTGTTAGCATCGGAGGCTTTGCAGCAGTCGATGGTGTCGTGTGCATCTCTGAGGCGTTGCCTATCAAATAATGTCGCCATATCCATTGCTTCACTATTTTTGCATGCAGTCTCCATATTTATTTTTCCAACCCCTCGGCGCTTTGGCTGCAGTTGATTTTAAACAAACTGTGATTGCTTAAAAATTTGTTGTTTTTTCTTCACTTTCATAAAGTGTCTTGCATTATATTCGTGGTCACATTATATGCATGTAAACATGATAGTTAAGTGGAATAAACATTTTAACCAGATGATGTACATAAAAATACATGGGTGAAAAAAAAAGTGTTGTGGTGCAGTTTGTTCAAAAGGTATCATTGTCTAGAAGGTAGTCATGCTTTAAATAAGATGCTCATAACACTGGCGGAGCTTTAGTCTGTTGCTGAGCATGGTTACAGTCAGTTACGGCAGCTGAAAAGGAGATGAACCTTTCTTCTTCACCATATATTTAAACATACAGCTGCAGCATTGCGTTTGCCTTTTTGAATCAGTAAGAAATTGTAGACTGTTGTGATAGAACATGGCGGATTTTAAGTAATGTATAGGCTGACGCAACCAATTACATATTCTGATATTTCACTTTGACTGAAATGTGGGTGATAATGAACACAGCATGCAGACATATGATCTTTGAGCTTATGAACAGCTCATTCATATGCCAGTAACTGCAGCATATTGCTGCGCATGCAAGCATGTTATGATTGACCTTTACCTACTTGCCAAACCACCTGAGTACATTGCTCTCCCTTGAGATTGCTTTATTTTGATGAAAAAGGTGGTAGTACAGTTGAATTGTGTTAATACGTTTTGGCGAGCTAGTTGTTTCTGAAGCATCATCAAGTTTTCCTCCACAACAACTAATTTTCACAGCAGTGTTTACTTCATTAAAGCTTTTGCGAAGTGAAACTTAACTTGAGAATTAATTTTTCAACAGAAGAAACATGGGGCCACCAGTTGGTTTATCCTTGCAGCTTTGAAGATGTGAATAGAGTATATTGTGGTTCCTTGGCTTCATCAAAAACAAAGGCAGAGGCCAGTATGCACTTTAAATGGTGGAACTGACATTCCCCATGGCTTGGCATAGAATACTGCATCATGCATGCATGAGCACGCACTTGTCATCATTGCACGTTATTTGCTCTGCCAACTTAGTATAGTTATAGCTCTGGAAACTTTTCTGTGCTAAGTTTCCTAATCCTTTATAAGCGAAGAGGATACAGTAAAGCGTATGGTTGGGACACATCTATTGAAAGTTGCAACGATAAACGCGCACCGTAAAATGCTTCTCTCGGTTAAACCGCTCTCTTATCCGTGCTAAATGTTGATGTAGAGATGGCATATGACAGTCTTTTTGTTTCGGTATTACAGTTGGCTAATGTACTTGCTTGACTCAATCAGATCTGATTGGAAATTCGCTTTTTCTGCAGCATCAGCAGCCCATACCTTGCATAGGTGGCACCGGTGGCGCCATCTAGTGCCTATTTGAAAAACGATTATTTTACCACTGAATCTGCGATGAATTGGGGGGGGGGGGGTAATGAGTGGCTCAGTGATGATACTTTCTCGACTGCTTTTGCTCAATATTAAAGGAGCCGAGAAAGCATCTTCAAATGAGGCGGTCATTCCCCGCCCCGCCCATTCATGCAACTTGAATGGCAAAATTATCGTTCCTCGGATAGGCACCAGATGGAGCCACCTGTATCTTCTATGCGAAAGCTGCTTGTTATTGGTTGCCAATGCTGCAGAAAAAGTGGAGTACATCATCGAAATGTAATATTGAAACAAAAAGACTGTCATATGCCACCTCTGTGTCAAATTTCAGCCGAGTAGTTTAACCAAGAGAATCATTTCGTGGTGCGCGTTTAGCGTTGCAACATTCATTAGATGTATCCCACCCACATACTTCACCGTATCCTCTTCGTTTATTAAGAATGAGGTAACTTGGCATAGCAGAGTTTTCAGAGCTAAACTAAACCTTCTTCTATGGCTGCCAAGCCTGTGATTTTTGTTCTCCAGTATATTGGACACTTTTTTTTTTTTTGCCGGGTCCCAGGAGGTTATGTAATAGTCCATAGCTTGGAGGCTATGGAACACAAGTACCAGCTGAATGTCAGGGCAGTAAGCATTGAGGAAGCAGTGGTGAATTCCACCTGGCTTTAGAGGCTTTGTGCCTGGTGTCTAGAAACTAAGCATTCATTCCGAATGGAATTATTGCAGTGAGAATTCTGGTATGCATAAACAGCTTGGTGCTGTCTGCAAAATGACTAATTATGTAAAATGTCATGTTTAGCTCAAATGAAGAATGATTGGGCTGAATGGGGTCATTGATGTAGCTTAAAAAAGTAGTGCCTTTTATGAATAATGAACAAGGATGAAAATGTTAGCGCTGATTTATGCAACCGTGGCATGACCAAGATTGTCTTTGAATTTTTGACAGTGAGATAAAGCCTGTTAGCCACAAATTTGGATAAAAAAGTGAGGTGCTGCTTTGTTGCCAGTTTTTTTTTTTTTAATTTTTTTTACCTGTAATGAGATTTTGATGGTACTTGGCGCTGCAGCTCAATTTTTTTGTTGGCGAGGGGATAGAACAAGACCATTATTTATTTTGATTTATTTTTTGCAAAATTTGCCTAAATATCTTACCACAAGGAGACACCATATGGCATACTTTATTTATATTTTGTTACTTTTTTTTGCTGAAATATTTTTTATTTCAGTCAGGCCACTGAATATGCGATAATCAGATTGTGTCTGATAAAGAGAAGCCATTGACTGATAGGATCTTCAGATCTGCAGGTGTGTTGCAGTGTGCTTGATGTGGGCTTTTGTTGCATGCAGCCTGAGAATGGGGGCACAGGTGACAGCCGTCCTGGCAAGCGTGAGAACCCACACAAGTACCTGCTCTACAAGCCCACTTTCAGCCAGTTGTTTGTGTTCCTGGCTTCGGGCTTCAAGGAGCTGCCGCCCAATGGGGTGTTGCTACTCTACGTCTCTGCTGACGGCAGTTTCCCCAATGTGAAACATCCTGAGGAGGGTGAGTGAGCATTTTTCCAACTCACTGTCGCAGTTGATCTAGGTTCTGTGGCGTAGCAGGATTTTCGGAATAGGGCACATAAGTCTGAAGCAATGTGCAAAGGAGGCTCTACTGCATTTCTGAGATTTCACTCATCAGTCTTATGAAGTAGCACTGCCAAAGGAAATGTGCCTGTGTGTTAAGCGCTTGGGATATTGCCCCATTTCTGAAGTGACCAAATTCTATTTCCGGGAGCACTAAGATTAGTTATGCTTTTCTGGAATTGTTGACACCCTTGAGTTTTTTTGGTATGAATGATAAACCACTTCATAATTGTCATCATCATCCAGTTAAGCCTACTGCAGGACAAAGGCCTCTCCCAGTGACCTCCAATTATTCCTGTTCTATGCAAGCCATGGTCATGCTGTTCTAGCAAATTTCCTTCATTCATTGCTACATCTGGCTTTTGACCACTGCCGATTGTGCTTTCCTCCTCTTGGTACCCACCGTGGCCTCTAATAAACAGCTAGTGGTCAGTTCTGTGCATTACATGGCCAGCCCATGTCTAGCTCTTATTTTTAATTTCCGCAAAAATTTCCTCAACTCATGTTTGCTCTCTAATCCTTGCTGCTTTCTCTCTGTGTAGTTAACACTCAGAATCCATGGCTTGGTTGGTGAGTAAATTGGGGTTGCTAAAAGCTGAGACAAATTTTTGCATCTTTTTGCTTGCTTTATGCAGTTGGCTATGATTACGGTGGAGTGACCACCAACAGCAAGAGGGAACCTGACCACTCCAACAAGCGCAACGTCCAGCTCAAAGATATGCACTGGTGAGGCAGGGGCCTTGGAAGGCTTTTATGCTTTTTACTAACCATGGTGGTTGTCATTTACTGACACCTTCTCTGGTGCACTCTTGTCCTTTGGTGACATGTTTCCTTGCATGTCTCCTCCTCTGCAGTGGGGCTGAGTTTTCCTTTTTTCTCTCTCTGCTAAACCTATTCCCTATCTGGCCTTCTTCCGGTTGTCGGCTCCTACTAATGGGGGGCGCATGGACCCAGTCTGTACCCCGGTGACCTGTATCCATACACACGGAAGCCACTCTTCCTCATCATGGATAGCGACAACAGCCATGTGTTCCAGCACATGCCGCGCTTTTTTGGCCAGCCACTGGTGGCCCTCATGTCTCCCGAGGATGTGCCACCTGCTTTTCATGGTAAGTACACAGGCTCCTACATACCTGCTGCTGTCAGGACTGCTGTGCATTTCATGTAAGGGCTCAGTGCTCTCTGCAGACACTTGAAAGTCTGTATTCTAAAGGCTCGCAAAGCGTTAGGTCCTGTAGACCTTGGTGAGGCAGCCTGTACTGGTGATGCAGGGCGCTAAAGTGCCATATTGGCATGGCATCATTCCAAAGTTGCTGTGATAGCCTACTGCAGCCATGCTGCACTATCATTGGCGTAGCCACAATTACTAGGTGCTCTCTGACTAGTCCACAGACTAGTACATCCATACTTGTGCTTTGTGCTTGAAGTGTTGAGCATGTGTTTGAGAAGTAAGCTGTCACTTATTGTTTGTGGCTAACAGATCCAGCAGCCACCAGGTTGGGAATTAGAGCCCCCGTGTAACAGTACAAATGGTGTGCACTTTTTTTTTTTTCTTCAGCTAATTGTGCCTTTGTCACAAGTGTTTGTTATAGTGTTAGCTTTGCGCCACTTGCTCTAGATGACACCTACAAGTGAGTCCTGCTATATTGTAGGAGATATAGCCAGTAAGCACAGTAAGTACAGATAGCCCCGAGGAATGCACACCTGACACTGTGCAGGTGCCGCTGGGTCCCCGGAGAAGTGGATCTCTGTAGTAGATTGCGCTGCTCTAAAACTCCTAATAGTTCGATCCCGGCCACAGTGGTTGCATTTCGATGGAGGCGAAATGCTACAGACCCGTGTACTGTGCAATGCCAGTGCGCATTAACTCTTTCCTTACTTTGGGAAAACAAGCAATTTCAGGGCGGTGTGCGTAAAATAATTATTTATTCATGAATTGAAAACCTTTCCTATATTGGAGCGCATCATAGTGTAGCTAATAGAGCTCTTTTTCTGAGGACGTAAAGAAAAAAACAGGATATGAAAAAAAAAAAATGTTTCATTCAAAAAAACTTTAGGGACTGGCGCAAAAATTCACAAAGATATTAAATATATTCACTCAGAAAATCAGAGAATAAAAAATGTACATTACTCTAGAAGAAAGGAGTGTTCAGAGTTACAGCTCTTGATGCTGAAGTTTACGATCAGTAAAGAAAAATTCATTTGCTCACGTGAATCACTTTAGGCTACTCTGTAGTGTAGTGCCAAGGTCGACCTCGGGTGGTCTTCGAGAAAACTCGTTATGGCACACTGCTGGTGGCATGGAATCGACCAAATCATGCCTGATACCTTCAGAGAGGCTTGGAAAGCAGTGCATCTCCTTGTCAGTGGCGAAAACGAGAGTTTTCAAAAGCACTTGATATGTGGTCCTGATTGAATTCTTCTATTAGTTTATTTTTTTTTGTCATGATTAACTCTCATCACTTATCACAAAGTGAACAAGAGAGAAGAAAGCCTCAGGCAAGCACCCTGAGGCTTTTCCCTCCCTTGTTCACTTTGTTGTTGTTAAGAACCATCTGCCCCCCCTCTCTCTACCATGGACTTATGATTTAGGAAGCTAGCATTTCTTATTCTTTTTTTTTTTTTCAGCCAATTAGGCTTGGTTGCTTCTTTCGCTTCATTTTTCTTCCTCTCTGCTACAGTTCAACTTTCCTTCATTCTCATATTATTTTCATCATCTGTTTTGCTCTTTTCTTTTTATTTTCTGCTGGAAATTTTTTGGTGATGGTTTGGAGCATGTCACAGGTGCTGGGTTCAGGTCCTGATACTGCTGATCCTGCAGATTTCTAATGACCACAGGTGTCCCCCAACCAGGTGCTCACCTTTCTGTTGGTGTGACACCTAGAGAAAGCTGCCACCAGTCTTTGACTGAACTGCTCTCTGACCAGCAGTTTTGCTCAGAGTCTGATGATACCTTTTTTAAAGAAAGCCAAGAATCCGGTGAGGGTACAAAAACAGCATCCCTGTGCTAGTATTCTTAACATTGTCTTGCAAACACTAGCTTGTCTCCAAACTCTTGTCAAGCACATTTTTCTACTACGTCGGGTGCTCATATTGCCACGTTGGTTTAAGCGGCCGAGGGTCAACAGCGGTGTAGTCCTGGACGTGCGCTTCCACAACGGTTCTTTCTTTTCTTGACTGGCGCGTTCATCTGCACGAGCATCGGCATCATTAGCCCCCCCCCCCCCTCCCCCCCCCCCTTTTCTCCTCCTCCGAAAGCATCGACCCGATGCTGAAACGAAAGCAGGGGGTCTCGAGAAGAGTTATGGTGTCCTTGTGTAGTAGGGCTTCAGTCGAACCACGTGGACCACCTCGGGGTGGTGATGGCATCGAGATTGTTGAGTCTCGTGAGGGATGACATAATTCAGGGCTCCAAGGTGTCGCACAATTCAGTAGGGACCAAAAAAGCGGCGCAAGAGCTTTTCACTCAGTCCGCATCGTTGTATTTGGGGCCAAAACCAGACAACATGTATTCAATATACACCTAGAGGTATTCAATATGCTGCCTCCGTAGGTTGTAGCGTTGCATGTCCTGGCCGTGTTGGTTTTGAATTCGAAGCCATGTGAGTTGGCTGGCAGCTTCGGTGCGTTGTAAGAAGGATGCAGCGTCGTCATTTCGGTGGTCGTCGACATGAGGCAGCATGGCATCGAGTGTTGTCACCTGACGTCCATAAACGAGACTAAACAGTGTCATGCGAGTTGTTTCCCGTGCGGCTGTATTGTAAGCGAACGTGGTTTGTCTTGATAGGCGTGAAGTATTTCGTTGCTTAGGTTCACGGGGACCACCAGCAAGTATTGCCTACTATTCGCAGTGAAATTCTTCTTGAAGAGAACACCGTTACATATGCAGAGAGATGACAAAGCACGCCTGAAAGCTTTAGGAACTCTGCTGCTGGCACCTTCAAGATAACGAATGGCGCTGCAGGGATCTGGTTTGGTGTGTTGATGCTCGGCGAAATCGTTGGTGTGTATTGCATTCAGGAATACTTCGTCGTCAGCAGCGTCGTCTGGAGCTGGTTACATGGGAGCACGAGATGAGCAGTTGGCGTCTGCATGGGTGTGACAAGGTTTGTAAATGACGGTGATAGCGAACTCTTGAAGTCGAAGGCTCCATCGTGCAAGGTGGCTGTAGGGATCCTTGAGGTTGGTTAGCCGGCATAGTGCGTGATGATCGGTCACTACTTTGAAAGAGCGGCCATAAAGGTATGATCTGAATTTCGAAACTGCCCACACGGTGGCGAGGCATTCTTTTTCAGAGGCAGAGTAGTTGGTTTGTCTTTGATTGTGTGCGGCTGGCATAGGCAATGACATGTCACTACACAAGAGCGGTGATGAAACTATTACCAAGCTCACCACTTTTATTATGCTTGCTTTCATTGGACTGGCTTTTGGTTTAAAATTTCGATACTTTCTTTTTCATGCTTTTTCCTGCATTTTTCAGTTTTGACTGAAAAACGTTGAACTCAGTCTGTAACCTGCTTTGCGTGTTGCCCATTCAGATCAACAGCACAAGGGCAACCTGCTGACACTGTTCCTGCACAGCCCACTGACAGCCCTGTGCTTCGTGTGCCATGTTGTGGATGTGCCAGTGTCTCTTTGGGACAAGGCCCTGGGCCACCTCAACCGCTTCATGGCAGAGGCCAGTCGGGTCCTCATACGCTCCCGCAGCATAGGTACGCTCAGACTGCTGGCCCTTTTATGTGTAGAAATTGGTAAGAGAGTCATGCTAGAGGGTTTCCAGAAACCTTTTGCCAATTCCATTCCGTGTGATTTCACTTAATTTTTTTTTTTTAGCCCAAACTAATATCTGTAGTGAGGGAGTGAATGTTCTTGTGTGCACTTCTCCCCGCTTTTGCACCGTTCACTGTGGTGTGTACAACTTGCAGTGGTCGGTTTACTTGGACAACATTGCAGTGTGATTTGTATTTTCTTGTGGGAAGTGCCTTAAATACATGCATTTCTGTGGCTTGTATTGCGAGAGGGTTCATACCTTGTCTTTTGTTATGTACATAATAAGCTTGATTGGGACTTGTGTCGATTATGCCGGAGGATGGAATATAATGCTAGAGAGTGAATAGTTATTTGTATAGCAAACTTTGCACCATTTTGGGGACATATACCGTATTTACTCGCATGATAGGCGCACCCCCAGTTTGGTCGTGAAAAATCAGATTTTTTTATTTCCGCGTATAATAAGCACACCCCGAACTTGGCACTGTGATCAATATACTGTATTTACACGATTGCAAGCCGACGTCTCCCCCCCCCCCCCCCCCCCCCCCCCTTCCAATCTTTATTTTGACAAAGTTTTTGCTGAACTGACTACCAGTCCTCACTAGTGCTGCTGCCGTTGCAGCTGCTGTGGACCCACAGCACGTACAACAGCATCGCATGGAACAGCCGCATACAGTTTTCAGGGATGCTCACTTTAAACGTCTGTTTGGAAAGCTTCATCTCCAGCCGGAAACCTTCCTGACTTATTAGGCCCATGAAAACCACGGCACTAGGAGCCACATACGAAGATTTAGGCACACCGCAGTTGCAACTGCCGCACTTCTTGGCCACGTCTAATTTCCGGCCCGCCGCACTCTTGCCTTGTTCGAGAGCGAATTCCCAGCCGTGTAGCTATTTAGGTACTTGCTCGTCGTGCTAAAATAGCAACGCTCGGCAGCAGCACACGAAAACCACAACTACGATGAACTAACACGCTACCACAGATCCCGGGCCTTTGACAGCCACAAAAAACTGGAGCTGGTGATGCTAATGCCGATATGGATAGCGAAAGCTTGCGGTGGAGGAAAAAGTTGATGATAAGTGTGGCCCCGGGCGTCATCCGTGGGCGGCACCTGGAAGCTGGGGCGGCACCAAGCGCATGTTGCTCGCAGCCGGAGCTGATCGCGGAGGCCACGGCGCATGCATTTCGAAAGCTATTCCCGCGTGGGTTGTGGAAAGTTTGGGTGCAGCCCTTACAGTGACCTTTTTTTTAAATATTTTTTGGGAAAATGGTGCGGCCCGTACACGGATGCGTTTATGCAGTTGGTTCAATTTCACGAGTCGAAAAAATTTCTGGAAATTGTACCCCACGTAATAGGCGCACCCCGAACTTTGAGCCGGATTTTCTGAAGAAAAAAAAATGCGCCTATTACGCGAGTAAATATGGTATACATATTTCTTCCTGATCAATTCGTGCTAAAAGGCACAGACACACGAAAACACAAACGAACGAAGCGCGCTTCGTGCGTTTGTGTTTCCGTGTGTATGTTCCTTGTAGCGCGAATTGATCAGTATGAAGCACCAACTAGCCCCCGCTCTTGCAGTGTTGCCAGATATTTCTTCAGTATGAATCATTGGGTCATGAGGCATAGAACTTATGCACACAAGTTTTTGTTGTGCCATCTGTCAGAGAGGACTGTATGTGTGCCATAGAGTTCAGAAGTTTACATAGAGATGCTCCTCCCTCAACAGATATTGCCATAGTAGTTACAGCTATGAGTATCCTGACATTTTGACATTTTGTTCAGCCTCTTGCAAAAGCACCAGATTTTCAGTAATTTTGAATGAACTACTTAATTTTCATCAAATTTAGTACCAGATGAAATCTGCAGTCTAGTTTTATCTTTGCAAGTCTAGACACTAAGAAGTCAGCACTACTATGTGTTTATAATTGTGGTGCAAAAGTCAGTTTAAGTTCTGGGATAGTAATTGGAAGAAATGCACGATCTCGGTGGCTGACTCACAGTCAAGCTGTCACACTACCTTGTGATCGCAGTTACTAAATGAGAGTGTAAGCTGACCAAAATAGGGTATGTTCTTGAGAACATAGGGATACAGCACATGCTGCCACAAATGAAATTTGTTGCAGTTAAAATAATAAGTTTGCTTACTGTCCCAGAGCAAGAAGTTCTTCGGAAGGAGTTTGTTAGAGGATTGAGGATGTTTGACTCACCAGCATTGTTGTTATAAGGCCCATGCCAGTACTGGGAGTGTTCTGAGGTTGGACGACATGGGTTCCGAGGCTATGTTCCGCTGAGGAAGCACAGAGCTGCGTCAGACAGCCATGTGCACCAATTTTATACGAAATAAATAATTACTTTGTTTAATGTAATTAATAAATTATTTCTATAAAATTGGTGTACATGGCTGACTGATACAGCTCTGTTCTTCCCAAGTGAGACTTGGCCCAAGTTCAACTCCAAAGAACTGTTTCTTCTGCTCTGATGTGACTCAGCACTGCTTCCTGCTCTTGGTAGCTACTAGTATAGCAGAGCAAGACAATTCACACGTGTTATGCGTGGAAGTTAAACTTTGGGGGACACGAAAATGGCACCTCCCCACAAGGAAAATGAATCATGTATGCATTGTGCAGTAGAACTTCGCCATTTCCAACCTCTAGGTACCAGAGAGAATGTTTACGATATCAAGATTTTTACTGTAAGCTGTAGAGTCTCTCCAGAATCTAATTTCAGTCTACAAGGTTCCCGAAAATCCCAGCGATAGCCTGATTATCAGCCCATGAAAGAACGAATGGTATGAATCTAAAAATGTCTATAATGGTTGGACTAAAAGCCTGGTTTGATTTGTAAATGCCTTATATTTTAACAGAAAGGTGTGAAGGCTTTTATTTAGGCTTTACTCGCACAGAGTCCAATGCTCAGATATGGTTGCCACTGGTAGTGATGAGTGTAAGAGTTGGTTCCTATTTTCCTGCTGTGCTTTCATAACCTGCAGTGTTCTTGCATGATTTTTGTTTGGCCAGTTTCCTCAGGATAGCGATAATTGCCTTACTTATTACCATATATACTTGGGTAATTAACTCACTTGCATAATGAACCTGTCCCCCGCCCACCATTTTTGTCATTGTAGTGTTAGCTTTAGCTTTTCTTAGCATGTTCCTCAGTTTCGCGTCTTCCGCAGCGCAGACCTCGGTAGCGCACCAAGATACTGTGGGCCGATCGCATCATGTTGCATGAATATTTTGGCAAGAGCTCTTGTGGGGATGGCACGCTCGGCGAATTTGGCAGAGCACAAGATGCTGCTGCACACCCGGCTGCACCAGTGTATGCTTAGAAAGCCGCCAAACGCTCGAGCATCGGATAGGAGCGTAGCAGTTTAAACTTGAACACTGAGCACTGAAATTTGGTGAGCTTCAGATAGGGAGCGAAAATTCCTAACCCCTCTTGCACCACAGCTTATGCTGAAGGGACATGGGGTTCAGAGGTGATTTTTTAAATTTCGGTGCAGAGCAATTAAATTTGGTGTGCTAATTGGGAAGTCCAATGAATGTTTGAATACAAAATTTCACTAAAATATCTTGAGCTGTTTGAGCCAACGTTTCGGCAAGGGGACTTGTCTTCGTCTGGGCAAAGCGTTCATCATTGGCAGGGATTAAATAGGTCCTTCGCTCCGAGGAGGAAGGCCCCGGGGGTGGGGAAGGAAAGTGGTGTGAGAGGGGATGCGTGTCAAGGTTCACCGAATCAAGGTCCACCTCCCTCCCCTTCCTGACACGCATCCCCTCTCACACCACTTTCCTTCCCCACCCCCGGGGCCTTCCTCCTCGGAGCGAAGGCCCTATTTAATCCCTGCCAATGATGAACGCTTTGCCCAGACGAAGACAAGTCCCCTTGTCGAAACGTTGGCTCAAGCAACCTGAGGTTTTCCCCTCCCTTGTTCATTTTTGTGATCGCAAAGAACCATCAACCACACCCTCTCTCTACCATGGACTGGAGCTGTTTTGACATTAATAATTTTTACGTACTTCATTGCTATACCTTACTTGTAGAAAACCTGGCGGGACAAAAAAAGTCAAGTTTTACCCAAAGAAGTACTTGATGCAGTGACATTCTCCAAATATTTTTAGCAGCCTGATTTTTTTCTACACAGAATTATATCCACGCTTGCGTAATGTACTGTTTATCGTCATGTGATATTAGTAAGAGTGAAAAACTGAGAAAGTATTTCAGGAATAAAGGAATGTCACTGCATAAAGAATTTTGCAACAGACTGCATAAAAATCTATGAAGCTGTTGTTGTGCTGTGCTTTCTGCAAG
Source organism: Amblyomma mixtum (assembly GCF_055824585.1). Taxonomy (NCBI): domain Eukaryota; kingdom Metazoa; phylum Arthropoda; class Arachnida; order Ixodida; family Ixodidae; genus Amblyomma; species Amblyomma mixtum. Next base: position 192,066,927 of record NC_143014.1, on the reverse strand, counting down.
CAGGACAGTCGGGTCAAAAAACGCTTTTGAGAAAACTGGCATTTTCACGGTTATTTCAGCCAGTTTCTTGGTACCTGCAGTCAGTAAAACATTTTTAAAGTCACTTCTGGGCTATTTGCAGGGAACATTTTTTGGTACATAGGGTAATTAAAAACCTTAAAGATGCGAAATGTGGTGTTTTCTAAAATTCATTCTTTTTTGAGGTTTTCTTTATTTGATTCCCCGCATTCCCCATTAAGGGACAGAATAGTGAATATTAAGAACCCAGTTTTTTTTTGCAACGGAAAGCATTCTGTGGAAAGCCCGTTTCATTCTCTCGAATTATCACCGTAACTCTAGCGTCAGTGCCATGAAATCAAGCTTATCACTCCCATTACTGACGCAACGTAGAAATATATCCCGCCTTTGTCTATTCCATAAGATTTACTATGATAACCCCATCCTTAAGAGAAAATTTATAACGCCACCTTGCTACGTTTCAGCTCGGATCGATCATCGTCATAAAGTTGGTATTCTTTCATGCCAAACAAACCACTTTTACAACTCATTCATCCCCAGCACATCGGCACAATGGAATCACCTTCCCCGATCGGTCGTCGAAATAAGTGACCATTCTGTGTTTAAATCAGCTTTAACTAACTTGATGGTAACATAGTACATGTAATTCTTGCGCCCTGCCATTTATTCTTTTCAGCATATGTTGTAGTTCAAACAGACCTGGTGTTTTTTTTGTTTTTTTTCCCCTTCACAATTTCTGCTGTTTAAGGGCATGACAGAATGTGTGCACCAGTGTTTTCCTGCCATTTTCAACAATTTCCTCGTGTTTTTTTTTTTGTTTGCGTGGTATGCTTACTTTTATCCTTTGCTCATAATTTCGTGTTAAATGACTGTTAATTTGTTTGATTGTATTTGCTGTAACCTACTGATTTGAGCGAGCCATATTTTTGTTCATTTTGTGTTACTTGTAACTGCTGTTCTTTTGTCATTTTGTCTATTGTACCCCACTCCCCTCTGTAATGCCCTCGGGCCCTGAGGGTACTGAAATAAATAAATAAATAAATAAATAAATAAATAAATAAATAAAAAAGTGCTCTATTCCGCAGCAGTTTTATCGGAAACGCTGTAGATGATTTTTACCGAGAATTTATCAGTGTGTGCGCCCCCTGTTATGTCAGCCTCATGCTGGAATTTATGATCAGCTACCATAAGAAGGCAGGGCTATGTATGGTTCATCCATCAAGTACATTATTTCATAACTCCATGTAATGTAGGATGCTTCTGGCATCACTGTTTACAACTGCGACTTTTTCAGGAAATTTTAAATCAAACAGCCAGGAAAAAAGCCTGGAGAAATCAAGGGATTTGATGTCTCGCGTAATGAAGCTACTTTTTCCCCAGAAAAGTTGACATCAATTTGGGGGAAGGATTCATTATGTGGGAAAAAAAAGTTAACAATTTTTGGGGGAGTTTTGGGAGTTTTGGGCGCGATTTGACAATTTTGTGATAGCCAGCGGCACTGACCAATCGCAGCTAGATAAGATGAAAATGCTGAACACTGGCCCTGAAGGTGAGGTGTGCATTTTTTATGTGAGGTTAAAAAAAAAACTCGCAGGACTGTCACGAGTGTGTTATTCGAATGTTTAAGCCTTAGCTGTGGTGAGGGGTTAGGCATTCTTGTTCCTGATCTTGAGCTCACCAAATCGCTTGGGGGTCTGAAGGTCCTGCTTCCTTCATAGCATTTGCAGTGTAGAGGATGTTATATGGCGTTCTGGTTTATACTGCTACGCTCCTCTCCGATGCTCAAGCACTCACTATCTTTCTGAGCATACAGCGGCGCAGCCAGTGCAAGGCAGAATGCCGAGCAAGCCATCGCCGCTGGCACTTCTGTCAAGGGCGCACAACGTCTTGGCACTCTACCAAGTTCACCGAGCGCGCCACCCCCCCTCGCAAGAGCTCTCGTCAAAAGATTAACAAACACATCGGGATGTTATTGTCACCAGCATCTTGGCGTGTTATTAAAGTCTGTGCTGCAGATGTCATCAAAGGCAGGAACCCATCGTGAGAAACTAATGGTTAAAAAAAAAATGTAAAATTTCAACATCAAAAGTGGAGGGGTGGGTTCATTATGTGAGTGGGTTCATTACACGAGTAAATATGGTAATCTTGTTCTGGTAGACACCTTGATTTCTCGGTTTTCTTTAATGCCAGATTTTTCTACACTTGCATGCTGAAGTCCTAGTTGCACTTGATGTTTATTGTATTGGTGTATTGATGAGTGTATTGATGTTTTTGTCCCCTAGATCCCGCATACTTGCAATTCTATGGTGATGACTTCCTAAGGTTGTTGATGCTGAGGTTTATCTTCTGTCATGTTGTCCTAAAACTACATCGAATGTTCAAGGTGGGTTTACTTTGCTCCTTATTTGTGAGTGAACATAAAAGTGCATTGTGCTTGTAGCTTTTTGAAAGGACAGAAATTCAGTCATATGTGAAGTGAATTCGTTTTGTAGCACATGTGTGTACATACCCCACCAACACACTCAAACACGTTGCTATGTGCTTACCTGTGCACAGTTCAGTAGAATGATGTATTTTTGCCTTGTAGTTGTGGTGTTGTCGGCCACGTTGATTAAGTTGCCAACAATAAATTTGTTTACTTCAGTTATCTTTCAAGTTCGAGGGAAACATGGCCATGTTTGAGCTCTTAAGTAAAAATTTTTGCTGGTTTGTGGTGGCATATTTCTGCACGTTTGAGAGAATTTGAGCCACTTGAGAGCAGGCTAAGTTTGCCTTGATTGAAATGCATAATATTTAAATATCTTGGTTAGTATAACTATTTTTGAGGTTGTTCGAATCAAAGCACAGAGCATTCTTTTTTCTTTGCACTTTAAGGTATAGAAGCATCTGTGCCCAAGCAGCAGTGGCTGCTGGTACTTGCAGTGGTGCGCTGGTATGTGGTAGGCTTTTGAGGTCCTTTGGAACCAAGAGAGATAACTGGGAAAGGCAGGTTTGGTGGTGCTTAGCTCTTCTGTGGTTCTTTGTTTCCTTTGCATTTGCGTGCTGTTGCAGTTGCTGGGATGAGGGATTTATGCTTGCTATAATGGAATGAGGGTGTCCTGAAGGCGCTGACCATGTCAGTGAGAATTTGCGCCTGGGTTTTCTGTTCAGAATACACAACTGTGCTGTTCTGAGTGAGAAGAAGAGTTCGTATCCCAAACACTTATACTTTCCCTCTTTAAGGCTAAATTGCAGCTCTGTCCTCATAACTGCATAGAGAAGCAGCTTTTTCGAACTAGGTCAATAGAAGCCACATAAAATATTACTTTGTTTTATTTTGGAGTCGAGGCTTTTGTTTCCTTTTAGCAGGAATAACATTTGCTTGCTGTTTTCTATCTTCAGTCATGAGTCAGATAAGCCCTTTAGTTGTGGTAGCTGGAAAATGGTGAGGGGGTGTATATGTTCAAGAGTTGTAGTAGTCAGTTTATTAGTTTGCCGAAACTTCCTAAATGGTAACATTTTGAAGGCTTGGCTCATGTGCTGCAGACAAGTGTTCTGGAACAATGTTGAAAAGATTTTCCGGCACTGCCATCAGCAGCAGGTTTTGTAGCATGAGCAGAGAGGTTTTAATCAAAAGTCTGGTTTGGACTAGTTGGTTTTGCATGGCATATTTCCAGAAAAACAGTGCAGAAGATAAAACAGAAGAAAACACTCGAGACATACAGGCACCGGCTTTATTTTGAAATCAAGCGTGCTTTTATACCTAGACGGTGCATGAAAAATAAGAACTCTTTCCAACTCGATACAGTGGAATCATGGAGCCATTGTCTTAGTAAAGATACAAAACTTGTCACTAAGGATCCCACGAAGAAGATAGCTGCGTGTCAAGCACAGTACACATGTATATACGTTGACACAAAGTCGACCCCACCAGGAATAGGGGCTAAAATCTCAGCATTAGGAACCTAGTCTTGCTCAGACAGAGCGGCAGAAGTAAAATATATAGACATATACAATTAAGAGGTGAAATCTGTTAAAAATCTTATCAGTTTTACTTTCAGACAAAGAATCAGCTTTCATAGAAGGATAGTTTAATGCCTTAGTTTAATTGACATTGCTCTTGCAGCTATCTGCTTTACTGATTTTAGATTGCTTTACTAGTTTCACCTCTGTTCCTACTGAGGTCATAATATAACAGTATGACGATAATTCTCATGTTCTGCTCCATATTTCTTGCATTGGACTGGTGCATCTATCAAATGTGAGAAAAGGGAACAAAGCACCGTGGCAAAGCCTTTGGCAAAGTTGTTTTGTGTCTGCTGCCTACTTACTGTGTTTGTTTGAATGTAACATGAGGGTTGACTTTGTGGGTGCGAAATGGGGTAAAAAATGCACATACAATTGTAACATGAGGGTCGACTATGTGTGCAAAAAAAAAAGACCACAAATTTAACGCAAAGAAAGCAGCCACGTAAGGAAAGTCAGGTAGAAGTTGATGAACCAGAGTACCTCAAAAAAATGGCTTTCACGCGCCCTTTCTATTCCAAGAGAGCTACAAAAAAAAAAAAAGGGTTATCAGATAAAGCAGACACAAAGATGAGCAGGGAGTGCCACCACACCATCATCACGATGACCATGCACTTTAGAGGCTTAGCCTTAAAAATGAAACTTAACCCAGTCACTCCACCATGGGGCGAATAATGCTTCCCGAATGTGGGTGGCCATTCTCAGCAGCATTTGAATGAGTCATCTTGCATGTGGAGCCATCAGAGAAATGCTGGCAGCACTCAAGTTCGTCACCATAAAGCGCACCAGATGCATCGAGTGTTCTATCGCATTTCCTCATGATGATGTGTTGTATTTGTGCTCAGTTCGCAAATACGCTGTTTCCAGTGACTAGTTTTTAGCTGCTTTGCTGCTGCTTCGATGTGTGATGCGCCGTGCTGTTCGCCTTAGTTGGATATGTGGCTCGGAGCTTCCATTGGTCGATCAATGTGGCATTCTAAATTTTTTTTTACTCTTCCATTTCCCGAAGTTGGGGACCAGCCTGCACGATGCTTTAAAGAATATGTGAGCAAATAAGACATAATATGCTTTTGTTTCAGAGTAATATTCAATTCTAACACATATAATAATATCATGTTGTAGTGACGGCAGTCCGGCAGGCAGGAACACAACGAAAGGCTTCCAAACAATGCTCTTTATTGGGCTGATCTGCACCCACAAAGAACTGAACTCGATGGTAGCAATGATAGCAACAAGCATGCTCACCGGCTGTCAAAGAAAGAATGCCTACTGCTCTCGGCCGTGCTCAATTTAAAGCTGACAAAGAACTTTAGAGATACGGTGTGGAAAGTAACCACAACAGCCTCAAACAGCGTAGAATAGGTTCCACCTGGCTACAATCATTCAAGCTAAGTATGGTCGCATGTTGCGTCATAAACAAAGTGATAAAGCTGCGTTCCAGCAGCCTTGATTGTGAACAAATAAACATTACAAAGATTTGCGGCAATATTTTATTATAATGTGAGGGGTATCTTTTCACTTCTATTTTCGGTAAAAGAACTCACCTGACATTGGAATAAATACAATATATTTAGTGCAAAAGAAGTGTTTAGAAGATGGGCACTACAGGTGACTGGCTTATGTGCACATTTAATTTAGCCTTTATGCAATCTGAGAGCGCCACAGTGTATAACCAAAGAATGAAGTATTCACCAAGAATTTGTCTGGTTTTGAACAGCTGGCCAGGGAAGTGCGCTTTTATGCCGCAAAGTTTATACACACTGAAATCACAGACTTTGAACGCAAGAACTGAAAAAGAAACCCTGAACATTGTATTACTATATCTTTACAGGCACTGTCATGACATGAAATCAACATATATGCCATGAGGTAATTGGAGGAACATACAGTAAAACCTCGTTAATTCGAATTCCACGGGGACGCCAGTGCAGTTCGAACTAACTGAAGTTTGAGCTAACTAAAGTGAACACAATATGTGGTACATTGCAGTCGGGAAGCAGTCTGGTAGTGAGATTACCCTATTTTATTTTTATAAAATATTCAGTCATCACTTTTCTCTCTTATTCCTGGAAGGCATTGGCCAGCACCTTCTGTTCCGAAGGCCGAAAATATCTGAAGGCCTCTTTTTCGCCTTCAAAACTGAAGGGGTGGGCAGCATTCAGCACCTCCCAGCTGGGTAGCAGGGAGACTGCACCGGAGGCTCGAAGGGCTTGCGACCGCCTGTGAGCATGGCTGCAAGGCTGGAAAAATCGAGCAGCGTGTGACTATCATGTGACTGCCGCTTTTCTATCAAAACAATAGTGCAACCTCCGCGACTCACAGATTCACACTTGCGAGTTGTGGATGTTGCGCGACCACTTAGGTCGAAAAGCAAAAGTAGCCAGGATGGCCACACGTACATTGCTCAATTTTTCAGCTTTCCGACCCCGAGTCGCAAAGTACCAAACCAATGAGCGTGCTTTTTGGCAATATCCTCTTTCAAAAACGCACTGATGTCGACTTCACGCATGGTTTCAATCTTGTCTTGAAGCATTTTGGCGTGATAATTACTGCAAAAAAACGACATTTCGAAACCACTGTGCCGTGGCACACTGCATAAGTTGACTGCTATGACTGCAACCAGGCGCATGGAACTTGACACCAAAGGCACCAGAAAAAAAGTTGGCAGATACACTTAAGACTACTTGCGTATGAGAAGGTGGAAGCCCGCTCACTCACTTTGTGAACGCAGTCGCCGCGCGCTCCAACATGATGTAACTTGATGCCATGCAGCTGGCAATTCTACCTCTGCATGGCACTCTACGTAGCCATCGCACCCCTTCTGATGGATCAGTGCCCATATATGCAGAATTGGTCTTTCTCTACATAACATTCATAGATCCCTGGGAGTCCTCCTACTACTCCTGGCACAGTGGTGCAGTGGCTAAGTGGTGCGCCACTGCCCTGTGATGGCAGGTGCTGCCTCCGGTGGAACTTGTGCGATCTAGGTTGTCCTGAGGAGCAACCTTGCGCGACCAATCAGGTTTAACCGCCACCTGCCAGGTTGCATGAGGACACCATCTTTTATGGGTACCATCGAGTATTGTCTCTCTCTGTCTCTCTCTCTCTCACACGCACATACAAAGAGAGAGAGGGGTGGGTTTTCTCCCAGTGGGGCAATTAAGGCTTATGCCTTAAAAGATGCGCAGCAAACATCTGCTAAAGCTTCAATTCATTCGTTTCGTGGTGTTGTGCATGACTGTGCGGCTTCGGATTCAGGGTACCAGCGATACTACGACACACCTGATTTTCTGTATCTTGCCGCTGGTCAGGTCATCCATCACTCAACAGCAAAGCTAGCTCAGCAAGCTGCTGAAGCCTTTGAGGCCGCCGTGAACAAGCAACAGCCAGGTACAAAATCTCGGACGTCATGCATAGTTGCCGTCACCATGCCTATGTTAAGGAGGGACACTGGTCTTTGAGACCAAAAAGTGACCGAAAAATCGATTTTAAAAAAATGAGATTTGTGGAATCTACAGCTATTATTTTCCAACTGTACCATTTTTTCCTTCAAGGAATCAACATTTTGACGATAATATTAAATTCAGATCATTGTGTGGGCTGAATCTATGCAGGAGCCGACAATTTAATGGCATGAAAATTTTGGACATCTGGCTGTCTCAATATGTCGATATCTCCACATCGAGGACAGATAGAGATGTCATACTGTTTGCTAAGGGAAGCTGAAGGCACAGTGTGTGCAATAATCGAAGCAGGTTTGTTCAATCGAACTTCAAAAATTTATAATTTCACAAAGTTTATTGATGCACTACATTCACACCTTGAACATTGATATTCCAAATGCTGTAAAATTACTAATGAGGGTAAAATGAAAAAAATGGTTTTGATTATTGCACTCTTTACTCACCATACTATGCGGCCCTGGATTAAAAATGGTTTTTTATTGAGCAGTTTTTTTTGCACCGAGGTACTAATGAATGACTAATTAAAATTAATTATCTTGGGAACCAACTAATTTTTAAGAAAGGTAATTTAATTGTTGAAATCAGTATAAAAAACTGAGCAAGGTGGTACAGTTCCATTAGGATTGGACTAAAAATAAGAAAAATAGGTCTAAAAATATCCTCTAAGAGTGAGAATAATTGCAGATAGAGCATTTATTGCACTATGCATTAAGTGAGCTGGAGACTGAGAGCATGAAACAGGTTCCAGTTATCCTGGTTGAAAGTTGTATTGTTCTTATTTTCTTTTTCACCATCTTTTTTTTCTCACTGTATACCACAGCGGCTGCTATTTGTGTGTGCGTGTGTGGGTAGGTGGTCGGGAGGGGAGGGGCTTTTCTCTGATTTTTGCTTTCCATCCTGCTGCGAGCGCTTCGAATGCCCAGCAAGGTAGCCGTGTGTCTCTTATTTTTGTTCTTCTGAAGCATAGCTGTTACCAACTCCGCGAGCAGGTACACCACGCTAGATGTATAAGAAATAAGTGTGCAAAGTTTCGATGAAAAATTTCACACAGAGATTACTCGCATAAGGAGGAATGGCAAAATAATCAGTTTCAAAGAAACAATTCAGAATAGTTACAAATGCCTTAAGCCAGTGTCCCGGATACTTAAAATCCACCAATTTGGTAGTTCAGCTTCTCCTTAGTCTTGCTTTTCCTTGATTTTGCTCGTGTGGCCGCTTACTTTTTGTGTGTGTGTGTGTGCGTGTGCGTGTGTGTGTGTGCACGTGTGTGCGTGCGTGCGCGCGCGTGCGTGCTTTTGCGCATTAGTGCACCAAAGGAGAGATTTCCAGATATGCTGCTGGCCACCTATCAGGCAAGCTTTCTATGTTAGCGGACCCGGTTTGATAGTTATGTGCTTCAGAACAACTAGCGTTCCTCTGTTACCATTTTTGAAGTGACTCATGCCATCGTACAAACCAAACTGCAGTGTTGGCATCCTGACGTACCTATTTAATGTGTTCTGAACATCTTGCATCGCTTTTGTGATTATTTTATTATAATACGAACAAAAATAGGCATAGATGGTAACAAAAAGTTATTATGAGTCTGAACTGAAAAACAAACAAAAAAATAACGCAAATGTGAGGTGTTTATTTGGCTGGAAAGTGTTTAGTTTTGGTTTCGCAAAAATATGCAGGGGGTTACAACTTTGGCTGTATATTTGTAACGGTGTTAATTAGAAGCATCATTTTTATTACAGTTCCTTCAGGAATGATACCGCATTTTTATTAAACAAAACTTGAAAACATGAATTTTATCAAAAATATTGCTTTTCAAAAGCGGCCTCATACCCTAACTGAGTGTCGTAATGGGAGTCTACTGTAATTGTATGTGTCTCGAATAAACCTCAGTGGTAAGTTTGTGCCCATCCCATATTGTCTCTTGTAAACATCTCATTTGCACAAGCCACATCTCTGTATTTGATATAGCACTGGTGTTAGTTGCAGATTATGCACAGAAGACTCATATGCTTTTTTTTTTTCAATGTTAGTAATTGTTGCATAATATTCACTCGTGAAGTTCACGTCTTGCAGACATGTTGAAAGGTATTCTGGCAGTTGTTTTAAGAGGTGCTTGACCTGGTTTGGACATTTCAAATTTGATTTCAAATTTGGTGGATAGATTTCAAATTGATGGATTTCAAATCATCCCTAAAAATGTTGTAGCCATATGCACCCTAAAATGTGATGAAAATTCTAATTGTAGCTTGTTCTCTCTCAACAAAGCTAATCTCCTAATCCACTCCATCGGAGTCTAAGGCACACCTGTAATGGGAGTGGCTGTAAGCTTTTTTTATTGGCTCATCATGCTGATTGATGGGCAAATGGTACACATAGTATGGAATGACGTAGTACGTCTCACAATGTCTCATCTCCTTGTTGTGCCTATGCTTCTTTGTTGTGCTGTTCATTTTCGGTCATGAAAAAACTGGCTTTTTTTGCTTGTTTTGGTACATGTATGTTTAATCGTGACATGTGTGCTGTGCCACCTGTTTGTCGTTTATCTGGTTCTATCTTTTCGTTAGCATATTTGCAAGCAGTCTATCTCCAGAGGAAGCTGAAGAATAGCTCTTTTTTTAGTCCATTGCACATGCCTTGCCATGCTCCTCTGCTCTGCGGTTTAAATAATAGTGTCTCATGTATAGTGCTGTGCACCGTAAAGCGCTGTCTCTAGACAACATGTGCATATGATAAGTGTCATGACCTACTAGACGTAGGTAACACCCCTCAGTAGCAAACTGCAGGGGCGCACCATTCTACTGGAATCATTTGTTCCACAAGTCTGTCAAGTTGTGCTCACAAGGCCGGTTCGTTGCAATGCAGAGGACAATCATGAAGGAATCCTCCTGGGATGATCAGCCTGGTTGGACACAATATAAACTGAGTGCACGAAAACCCTGTCGACAATGCACCATGTAGCAGAAAGCAAGAAAAAGTGCCTGGGAAGGCGGGACACAGGCGTCTGCTATACATTGTAGAGGGGAAAGGGAGGTTTTACTTTCAAAGGATATTGGTTTAAGTGGATGAGAGAGAAAGTGCTTCTTTGAAGAGAGCGTGGCAGAGAGTAGTGTGATGCAATGACTTGATTGTGACGGCTTTATATCCGCTGTTAATGTTTAAAAAAAAAAAATTCGATGAGAGGGTGGTCAGGGACCCTTTAGAAGTGCTGAGTGCAGTAAAGTAAAAGTTTCTTCGGCTACTTTGTAAACCCTTTAATGCCAAATGTCACGAATTAGTGGTGTTAGTGTTTACACACCATGTACTCATTACTACATGAATCTTGCATACAAGTTTCATGTCAACATGTTCTCAGCAGCCAGCACTTTCCAGTCAAAATGTTTGGAGTGCTGTGAGCAAGCTGTGGGAAGAAAAGAGCGGCACGGATGTGTGACTTTGAGCCGGCATCCAGCGGTTCCTCGTCTCTTATTTTCTGACAACTATTGCAGGAAAAATAGGAAGACATTTCTCGGATAAAAAATTGTCTACTGTCCATAGACCTTCGAGTTGGCTTGAATTGATTTGTTCTTTCAAACCACTCAGACTACGTGCATGAAATGTACTAAATGCTAATTGTTGCTAATTGGCAGCATACCAATTTTTCAAATTTTAGTGGCGCTAGCAAAAGTTTGATATTGACTTTTGAATGTGGGTCAGTTAGCTTTCATAATGTGGAGGTAACAATATTTTCTTTGGTTTTTCTTTTTTTTTCGATATTAGAGGATTAAAATAATCGCAGATTGGAAAATATGCTTCCACTTGCACAAATGCTGCCCTGTAATAGCTGATGTAACTGTTGTTCATGATGTCTATATACTTCAACAGAAAAATGCAAGAAAGGAGGTATAGGTGTTCGCATTGCATGCAGCGTAAAGTGTGGTATCTCAGTCAACAGTCAATCTTACTTCCTCCTTCATTCATAGGTGTGTTACGTAACAGTGGTGCAGTTCAAAAAAAGCCAGTTATGAGGAAAGGTAAAAAAAATACAAAAGGACACACAAAGGACTTTAGCTGGTATAGATAAAATTGCCCGAGTATGTTTTGTTCATGTACAGTAGACGCGCGCTAAACGAAGCTTGCAGAAACGAAAACTCCTCTTATATGAAACAGTTTTGAAACAAGTAATCGGTTTCCTGTAAAATCAGTGCTGAATCGCGCTCGACAATCGAAACTTCATTTTGCATGTAACACCGATAAGCGAAACCGAAACTGAGCATACGCAGTCTTCGTTGATGTTGATATTCAGAATGAAATGCAATCCAAGGATACCTTTTCCATGTTGCGCACTGTTTTTGTCGTGTGGACGCCATTTTGCGCTTTGTTCCGCAGCAGTGTTATCTAGCTTCTTATGAGCGTGCAATATGGAAGGAGCTGCTAAAAAACGTCACCATAATGAGTTGTCTTTAAAAGCCAAGATGAAAATTCTTGATGACGTGAGGTGTGCTAAGAAGTCGAAGACTGCTATTGCGAAAAGGCATGGCATCCCAAAGTGCACGCTTTCAAGGATTCTGAAGGATCGTGACAAGATTGAGAAGGCATACAACAGCGGTGCTTTCGCCCCCGATAGGAAAAGGATGCATCTGGCCGACCACGAGGACCTTGAGAACACACTTTTCCTGTGGTTCAAGCATGCCCTAAGCTCCACCTTCCAGTGACTGGGCCTATTTTGGAGGAGAAGGCGAGAGACATTGCACTCGAGATGGAAATTTAAAACTTCAAATTCAGCGATAGCTGGTTAAGCCGCTTCAAGAAGTGCCACGACCTTGTTTGCCACTTCATAGCAGGTGAAAGTGCCGTGGTAGATAAAGATGTTTACACTGACTGGCAGCAGCAGAAGCCCCAAGACGTCCTCACAAATTACGAGCCCAGCGACGTAAAGCCCAGGGACATAAAAATCTGAGGCCGCTGCATGTGTTCGGAAACCAATTAAAGAACAGTAAAGGAAGAACTAGGACAACCGCAATAGAGCAAGCCGCAGCTAATATCCGACAAGACCAAGCGTGGTGACTAATCAACTTTTCTCACCTTTTAGTAATGTTATAGAGTGCAGAAGCCACAAAAATAACATACCATGAATGAATAATAATAATAATAAATTCTTTATTGCTGCAATGTCATGGTACTTGTACGAGCCTGCCCAAGCCAACAGAGGGCTTGTGGGGCAGTACCCGGCAGCATGGGTCGACTCGGAGCATATGGCACTTTCATTTCTTATTGCAAAACAAGTAGAGTAAAACTAAGGAATAGACAGGAAGAAAAAGGAGAGAGAGGGAGAGAAAGAAAAAAAATAAAAATCAAGCATACAAATTCAAGATAACAGACTTCACATCTTTCCGGCTGCTTAAAGAGAAAACATCATTTGGTAAGTCATTCAACACATACACAATTGGCACATAGAAAGCACGTACACATTGTCCATATCTTGTCCTTATTCTGAGCAAAATTAAACGATCACATGGACGTAATGCTTGAGTGGGAACGTACGGGAGGCAGAATTCCTTACTCCACAGATACTTAAGAATAACAGTCTTTTTAAAATGAAATTGCTCTATATCATCATCTTGACAATCATCTTGACTTGTTTGCTATTGACAAAGCACTGTGCAATTGCATCCCCACTCCTTCCTTGGCCACCACAAGGTGGCTGGCAGTATTGAATAAACAAAAATAAAATAAAAGCCTCTTCAGTCTTAAGAGTGTGCAGAAAACTGGCGTTTAAGAACATTGCAAACTCTTGCTCAATTGGCATCATGGACTAACTTTGGATCATGGGATTGTTCGACCTCACATCATGGACTTATTTGATTTGATATGCCCACACTCTACCGGTTTAGAAGAACGTCAATTTGGGCTAGATGGTGCATTATTTGAGACAGAAAAAAACGCGCAAGTCCTGTGTCAGTCTCTCTTGTGTACGTCTTTTTGCAGCACTATTTTCCTTTTCACACTCTACCGGACTGACTAGGAGGACTCTGATCATTATCTGAATGTGAGCCCACTCTCACCATTACTCATATCATGATCCGAATGTGAGGCCGAACTCATGACTCAGATCATGATCTTAACATGAGCCAGGACTCACTGACAACTCAGATCATTATCTGAATATGAGTCCGATCTCACTCAAAACTCGGATCATGATCTGAATGCGAGTCCGGAATCACTCGCGACCCATATCATGATCTGAATGTGAGTCCGGGCACACTCACGACTCGGATCATGGTCTGAAATGAGCCTGAGTGAGCGCTAGTGAGTCTACTCATGAGTGAATCATTCGACCTATCCACCGGAGTGATAAGCTTTTGTGGGCACACTGCTTGCGTAGCTTCCACCTTGTTGCCCACTAAGTGTGAAACAAAGTATATGCATCTAAATCATTTTATGCATGTCTTAGAGACTTCTGTCCCCAGTAAGTACACACTTCCACATGTACATAAGTGTATGTACGTACGCATGAATGCACCCACGTTATTTACAAAACCAGATAATGGAAACAGAAGAGGTATTGGTATTTAAGTTTGGCCAAGCTGTTGCTGCCTCCTCACCTGGAGCACTTCCTTACTTCACAACCTCCAGATGCTACTCTGCTAAAATATCTCACCAAGATGGAGCTGATTGAATCAGGTCTAATGCAGGGAAAGTAGTGACGAATCACAGTCAGTGGGCAGAAACTTTGCTCTAGTTATTTGTGACCCCTTCATCCACATTCAAGTACACGCACGCCACAAACATCCATGTATAAGCATGCCATGCATAACACCATGAGCAAAGTCGGGCTACATGGGCGGGTTAACACCTGTCTGGATATCAGTCGGTCATCTAATCTTGTACCCATACTGCATGACGCCATTCTCCTTTCTCCTAGCTCATGGTAAAAGGGGAAGATGGTAAATGTTATGAACTGACCAACTGAAGTGTTGGTAGTCATCGGCACATGGTGTGGCTCCTTTCGAGGACTGCAGTGAACAAGGATGGCATTTCTGGCGAGAATCTCAGCAGTGGTGAAATATCCCGGCACATGGCCAAAGCACACATAGCCTTATTTCTTTTTCAGCCTACTTTCATCAGCGGTAGCCTATATGGAGGCAGGGGCCAAGGACATTTTTGCAGCCACTGGGAAGAAGTGCATGTGGCCTTCTTGCATAGTGGGCTCCTCTGTGACACGCAAAACAGTAATGTTTTGCCGGGGTGATAAAAACCACGTGTTCTACACTGTTAATGCATTCAGAATTTCTTAAGCCTGCCAAAGCACCCCTTAAAGCCTGGTTCTACTTGTCTTCTGTGATAAAAGTTTCTCTCGAAAAGACAAGATGTGCTGAGTGTTTCTGATAAAAAAGATCAGGCTTTAAAAATTTGCTTGTTCCCTTCATGAGAATGAAACTCGAGTTGTATGCTTGGCAGTTATGTAGAGTACCCAGCAGTATGTGTGCTTTGTACATAACTAGTGAATTAAAATTTATTAAATGCTGAAATATAATAAATCATTGGAGAGGCATGAAAAGTTATATTAAGAGGATGTAGAACATCAAGAGGAGTAATGAACAGCACCATTTTCAAGAAGGTGGCTTTGTTCTGAACGTTTTGTTCATACATTGAACATGGCATCTAAACCCTGAGAGGAAATAAAATCTGATTCGTTTCTTTTTACAACATGGTGGTATGATTGAGGGACCCCAGGTTATCTAACTGAGCAGGATTTTTTATGCCGGCGTTGGAAAAAAAAAAAACAAGTAGTAAGATACAAGGCATAAAACAAAGTGTTAATAGCAATTATACAACATCCTTCATTTCCTTTTAAAAAGCTGCAAGTGCACTTTTTTTTTTTATTTTACAAGGCAACTCATTTCAAAATGATGTGGCTAAAAACTGCAATCTGAATTTTCCACAATTGGTGTGTGTCCTGGGTAGAAGTAAATTGTGGCAAAATGCAAAATGTGTAGTATTAATGTTGAAGAGCATATAGGGTGGAAAAATGTTGAAGCATGCAGTGATAAACTTTAAAGAACTGTACAGTAGTATTACAATAAAATTTGTAGCCGAGCTTAAATATTAAAATGGAAGGATATAGGAAAAGAAAGAAAATCATGCAGCAAAGATGCCTGAGGCTTCTTACAAATTTAATTCGTAGGCCTCCATTATGACAAGTTTCTTGGCCCACAGTGTTGCTTTGTTGCATAGAAAATTAACAATCCTGTTGTATCGTGATAAAACAAATATCTGTGATGCTACACGAAACTGGGGAAGACTGATAATTCATTGTGGAAACTGCTGCAAATTATGCTCTGAAGTTTGTTTCCAGTGCTGCTAGTTAAGGCTTCATAGGAAGTCATACTTGTGTTCCTTTGGTCACAGCGCTTTGAGCTTCACCATCTTTTGTGGGAGCTGCTCTGTCACTGGCCTTTTCTCCCTGCACAGTGGTACTGCACAGCAAGCGGCACTTGCACTCGGTTGGCCTATGTGCACAAATGCATTGTCTGAATATTGTGCACACTGCGGTTGGCCAGACTGGCTCTTCACTATTTCTGCATTTACTTGGATTTGTATCCTCGGTCCCTTTTTTCTATTGTCTTTTTATTTTCTTTTTATTTCCAAGGCAGTTGTAGTTCAAAATGAAAATACTTGCTGAAAATTCTTTGGTTGATCCAGGATTCTAACCCCCCAGTGCCTAACCTGTTCCAGAATTGACCCCCTTTTTTTCCAGATGGCAGCATGTGATTATGTGGGTAGTCATCACAGTTTGCTCTTTGGTGGCACATGTGATTTGGTTTGCTGTTGGATTCTCCGAATCTGGTTCTTGTTTCTTTTACCGTAGATTAAGTATTCGGTGGGGGACCCAGAGAACTTGTATCAGAGGATGCCTCAGGCAGCCATGGGCACGCCTCCCTACCAGAGCCTGCCGGTATTTGCGCTTTTCTCTTGCGTTCGCCTCCTGCTTGTCTGGCCTGAGCAGTTATTGCGAGTGCTGCATTTACTTTCTCGGCAAGGGTTTTTTTTTTTGCAGCATGTGCCTTGTTCTTTTCCCACTGCACATTAGGTTTTCCTCACTTTAGCTCTAAAAAAGCTGATGCATGCTGTGCTTTGTTATATCATCATAATGCACCTCTATAAACAAAGAAAGCAATCATGAGCAGCTGCATGTCCCATCACGTGTTTTTATTTTGCATTTTGCTTAATTGAAGGTGCTTTATTGTGAAAAATTTCTGCAGACTGAGTTTTCTCTTGAGCTGTAATGTATGCATTATTCTATGCCTCAAACATTTTTCCATTTGTGGGCAATGAGCACGAACAGTTTGTAAAAGCTTGGAGAGACCTCATGCCTGTTTTTATTTCTTGCTGTCATTACATGTTTGTAAAACATGGTTGTCGGTGAATGAATGTACATCTTTCGTCCCTTGAGTTTCAAGATTGACTTAATGCTCGCAATTGTCATGCAACTTATTGTTTGTACATGCAAGCAACGTGACGTCTTATAGTTATTGGTGTTATTTGGTAAAACATGGCAGAGTTAACTAAAATTGGCCAATTGTATCAATGGGTTACTGCATTGTGATTACAAAGAGACTACGCTCACCGAAAACTGAGCTTCTATACGGTAGAAAACAGACAAACAAAAAAAGAAATACAGGTGTCGCTGTCATCAGCCAATTTCGCAAGTAAACTGCTGGCATTGACACTTACCTATAAACATACCTAGAAAGAGCCAGATAATCAATTTTTACTGAAAACAATGATCAGAGGGAGTTCTCCTCAATGTCACTTTAAGTGCTGATCTTTGTCATGAGAAGGATGGACATTATGTCTGAACAGCGAATGAACATTGCATTTTATATTAAGATAAGCCAGGTATTCACGGGCATAACAGCTTTTATGCTATGCCTTTGATAGTGAAGCTTTGCTTCAACTTGAGAAACAGCGCGAAAGATGAGACAAAAGGAAGACGGAGAACATGAGCGCTGACTATCAACTGGAGGTTCTTATTTCAGAAGGTACGAAAACGTAAGCTTCGAACAGCTTGAAAACAGTCGCATGGAAAAGGCTTCACTCAGCATCCAATTTAGAGTGAGAAGGCCCGTGTCCAACTCTGCTGCTAACAACTGTGAGTAAAAAAAAAAAAAAAAAGCAAGAACAAAATAGTCAACAAAAAAAAGGTGTTTAAACAGTGGCAACAAAAGGCTGATTTGCAGCATTACATGTTTCAAGGAACTGGTGATTAAAAAATGTGATTTCCTTTAGGGACAAGGTGAGGGATGCTGTGCTGGCACAGGCTTGATTTTTGTGGTGAATGATGAAGGTTCCCAAATTTAGCGTGCGCTGGTCATTATATTTCTTCAAGGTGCAGGTTTGGTTAAGGAGAGGAAAACAATGTTTAGAAGTGGCACAATGAATAGTAAGGTTACAGCCTGTTGTCAGTCCTAGAGGATCGGCGGGCTCGTGCAACCTGCCATTGAAGCACGTTCTGGTTTGTCCTATATACGGCTTACCACATTACTTCAGTATTTCATATACAACATCTACTCTTACATTGCGTAAATCTTCATCTGTGGTTCATTTCACATGCTACAGTTAAGCCGTTTGCAAAGGGTCACGAGCTTGTTAGGTGCCGAGAATACTAGACATACTCCTGCCCTTCCTGCTGTTTTCTTGAGCCTGTGTGAGACACCGTCCAAATATGGAATGACAGCAGTTCGTGATCACTCAACGTCTTGGCGCTCTTTCCTGAAGTGTTGGTGACTGTCTTTTAGCAGTTTTTCACCAAGACATCGAATGATCACAAACTGCTGTCATTCCGTATTTGGACAGTGTGTCACACAGGCTCAAGAAAACAGCAGGAAGGGCAGGAGTGTGTCTAGTATTCTCGGCACCTAACAAGCTCGTGACCCTTTGCAAATGGCCTAACTCAAATGAGGCTCAAGTTGTAGCGTGTGAAACGAACCGCAGACGAAGATTTGTCATGTGGAAAGTCATATAGAGAGTATCTCGCCTAAGACTGTAATTTTTAAAAACGGCTTTTTGAGCTAGCAGACTGCTTTTTTTGGCGTAGCACTGTGAATGGTGTAGTACATCAGAATACAGCCAGGACATGCTTACTAACAAGCTAGGTAACTATTATTGATAGTTAGCTTTTAACTATTACTGTTAGGCTTCATAACTATTGATAGGCGTGTAATATCCATATCAGTTTTTAGAATTTAGAAAACGCGTTTACGCCCGGCACTTTGGTGCGACAAGTTTGGCTACATCATTCCAAAATACATGTGCTTTCGAGAAGCTTGCAAGGAAAGCAACCTCTTAAGTGCAAGTAACTCGTTTAAGATGTCAAAATTTGTAGGGCCGTAGCTTCGAGGGTAACTGCGTTTTCGTAAAAACTGATGTCGATATCACTTACCGCAGGCTACGCGCCTCTCAATAATTAAGGAGCTTAACAGTAATAGTTAAAAGTTAACTATTATTTAACCAGCCTGCTAGTTAGCATGTCTTAGCTGTATTCTGATGTACTACACTGTTGACAGTGCTGTGCCACAAAAAAAAAGCGCTCTTCTAATTCAAAAAGCGTATTTTTAAAAATTATGGCAAGTCTTGAGTGAAACATCCTGTATAGGACAAAACAGAAGGGGCATTAGTGACAGGTTGCGCGGGCACACCAATTCTCTAGCAGCGACAGCAGGTTGTAACCTTGCCATTCGTTGTGTCAGTTGTAACAATTGCTTTCCTCTGCTTTAACACGCATCTTGAAGAAATATCATTACCAGTGTGCACGCAAAATTTTGGAAGCCTGTGTCAGCACAGCATCTCTTGCCTTGTTCACAAAGGAAATCACATTTTTTAATCACCAGTTCTTTGACACGCTCTAAGCTGCAAGTTAGCCTTTTGTTGTTGCTGTTTACAAACATTTTTTGTTGACCCTTTTTGTGTTGTTTTTTTTTTTTTACTGCAGTTGTTAGCAGCTGAGCTGGGCATGTATGTGCCTTCCCTATCTACATTGTATGCCGAGTTGTGCCTTTTCCATTTGTGTCTTTGTTTTGAAGCTTTATGGAGCCTGCATTTTCGCACCTTAAGAAATAAAATCGATAGTTGATTGTCAGTGCTTATGTTGTCTGCCTTCCTTTTGTCCCTTTTTTTTGTGCTGTTTCTCAAGATGAACTCACCCCAACTAGCCCAACTGTCTATGCTGAAGTGACACAACTAATTTGTTGTTAATTTGTTGTTGACACAACTATGCTGTCGAGCTGAAGTGACACAACTAATTTGTGAAGATAAAAGGTTATTCGGGAGTGATGTGGTGCCGGGCCAACCAACCTTCATACAGTAGAATCTTGGTGATACGAATCTCATGGGGTTGAGGGAAAATTTATATCATCTGAAATTTCGTGTCATTCAACAAAACCTCTATGCAGAAGCATGAGAAATACATTTATGAAGGTTTGTTTATGGCTGGTGGGATTTATTTACGGACATGCAGCCACTGCTCACTATTTGCAGTGTGTACTGCGCAGCTCTCTATCGCAAAGTCAGCAATTAACAGGCTGCACACTAATTTTCACTTGCGACATCAGCGATGTGCAGCCGCGCACCGCCGCTCACTGCTCCCTGTGCGTACAGTGCTACTAATGGTTGCGGAGTCGGCGATGTGCGGGCTGCGCGCCGTGGCTCACTGCTTGCAGTACAGGCAGTGCTTAGCGCTCAATGGTGCGGTTGCAGTTCATGCGTTCGTATCATCCGCAGTGACGCGAGAAAGTGTTTAGAACGTCCGAAATTCTGCACATTGTACACAATGCACTCTGATCTGGGAATTTTAGGAATTCGTATCAACTGTGTTTGTATCATCGAGATTCTGCTGTATTTGTTTAATCCAGAAAGGCACCTTAAAAACATGCTGAGGGATGACATTAACACTGTGCACATTGGCTGCCACCTTTGTGCAGGTACATGGATGTGGGTGTGAGAATGCCGAGACTATTCGAGAGCCATTCAGACCATCAGTTCACAACCCTGATTTTTTATTTTTTTTTTCTAGACGCAGTCGAGATTTTAGAAGAATAGATGTAGTTGGCATTAGAAGTGCAGTTAAACCTGGATGTACCGAAATTGAAAAAGTCGGCGCGGTTCGGGTGTCCACCGAGATATGTGAGACAGTTACTGCGTCACTTCCTTTCCTCAAAACCAATTTCAATTTTCTGCAATTTTTCGCTACATGCAGTTTTCGCATAAAGGCTCAAAAGGACATGCAGAAATGAAATTGAAATGAGAAATAAATGTTCGCGAAATCACCTTGCAAACGTTCACAGTAGACACCCGTGCAGTCATAGAATGAGAAAAACAGTTTGCGATCACATTGATAACATGACTGCAGCAGCAGCCACTACCATATCCACCTCAGCTCGCACAACTCCACTATGCGTAGTGGGGGTGAGGGTGAATTGGGCTGATGGGGGATTCCAAGATGCTCAACCTCTTCCCACATGTCCCCTCTCTCGGTCTGCCCGGTCATCATTGCCCTAGGAAACAGACTCGGCTCGCATCGCTGGCATTATCCGCTGTCCCTGCAGATAATTCCTGATGCTAAAAAAAATCCTTTATGTTGCCCTTGATTTTCATTTAATTTTTTATCACTATATTGAAATAGCTAGGAAGGATCAGGAGGAAAGAAGGAGACCAAAAGTGTACAAGGGCAAGGTGCTGGCTTGTACTTTTTCTTTTATGCATATGCACATTTTCAGTTATATATTTGTTTTGTTAGGGAAAACTCAAGCTGATATGCAGTCAGTAAGGCTAGGAAAAAAAAAATTGAAACCAAACACTGCCGTGGCTCGGTGGTTATGGCGCTCAGCCCAGGTGGTCAAAATTTCCGGAGCCCTTCACTGGGGCGTCCCTTATAGCCTGAGTCGCTTTGGGACATTAAACCCCATAAACCATAAACCAAACACTCTGCAGTGTTCTAGCATGTCTTAGTGCCTTGATAAGTGGGCAGCTGTGCATGAGCAAGTACGAAGTAGTGCGGTTATATTAATGTGAACATTTTTGTACGCAAAAGTGTGTCAGCGAGCAATGTTTACATTGAACACAGCATAGCTTTGACTACATTCAAAGGTAGATTAAAGTCAAGTGTGGTTACAAGAGTTCTGTTTGTGAAGTTGGTGTCATTTTTTATATCAGCTAAAAGGGCAAGTCTCTCTGTTCCAAAAAATTGGTTCATCTTCTGAGAAACTGTATTGTTTTAAGTCTGTTTTTTTTTGTATTCTTTCCTGTTTCATGCTTGGCCAGTGCAATTTAGTAACAAGCATGCAACCTTGGAACAGCAAGCTAAAGATTGGCCCCCTTTCCTCAGCTTTATTCATGAATGCACCTGACTTTGATTGCAGTTACTGAAATGAAGTAACATACTCATAAAAAATTAAGAATTGTGTTTTCAGAATATTATCTTCATCTGTGGCCAGCATTGTTCTGTTAGGGACAGCTGAAACTGAAATCAATAGCTTTTCAAGCATTGCAGTTGTTGCTTGGTGTGAAGCAGCAACAATCTATAGTAGTATCCATGGGCACATAAGGCATGCGTAACAGATTACATTTGTGAATGTGTGGTTTCACTGCTGCCCAAGGAGTTGCCAAATAATTGAACCTGTTTGCAGTCTCTTTGCACTGAACTACTGATTACTGCTCTCTCTGGGTATGCTGCAGAGTGTAGCATTTCATGCTTGGAGATTTATTTTATTGTTTCATATTATTTCCTCCTCTAACTGGATATGTCAGTCAAACTTGTGCTGCCTAGCACTACCAAGCTTTTTATTTTTACACTGTAGTAAAGATGTATAAGTGATGCCATGAGACCATAGCTGAGCTCTGCCTTTTCTTGCTGCTGTCAAATGAAGCGCGAACAAGATAACCAGAAAACAACTTCTGAAGAAGAAATATTGGCACGGTCTATTAACACTTCCACGCAGTGACCTGAAAGACGTGGGTTCAATCCCAGCCAGAGTGGTCGAATTTTGGTGGAGGCGATATTCTACAGTCCCATGTGCTGTGTGATGTCAGTGCACGTTAAAGAACCCCAAGTGATCGAAATTTCCGGAGCCCTTCACTGCAGCGTCCCTCATAACCTGAGTCGCTTTAGGGCGTTAAACCCCCATCAACCAACTTCCACACAGCAGTCTTCTTCCTGTTAAAATGAAAATGAAGTGCGCTAATATTCAGTTGCCTTCAATTAAAATCTTGGTTTACTGTTCCTGTTGAAGCTGTCTTGCTCGTGTTTCATTTGACACTGATAGTACATGGTTTTCTGAGCCAGAGCACCCTCCAGTTCAGCAATGAATTTATGTAATGCTGACACTTTCACTGTGTCATAGGTCATTGGTGGGTCACGTCCTGTGTTTCTGCTGTGCGGAACAAATGCTATGTGGCGCTAATACCCCTGTCACACGGGCATTTCGAAGGCCCTCGAACCGATAGTCTATCGACTCGAAGGCGATCGAGCGCTGCTACACGGCCAGTTTCAATGGCCATCGACTCAATAGTCTATCGAGTCGACGGAGCAGCCCGGAACTCTATTGAGATTTCGAGGGCCTTTGAGCATTGCCCAAGGTTGCTAGCATTGCTTCGAACGACAACAAACATGGCGGCGCCCTTCAAAGCCGGACCCCTCGCTTCGGACTGAATTCTCGTTGTTGCTGCCTTTTTATGTCCGTTCACTGGTCAAAAATGGGGCACCGGACTTTCACTTCGTCTCATCTTGCCTACAAGAAAACATAGAAGTGATAAATTTGCTTTATTTTTTATTTAGAGTGACGATTCTGCCGCTGCTAGGCCTAAGAGAGTCGGTTTGTTGACAGTAATGGTTCCCGTTTTGACAACCAGATGGCGCCACTAGAGGCTGAGTTTATTTTTGCGTCTCTGCAAGCATACGCTGAACTAAATGTGGGAATGCGCCTGCATTTAGCGTACGTAAGCATGCATACGCTCGTGGTACGTAGACAGCATAAATTTATGCTCTTTTCTCACTGTATCTGTGTACGCCGCGAGTGGCGACGTGGTGCGCACAGCGAGAAGCAGCAGCGGCGCGGCCGTTCCAACTCGCCCGGGCGTCAACAGATCAGAACAGGTCCTAGTTTTTGCGGCGAGCGAATCCGCTTCGCTTGCCGGATTTTTGAACAAGTGTGAACGCGCCTTATGATTTCAACATTTAGTTAAGTTTCGTCAATATATTTTTGATATTTGCGCGAAACCGAACGTAGCGATTGTGGCGCCACACGAGCTTGGCGTAAGACGCGAGAACGATTTCAATGGCCATTGAGATTTGCCGTGTAGCAGCACCACAACTCCCTCGAGTTCGATGGCGATCAAAAATCTCGAAGGCCCTCGACTCGATGGCCATTGAAACTGGCCGTGTGACAGGGGTATAAGAAGCCATGGGACAGCTCAGATTTTTCAAAAAGCCTGCAAAAACACTGCT
Source organism: Amblyomma mixtum (assembly GCF_055824585.1). Taxonomy (NCBI): domain Eukaryota; kingdom Metazoa; phylum Arthropoda; class Arachnida; order Ixodida; family Ixodidae; genus Amblyomma; species Amblyomma mixtum. The sequence continues at coordinate 192,042,960 of NC_143014.1, read as the reverse complement.
ACTGCCAGGTTGCTACTGCCATCTGTTGTCAGTTCCAATAAGTTGATTTCGTTGGAGGCTCACTGGCGGGTCACACTGCACCCAAGAAAATTTAAGGGTGGCCCACATTAGGGCCCCGAAAATCGCTGCTGCAGTTGGTGTACTAATAGTTGCCTTGTTGCTGAACAGTACTGTTTTGATGAACTACACTGTGGCATGTGGTGTGCTCAGTGAAGACAGTAGGGAACTAGAATGTCAGCAGTGGAATCTTGCAGTGGCATTGGCTGCTGCGAGTGCATAGCAGACTGGCAGCACATTGTAGTTACTTAGATGTGTCCTGCAGAATTATCGCCGTTTTTTTTTTTCCCCAAGGGGTCCAACTACCTGCCTCGGTCGCATCCTCCAATTCCCGAGAGTGAGGTCTTGGATCATCCAGCCTTGCAGCGCACCATCTTGGAGCTGGCAGAGGTGCTGGATGTGCGCTCCCTCTTTTCGGAGATCGATGAGGCTGACTGACAGGCGGTCATGTTCACCCTGGCCTGAGTGGGAATACGCCACAAGCTTAACTGGTCTTTCTTCCTTTTCTGCCCACCCTCCTGCTTCTCTTTGGATGCCTTGATACATGAGCGGGTGCTGTCTGTCCGTGACACCCTTTGCAAGCTCTGTTGCGTGCACTGTTGTCTGGGTGCTGCCGGCATGTTTTACAGGTTGAGCTGTAACATGCTACATGCATCACTACATTTTGTTCCTCTTAAGGCTGACAATAAGTCACTGACCGTAAGAGAAATTAATTTTTTTTTTTCGTGTTGTTTATTGAAGTTGTTTTTCTTCAAGTTCATGGAGATTTAATATTGAAGCCCTTGGAGTGCAGAGCTGGGTATGAAAAAACATAATTGCAAACCAGCCACCACTTGGCTGCTATCATGCAAACTTAAATGCATTCTGTATAATTTTGAAGTCCGTTGAGACAGATAGTGGAGTGGAGGCAGGTTTTAGTAATTGGAAAGTAGATGAATGCACTGCCAAAGTGGCTGGAGAGTAGTCGTCAAGTTTGCTCCTGATGAGTTTTCTTTGATGGGTGTTTGCCGCTCATGATCCAATCAATACCTTGTAGTCGTTTTATCCTTTGTCATATTCTGTTGACGCTTATTCTGTGTTAGCCCAAAGCAGTTGAGACATGCCATTTTGTGTACTTGTGTTTATTAGATCTCTGAAGTTATCTATTTTTATTTGATCTCTATATCAGAAACTGAAACTTTATATTAATTTCTTGTTATCAGGCACTTTTACTTAATGCCTGTATAACAAATTCAGAATTCATTCTTGCTAGTTCAGATCGGTTCTAGTGAACTGAAGCCTACCATAAGAACCAGTTTTTTGTTGATTACTCTTGTCATTTACAGCTCTTTCATCAGTGAGCACAGTTTTTCAAGCAGTAACTTGTGTTTGATGCAGTAAAACCTCGATAATTCGATACCGGTTAATGTGAAAGCACAGATAATTGATAGAATTTCCGCGGTCTCATAATTTTTAACGTAAATTTTACTCGATAATTCAAGCTGGCAGCATGGTCTACCTTGGTTAACTTGGAGACCTGGGGTCCACTGCAGGAGCTCCTCAGTTCAACTGATAATGCAGCTTTGCGCCACTTATAATAGGTGTGCAAGACCACATTCAGTAGCACAGTGCTTAATCAGACTCTTCAGTGCTTCACGCACCGTCACGCAGACAGCGGTAGCACTCCGACTTAGCGTGTGGCACGGTGACGTCATGCTGGCCAAAAGCGGCCCTCTGCAGTTCATCATTGCATGGCTGCCACCATGTTCGGCGGCATCTGGCGTGCTGCGACCATGCCGGCACCAACACTTAGCATAGCCCAGCTCCTATTCTGTGCATTCCACACATTGATACAAACTACACTAACACCAGCCCAGGATTGCCTGATGGACCATGCGTGCTCTCTTCTCATTGCCCCTTCTCACCCTACAGCTGCCCATATCGCAAGCCCTTCTGCACACGCTTCTTACAGCTGTGCATATCGAACCTTTGCCGCTGCTCTCACACATGCCAAAAACAGAGAATAAAAGTGCTGGCGAACAGCCAAGGGCTTTGGCATTCACCTAAAGGGAGGTGCGCTACTATGCTCTGTGGACATTGAAGCCAGTGTGACCAAGGCAGTGACACTATGACGAATCTAAATGAGCTCTCGCTGCAGGAGGACTGCAGATTTCTTAAGGGCAGTGGTAGTGACTCCACAGTAAAAATTGGTTATGTGGAAAGGAAAGGCGCAGTGACTCTCTCATTTTCGGTGATTACTTCAACCGTTGTGTGAGGGAAAGGATGAAAGAGGAAGTGAGAGAAAGTGTGGATTAACCTTGGGCTCTTTGATTTGCACTGACACGCATAGTTCTTAGGCATATTTTGCATTCTAAGTCTCCATCAAAAAGAGCTGCACATGATTTACAATGTTTCTCTCTTTCCTTTTTCATTTTGCATCGTTTTTGGATCATTCAAAAACTAGCTTAATTTGAATATTTTATGCAGTCGTATGGGCTTCGAATTAACGAGGTTCTACTCCATGTAGTTCAGATTGTGTTGTAAAATCACTTCCACGTGAAAAGGCAACGATTTCTCTATTTTTATGTTGGCAGGAAAAAAATAGGGTGTGGCTTTCAAATGCAATTGAAACGCAGCTATATGCACGTTAAAGTTGTGAAAATTTAATGGCAGTAACTAGAGTGTTGATATGCTTTCTAATATCGGGGTGACTACCGTCCTTTTGTTAGAAAAGTGTTTGCGATTGCACGCATGAAATATGTGCTGTTGTTAATTCTATTTTGTCGTGCCTTTAACGTATTCATTTTAATCTCTCTTGTATGTCATGATTTCTGTCTGTGCTGCAGTCTGCGCCTGGGAAAATTACGTTTACCAGTGGCTACCCTATCTGAGGCATACCACGGTCTGCAGGCTTCTTGTAGAAATGCTGAGCTAATTTTGTTAACTGTGGGATATCTTAATGCACTTGACAAGGGGGAGGGGGCTTTTTGATGTTGTACGAGATTACTGTTGAAAGCACCTGTCCTACAGAGTAGTTAGCACTTTCTTTTTTTTTTACAGCATTGGGAATACGTCTGGCTCATTTTATTAGTGATGTTAGTAGGCATTGTTTTTCCAAATGGATGAGGCGCTATTGCTTTGGCAATATTATCCAGCACCCTATTTGATTGGTCTGCAGACATATGTCCAAATTACATTTTGTGCTCAGTTATGTATGATAGTCTCGTAAATAATATATACGAGGTGCCCAATTGTTCAGGCGATAAATTTTTTTAGTGAATTCATGTAACCTGCACGTGTCTTACTGAAGACTTTACGGAGTTGATATTCACTTTGAGTCCATATTTTCTTTTTATACTTGTGCACTGGAGAATAGGTGGTCCACCATTTCAGACATGTGAAACATATCTGGTATATGTCGAGAAATGCCTGCAAGCCTGCTTTTGCAATATTTGAATGTATTAATTGGCTGGCCATGTTTGCACAGATTCTAGTCAACAGTTGGCCAGAGAGAATTTTACCATCTTGCAAAGTGAAGCTAACCATATCAGTAGTGGTTGCCTGCATAGCCTTATTTGGTTGTATGAGTATTCTGATCTTATTTTACTTTGTCGTGCATTTCCTTTTTGTTGGTGAGAATTTAATGACAGTGAGCACAATGCATAGCACAAGGTGATGCATATTTTGCACACCACTCGTACATTTCTTAAGTTGACTGCTGTAACTGAAGTTCTGGGTGCTCTCTCATCTTAGGTTTTCATCAAACTTAGTATGCCACACAGTAGGCAATGTTATCACATAAATGATGCAGTTTATACCATACATGAAGGGCACTGCTGCAAAAAGCTTTTTTTTTACATATTGTCAGAAACTTGTGCAATATGGAGCATGCTGATTTGATTGTACTTGACTGTGCAAGCAGTCAAACTGTTGGCATGCAGGGATAATAATTATCCACTGCACTTGCAGTCTTCAGTCTGGATTTTGAAGCTTTCTGCATTGTTTTTCACTTGTGTCTGCTGACGACTTTCCTCTTGGTAATTTGTTTCACAGTATCATCAAATAAGCCAAGTATACAATAAGTGTGCAAAAGTTTAACTAGTGCAGTATATCTTTCGTATGTTCTGTTCTTGAATGTCTCCATTTTATATTTTTAGGAAGCAAAGAGCCTGCACCAGGCTTTTTTGTATAATAATGACAAAAATGAAATATTCTTCTTTTAATGTAAATTTCGTGTGCCGTGCATTATCAAGAAAATTTCGTATGTAACGTTTGGTAGAATCGTATTAAGGATGTGTTCTTAATTTCATATTCTTGCGATCAAAAATTCTGTTCTCAAACCTCATTTTAGGATTTTTGGCCATTCTGATACTCGCAAGGCAATGCAGGGATGCAGTAGAAAGGCACTGTTGCGTTTCCGGGTGCTGCGTTTTCCCGGCTACTTCTCCTGGGTTTTTTCAGGTTCTAGCTTCCATAGAAACTCGTGCAGTTTAAACTTGACTATTACATCGCTATTATGGCAGCGTTCCCACATGGTGCGTCGCAGATGTCACCTGTAGCGGGTGCTTTACCCCATGCCGGCATTTTGACAGCCCACGTATATAGCGCGCAGAACGAGGACGGCATGCTGGCCAAAGGGGGACTCTACACCCCATGTTGCACTACAACCGCCGTTGTGACGCGAGCGCAAACGACCGAAGGTGCAAAATGTGTCGGGGCAGATGCTGCGTGGGCAGCATTCTATGAGATCTGGTTGCGCAGGTTGGCTACGAAGCTTTTCCTTCTGTTACCAACTTTTTTCGTGTTGCTTGCAGCTAAATGATGAATTTGTAGATTGAAATAGACAAGGATTGGTAGCAGGATTAAAGCGGCCGCTAGCACACATGCATTCTGTAGTTCTGCCCCCTCCATGTGCGCTCCTTCCTTACCTCCCGCACAGTTGCTCAGGCAGACAGAGAGCCATCACAGGACGTTTTGAACGCTCTGCACTTGCAAAAAGATCATGAGAGTCACAAAGCCTTGCAGATTCCAGAGAAGCTTGTTGTGTTTACAAGAAGAAAAAAAAACTGCAGACTACGTTTTCTAATTTTTTCATGTGCTGATTCGGCTACTACGTTTCGCAACTGTTCACTTTTTTTTTCTTTCTGTTTCCCATGGTTCGTGAAAAATGTAACTGCAGAATTATACTGTATTATGTTTTGAAATCAGATTATATTGGGCTGTTATAGGAGGAGTGCCTGGTCTCTTTAGAAGAGAGAGAGTGTGTGTGTGCATGCATGCAAGGGAGAGAGAAAGCAACTGTTAGTTCCAAAGGCCCAGCTTCTTGCCCGGTTAACACTACCCCTTGGGTTGGTCTGCTCTTGCAGTAGGATAAATGCAACAGTGGCTTTCTTTGAAGCGGCGTGAACAAAAGACATACAACAGTTGCTGTTTGTGAGGTGAAATTATGAACAGATGTGTTGTCGGGAGCAAAAGTGGTGTGGTGTACTATGAGAGCTTCGACTAAACTGCATGGTACTGCCACGTCATGACCACACTTGGTGTTGAGAGAACCAGAAGGGGGACTGTGCTTAACCACAGGCACGTCAGCTGCTGCTTTTCAATTCATTGCACTCATGTATCGAAAACACCAAAAACTTGCTGCTGCAATGTTACAGCTCACATATTATACACCATTTTTGCTACTGACAGTACTAGCGAGACTGCATTGTACCAGCATGATAATAGTATATGGCATTTTCCTCATTTGTTTTTCTCTTTGTAAGTGAGAAGCTGGCACAGGGAGCTTAACCCATTCCGGCCCAGCGATTGCAAATGGAATCACGAAATTTAAAGGATAGCACACTTGACACGGGCAAAAAGCTCGCAATTGTTTTTATGGTGAGTGCAGTATTTCGCTATTTATCTGCATATATTAGCAACCTTTTGCCTCATAGACAATTGCTGCTACGTAGGAAGGGAATATAAAAACTGGTTATGCTCTTCTGCTCCTATCGATGGATACTGCTTGCCTTCATTTTATAGCGTGCAAAAAAAATAAGCAGTCTTTGTTTTTTTTGTTTTTTTTTCTGATCATGTGGAGTTGGGCTAGTAGGCCTCATGTGACTTCTTCAAACTAAAGTCTTCTGTGAAAACTCATTTACGAGGGCTAAGAGGGTTTGCGAATATCAATTGATTCCAAATGGAATCATTGGGAGGTGGAGGCCGTAATGTTCCCTGCATCTGTGTTTGAGTTCTTGTAATCGCTTGTGTTTTCTAAATACTGGCTTTTCTGCCTTTTCTGCACTCTGTCTGTATTAAGAAACATTCTTTCCTCCAAAGCAGATGATTACATTCACAACACACAAAGTTTAGAGCTCAAAGAGAGAAGTCTGAAAAGCTGTGCACATCACGTGGTGAGGTGTCAAATATCGGTGTGGATTCTTTAGATGAAGAAGTAATCATCACAAGAACCGGACAAAAACAAGTAGAACATGAAAGTGATGAACCTACGTGCAATTTCGGCCATCAGATGAAATTTAAAACTGCAAGGTGATGAAAAACCGAACGGTTGTGCAATGACGCTGCTAGTTGAAAACCACCGAGAAACTCGTCACAAAAAGTCTCATTTTGATGACACAGCATGACAGCTGCTTACAAAGGTAGAATACATAGAATAATGTGAACCCTTACAACAAGAATACGTACCTTTGCCAGACTAATGCTCTAGAAAGCTTTGCGGTGACTCAATCTTTGAGAATTTCATTTTATAAATTTTACTTCATGCAGAATGCTGGATATTGTCAGTTCCGAACTCATATCGCCAAGGCCTTCCCCAAGGCATTATAACTCCAAATAAAAAAAAACATGGTCACCCAGCTTCTTACACATCGCCTCCCAGCAGAACCAGCTTTGGGAAAAGATCGCCTATGATAGAAAGCAGCGATGCAAGCTGTGTGTCGCGTTATACTCGTGTCACTGACATGAGGAGTGTGGCACACACCTATACATGTACAAATACTGGCATTGTTCCAGTGCTTTTAATGGGGAAACAATTTTTTTCACTGAGCTCATTCGATTACACATTTCGCACCCACCAGGTCTCACAGATTCCATTTGGAGTCATGCAAAAAAGAAATGGGTGAAGAAAAGGCTGAGCCGGCATTTTCTCATTTTTGTGATTTATCCTTTTCCTAAACACTCAAATCTCTGTGTGTCAATTTTTATTCCAAGCAGTTTTAATTTGGGCCTGAAACAGTTAAAGAGCAGGCTATATCCTCTCTTGATCTGTTTGGTATTTGTTATGTTCATACAAAAAACTTGTTTGCCTGTTTTCCTTTTCTTTTTTTGTACATATGACTTGAAGAAAAAAATCGCTTTAAATTGTTTGTTTTTTGCAAGTCGTAGTTTTTGCGTTTTTTGCGGTTCACATAGACCTCGTGAATATTTTGAGCAAAAAGAGCACTAAGGGGCCTATTACCTCTGCTTCACAAAATTCAGTACTCTCAAAATATCCTGAAATTGCGATGACCCGAATTCTTGAAATATTAAGCTTGCAAAAAGTAAGCTGTTTAAGTATCCTGTACTTGACACGTGCCTGTTGCAGATTAGCTGCAAATATGTTTTTTTTCATTAATGCCATCCATGACTATAATTAATTTTTGAATGAGTTGGTGAGGGGTGGTGTTAATACATTAAAGCTGAAAGTTTTTTAAGCAGGCGTTCAGACAACGCGTTTAGTTGTCCGCGTAGTTGTGTCTAGTCTTGTTCACCAGCGTAAAAAGAAAGAGAATGTGTAGACTACACTAAATTAGGGCTCAGAATTGTTGAAAAGTTATGCCTAACATGATGATTTGAGCCTTGTCAAGTGTGTAAGATTGGCTATCACGGTCAAAAATAATAATTGATTCGCTGTGCATGCAAGCTAGTTAGTACCTATCAAAAATTTTGCAGTTCAGGCACTTGCTTCTGTTCATCATTTCTTTTCTTTTCTTTTTTTTTCAGCTTAAGTCTCACCCTTGCATATATGCTGTTCTCTTATTTTTGATTTAGTTAGTTCTAAAAAATATGTGCTTTGTGTGTTCAATATCTTTGTGGCATGTCTAGAGATACAAATGAGCAGGGAAAGTTTCGAAGATGAGAAAGACCTGAAGCCCTGTATTTACTGAAAACTTTCAGTCGTAGGTATTAATGAACTCCAGTTCACAATGAAGGCTCTTATGATGTAACTATAGTAATATGTATTGTTTGCCCAAGTGGCCCTGGCCAGATAGCATTGTCAGTGTGGGAAAACAGCTGTGGCCTCATGCAGTAGGTAGTATCAAAAGAATAAATGTAGCTAGGCCAAAATAAACATTTATTTCAAGTAGTTTTTATTCCTTCATTTGCCTGTTTTCATACAGAAAGACAGTTATGGTTCTCTCCCCTGAGCATTTATCACACCAGAGTCATCATAACGTGCTTGCACTGTGCTAAAGATTCTAGTGTGCAGCAGTGCCCTTGATTCCATGTGCACATTTCTCGCAGTACATGTGAGCTGGTACGAATGCGTGTGGCTTTTTTGAGTAGTGTTGGTTGAGGCAACTAGTTGTTATGGCAGTTCTTTTGAAAAGCACATTCACGAGAGCAACCATGACATTGCAGGTTTGGTCAAAACATTCAGTGCTGTCAATGCTGTTCAAACATTGAAAGCTGCTTTAGTTGCATACTAGTCTAGTCACAGGTGAGCCCACACTTGTCGTAGTTCCTTTACACTTCATTCAGCAGTTCTCCCTGCAAGCTGGTTCACTGGCTATGGTAAATAGTGGTAAAATAATTACTTATAAGCAACACTGCTTTGCGTATGCTGATGTGGGTCTTCATTTTCAGTTCCAAGATTTCGGAGCAGTAGGTGGGAGATTTGCAGTTTTCATCCTCAGTATGTTATCAGAACTACCGTCATGCAATGAGAGCTCAGGGTTTTGCTTATTTCTCTGATTGTAACATGCTGCCCTGTACTCCATTTTTTTCCCCTCACCCAGTGCATTTGGGGAGTGGGGCACAGCAGCAACTTGTGCTCGTGTCACTTGGGGACTCCTTGTGCTTTCATTGTGCTCTTGCAGTGCACAGTTTGTGGCAAGGCCTGTGCGACTGATTAATGTTGACCTTTCTGCACCAGTGCTTTGCCTCCAGAGGAAGTGTTGTTTTGCCATGCTTGGCCCTCTGCCAGCTGTGCACCAGAAGCCTTTCTTGTCTTGTGCACAAAGGAAGCTCTTGGTCAGGGTGAAATATGAAGCAAGCATGTTTGCAATTTGGCAAGAACAAGCCTTGTCGTATATCACTTCTGTTGTTTTTGGATCTTGGGGGATCTAGGGGTTTGCTCGAGTGCACATAACTAGAGCCAGCACACTATCTCCCCAGCAGTTACTGGCACCTTACTTCTTTCCACTGCAGGATTGCTTGTTTTTGCATGCACACTGCACACCTCACAACTGCTACAGAATTGCTGCTTACCCTAGCAGTGTGATAAGTGCACAGGTCCTCTTGGAAGAAGTGCATTTCTTTTCTCTTGTTGCATTAAATGCATCTAAGCATTATTTATTGCACACAGCACTGGGTCTGTTTTGGTAACAGCAGTGATCTTACATTTCGTGTGTGTGTCCACTGTGAATTCCGGTTTGATGTGCTTGGTACCGCATCATATGAAGAGAGTGTATTTTCAGCTTATTTAGGTGGTACCTTTGCACTTGATAGCATGGCCAGATCGTTTGTAAAAATGTGGCTATGGAAGCTGCATTAGATTCTGTATTTATTAACATTTTGATTCAGATTACGATGTGCCTGCCCTAAATGTGTTTCATTGTGCTGTTGTTACTTCTTTGTACGTGTAATATGCAGTCAAAAGCCATGTTTAAGATAGCTTGTCCCCTTGTTTGTTGCGGCAGACTTGGAGTTTTATAATGATTTTCTACAGACATGGTCCGGCCTTGTGCACGTCATGTTAATTTTTTTTTTTTGCATATATGTGTATGTCTGTTAAATTGTTTGCAGATTTTATCTTGTGTGTTATCATGTTTCTAGTCATGGAAGCTTCATAATTATTTGTTGTTTTCTAGTCACTGCTCCTTTTGGCTCTGATACTTCTTATTTCCTTGAATGCCCTGAAGAGTATTGACTGAACAGTCTGCCTGCCATGTTATGTGACAAACATTCACCATTTACAAAGGTTGTTTGCTTGGGGTGTGGCCAGTGCCTGGCACATTTTTATGCCAAGATGTGCATGGCGCACTAATTCCATCTGTCCAGAGCTCTTTTTGGGTAGTGCTGATGATGTTGGCTTACATATGTGGGACTGTGCAAGAGAACCTTATCTTTCCACTTTCCATGAAGTATGCATAGTTTTATGCCTGAGGCATCAGTCATGGCTGTACACATTCAAGTGACTACTTTTGTATAAAGTTCCTGCTCTACTGAATCATATTAAGCTGTCTGGCCTGCTTATAGTTATGGATATCATTGACAAGACCATTTAAATTGAGCATTGCAGGTTATCATACATTGCCACACATATGCTGTCTTTTTGGGAAGAGGTTGCAACTTATGCATTTTTTTTTAGCGTGATGCAATGTCTTTCTTTTTTTAAATTTCAGTTTAGTTTGTTTGTGTGCACAACGCATCTGGTGACTTCTTTTGCTGAGAGTATGTGTGTTTCCTTCACAGAATTTACTGACGCCGCTAAATAAGTTTCAATATTTTTAATGCAAATACATCCCCCTCCCTCTTGTGGAAAAGTATCTTCCTTTTACGCCAACATACATCATCTTTGATTTACAGCATCATTGATATGGGGTACCGTTACATTTAGTGAAAGGTTATTTTGTCATGCACAACTGTATAGAAATGTTTCAGCAGGCATAAAGGACTTTTCAGAGCACTTTTGAAGTTAACTGAAAAATATATATAAACAGGCAGGCTCATCTTTTGCATGGAAACCTGTGTATTGCTGCCTAGTTAGTAGCCATCTGTCGCCACCTGACACAGAAACATCTGTACTGTCCTCAATATGAGTGTTCCTTCAACTCACACTAGGTTACTAAATGACTGGCCACCATCGGTTAGCATTTTTAATCAGAGTTAGGGATGATGCCTAGCAGTAGTGTAGCAATTTTCTTCCCTTCATCTAGTCCTTCTGTAGAAAGTGTACAAGCAACTTGGACTTGGTAGTGCAGCTGGTTATAGGACATGCCGGTACACAAACGTATGCACCATTTTTCTTTTCTTTTTTAGCATAGCTTCCTGGTGAGGCTGTTTCATTTCTGGTTGCTTTTATTTCATGTAACAACGCAGGATTCAAGATAGTTGAGGCCATGATAACACTACAAAGCTGTGATCCCAGTAGTGGTTTCCTGTGCAAGGCACGCATCAGTGATCTTAGCTCTTTATAGCAGCACCAATAATCATAATTTCATATTATCTGAACTACCTGGTCCCTCTTTTTGCAATTCTGTAGTTGCACAAGCAACTATGCTGCCATACAATGAAAAAAAAAAAAAGAGTAGCATCAGCCGGTTAGTGTGCCAGCAGCAACTTAACAAAGAAGCCTTACAAGAGCCAGCTACAACGTGGAGACTGAAAATTGCATTGCTCAACTGACTCCACCTAAGAGTACCTTGTCTCTGCTGCTTTAATGTGTTAGACCTTGAGCCACACATAGAGTCACTGTTGTGCACCCCTTCCCGATTTCATTGTGGTGGCATGTTCTGCTGTTTGTTCTCTTGAGTAACTCCAGTTTGTGTAGTGTCGTGGCAAGAATTTCGCCTGCAGTATACCCATTGAGAGGGTTGTGTATGTGCCCTCTGCTGGACAAAACTGTAGTCCTAGATGGTCAATTACTACTTACACTTTTGCTTCCCAGTCTTTTTCAAACTTTGGAGCAACATTTTCTCAGATCACTTGTGACAATACTCGACACTCACCCAAGATGAGGAAACATGGTTGTGGTTAACAAATATAAAGTTCAGATATTTATTTCTTCACGGAGACAGTAGAATTAGCTGCATTCACTGATGTTATTCTTGCCAAGTTTGGAAAGAACCTTTGAGCGAGCGACTTGAAAAGGCCTCCAGTATTGATGTGGCTGAACCCAGTGGCAAACCAGTTTCACATGTGTGGTTGGCAGATCTTTCGGCCACTTGTGCCGATGGTGGGTAAGCCAGAGTGCGACGGTTGTGCTGGCTCGTTGCTTCTGCTTGCAAGATGTTCAGACTGAACGTCATTTTCTTGGAGCTTGTACTTTGCCTTACCTCTCCAGTTGGACTGCCCCGATTCTAGGAGGAAAAGTAGTTTTTGAAACCTACTCTTAAATAAAAATGACTTTCAACGATTTTTGCACCAATGGCCAACTCATTCCTCATAGTCCTCTCTCACACAACTGCTGCCTACTTTGTTGGCGACAGCATCCAGAAAAAGCCACTAGCAGTCCTGAGAAAAAATGTTTGTAGCGTGCAGTGCAGACACCATTTTGTTGCAAGGATTGTAAACTGAAGAAGTTCTACATTCACAAGATCATGCACTGCTTTAGGCTGTGTATTCTTTTAAGTTTAGATGCAAGAAAGAAAGTCAGCCTCGCCTGTATTTCACTTTCTCACTGGTATGCTACCCATGCACTAAAATTAATAACACTGAAAAGCACACCCTTGCTGCTTAACTGAAGCTTGTTTCAAGAACTGCAGGCTCCGAAATTCTCACCACCTATACCTAAGAGGTTGCACATATGCCCAGAGTTTGTGCTGGAAAAACCGTTACAGAAGGCTTGCAAGACTTTCAAATCATCTGCACAATGCTTAGCCTCACACACGTGCAAAGAAGTGCGACATTTCTGACTGTAGGTATGACTACCATATTGTTGAGGTAAGTGTATTGTTACGATGTGGTTGGTCACACAAAATTCACGGTGCAAACCTGGTATTGGATCTGATTTAAGAGGGAACTGTGTACCTCTGCCATGTCTTCGTGTCCTCCAGCTGCAGATACCAGCATCTAAACTTCCTTTACAAATTTATAGCATGGAAAATTGCTTGATAATAATGTGCACAAAATGGTGCCTATTGCTAATTATGTGCTAAACTGTACCATTCTGACGTGGGCATGTAGCAGATAATGGCAAAGCTACATGAAGGCATGCTAAAAAAAATACATATGCTGGCTGCACATGTCGCTGCCCATTTTAAGGCTTGCTTTGTAATGTCTTTGAACCACCCCGGAGCAACTGTGTGTTTACATAATGTGCTCGAACTTCACATAACAATATTCGTGATAAAAGGCTGAAACAGTGTACCCCCTTGAATTAAACTGTATTAAACTACTGATGATGCACATAAAAGGGCTCTCGTACTGAGCTAAAAATGGTCATCGGTGCAGACTTTAACAGCACATTTTCTATTCGCTTATGCCTCTTTAGAAGTAAATGGCAACTATAGCCTTTTGGCACGAGTGTTTGGCTGCTGTCAGCATAAACGTGCGAAAAGTTAGACTTGTACAGTGTGAGAAAAAAAAAATAGCTAATAGAAGTTGACGCATGTTGAAATGTGTAAAGTTGTCGCGGCAGTTACTTTTCACCTCATGTTGACTTTGATACAGAAGTTGAGGGCAGAGACTGTGCACAAAGAATTTGTGACTGCTTTAATTTTCAGCACAAACATCCCACCCGTAATTCATTAACCACTTGAGGTAAAAATCTTGGCTTGTCTTGCAGCCAGTGTCTGAAAGTTTGCAGATGAAGCTGCAATTTATGAGCTGCGCTGTTGGCTATTTATTACACTGTGCAACTCCAAGCAGATTGTTTGCATGCTACGAGATGCGTGATGATCAGTGACCAAGTTTTAAACTGTACAGAGTGCTGGATTTTCGGAATTATACGGGGTTCTATAAGTGATATGATCAGCTCTCTCTCTGCAGCTACATCGACTGAGCTTGCATTATGAAGGCGTGCAGATAATGGCGGTTTGGCTTTCTACCGAACAAGGCAGATACCAAGGTTGACCATGAAGAAATCTTTGGACACTTTTGAGCGTGAAGGAACCAGTGAAGAAAAAGCTTGGAACGGTGTCCAAATAAACACGATAGGTACTGAGTATTTCTATGCAAGATACAGCCTCTTTCAAAAAATATACAGACCACCAGTTTTTCTTTCATGTCTAATGGGGCTCTTTTAGCATGTCTGGCACTTGTTAGCTCCAGAATGCTGGAGACAAGAGTTCCCTTCGCCCTTTTGAGAGCTTTGGAGTGCTGGTAACACAAAATAAAATGCAACGCAGCTTAAAACACTTGACAACTTCTTTAAGCAAACCACAGATAATGACTGTATGTACAGTCAGGCTGGAATGAAACGCGAACATGCATATGTCATACATTTCTGCTTTGCAGCGAGATATTCCTTTACAACCTATTTTCGATTATGCATTTCAGTAGGCCCTTTACCCAGACACATGAATCAGGCTAGTTGTACACTTCAGCTGAAAGTAGGCAGGTAAATATTTTGTTTTCTTGACATGCTCTGCGCGTTTCATTCCGGCCTGACTGTACCTTCTTTAAGCACATCACAGATATTGACCATATGTACCTTAAAAAAAAAAAAACGGATGCCGAAGACTGAAAATGATGTCCAGCATCTGTGACAAGTGTCACTGTTGCTGTAAGCTGGACATATCCCTTGTACACTCATTACTGTAAGCTGGAAATCCCTTGCACATTCATTAATTTTACTCATGAGACCTACTGCAGTTTTAGTGGATCTTTTTCCATGCCTGCAAACTTTTCTAAGGCTTGTAACACATTTTTCCGGAGATGTGTAGGAGACACTGTTTTATGCTGAAGTTGAACTGTCTTGCTGCAATTTTTAAAAGACCTCGAACAGACCTCCTTTACAGACTGGCTAAAGTACATCCTTTGAAGATGCTTTAACATAGGCAAGAGCATGTGTTTCTTTAGCTGGAAACGACAAAATACACCGAGGTGAGAGAGTTTACTTTGGACCATTATTGAACCGTTTTGGCAGTAGTCATGGTCTTGAACTAACTGAACACTGTGGGTGAACTTGCTCAATTGTATCCCTCTCAGATTAAATATCTACCAAACTAACTGGCGGAAACTGCTGATTCACAATTATTCAGCACACTACAGGACACAAAAAAAGCCCATACTAAGGAACATACACTCTGTACACCATGCAGGAAGAACAGAGGCCAGAGCTCAAGGCATAGAAAAACAATGGAAGAACAACAAAGCCGGTTGGAGGCATCATGATGATAGCAGTCACAGACTCGGATGCAATTTTAGAAATAGCACATCAATCGAGTGCAGAGACCCAACCCAAGCTATGGAGGCAGCCATTGCGCTCACAATAACCACATGGGATAAACTAATATAATCAAAGATTCACAAGAAGTGTGCATGAAACCATCAGGGGCAGGGTAGGATAGGCAGCCATTAGGATCCTGAAGGAATTAACGAAAGTCGGAAACAAAGCAAAGCTCATAACATCAGCGCAGCAGTCCGTAGAGGGGACAAAGGCGCACACGTCGCAGACCGAGCACTCCTACCCCGGTAACCCCGACACACGGACGAGCACAATACTCAAACACGCTGACCACAAACTCTGAGAAGAATACTAACAAATAAATACTAAAGCCCAAAAAGACTTCACTCAATTTAGTTGGTTTATTGGGGTTCAACGTCCCAAAGCAACTCAGGCTATGAGGGACGCCGTAGTGAAGGGCTCCGGAAATTTCTACCACCTGGGGTTCTTTAACGTGCACTGACATTGCACAGCACACGGCTTCACTCAATTTACCCAGAAGACTATGAGCCACAGTACACACACCGCATATGGTATGAGCCTTCCAAAGTAACACAGAAATAGCAAGGATAAAAGAACTGATGACTGAGCGGTGGGAGGAAATGCTGTCCAGCTCAGACCTGAAAGTTCAGCATAAGCTGACCGAAAGGGCTAGAGCGGTTGCAAGATCCAATATGGAATTTTATTCCCAATTAAAATGATTAAAAGGTTTTCATCATCATTAGAACAATTAATTTCTCTATGCTCCCAGTTACCCGAAGTGCGAAACAGTCTGTTTGGGCATGAGCGTAAGCTATCTGAATACTTGTGTGTTTGGTGTTGTTGTAATCTTTACAAGTGTTCCGTGTAATATATGTGCTCACAGTTCTATGTTCAGAATAGCCGTACATGCTATGCTCCGAGTGCTTGTTCAAAAACTGTCTATCTGCTTCTATTTATATTTGGTTTCTATGTTTCCGTGATGCAATACTGTAGACCGAAATTGCAGCATTAACTAAACTACATGTATACTTGTCCAGAAACCGATATACAAGCAATTCAAACCTACAAATATCTTGGAACTCTGCAATATGAAACATGGATATCCCATGGACAAAGGGTTTTGTTTTTTGTTGGGACAAAACTTGGAGTGGCTTTTCTAATCCTGGGCACCCACCTTTTAACATTCGGTGCCCAGGATTAAAAAAAGCCACTCCAAGTTTTGTCCCAACAAAAAACTAAACCCTTTGTCCATGGGATATCCATGTCTCATATTGCAGAGTTCCAAGATATTTGTAGGTTTGAATTGCTTATATATTGGTTTCTGGACACGTATACATGTAGTTTAGTTAATGCTAGAATTTCGGTCTACAGTATTCCATCACGGAAACAATGGAAACCAAATATAAATAGAAGCAGATAGACAGTTTTTGAACAAGCACTCAGAGCACAGTATGTACGGCTATTCTGAACATTTCGGCGTAGTTCGGAAGGTGCACAAATAAAAGTTTCGCAACGTATAATTGCTGGATGTGGTGGTTGTACAGTTCGTGGCAACGCCCGTGATGTAGCTGACTGGAGGCAGGTGTCGTGTAGATATTTACGAAGTAGGTGCACTTCAGGACATCAAAGTACGCCAACTGGATAATTGTGGCACGTTGTGCACTGGCCAAATATGGCAAATGATGCACCGAAACGTTATAAAAGCCCTTGCCATCTTGCGCGAAATTTGAGCGGGTCGATTGGGAGAAACATTTAAACCTGTGTCTATTACCATGGCCTGAGCGACGCAAGAGTCGGTAATCCAATGCGGAAAGCGGAGAACGTGTGGATGAGCAGTATGACTTGCAACACGCGTGAGGTGGTTCGAGCTGATGTTACGAGGCAATGAGTGTCGGGTGCTGCTGTAAAGTTTTGTATATAGCTGCCGAGCAGCGTGCCCGCGTGCCTGGTAATGTGCAGCACAGCTGTCGCGAAGCAATGAGAGTCGGGCGCTGCTGTCAAGTTCTGCTGCCAAGCAGCGTGCCCGAGTGCCTGGTATTGTGCAGCAAAGCGTATTCATTTTATATCAAACGCAAACGCCAGAAGAAGGTGGCCACCAAAGCGTTGCAGGTCATTCTGATCGCGACTGTACACGTTCACACCACAGCTCTGGCCAGGTGCTGACACTGCCGCGCTGCCGGTACCGCCGTGCAAGTACTGGCCGGACACTGGACGCGGCAATGCTAATGTTCACTTCTGCATAGCCATGGGTATATGGGCATGGAGGAAAAAAGTTTTTTTTTTTTTTGTTGTTCCATGTATATGGGCATGACATATTGGCATAGTGGCCCTGCGGCAGATAGGGCATGCCACCCTCGCCTTGGCTCAACTACAGTTCACTGCAGCTCAACGCACGCTAATCAAGGACAACATGGATGAAGGACAATGACGCTCTCCCATGTTTTTTGACGGTAATATGGCAATCAAAAAGTGAAGTTTATTACATGAATAAAGTATTAAAATAAAAAAAAATCAATTAATTTTTAAAACATATTTGTAAATATATTACTTTTCGAATACTACAATTAATACGTTTATGCGTCTTTTCAGTCAAGGCTTGAAGATGCGAAAAAGTCAATTCACTCTCGCGCTGTGGTCGGCTTTGGCACGCTGTGGGCGCTTCGAGTTGTAGCTAACATTATTGTCGAGATTTCTGTTACTGGAACATTGTAACAAGCTTTTGCCTCTTAAAATGGACGTGTTAGCTGAGCAAACTGCGCTTTCCTACTATGGCGGGCCTAAGCAAGCATACTTCAGTCCTTACTCCGAGAACGGAGGGTACGTTTTTCCAAGATTCCAGTTACCGTCTCTGGTACTTTTGCGACCTGTATATATATGTTGTTATGTTAATATGTAAACAGATTTATTGCCCAGTGTACCTCTCCCCCTATCATTTCTAACTGTACCCTCACCTCTTTCATTTCACTTCTACACACTGCCTGCTATCCTTTATTTCCTCTGCACCAGCTCAGGTGCTTCCCGTAGCGATGGCAGTTACCGGGGCTAGCAAAAATCTTTTACTTCCATTTACTATGTTTATTAAACCACTTACTACTACTACTCTGGTACTTTGTTCTGTCATTGTGTTATGCGTTTTTTTTTTGTTTGTTTGCACAGGAGTATTGTGGCCATTGCTGGGGACGATTTTGCAGTCATTGCGTCTGACAGTCGGCTGAGCTCAGGATATCATATATACACGAGGGAGCAGTCGAAGCTGTTTAAGCTGTAAGTAGTCCGCTAGTAAGTAGTAAGTAGTTTAAGTAGTCCGCTACCAAGCGTGATCCAAGCGCGTTTCGTGTAGCTGTTCCTTCTGAAGGTTGTGCTCTACACTGAACGCAGGTCCAATCAGTGTGTGCTTGGTTCCACGGGCTGTTGGTGTGATATTCTCACATTCACGCGCTTCCTGGAGGCGCGAATGAAGGTAAGCTGCATTATACATACCCACTAATAAGTCGCAACACGGCCTGTAGCTTTGTTTATTTTCCACAGATGTATCTGCATGAACATCACAGGCTGATGAGCACACCTGCAGTGGCCCAACTTGTTGTAACAATGCTGTATAACAAGCGGTTTTTCCCGTACTACATTTCAAACATCTTGGCAGGCCTCGACGAAAATGGTAAGTCATTGTGGTTGTGTGTGTGAATTACCTTTGCCTGCTATGTATTTACTGGACGCAACAAATGTGTGTGCGCTGCTCGGCAGTATAATTTAAAGCCTGTTTTGTCATTACTATATTTCTGGCTTGGTGGGTAGTCTGTGTGATCTAGTCGTGTTGGGGAAACACCACTAACAGATGTGGATAAATAAGCGAGCTGAACTTGACACTTGAGATACGAAGCAGTGATGTCATGACGACTGCCCTTATTTGTTAAGTTCCAACTAAATCGTAATACGTTTTAGGCTGTTACTGTTTTTCCTAGGTTTTACCGTGCAGCATCTTGGAATAGAAATACATCCTCCAATAACTGGCTTCCTGCAATGTTTTTTAAACTACACAAGATGTTCTGCTTTATCAAAATCCTAATTGACTGTCATGTTGTAGTCTGTGAAGAAATTGCCCATTTGACAGGCATGTTGCGAGATGTTTTTCATTGCTACCCGTAGTTAGTTCATTAATTGTGCTGAACTAAGTGCCTTAAATACAGTGTTAAACGACCACCACAATGCTTATTGGCTTAGGTAAAGGATGCATCTACTGCTATGATCCCGTTGGCCACTGTGAAAGAGTGCAGTACAGGGCAGGAGGCTCTTCCAGTGCTTTGCTTCAGCCGCTTTTGGACAACCAGGCAAGTAACTTGCCTTCCCTTTATTCACGTTTCTTGCACTGCTGTGACATTAAATGGAGGTTTGCATTCATCCCTTCACAGATCGGTTTCAAGAACATGGAAAATGTGGAGCTGGTGCCACCCACTCGGGAGCGAGCTGTGAGCATTATCAAGGATGTCTTCATTTCTTCCGCTGAGAGGGACATCTATACTGGAGACTCTGTTGTCATCAATATCATTGACAAGAATGGCATCAAAGAAGAGATGCTTGCACTCCGCAGAGACTAAGGCATTCTGTGGTTTGGGTCATGCTGTCTGCTCACGATGGCCATATAAATGCCTTTGTTGCGATGTTGTGCTGGCCCCTGTGTTGTAAAAGGATATTGACTGCAGTGCCATGTGAACTGCATTCATAAAAGTTTACCTGCTCAGCCTTGGTACTCTTTTTGAAAAAATGCTGCCAGTTCCAAGAAATTTCCTTCAAGGTCACCTGGATGTTGGAAGGAGCAAAATTTCATGCCTTGAGTGCAAATCACATTCACGAGAAGCTCTTCACAAATGAAGCCTTTTATTTCAATTTGCACATGGCATGGTGTAGGAAAGCCATTTGCAATGTGGACAAGAGCTGAGAAAATAGAGTACAGGGTTGTAACAAGCTGACCACCTCTCCCTTCCGTGTGTACTGTTCCACCGGGTAGTACAGGTATGCATAGGTGCATCATGAAAATGTACTGCTGGTGAATTTTCTACTCAATGGTCCATAATTCAGAAGTGCACTTTGAAACACCCTTGCACATTTTTCTAACTGCAGTGATCAGTACCAAACTTGGCTGCTGCTTGAAGGCCTGCATTAAAGATCACATTTACTCGTAACATGTAGAATTTTTTTATGCTGAATTTGGATACAGGTAGTCCTTAACTCTTTCAGGTGCCATTATTTGTTTTGACTGAAATCAATTATTTTTTCACCTAAGTAGTATATTCAGGCCTCAAGAAAGGGAATTTGTTAGTTTTCGAACGTGCAAGACCAGCAGGCAAGTTTTTACGATGTGGAAAATTCCATACAAAGTGTCAGATTTGTTAGAAATAATAACATTGAAATGTTCTCGCCTGCCAGGTAAATACCCTAGGGATCGTGGTATCTGTTTTTCGAAGATTCAAATTATGCTCGAAAGTGATCAAAAACAATTACGATTTCACTCTCGGCAAAATCTGTCCGGACAAAGTGCTACCTAGCTCGCTCTTATGTGAAATATTATTTACCGCATTCGCTAGATGGTACAAAAAAGCAACTTATTTGCAACAAGAAGGGTGCTCAATGTAACTGAAATAATGAAATCACTGTTAAGTGCTCCAGTTTCTCAGAAAAAGCTGCAAGTTTGCCGCTTACACAATTGTGTACAAAGCACCTGAAAGAGTTAAGCATGCAGTTTTAAATTGCTGTACAGGCAATTCAGTACTTTTTGGAATGTGTGCATGCATGAACACTATTTTATGCTGAATTCGAATACAAATAATTCTTTAAGCACACATTTCTGAATGTGCTTCTGCATGATAATGAGTAAACACTCCCAACTAGGTTACGAATTTGCTATTGGTAAATCAAAACGTTGGACATTCAGAAAAAAAACTTGCACCTGCATAATGAACCGTCTGACCAAGATGCTAGGCAATTTGATGTCAGACCGAACTGGACAGCAGGAAGCTATTCGAGTAAAAATGTACAGAAGCAGGCATCTGAATGAGCTGTAGAAAGCACAAGCTGGAATGTGTATATCTACTGTATAGATGGAAATGGGATGAAAATGCCATTGAACATGGTATGGCTTTCACATGCAATGTCACCATCCTACATTCCTCGATACATGTATTGAACAGTTTAAAACTGTGCTGCTTGCTTTTCTTTGCATTATAAAAAGTACCTGTTTGGCTTGCATTTCCCAGTGAGCAGCACAGGTCTTTCCCAAAGGTCAATGGCACTGTCCTAACTTGCTAACAGTGAGCAATCTGGGCCTTGGCATATGGGTGGGGTATAGTACAGCTACTGCTGTTATTACTTGATGCTGTAGGAGAGGAAAGTGGGAGCTTATTGGGTCACAAACACCCTTATAGGTTATATATCACTGTAGGCCCAAGAAATTTTCACGAAAAGTTTTCAAACAAACACTTTATTTGTTGAGCGCACACACACACACACACACTGCTTTTCAAACTCTTGAGAGACAAACGCCACATCCAAGGGAACACAAGTTAACCAAGAAAAAACACGGAAAGTGCGTTGTGCGATATTGCAAAGCTACGAAGTTTTCACTGCTGGCTTGCATTTTGAGTGGTGGGCTTGTTTCAACCGTGGAAAAAGGTTAAATCGCACCGGGCCCACACAAACTTCTAGGAGTCTATCAACAAGACTGAAACAGCTCACAACATGAATGCACACTCCAAAAGCCTCCTAAAGATCCACCCAGATTGGTCACTTGCTGCAAGCATTTGAAAATAATCGCCGCCTGTCTCGATGCTCATGTCCTTTGAGCTACTTTTTCTTATCGGAGCCGAGGGGCAGCCCTTTCTCCTTGCCACGCAGCTTCATTCCTGCAATACAAGCAAGGAGAGAACTGAGCAACATAATACACTTTCTTTCCTTACATCTCAAACTGCGCACAAAATGACACAGCAGCACACACAAACACAACACTGAAAAGACAGCTGGGGAGCATACATATCGCAGCACCCTAGATGTTTTCACATGAACAAATTTCGCTGCTTCCAGAACAGCTGTACTGCTATCATGCCACTTCGTCTAACATAGCACTTGTCTCCAGGGTTTGGAGCAGAGTTCTATGTAACGCGTTACAAGTAAATGATTACTTGTATTATATATTTTTATAATTTTGTAATTAATCGATTGTCTTTTTCCCAAACGGTTCTGTTCCAGGTAATTCTTCTTTAATCGATCACTGGCAATCAGTAACCTTTTTTTCCAAACACAGTTTGTAATCAACAGTACAGCTTTGAGAACCTCAACACGATGGCAAACACTAATGCTAGCGGTGACATTAGTGACAGAGCGAGAACAAACTGGCTGCGAAGCATCGTGCGTGATCATGTCTGGACCACAGCCGAGTCACTGCAGTCTTCTATGGCAGTATTTGTCCCAAGAAATGTCATATGTGGGACTCCCCCCCCCCCAATCCTGTCAGATGGCTCCGCAACTTAGATCCCACTACACCAAACTCGACGGCTTCCACGCAGAGCGTGAGTCATCGTATATAGCTGAAAAAGGTGCTTAAAGCAAGGGTTCTGTTGAAACCAACACCACCGCCAGAGTGTTTTGTATAATCAAAAGGAAATTATGTGGACCATGCTGGCTTCCATTGTGCCTTCGAAGTTTTTTTCTAGAAGCGCCTAACAGTGCAACCAAGAAATCAGGAATGCGGAAATTGCAGTCCGCCAAAA
This sequence comes from Amblyomma mixtum, assembly GCF_055824585.1. Lineage (NCBI taxonomy): Eukaryota > Metazoa > Arthropoda > Arachnida > Ixodida > Ixodidae > Amblyomma > Amblyomma mixtum. The sequence goes on along the minus strand of NC_143014.1, from coordinate 192,019,869 downwards.
ACAAGCACATCTGTACCGAGAGAGTGACTTGCCCTGCGATATGAAGTTGAAGGAAGAAAAATTTTAATCTGTCTCCGCAGTGCATCTACTTTTGTTGTCGTTAGTACCCATTGATATGTGGAACAAACGACGGTAGTAGTAATTTGAGAATAGCTTTTAAAAAATTGGAGGAGACACTAAGGTGGGAAGCTGGTCCTTGACAAAAAAAAAATTTTTAATTAATGAAGTTACATTTATAAAAACAACAGGGAATATGTATGTCTATGTGCTCATTCAAAATATGCAATTTGCAGACAGAAGAAATTTTTGCAGAAGGAAACTTTCTAGAATGCATGTCATTGGCTTCTCTTGAAGGCAAGCTATACAATAAAGGTGAAATTGTTATCCTGCCTGTCATAGAAATTGATTTACAGGGTTTTGAAGTTGCCACTTCACAAATGAGACAAAAAATTTGTATTCCAGATTCTGAAGTGACAACTTCAAAATCCTGCAACTCAACTTCTATGACAGGCAGGGTGATAACTTTACCGTACTGCATAGCTTGATGTCAAGAGAAACCAATGGCATGCAATCTAGCAAGCTCCCTGCTGCAAAATATTTTTTGAAAGCTGTTGGCAAAGTTAAACAACATACTGCACGAGTAGTTGTACATAAAATTAAACGACATATTTTGAATAAGCATGCAAAAATACATGTTCCCTGAAGAGTCCATAATTGTGACATTAATAAAAAATTTTTTCCAGGACTCTCTTCCCCCCTTAAGCTCTACCTCAAAGGTATGAAGTGATAATGTTAATGCGTTAATACCTATATATGTTGAATTGGTCATTCTCTACTTTACATTCATAGATCCCTCGGAGTCCTTGTACCATTCCTGGTGCAGTGGTTAGGTGATGCGCGCGATGATAGGTGGTGCCATCGGTGGGGCTTGTGCGGCCCACGTTGCTCTTCCCGAGCAACCTCTTGTGACCAGTAATTTAACTGCCACCTGCCACGGCCCACTTAGGTTGCTTCTCAGGGGATTTTTCGTTCAACGCCGACACCACCGGATTTACTCTAGAATGGAAGCCTCATTAGGCACAGGGTACTCACGGCCTTGCCTCTGTTCCATGGAGATAGGGCAACATTATTAGATTTCGCCAATGATTGTGGGTTAGCCCAATACCCGTTTCCCCAGCATTTCACCCAGGAGAGCCGAGCACCACACCAGGGGGGGAAACCTTATACCCGTTAGGAAACTGGTGGGTACTCGATGGCACAATGGCGATGGCAAAGGACGAGTCCAGAACCCAGCAGATGTTCTGGCCACAAGGCTACCGCTTCGGCACTCCAGTTATCCACGGCGTTCTTCAAATGTTACAAGCCATGGCCCAGCCCCATGCTCGGCTTTAATAGGTGCACGGCTTAGGAAAGTAGCCTGCGCCCACCACTGCGAGCGACCCTCGTGTGAGCCTTGCGCCTCAGCGATGTTTAGTTACTGGCTCACTGCATGCTTCTCAACATACCCTATTATACTGCTGGTTGGGCATGACAGTCTGAGGAAACTCGTGAAAAAAAGTTCACATTACAGTACAGCCGTTTAGCTTGTGAAGCGGAACTTGGCAGTGAAACATAATAGTCGGCAGCGAAATACCCACGTTCCACGCAACTATTTGAAGAAATCTGCAAGCTCCTTGACAAATTTGGAGCACATTGGCAGCAGTCAACAGCATCACGTGACCACAATTTGCCACAATCAACCAAACGCAGGCAAACAAAACCGCAAAGGGACGTAAGCAGGCAGCATCACAGTGGCTTGGGGTACCCTGTGGCGTCAGTGGCAGTTAAGCGAACAAAAAAAAAATTTGCCCAGCACGCTAACGCAGCTCCTCATGAGCAGGTCGCTCTTTGTTGTGGCACAAGCTACCAGGAATGCAAGCCCTGGTGGGCAACATGTGTGTTCAACTCTGAGATGGTGTGCACGGTGTTCACACGTTACAATATTGCCCTTTCCTTCAGCGCATAAATTGAGTGTTCAGTGTAGCTGCTGATTTCTTCACGAGGAAACATGGGAAAATTAGCGACGACTTCTTCGAAAACCAACATTAATGAGTAACAAAATATCAAGCAATTAAGCCGCTGTAATTCATTGTAGTCTCAGTAAATTAGTGTTACGGTAATACAAGTTGAAAAGCAAACAACGCAGTAGTAATCGATTACTTGATTACTTTTCTGTAATTGTTCAGTTACTTTTCTGGGGCTGTAATTGACCACTGCAATCAGTGCCATTTCAAATGGAGTAATTGTTATTTGCAATCAGTTACTTAGTTTCTGTAACGTGTACAAGACTGGTTTGGAGGAGGAGGAATATGGCTTAATATGGACGACGGAGTCCTACTCCTCCGATTCAGCATTCCTCTGCTGCTGCCACGTAGGGTTTTCTACTTACTCCGACAAAAGTAAATATGATAGTTTAAACCAGATATTGTGAAAACTGCCAAACTCCAAAAACAGCTTTCCACGACAATTGAAAAACTGCTTCCGAATACATCAAAATAGTACCCAAAAGGTATTCCAACATCTCTTGTGTGAGATAGATTTGACAGGACTGGCAAGTGAGTTTCATGTGCCACGAATGACACAACCCTTCAATGGAACAGTGGAAAGCAGCGTAGCTAGAGATCCTGTACAAAAACATTAGCAGTCTTGCAGTATTGGGGATAATAGCCTTCAAGACACGCAAAAAGTAATCTGGGCACATAGGTGGCACGTCTTTCAAAAATTACCTCACCCCTGAGCATCTTTGCGTGGTATCTGTTCTGCAATAGATTTCATCAATACACTCTTACAAAATATAATAACACGCACGTGAATAGATTTTAGACTTACCAATCACTTTTTCAATCTTTGACAGGACTTGTTGGTTTGGTATGGCACGACCAGCTTCATAGTCATTTATCACTTGGGGCTTCTCGTTGATTTTCTGGAGAACAAGAAATTAAGATGAAAGGCACGTTAGAAAGGATGTATCAACTATGACATAACAGCCTTTTCAAATGCTTCGTAAAAGGGGGTGGGGGAGAGGGCAGTCCTCCAAACATACTTGAAATGATGGACACAAATCATCTCCTTTATTGACCTTCGAAGGGCTTTTGGAGTATAATAAAACGTCCATTGGTTCGCACTGTGCAGAACAGAGCTGCTTTACTAGTGAGTTGAACAGAAAGCTTCTGCGTTACTTTTGTGTAGAACAGAAATGTGTTACTACTGTGTATAACACAATACACAGAATTAAGAAGCCCAAAAACATGAAGCAACGGTAAGGCAAGTTGGTATTGCACCGTTCCAAGTTAACAGCGCAAAATAGGTGGGACGAGCACAAGGGAAACGCGGAGCATAGCGCTGCCGTTCGGTTTTCTTCCTCATTATTGTTCCACGTCTTTCGTGCTATTACTCAAGTCCGTAAAAAACACATGACGTGCTCGGGCATTCGCATACGCACGGCACAGGCAAAAGCAATGCAGTGGCAACAAAAAAGTCACACGCGTTTATACCCATCTAAACCAAAGGACGACTCATGAAAGAAAAGAAAAACTACAGCTAAGGGAATTTCCCGACAAGCTGGGGTCGGGCGCGCGCGCACACACGAACCTTGATCCATCGGACGGAGCACGCGGCGAACGTCTCGCGCGTCGTAGCGTTCTATCCACACGTAGAGCAGACATCTTGCCAGATGTCCACATCACCACATCAACCCCCCTTAAAAAAAATAAAACCTAACAACTTACGGTGGCCAGTTCCTTCTGAGTCATGTTCTTGGCCTGCCTGCCTTGCTGGATCAGTCTGCCCACATCCAGGCCAATGCGGTCATGATGCAACTCTTCGGTCTCTCGGTCGAGCTTGGCAGTATTTAACGTTGTTACCGTCTTCTTATTAGTAGCGGCGTTGACTAAACCAACCAAACGAAAGGAACAAAAATTTAATACTACAATCCTAGCCGAACATCAATGGCGCACATCATTTCGTTACATTTTAAATCGCGGTTCCACTTCATCGCATTTCACAAAGCCTCTCTTTGCTAGCCAAAACCCATGCCCAATAGGTAAACACATTTCGCACTATGTCCACACAAGAGCTGCCTCGCTCACGAAAAAACAGCTGGGGAAAGTGAGCAATACTAAAAACTTTTCGAAGACACTCACATTTTTTCGTGGTCTCGATCGGTACTCCCTGTCTTTGAGCTGCGTTGATCACCTGGAAAAGAATAAAGGGGCAACACGTCTTACGCACCATTCGAACGTGCCTAAACTAGACTCGCGAGTCGCAAGCGAAGTGCCTCAGAAACAAACCTGTCGAGATCGCAGCTGACTCGCGGTCATAGGCTTTTTGCGCAGGTAGGTGACAGTATCCCAATCTGTCTCAGACATGATCGACCTCTAAAGCTCCCTACAATTTAGGAATAGTGCAGAAGAAATGCCTGAACAATGCCTCCGCGAGCGACTGGCACGAACCTTCCCGAACGTAGCGAACGTGCTAACAACAAACGCACATGCAATATGGCGTCTTCCTCACTCTCGTTATAACTTTAAACTAAAATATTTTTATATTACCTTTGGTTTCCAAATGCACTTTCATAACAATATAATTTTGAGACAACTGTTAAATTATAATTGCATATCAAATGTTTGACTGTTTTGATTTTTGGATCACTGCGGCACTTTGCGACGACAGGAGAAGCGGAGAATCCCAAGGCGGTGAAGAAGAGTCCAAGAGTCCGCGAGGCCGCGCACATCTGCATCTGATTTTATGTGGGGTCCTGTCTAGTTTGGTAGCACTAATCCGCAAAAATTGTGAGTGCCGTTGCTTCTTTCGATTACGTGTGCGCCCATCGCGTGACCTGCGTGGGTGGCCTGCAGCCTGGATTAGACAGAGGCCTCATCAGATGCCTTTAGGACTTCGTTTTGTGTGATTGTGTGTGATAGCACCTCGCTAGCAGCGGTGAATGCTTGTTTAGTGTTCGACTTCATTCCCATCGTCCGGCAAAGGTGAAGACCGCATGTTATCGTAATATTTAGTTTGTTTTGTCATGTTGTGTTAGATATCCGGTTTCTCGACACCGGTAAAATTTTGCCAGGCTCGGCTTTCATTTAGGCATCATCCGACACTTGGGTTTTCTGTAGCCTTCTAGGTGTCTGTTGTCTAGGTGTCCTGTGTCTGGGTATGCCTTCGCACGTTTTGTAATGATTGCATGGCTTTTGCAGATGTTGGAAGTCACAGTCAAGACTTTAGATTCACAGAATCGAAATTACTCGGTTCCCGACGATGTAAGTTTTTGCTTGTTTTGTTCATACTTCATATCGTGGAGCGGAAGTTCGCATTCACGCAACAACCTAAAGCACTACGCAGTGGTGTGTACTGCTAGAGGTTTTGCGACGTCGTTTTGCTGCCATTGCATGCCTTGTCATTGCTTAAATTCGTTCAAGTGCCTTTGCCGATTTCGTTTTTTAGATTACTGTCAAAAGCTTCAAGGAGAAAATAGCAAGTTCCGTGGTAAGTGGCCGTGACAGTCGCCGTTCTGTATTTGCATGATCTCGGGTTACCGTTGTTTCTTTGAAAAGCTACAAGATTGTGGCGTTGTTTCAGAACATCACTGCAGACAAGCAACGTCTTATCTTCTGTGGTAGAGTGCTGCAAGATGACAAAAAATTGAGTGATTACGGTAAGCTGGCTCCTTTGACTCTTTAAAGCCGCATTTGCCAGTGCTACACTGCGATATCTGCACATTTGTTTCTTCATTTCGCCTGGCAATTTATTTGTCATGCATAAATTTCTGTTCTTCGCCGATGTGATGTGTGGGCGGGGCGCACCACACCAGGCTTCGGCACCTGTCCAGGCCACATGCAGTGAGCCTGTGGCGGGGCCGTCGGGGCCATCCGCGGCCCTGGGTAGAGTAGCTAACACTATTCTGCCAACTCCAAAGCAGGCTGCGCAGAACCCCGGGTCGGCGGGCCTCAGAACGTCTTCCCACAGGTAGAAGTGTAACTTGAAAATCAACGTTCCCTCTGCGCGGTCGTACAGCGCCTCTGCAGAGGCGATGGATACGACCCAAGGCAGCCCCGTGCCGTCCACATCGGACGGCGCCGGCGGGGCTCCTTGGATCGGTCATAAAGACAGGCCCCAAGTCATGGGGCCGTAAACAACTTAGTTTTTCACTCCATACAAGCTCAAAAAAGATGGCTTTCATATTAAAATGGATTTGTAGAGGACTTCTAAAAAACTACAGTGACATAGAAGTCATCCTAGGAGCACTCGCTCCTGTCGCTTTATGTCTACTGGAGACAAATTTAAAGGGACACTGAGGAGACCACTATTAATATATTTTTTATAGCAAAATCCGATAGTTCGGCATGTCATGGCTTTGTTGCCACTTGGCCGGCAGCGAAAAATGCATTTATTTCTAAGAAATTTGGATTCGAAGTTGAAAAGGTTTTTCCCGCCGCTGTGATTCAAACTTGGGATTCGGCTATGACGACAGAGGACTAAGTGACGTGAAACATGACGTGATGCAGACTCCGTGATTTCTGGCTGCCAGCAGTGCGGCCTAGCAGCAGCCGAAAAGAAAGCTACCGCCGGCCGCACGTTGAAGGCATCTATCGGCTATTGCGGCGGTCGCTACAGTCGCTTCGCTTACGTTTGCACCGGCGTTTTGCGAGCGTTACGATGGATCTCGTTCTCGAAGTCGTCAACGAAGTTCTCGCAAATAGACACCTTTAGCATACCGTGTACCTTGATACCGCTAGCGGAATACCGGGAGCCCGCCTAACGCCGGCGAGAAGGCGCTGATTGGTCCCGATGCTTCAGGCGAGCGCGTAGCTGCCCGGCACGTGGCGCCATCTGGCGACGTCAAGGAGATTTGCGCATGCATTGGCTGCGCCTCAGTGATTTGTGCTTCTCGTGTCCTAGCGTTGCTAGAACCATTGGTTCCAGCAACACTGTTTTGTTATATGACGTCATGACGCTTGTACTTGTGAGTTTGGCCTGTGGCGGCGATACCTGTATTTTGGTTCTTGCTCTTTTCTACGTTACAAGAGCTTTGTTGTCAGTATGAGTGGCGTTTTTGTAATCAGGAACTGGTATTCTGTCGATACAAGCCAACTTCAATTTCTCCTCAGTGTCCCTTTAAGTCCTGAAAAAAAAAAGAATTATACTGTCTTCCGCTGTGACCAAGAGCAGGCGATCAGGCTGTCAGGAGGTGTAGCCATCATAGTGAAAAAAACTGTTCCAGCTTGTGAGCTTAAAATAAAAACGACTCGAAGCTGTAACAGCCACTCTGCTTGCACATGAAACCATTACAGTGTGCTCTGTATATATTGAGCCACAGCTGAAGGTAGCACTCCACGACTTAGAGGTTCTTTTAGAGCAGCTATCAGAGCCATACGTGGTAGTTGGAGACTTTAATGCACACTCTTGCTTTTGGGGAAGCGAGAAAACTGGCGCTAGAGGGCAGCTTATAGAGTATTTTATTGTGTGCTGTAACGTCTGTTTGCTGAACTCTGGTAAACCCACATACTGCTCCTAACCTCGGGGAAAATGAGTGTTAGATTTGTCTTTTAGTTCTGTCTGTTTTTAGCGATTTTAACTGGAGTGTTTTAGACAATCCACATGGAAGTGTTGATCTCCCAGTCATAAGTCTGTCGTCCTCGCCAACAGTCATTCCGATAAAACCATGGCGTTGGAAGCTACATTTAGCCGACTGGGCATTGTTCAGAGAAAACGCCAGTTTAGAGGATATAATTTCAGAAAATCGTAGCATAGAGGAGATAAATGAACTGTTCACAACATGCATTCTTTCTGCTGCACATGTATCAGTTCCAAAATCCATAGGAGTGTATGTCACTCCTATGTCACTCCTTTAAGTATGTCACTCCTTTGAGTATGGCACTCCTTTAAATCACATGGTAGTCAGCACCTGTCTCGCCTGCTTGTTTCTTTACTTTCATCCTTGACTTTTTTTCATGCTATTGCAACCCTGATCTTGAACCAACTGGCACTTAAGAGTTACTCCTGGTGGTGTGGGTAGCTTTCAATCAATGTTTCTCAAAGTGGCCTCTGTCCACCGCGGTGGCTCAGTGGTTATGGTGCTTGGCTGCTGACCCGAAAGACATGGGTTCGATCCCGGCTGTGGCGGTCGCATTTCGGTGGAGAAGAAATTGTAGAGGCTCGTGTACTGTGCGGTGTCAGTGCACATTAAAGAACCTCAGGTGGTCGAAACTTCTGGAGACCTTCACTACGGCGCCTCTCATAGCCTTAGGCGCTTTGGGATGTTAAACCCCATAAACCAAACCAAATCAGAGTGGCCTCTGTCAGTGTGTTTAGTCTGTGGGCTGCATTCCAGGTACAGAAAAAACTTACTAACTCCCTGGCTGCCTGTTGCAAATCTTTCATAAATACCTTTATGTAGTACAGCCCCTTTTGTTAAATGTGGTCTCTTGCAGTATGCAAAGTAGAGGTTTTAGCATAAGGATTTCTCTGCAGCTCTGCCCCTGCAACAGCCCCTTTAGCTTGCAAAAAAATTCCATGACCTTGAGAATAAATGGCACATATGAAGCTATTGTGACTGGCAGGATATAGACATGTCCAAGATGAAAAATAAGAGTAAGTAATAGGACTTGCCACAAGCTGCTTTTGCACTGGGAACACAACCTCTGCATTGTGGTTAAGCTCGATGGACCTGAATACGCTGCTTTGTTCCAGAATAAGTCACTTAATCAAAGTAAATTAGCAGGGGAATACAGTGGAACCCTGCTGTTGTGTTTCTCCCGGGACTGCGAAAATAAACCTAGCAGCTAGGAAATGTAGTAGCCGAACACAGCGCGGGAAAAAATTGTCTATCGTTGTCTGCCGCTTTTTTTATTTCTTGTAAGCTCGACATGAGTCTGCTTTGCGGCTCCCGCGATTGTTTTACGTGCACAGAACGGCCTCTGATAACTCTTACGCCCTACCAGCTGTCAGTGGAAGGGAAGACGGCAGCTGAAAGGGAGCGTGCATGGAGCGGGCGTAGTTGCAGTACGTGTGCACTTCTGTGCTGCTTTCGCAGCGGCTGCTTTGATCTTGCAGAACCCTTGTCTATTGGAATCTAGAAATTGCGTCTTTTAAGCTGCAGGCAAATAAAAGAAAGCGGATGATAGAAACAACAGCCTAGAAGCCAAGCTACACAACTAGCTGCCCTGTCTGACCCCGAACCCCCCCCCCCCAGAGGGCTGGTCGACCAGGCTGCGAGGGCAGCCCCTGCCAACAGCTTCCTGAAATTGTGATTCACCTGCCGAATATGTGCAATTTAACAATGTGTAAATAAAGAAGTTTTCCTCCTCTTCCTACACAGCTCTGCCGGTATGTTGTCTGCTGTTGCATAGTTTTGTTATTGTGCCTTCGGTCAATCGTGCTTGCACCGCAGCGATGATGAAACTGCACCAACAGCCACAATAAAATTCACACTGTCCTCAAGTGGCGTTGGTGTGGGTGCTAGCGAGCTGGAAGCTGCTGAACACAGTGGCAGTTGAGTGCAGATGGTGTATAGAGGCCTGCTCTGGCTGGTGTGCCGTTGCCATTCTGCGTGTGCTAAACGTAGGCTCTTAAATTTCCGGCATGGGGTTGATCACTACCGCGAGGTGACATTCATAGCATACCATGCTGGGATGCTGCCATTGGTGTGATGTAACAGTCGAGTTTGTATTGCAGCCAGAAAAGCTGAAAACCCAGGAACATAACAGCAGGGTTCTACTGTGTTTTCTATACTTCTGCTGGTTTTTATTGCCTCAGCTGATTTTTATTTCATCACCACGACTATTGCACTTGCTCTGCTGTGTGGATCCTAACCAGCACTCTGAGCCTTTCCCCTTTTCTTTGGCAGATGTCAATGGCAAGGTTATTCACTTGGTACAGCGGCCGCCGCCACAACCATCTTCAGGTGGTTCGGCATCGGGGGCTACAGGCACTGGCTCTGCCTTGGGGGGTGGAGGGTCCAGGGGCAATGCAGCTGGTGGGGGGCTGCACCACCCACGGGAAGGGGGTGGTTTTCTGCTTGGAGCCTTCACCATTCCCCAAGACATGATTGACCCTGCCCAAGTACAGGTAGGCCCCTGCTTGCTGGCATCAATGCAGTACAACAGCTGCAGCTAGGTTTTCTCCTGTCATGTGCCTTCTGTGAAACTTACAGGGGCTTAGCTACTTGTGGGGCCAACAGACTTGAAACATCAATTGTATGAGTTAGATCAGCTGAAGCAACAATTATTATGGAGGGCAACCCTGGTTTGTTCGCCTTTGCAGTCAAACGAGGGTTTGACTGAATGAGCCATGGAAATGTAAAATCTCGCTAAGAACACTGCTCGAGGTGGCCTTTTGCCAGAACACCATTTTAGTACAAAATTTGTCACACTTGCAAAGTAAGGCTTAAACAGGAAATAGTGCTTTAACTACTATGGAGCTACCTTGGCCTGGCAGCTGTTATCAAAACTCAAAATGTGCTGTCATTATGCATGGGAGCTAAAGGGGATGGAGGAAAGTTGCTCTACTCGTTTTAGCTCTGACACTCTGCATTGTGCACCTGGACTTGAAAGAAATCGGGAAGGTAGATGCTGTATGTTGCATAACATTGTGCTCCTTGTTTTATTACAGCCGTTAAATATACAGCCCAAGAGGTTTTCTTCAAAACCGTGTAGTGTGGCTCTAGTAGCACTGTGAAAGTAGTGCTAAGCTTAGCACGGGTGAGGACAAAAGTTCTCTCCCATTGGGAAGTTTGGAATGGGGGCGATGCAAAACAAGCTATGCTGCATGGCCCACGAGGAAACCTGGTGGGCTATATTTTGGACAAAGGCTGTACATGTACATGTAAAGCTGGCTAGAAGGCCACATTTTTATTAAGAGCGACAAGATACAGGTAATGCTAAGTGTACACTTGTTTCTTGGAAAAAATGGTAAAGGTGTTGACAGACCTTATTCTGAGTGTGAACTACCAATATATATAAGCTGTCTCTACTAACCCCATTTGCCAGTGGTTGATTCTGTCATTAGACATATTTCAGCACTTCTGCAAAATTACAAACCCCGTACCAGGTTTGCATTTACCCGGAGGTGAAGTTAGCTCAGAGACTTGATGATTCTGCTATTACTATAACCGTTTATATATTTGCAGCATAAGAGGACTATAAATACCGATTTGAAGGCCTCAGGCCTCTCAAATGTCTACACTGTACAGAACAAATCTGGGAAACATTTAAACTGCTTTTTGAGATTGGGGTATTTTTTAAGTGTAAAACATAATGCGAAGTCATCAAAGGCTACTTGTCAAGAAAACAAGGTCAGGCATCAGCATGGCTTCAGTCAGCATTCTTGGCAGAGAAGTGTAATTTTTGGATTGGCATGTGAAAGGTTACGGGAAAGGATAGAAAGCAATAAAGCTATGACGACAATGGCTCTGACCAAGTAAACGTAGTAATTGGTGCTTTGTGGACTAAATGTATGTGTATTATTTTGGGGTTCTTTTAAGGATGTCGTATTTGCATGTTAGAGAGAAAGTTATGTAATAGTGAAAATGGAAAGTAGGAAAGTACAAGTGTTTATGGTGACTTTCCTGCAATACCGGTTTGTGATTTCAGCACAAGCAATTTAATTGTAACTCTTCAAAGTTAACCAGCTGCACTGGCATAATTCCTGTGGCATTTGGCTACAGAGTCCAAGGTCGCGGTATCAAATCCCGGCTGCGGTGGCTGCATTTTGATGGAGGCACAGAAAATGCGTGTGTGCTGTGCAATGCCACTGCACATTGTAGAGGCCTATCTGGTCGAAATTAATGCAGAGCCCTCCACTTTGGTGTCTCTTATAACCGATGTGCAGCTTTGGGATGTTAAAACTCCAGGTATCGTACCATTCTTTGAAAGTTATTAGTGAGAAATGAAAACACTTGCAGTATGGTAAAAGATGTAGTATAAGTTTGAATGCCTCATTTGAAGTAGGGTTGGATAATAGGATGCAAAGTACAAAAGCATTGTGCTCATGCTTTGCGCTGGGAAAAACATACAGTAGTGTTGCCATGAATGGCTGGCATTGGGTTTGTCTGTCATACAATTCCATTGTCTGTTTATGCTCCAGGATTTCCCCCATTTCTCCCCTGCCGGGGGTGGCCTACTTTTCCATGATACGCAATCGGGTCCGTCACACTTACTCCTTTTTTTCCTCCACCACCCACCGGCCAATCCACGATGTCGGAGCGACTCTGTCCTCCAGCTATGTCTCCAGCTATGACTCTGTCTTCCAGCTGGCGGTCCGCCATTCGTGTTAGGTGGTTCTCGAAGGCTTCAGACAACACCACTGACGGACACTTTTTGCCGAAATGGGTCTCTAATGCTAACAGATTAAAAGAAAGTCTGGCACTGGTGCCAACATTGCCTGGCAGAGGAGGAGCGGCCCACTGATGGGTTGTCAACAGTACCTGTCTTCGCCTTCAAATGGGGGACCGAGCAAATATTTTTATGGCGGTTCGTAAAAAAGTAATCTTAACACGTCTGAACAGAACCACGGGAAGAGACGCGACCTCATTATGCGCTGCTGTGCTTGCTTCAGTTGTGTCATTAGAGACAATAGATGCTTTTAGCATCGGGCGTTCTGTGAGCCGCCACTGCGCATGCGTAGGTCGCCCTGAGGGCGCCAGATGGCCCCACGTTCCCGTCAACAAAGTGTGCGCAGTGGCGGGGCGCAATACGTGGCAGCGGTACGCATTGTGCTAAAGGTATGTTATTTCTTTAGCCGCCGCTTACCGTGCACCACCACTGTGCATGCACAGATCACCCTGAGGGCACTAGGTGGCACCAGGTGCCAGCAGCTGTGCGTACACCTCTCGCGTCTGGACCAATCAGAATAGGCACACTGGAGATGCACGGTACACGGCGAGTGATAGTGATAGTGGTAGCAGTACGGGCTATGCTAAAAGTAGAGAATTATTGCCTGCTCTGCATGCACTGATCACAGATTCCTCAGAAGCCAGATTAATGTTACAAGCTGAAAGACCAGCGCCTACTTCATCAGATCTGTGCGCTTGTATTTCTTCCGGCCAAGAGCAGATAGGCAGTTGCGCCTCACGGACATCAGCGCTACATATGAGCTTCCTAAAAAGTCCTTTTCTCTTGCACTGCATCTGTGCAGAGCTCACCAATTGCTTCTGCACTTTATTTGCCTGAATAATTTATTCTAGCTAAGGCTAAAACATGGACGATGTGAAACGTTTCATGTGAGTGAAAACAGGCTGCTGCTGCCGCTGCACCTGTACGCGGCTGCGTTGTGTTGTGTTCTGTGGAAGGCTGCCACCGGTTCGCGCTCAGCAAAGATGGCATATTTACAAAACCTGAGCGTCGTAAATGCAGAAATGAGCATATAGCAGGAAAAAATTTTGCGTCTGACTGATATTTGCCTCATAATTAAAAGTGGCCTTTCATTGCATGTCACACTAGGCCTAAATGCACGGTGCTGATTACCCCTTTGATAGCGAAAACATGTGAACCGGCGTCAAAACTTGGCCTGTTGATGGCGACTTGTGGATGTTGTGTAGACAGAGCACCACGGAAGTTCACTTTGCGGCTGCCCATTATATTATGACCCGTCCACTTACTGTGAGCATCAGGATATAACGAACGAACAGTGCGTGGCGGTCATGTTTATTATAAATGGGCTTGACTTTCTTTAGTTATAAGAACATGATGGTCGAGAGTGACCCTACTCGGAGAAGTATAATTTGAGCTGATTATTGGCCACTACACTGTCTTCCTGGTACGCATTGACTCTTTTCTGTTTCTCTTCCTAGCTTGTGGACTGAACGGTATCAATGCTTGATGTCACAAATTCAGTCAAATGGTGTAAAAAATAAATCGGTTGTTTCCTTTTTTGAGCTTCTCAGTGAAAAGAACACCTTTCTTGGGTGAAAAAAAAAAAGTGGCTATAGTTGTGAAAAGTTCGATTTTTTTTATTGCTTTAAGGAAATTAAAATTTCAGGAGCCTTACTTGTAAGATTAGAAACAGCACGATTTGAGACTGGGATGAAGGAAGACACGAGGATGAGAGCTGATTTTAATTTGAAGTTATTGCTTGGTCCACAGAAATATATACGACAGACTCAACCAACATTTGTGTGTCGAGTCTATCGTACATATTTCCATGGGCCAAGCAATAAACTTAGTTGAAAGTTGGTGCTTGACCTTGTGTGCCTTCTTTCGTCCCATTCTTAATTCTCTCTGTTTCTGCTCTATGGATTACCAACTCACCTAAGCTTCTTTGAAGATGGTGCCAGTAGCTTTGCGCATACACTTGCTCTGGTGAGGTATTTATTCATGGTGCATGACCAGTCTGTTCTTTTTGTTCTTCTTTTTCCTTCTTGTAAGAGAGGCGCTTCAGCAGGCCTCAGTGCAATTTTCCTGGTGTAAATAGTTGCTGTTGGTCCTTGTGTAATAGGGCTGGTGGCATGGTGGTGGTAATTTGGTATGTAAATGTAGCTTTGATGAACTGAGCAATGCCTTTCATACCTATAGAAATGGGTGATTTCTCTGAGAATGTGCAATTAAGTGAAATGTGATTAAAAAGCAATGATAGTTTTCTGAACCAAAGTAACAAATGCCAGTACTTGAATGCTGAAGTACAGTGAGGTTCTCTCCTTTTTATATTGTTTGGGCTTCTCCTAAGTGATACCAGGCTTATCACTGTTTGGTGTAGCACTTGCAAACAATGCATTTGCAGACTGCTGCGTATCAGCTCTATCTTCAGCTTTATCTTTAGCTCCCATCTATGATTGTGCTGGATAGATGGCAGCTACATATACTGAAGAACCCCGGTGTTACATTCTTGTGTACTCAGTTTTTCTGCCTGCTACATTTTCATGAGCTTTCCTGCATGCCACGTCTCAAATGTCTTTTTGCGATGGTGGTTTTTACCCTGTGCCGGCATTTCGACAGCCTGCGTTTAGCACGCGTGGAACAGCGACTGCACGCAGTTATGTGGGTTGGCACTGAGGCATGTTTCTGTCCTGAGTGTTTTCCTTGTCACCTGCAGCTTAAAAATGCGATGTCTTGATTGCAATATATGGGGCTTGCGTAGGATTTTAGAGCCTGCTTAAAGAGGCTGTTAAAAACCAGTGCAAAAGTGCACACACGTTTCCAGACTTTGCCCACCCTCTTTGCTGCTGCCTCTGTTCCACCAACAGCTGCTGAACCATCGCAGGGCATTTAGGACAGTCTGTGCATGCAAACAATCGCGAGAGCCACAAAACCTTGCAAAATTCAGAGAAGCATCTTGCCCTTACAAGAAGTAAAAACAAAAACGGCAGACACAATGTAATATTTTTCACGCCAGCTCCTTTGTTGCTTCGTTTCCCGGCTGGTAAGTTTTCTTGTTTGTGGTTCCATGAAAAATGCAACAGTGGGGTTCTACTGTATTTTGTGTGAGCTGCTAGTGACCTATTCACAACAGAGGAACAACTCCTGTCAGCATCTGTGGGTTGGTCCCATTGTGAACTGCAGATGTTATTTTGGTGTCTTGAGGTATAAAAATAGCATTTGAAAGGTGGATAGATTGGGGGATGTGTATTTAGAGTTCTGAGAGGGTTGTATGATTTTTCATACTCGGCTCTGAATACAGTACTTTGATCTTGCAGGAGGACGTAAGTCAACTGTGCATGTGTCTTTTTTTCTTTTTGTTGTTTACCTGTCAGATTACATGCTTACCTGCACTGGTTGTACAAATAGGCAGTTACTGTACCTTTGTGAATGTCTGCCTAGTGATATTACTTTGACAACTGCACTGACAAGTACATCTCATTGCATGTCTTTGTTGACGTACCATAGAAGTGCAGTTGCTTAGTCGTACATATGACAGTCAGAATAAAACATGCTTATTCTGCCCATGGTTACTTACTTCTCAAGAAGAGTGCTGAAAGTTGGGTTTAAATGCTTTAAACCTTGTTGACTTGAAATAATGAAAACAAACATTTTAGATAAGCAGAGTTCTGAAATAAGCGTGGTACAATTTTCAATGTACTAATTTTGTGCTGTAAAAATTGGAGCTTTCTATCTAGCTATATTTACCTATGTAAACTTCACTATGCTATCCAAGCACTCACTTTTATCGAATGTCGTGCCATGCAGCAGTACGTCACTGCAAGATATCGGGCCAAGAAAGAAGAGTCGTGATTGCATTGATAACTTGCATTGGTGCTATGACCTCTCCAAGGGCTAAAGCTGGGAGCAGACGCAGTTTGTACTATTGCCTGTTGGCAATGCTTTCGTGCAAAGTTCAGGGTAGTACAGAGCAGCGATGAAAGGTACATTGCAGCGCACTAGGACAGACTTGTTTGTATGTTCACACTGCAGGCTACACAAAGTGATGGCCGAAGGCACTTTCTTCAATTTTTTGCGGCTCTTCCTTTGAGATATGATTTTCATTGAAAACTGTTATGAGATGAACAGAGACAAACGCACACTGCCTTTGGGAGTTTATTTTGCAGTGTGAATAAGTTTCTGCTTATGTTTTGAAATATGTGTAGAGCCCTTCGTTTTTGGGTAAACCAGATTCTTGTGCCCTGAACATAGTTCTTAAAAACCCGATTTCTTCCCGGAAATGCCTCTTCTGGAGTATACTCAAGAGCAAGGAAATCAGGGGCTTGTTAACATCTATAGGGGCTCATTAAGACAAGCACGCGCCGCGGTGGATCGGTGATTATGGTGCTCGGCTGCTAACCAGAAGGATGCAGGTTCGATCCTGGGAGTGAGGTCTTGCATGCACGCAAAGTACTGTGTAGGAGATTGACAGTTTACGCTTTGAAAAAAATTAGAAAAAACTGTAATTTGGTAACCCGTTTTTTTTTTCTCTGCCACTTATCATTTCTGTGTTCGTGCAATATTGAGCCAAAAGCAGGGCATTTTGTGCCTTGAACAAAACACTCTCATTGTAAATTGGTTTTTTGTAAAAGAAAAAAAAAGGACCTTAAATAGTCTGAATTTTAGAAATTGGTGCAGAGTAAACCGATTTGTACCTGAATTGGAACAAAAAACATATAGCCTGTTTTTGACTCCCTCGAATTCTGAAAAATATAAACCCAAAAACGGAGGGTGCTAAACATATGTTGCTATGTCTTGTTCGTGAAACACAAACAATTTAAGCTGTTCGTGCTAAGTGGTATGTTTGAAATGCGTTTATTTTTCGGTGAAGTGACTTCTGCCAGCATCTCATGTGCCGGTCAAAAATCTTCAGTGCCCCTGTTTGCTCCGGCCCTACCACTTGTGCCACTTCAGAGCACTGAAAAAAGCTTGTTTTTATCTTCCTGCAGCCTTTTAAGTGCTTTTACTTATTGCTTAGTTATGGTGGAGTACAGCTTTCTTTTAGGGCTGAATTTTGGAATGCTCCTTACCTTACATGGTTTCCCTGCAGGAAGAGCCGGGTTCAATCCCGGCCGCTGCAGCCGCGTTTCAGTGAAGGTGAAACGTAAAAGATGCTTGTGTGCTGTGCGATGTAAGCGCACGTTAAAAAACCCCAGGCGGCCTAAATTAATCTGGAGCCCTCCACTGTGGTGTCCCTCATGCGTCGCGTCAGGATGTTGAACACCACCGTTTACAATTTACTACTTCATGTGAGAAACCCTCCTTGCTCTCTTCACCTGAGGAGCTGTTGAGGGGAGGCTTTTGCTTTGTATTTTGTGTCGGGGTCCTGAGTGTTTTTGGTTTGTTGGTGTGAAACATTGTTTTCTTTTGTGATTGAATGCTTATGGCCAACTCTTGTGTGGTTTGTCTGGTTCTTTGCAGCAAATCGTGCAAGATGTAGTCTCCGGAATGGGAGAAATTGGCCGAAATGCTACTGTCATGTCCAGAACGTCGGTAAGAGAGTAGTGTTCTCTTCCGACGTGTTTAATATTAGATTTTTTCTCAATATTAAAAACTATTCCAGATCAATGCATGTGCAGTAGAACCTTTCTATAGTAAAGTAACTCGGATGAGCGAAAGTCTTTACTATATCAGTTGCTAGTGGTGGCATGGCTCTGAGGATGCTCTCTGGTTATTAATTGGCTACTTACTTTGTGCTTGGCGCCTGGTGGCCTGAGCTGCCTATGTGCTATTAAACCCAACACAACACACAATTGGCTACTTACTAAACGCAGTGTGTTGGTTTATAAACAAAAAATACTCAGAAATACCTTCCATCCTGCTCTTATCGTCCCTTTTATCTGGTAACTATTTATATTCAATTATTGCATTTCATGTTATCACATTTTCAGTTTGTTTACATTTTGTGGAAGTGCAGCATTTGCACAAATGCAGTGCAGCCACAAATGTAATGAGAGCTTGAGTCCAGATGAAAGTCTTCTGCAATAGTTCAGAGACCTTTGAAAAAAATCTTCACTGAAGCTATGAAAGATAAAATGGGACCACAGTTTCATTTTACTATGTCCAAGTTTTTACTATATCCAAATTTATATAGTGGGGTTCCATTGTATTTCTGCTCTTACTGATAAACGTGGGTTGCCTATGTGTGTGCACGTGTGTCTGCATGCAACTTTACTTGGCCGTTGCAATCAGAATCATATGTATTGTGCTAGTTTTGTGCCCTCTCTGCAGTGTGACAGAGATGGGGTCATGTTTATATATTAAGGGGCTCTAATTGGCAGCACTAACATTTTCTCTACACTGCATTTTATTGCCTCTTGCATAGACCCATAACGCTTTAGTCATTTTTGTGTGATGTAGCATAAGCTGCAGCACTGTGTACCAGGACAGTTTATTGGAACATAAAGCATAATGGTCAGCCTGATGGCTGTCTGCTGAATGTATTCCAGGGTTCATTCAGCCCCTTGAGAACCTTGAATACTCAGGATTTCTGTAAAATTCTTTCAAAAGCCTATGAACCACCTTGAAAGTAACATTTCTTGAATGACCTCTGGATGTTGGACAATATTCGTGTACCTCAGAAGAGGATGCATGAGTGCAGCCACATTTCCAGTTTGGCTGGACTGGTCCTATGTAATCAGAATTTTACATAGGACTGTTTCTGGTAATGTCATGAGGGCAGCCACATTTCCAGTTTGGCTGAATTGGTCCTATGTAATCAGAAGATTACATAGGACTGTGTCTGGTGATACCATGTCCTGGTAATGTGAACTTTTCTTGCAAAGTGCTTAGAGATAGATCTGTGGTGGATGCTGTGACTATGTTGTTGTTGTGTATATTGAAAGAGTGATTTGGATATTCAGTCAAACCCACTTATAACAATACCGGTTATAATAATAATCAGATATAACAATGGTCAGTCGTGGCACCGTCAGCTTTATCATGTGTTCTATGGTAAATTAAATCGCTTTTAGCAGTGCTGTCATCGCGCATTATTGGTTATAACAATTAAATCTGGTCATTGAGTGTCATCCATAAAAGAGCCAAAAACATGGAAACATCGCAACCGTATCAGGAAAACAGATTCACAAGCACGCTCTTGTAGAGCTGACCAACTGACTGAGCCAGCACAGCGACGCCGCGAAAGTGAAAGACCATGCACTCGGACACACCGCCACCGGGTGCACCAAGTATGCTACGTGTGGTGGCGACGCAAGCAAGAGAAATGACAGATGCATTCCCCTTTGCAAAAGGCCCATGCAGAGAAGAAAGTAGGGAGCATGGTAGGAGCATTAGTGGAGCCGTCCATTACTAACGTTTCTGAGGGGTGCGCCGCTCGCAGAAAGAAAACGCGCCGGCGCGTTATTCTTTGTTTTTGCATTCTGAGCTACGGCTGGCACCGGCAATGCGTGTATTGTCCCATCTTCCCCTGTTTTTTGCTAACTTGGCCATGGTTCCCGCTTTGCAGATTTCACATGTCCCAAGGCAGGAGTCATCGCGTCAGGCGAGCTGCCACGTTGCTGCACTGGCCACACGCGCCATGCATACTCCCAATCAGTCAGTGCGGTGCACACGCGTTGCCAGCATGGTTTTTCTCTTGTCAGCTGTCAGCTTGTCAGCCTTAGCTCTGCACGCTTTTTGGATTTCCTGTAAGAATCTCATCCAGAAAGCGGGCTTCATGCCAGTGACTCGGAGGCATGGAAGCTTTCGCCGGTGCAGTGATGACTGTGCTTTGGTTGTAGAGAAGAGATGTAGGGCTTGCCATCAAGATGAAAGAGATGAGATGAACATATGAGCCCTGGTCCACAAAGCTTCCGGCACACAGGTCACCTTGAGCCAATGGCCGAGGTCCATGGGTGCACCATATGGCATGGGCAGGGGGGCTGTGTGCTCACGTCTCGGATCGGTCAGGTCACGTAGGGTCTGGCCAGTAGGATCAGTTCGTCGTGTCTTGTGGTCGGGGCGGGGAACGGGGCTGGGCAAATGGCGAGGTCGGTTCTCGTCAGGCGGGCTGGGGCACAGCCGGGCGGTGCGGACCAAGAACACAAGGCCGATGACCAGACACAGCACGCTGAAGCTCCGGGACCAAGACTGTGATGATTATCCCGCACGTTACACTAAATGTTACGTGACGGAAAGCCGAAGAAGAGAGAACGACATGACAGATGTTTATGGCACGATTTAATGGCGATGGGACTAGCGCGTGCGCTCTGTGCCACACCACTGCGCACTTTGGTATCTTCTAGTCAGTGACAATATACTGGCAAGTCGGGTGATTTTAAAAGAAGATTAAGGGAACACAAAAAAACACCAACCAAGGGCACATGTCCTCCAATGCTTCTGTAGAGCATGCTGTAGTGATGAAACACCATTGACGGGGAAAGCGGCACAATCTTGGACATAGAGAACTCTTTATTATCATGTTTGTGTTTGGAATCTTTTTACATCGACTGCCAAGCCTGTTTGTATAGGACAAAGGGCAATCTCCTTAATAACTTCGCCCACTCACTCAGATGTCAAGTGCACATATAAGAAGCATCCCATTTCATCCGTCCTCAGTGTGAGCAAGGAACTCGTATGGGTCTCAGAACGGCATGTTTTAAAACCTTTTCTTTTTTGGCAAGTGTATGTTTTCTTAAACTACAATATATTGAACCCCCTTGCACTAAGCGGTGCCCACGTCGATGGCAGGTGGCAGGCTTGGCCACACTTTGCCGCACTACAGAAGTTGCTGGTGGTGGATTGTGCCCACCGTTGGTTTCATATGTACACGACAGATGGTGCAGATGGCTCTGCAGATTGAAACCCACCGGCAACATTTCTGCATCAAAGGGCGCTTGCAAATCACGGTCTGTTTCGGCTAAAGTTTTCATTTTCATCTGCTTGCCAAGGAGGCTCCTGGTATGTGCATGCGATGTGCGAGGATTTCGTTAAATCTAAAGTGATATAAGATTACTTCATTACATTGTGAAAAAGAAAAGACACTGTTTTCAATGGGGCAGAAATTGGGAAACGAAGTGAATGTGTTACTTGTGAATTTCATTACATTGAGGTTTGTTATATCGAGGTTGACTGTAGGTTTTAATAGCTTTGTTCTTTATAACGAGGTTTGACTGTTTTGTTGCGCCAAAGTAGAGAACAAACCAAACACAGTTGCCCTGTTACTTATGTATAGTCACAGATAAAAGTTTGCGGGAGGTGGTTTGACGAAAAAAAAAAAAGATTTCTGTGTGGTCTTGCAAAAACATGTCAATGAAAAGCATTGAGGTACAAGGGGACATGCTTGCTCCATCTGGAAAGCTACCAGGTTAATGACTAGTGGGGCAACGTAGAAGTAAATTTTTTTCTTTGAATCTACATTGTGCAAAATTTTGTCCATGACTGTACATTTAGCTATTTTAAAAGCTGCAGCATGTAATGGATTAGTGTTTGATGCACTAATACAATTTTTTTCTTTCTTGCAAGAAAATGAAGCCTATAGAAGGTTCACTTTTTTTTGCTTTTAATGTGCATTGAGATGGAGCAAGGTTTTGATAGTTCATGCTGCATTGTTGGTGGCTGCCACTTTTTGTAAACTTTACAGGAGGATGGTTCCTCTGTGGATGTGCATATCAACCTAGGCCAGGTTCCCATGCAGAGCGAGGCCCAACTGCGTCTCAACCAAGCACAAACGATGCTGCAGAAGGCAGCTCGTGTGATCGCTGCACTTGAGGTAATGATATTTTCAAACTTCTGAAAGTATGTACAGGTGTGCCGCACATAGTGTGGCAGAGGTGGAAAGGGGAATGAAGTGTGTGATTTGTGTGGTTTGGTGTGTGTGAGAGAGCTCTCCACCCCTGTTTAATTGGCCTTGTACATCATGCTCCTGTTTTGCCCTCTCTGCATCTCCAAAGAGGCAGTGCAGCCTCGCAGGAGCGCTTCTTGGTTCGCTGTGAGCCCAAGCCGCCCGAATTATCAGTGGCGGAACCCATTCACATTTTAATTAATGGGCTGTGTTTCATAGACTGCAACGGAGCCTGGACGGACCAGGTCGTGCAGTTCGAATTTTCTAGAAATTCGAATTAACCAGCTTTTACTGCTGTGGCAAGCTAGTTGTTCATGACATGAAGTTGACTGGTGTCTAAATTAATTTGTGAAGGTGCAAACTTTTTGGGATTTGAAGTCGCCGCCCTATTTTTCGGACTCGGCAGGATCCAAAAAATAGTGCAAATAATCGGAACAGTCGGAAAAACTCGTGAACTTCAAAAAAACAACTTGCTGCAAAAAATCTACTAGCAGAGTCACTAACTCGGCTGTTTGCCATGTTCCGTTTGCCAGTGACAATATTGGATTGTATCCGAGCCAGAGTTACGCTTTCAAGTCCACACCACCTCATGTCACCAATAGCAGACTGTGCGATGCTGCTGTGGCTCATACCTCGAATGTGCCGTGAGAGGTGGGAGCAGCATGTTTCTCAGGACGACGGTCGCTTAGACAATGGGAGGGAACCCACGGGGAGAAGCAAACGGAAGTGAGCGCCTCCCACTGCACCCCCTTGTCCCTGCATAGGCCCTGCGCCCCAGCGACACGATTACACACCCTAGCTTGCACACTAATCTTTGTAGGCCACCTCGATGGCAACGAAGAATGATCATTATGACTTGAGTGGCAACAAGGAGGCACAATAGCCAAGCCTATCCAAGTCTGTCCGTGCAACTGCTTCCGTTTAAATCCAGGATTGGTGCATTACAAGACGGTGAAGAGCCAGCTGCTTGCGACAGTGATGCCGTCTCGCGTCTAAGTTAGGGAAAAAAAAAATGGTCTGAAAAACCACTTTTTACAGTATTGCTGGCACCTATTTTAGTCCGAAAAATCGAACTTTTGGGCTCCAGAATGTCTGAAAAATCGGTTGTGCATATGTACACGTTCCTATAAGGCGCATGGCGGTTCCTTAACGATGTCCGAAGTATTGTGCAAGTCGAATTATTAGTCCAAAAAATCGGTCGGCTACTGTATTTTTGCTTGCCACAGTGGCTTTGACGTTTGGCTACTGAGCCCAAGGCCAAGAGATCAAATTCCATCAGGTCTGACCGCCACTTTTGTGAATCATCTAAAGCAGCATGAATATTAGCACGTAGGGTTTCAGATACTTACCAAAGCTAGGGCTAGAGGGAAAACTTCGATGGGAGGTAAAATGCAAAACCACCCATGAGCAAGCTGCCGCGGTGGCTGAGATATTATGGTGCTCGGCTGCTGACCCGAAAGACGCGCCAGTTGAATTTCGATGGAGGTGAAATTCTAGAGGCCCGTGTGCTGTGCGATGTCAGTGCACGTTAAAGAACCCCAGGTGGTGGAAATTTCCGGAGCCCATAATTATGGCGTCGATAGCCTGAGTCGCTTTGGACGTTAAGCCCCTGTAAACCATAAACCAAACCACCCATGAGCTGTGTGATGTCAGTGCACATTAAAGAAACCCGTCTTTGGGTTGGGTTGTGACCCAGGTTGCTCTTCCCGAGCAGCCTCTCTCGAATAAATGGGCTGCCGCCTGACATGGTGGGCAGGTTGCCCACCACCCTTGTAGGCAGGTGAGCCACCCCAGGTGTAGTTCTTTACAGGCTGCTTTATGCTTAGTTCTTTCATATTGATTTCACTGCACTATGAGCCTTTTGATGAGCCCATAAATGCTATTGCATTTCAGTGAGGATCAGCACAGCAATATTTGTGGCAGCTTTTTTTTTTTTTATCGTAAACAACACCGTGCTGTTTTAAAGCCCTAGCTTTAGTACGTACTGGAAATTTTGCATGCTAATAATCATGCTACTTTAGATGATTCACAGAAGTGGCAGTCAGACCTGATGGAATTTGTAGCATGCTTTCAGAACCTCTCACAGCTTCAGTTTAAGGATTCTAGAAAATGTTCCCAAGTGACGCTTGCTTTAAGGGCGACTGTTAATTTTGTTGTAGCTGTCAGTTTCATTTCTTCAATGGGGTAAGCAAGCAGATGAAGATAAAACCCCTATAGTAATGCTACCCACTTCATGTTCAGCATAGGAATCAATGCTGTACAATGTACAGTTGTGCAGGTAGGTTTTATGTGTTTTGGCTTTGGTTTTCACCCATCTGCCTTTTTTTTTCCCCGTGTGGCTTACAAAAGGTAGCTTGCAGTCTCGTCTCAAATGGAATTTGTGTAGGGTGGAAGTGATTGGGTGTAAAAGCATCATGTGGGAGCGCAGTGTGTGGCAGTTCCGCCTGTTTCTACTATTGTGTACCCACCCATCTACGCAAAGCCTTGTATTCTGTTACAGCAGTCAAACGATTATTATACTTGCCTTGTTTGCTATCTGCTCTGGTGTGCTCAGCAAATAGCCTGCCCTCACACCAAGTTGGCATTGTTGCAACAGTTTGTATGGCACACTCTGTATCGCAGTACTGTAGTCTATTTCTGCCATAGATCATCGGCAGCTTATGGTAGTTGTTAACTCACTTTGGTAGCTTTAGTGAGGTGAAAGCTAAATATAGTGGCATACAAGTGCAACACCTTGCACTACTTTGCATAACTTTTGGTGCAGTCAACTTTGTGAGGACAGAGCAAGTTTATGTAACAGTGCTAGATTGTGTAAATTTCAACTAATGGGTGCCATTCCAAAACTACACAATGTTTGACTCTGCATTCAATCAAGTAAACAAGAATATTCTAAAACTGTTATTCATAATTATTTAATATTAAAAAAACTGCAGTAAAAGTGCTGTGTGAATTCAGTTGAATAGCAAAATTTGTTCACAAACTATTTGAACGTGGGGTTATCTTGGCTTCTTGGCATACGTATGTCTGGTGTTCTGGTGTAGCGTGTTAGATATTTTGATGTGGCATAATGTTGTGGCTGTCAGTATATTCTGGTTTATATGTATGTATTAGATGGCAAAGTGATCATGCTCAAGTTTTTAATCCTTGTCGGTAAAATAATTTCTTAATCAGATATAGGATTGATGGAGGTGACTTTCATTATGTGGGAACTTGGGTGAAGCTGTTAGTGTCGTAATTAAAGATGTAAAATTTCAAGAAATTTTGAAAGGCATGAAAAACCATTTTTTTCAGGGTTTTTTTCATGAAAAGTTGGAAATTTTGCAAAACGTGACAAAAACAGATTTATTTGCAACAGCACAACGATCAGTATTAATGCTCCGATGTTCAGTCGAATATGCAGTTATAGATGTCATATTGTGAAACGAACTTCTTGTTCTATTGCACCGAGAAAATAGATAATGATTTGCACTTCAGGCGAATATGGAGATATAAATATCATATTTGTAGAACGAACTTCTTGTTCTATTGGACCGAGAAAGGGAGCATGAAAACTGATCTATAAGTCACTCCATATCGGACTCATAGTCACTGTCGCTGGATGCGGCACTACGCACAGCAGCGTGGATTGAAGCTGTGTCCACAGCTAGGTTTGACTGCACATACACAAGCTTTCGAACGTGTTTCCCTCAAAGCCTGTTGCGAATCCTTGTATGGACGTTTCCGGAACGTGACCAGTTTCGTTCGCAGCTGGCGGATGTTGGTGGTATCTGGAGCAGTCGGCAAGCCAGAAGAGTTAGCGGCTGGTTGGTGCAAAGGCCTTACCACCAGGTAGATGGGGTCACGTGCTTCACTGAAGACCGCTGTCCTAGACCAAATTCCTGCTGATGTCCTGTACTGTGCTACGTTGGAAATCAAGAAGCTAAGCTTGTATTTAGCTAAAACCGCTTACGTGCACAGCAGCCTGTTATTTATGCTGTGTGTGTAGCGCTGTAGAATTTGCAGCCATTTTGTTCTACTTCAGCCATGAGTTCAAGTATTAGTGTGTTTTTAAGTCAAGCCTGCATCTTATATGTGACCTGGCCTTCAACCCGCGTACTCGTAGCACAAACGTTTTAAAAGCACTACCTGGCACCGGCGATGACGACTGCTCTCCAAACGTTCAACGATGCACGCTGTAATGGTTTTCAAAGCAAAAACAAAAGCTTAAACTAAAAGCAAGCAATTATAGAACCTTGAAATTGCATTGTGAAATTTTCGATGTTTCTTTCCAATTTGTCCTCTGACAAAAAAAAACGAAAAAAAAAACGTTTTTTTTTTCCAAAATTGCAGTGTTTTTTTCAGGCCTTCACATCTCTAGAACTTGTAATAAGATGCAACTGTAGGTGTTTGATTTGTCTTAAGATATTAATGTTTACACTTCATGAGTTTTGTGTTTCGTGGTGACTAAATTTTTGAAAAAAGCCAAATGGCTGTTTTAGTAAAGAAATGTGCACTGCAAGGATTTTTGTTGATGAGTATTTTTTTCAGGTGCGATTTCTGTTTACTCGTAAGGCTTTTTTACCCCCATTTAGACTAACATTATAGCGGTTGAAGTTCTAACTGCGTTTTCCTTTTGGGCTGTGATGTCCTTGCAGAACCAGGGCCAGCAGACTACATCAGCTCCCGATGTTGAAGGAATGGATCTTGGAGAGCGGGTTGAAGTGGATGTCCAAATGGTTGACTCCAATGGAAATGACACTGCGCCAGTAACAGCAACATTTTTCTATTTTCTGCACTTCACTGTCTTGCCTAGCATGCACGTCAGCAGCTGTAATTTTAGTTACGGTAATCTGAAAAGAAGAGAAACTGTCAATGTTCCAAGATCTCATTGTACCATTCAACTGTTTCGTGAATTGAGGCAGCTGTTTTATTGTTCCCTCATTGTGCACCGAGAGCAATCTCTTGCAGCTTGGATCAAGTGCACTTTTGGTTTGAATTTGTGAATGCACATACATGTCTCCCAAATTTTGGTTTATTTTAGTAGTGATATTGTTCACATATGAATATGATGGTGTTGGTTAACAACTAGTTCCTTCATCTGGATCCATTTTTTTACCTTAAAATGTAATTAACCCCACAGTTAGTCATAAGAGAGGATGAACGTGTAGAGTACAGGCATGAGCTAAAGTGGAGAGACCACAGAATTGGTGACAGAGCTGCATGTCAGTGCTCTCTGATGGGGCACACTTGCATTGAGATATGCATACTGCAATATTGTTGCAATGTTGTGCAGTAAAGCATCGTTAATTTGATCCAGTATAAATGTTTGTTCGTCCTCCTGAACCCCCATTAATTCAGATAATCCGGACTGTCTCCGGAGTCCTGCCAAATGCCCGTGTAAGTCTATGGTGTCAGGAGCTCGTTTATTTGGATGACCAGGGGCTGGCATAGGTTAACTTGATAGGCTTCCGAAGCGGTGCCGTGTTGAGGTATGACCTGCTTGACTAGTGGTCGTCCAAATATTCATCCCCAGGTCTGAACTGCATGTTATATTGTTTCTAGCGCCCCTCTGACATGTGTGGAGTGCCGCATGTTTTGATGATCGGCAGGCCCCCAGCGATAGGCCGATAGAGAGTCTGGTCGTATAGTTTCGTTTTTGGAGCTTCATTGTCAGCCCGGTGTGATGGCAGCCGTTTGCTGCGCTTATCATTCAGCCAGCCGAGCCGCATGCAGTTTAGAACGACAGTTGCGTTGTCGTAGACCTTTGTTTCTTTGTTTGTCGAATGCATCTTGCCGCTCTGAATTCCGTCCGCATGATACCTCCATTCTTCCAGCGCGCTGAAACTCCGCATTCGTCACATGCTGTTCGCCATTTGTGCGTTGAAGCTTCCTCATGTTTGGTGCCACATGTGAAGAAATTCTGCGCTCAAAACAAAATAATGTGTGCTGGCTGCCCCCCTCTTCACCGGCCGCAGAGGTTGTAAGAATTTGAAAGCCTTCAATTTGACAGGTATACTCATAAACACGTAACGATGCAGTCACAAGAACAGCAGTCTGAAGCCAATAAAAATCAAAAGTGAAAAAACCACTCCAGCCTGCCTTCCACACTCGTATGTGGCCAGGCTGACTAGTGATGCTAGCAAACTGAACTGCAAACGGTCCTGTAGTTCCATATTCCGACGCGACACACACCCCTGAGATTTTAGGAAGTTTGCTCTCTCGCACTACCTACCACTTATCTGTGGAATCGACCGCCAGCTTGAACAAGCCAGGTAAACAGCGTACAATTTGTATTTTTTATAGCGAATGCGATTTGCGTACAAATTAACTGCATTTTTTTTTTTTTTCCCCCGACGCATGGAACCCCCATGCGTCTTGCCGGAAACTGATATGAGCAGTGGATGTGTGCCACCCAACTGCTCATGCAAAACTACCCTAGACCCCGCAATAGGTCAGCTGCACGTATAGGTCAACCCCCCTCAAATTCAGATGGATGTGTTTCTGAAGAAAGGTAGACTTTTATGCGACAGTACTTAAAGTAATCAGAAATGACTGTAATGTACCTAGCCCTCTAACCATGGCACACCACTCAAAGAAACTGTGCAGGCCAGTGTTGCGCACAGTAGACTTGCCATGGGCACGGAGCAAGAGTAGTCTCGTCGTGGGACATGCACCGACGCTACCAGCAAGGGGAGGGACTTCGATGCCAGCGCCTCTGCTAGACACTGCCTTGACCATGGCTGGGCTGGAGAGGAGGCGACGGGTGCCTTGACCATGGCTGGGCTGGAGAGGAGGCGACGGGTGTACACACAGCTGCCTGTAGTCTGACTGTGCCTTGACTAAGCACTGAGAGCACGTTACTTTGAAACCGCTATCCGCTGTCTGGTTGCATTGGTGCGAGTCTTCTCCTTTGCAGGCGCATGCTTTAGCCATCCGCAAGCTGCACCATAGCCTGCTTTTTCAGCTGGGAGCACTGGGGCATTTCATATGTCAAGCATCAATACTTGGCATTGTTCTGCGGTGCCACCTCACAGCTCCGAGGGGCGGTCACTTCATTAGCTTGCATCGAGATCGGGATCGGACATACTCACATAGCACCCCAGATTTTCAAATAAACCGAGCTGGTGCAGGCTGCTGCTTCGAATTATTCGGTCACATTTACATTAGAGAAGAGGCTCTTCGAATTATCTGGGATTCTGAATGAACAGAGTTTGAATTTCCAAGGTTTTACTGTACTGTGTTGCTACATTTTTGCAGTAGTAGTATGTATACAGTAGTATGTCTGTCAGCAGTGTCACCCCCCCCCCCCCCCCCCCACTGCTACTACTGGCACCACCATATTGTGGAGCCTGCAGTCTCTGTGCAGTGCATGCTTTTTCTTGCGGCTTTGTTACTCTTGCGAATCACGCCAGAGGAGTGGCTCTTCCTTTCCTGCCTTTTTCAGCAAGTACCTATAGCTCAGGTGGGCCACATGCATCCTTTCTGGCCACAACTTTGTTTTGAGGCTAGTTTTGTGCAGGGTGCCATTTCTCTCTTTATTACTAGTTGCAGCACTTTTCCTGAAGCAGTTATTTATGGAGCTCACATTTAGCACCATCAGTCTTTTGAATTTTTGGGGTAGTGAGCAGAGCACTTTGATGCACATTATATTTTTCTTTTTAGAAGTTGCTTTTGCACTGTGTCATACAACAAAGTAAATTAATCGATAGTGGTGTCTCTAGCACTTGTTGTTGGTCTAGTTGGTGAGTGCTTCCAAAATTATGGCAGTGAAATTCAGCGAACAATGAAAGGGACAAACAGAGGTGCTGAACTTTCAGCCTTAGTTTTGAGTGCCCATGACCCCATTTTTACAGGGTTTTGCAGGCAGCATGTGGCAAACCCAAGGCAAAAAGTGCAAGATGACTTTCAATGACAAATCACTTTGCAGAAATGAAAACAAAAACTAAAATCTTATGGCTGGGAATGAACCAAAAAGCAGGAGAATAAGAGCAATTTAAAAATATGAGAAAGGAAACTGAAAATGTTTTGTTTTCTCATAATTTTTTAGCTTTTTGCCATGTTAATGTTGTTAATGTGAATGTTGACATCAGCTCTGCGTCAGTTGTTCATCTCAGTCTTAATCTTGGACCTTCTTGTGCTGTTTTGTTTAGTGTCTTACTTGGCTTATTATCCTGCGTTCTCAGTTCATTCCTTGCTGTTCAATTTTAGCTTCTGTTTTCATTTCTGTAAAACAAGACCCTGAGCCCGTAGCTGCCGAAACAGCAGAGGTGACAAGAGAGGAAGGAAAGCCTTGGAGGCATTTAAGGACAACCCGCCAAGATAGCTGAGTGTTTGGGTGCTCTGCTGCCGAGTCCAAGGACGGGGATTCAATCCCAGGCTTTCTGGCTGCATTTTGATATAGGCAAAAATGCAAAAGGTGCCTGCATGCTGTGCGATATCAGTGCATGTTAATGATCCTCATGGGGTCGAAATTATTACTAAGTCCTCCACTGTGGCTCCCCTTTCTCTCTTCCTTCTTTCACGCCTTCTCTCAGCCCTTTCCTTTCCTCAAAAGCGATTTTTGCCACCCCAGTGGCTAAGTGCTTAGGATGCTCGGCTGCCGACCCGAAAGATGCAGGTTCAATCCCGGCCGCAGCGGTCGCATTTTGATGGGGGAAAATGCTTGAGGTCAGTGCACGTTAAAGAACCCCTGGTGGTTTAAATTATCCGGAGCCCTCCACTACAGTGTCCTGCATAGCTAGAGTTTCTTTGGGGCGTTAAACCTGGTAAAACCAAACCAAAACCAAATAAACTTGGAGGTTAGCGCCTGTGCCTATTGTCCCTCTCCCTTTCGTCTGTTTGGAAGTGTTGTCTGTGCGTGCCCAGTTCCTGGTAAAAGAAAATTTTCTTTTGGAAAATTTTGCAACGGCTATGCGTGCAGCCTGCTGGCAAATATCAAAAGTATTAGTACAGAACAGTTTTAACAATCATCGTTTTCATTGCAGTAGATTCCTAGTAGTACCCAGCAGTTTGTGGTTGTTGACAATTGTTGCTAAGAGAATCAGATGGCAGCATTATATCTGAGACTACAAATTTCTACATTAAGAACTTGTTCTTGGGAAAGTATTCTTGCTGTCAAAGGGCAATGGCCACTTCTAGGTACTGAGCCCAACAATTGGGTGCCGATCCAGCTTATTCACTTGTCAACTACTTTTGTAAATTCTAAGCAGCACAGTAATATGGATGGCTATGAGGAAGACATTAGAAACTCTGCATGGTTTGTACTGGCCTTTCTTGTACTCTTTTTATTTTCGGAATCCTACCCAACCGTGATAAGCCTGTAGCAACTTCGTGTGTTGCCCTATATTTATGCATGGCCTATTTTGCGCTGACAAGGTTTACTGCATTCCTTGCAGCCGAGCACATCAGGTGGCAATGACATTGATACTGCAGCATCTCGCCCTTTGGGTTTGACATCATCGACGGGTCGCTTTGGTGAGGGAATCGTGAATGCTGCTCGGGCAGCTGCTGCTGCCGCAGCCGTTGTGGCTGCGCGCGTCACAGCTGGATCGGTGTTTGGCTCCTCTGCAGCCACTTCGACAGAGAGCCCAGCTGCGACCTCGGCTGCAGCTGGCAGTAAGTGTTGTCCTGGTATAAGGATTTCTCTTGTGCTCTACAGGGTGTCCCAGACAGCATTCACCAAGCTTTAAAAAAAGAAAAGCCTTCTACAGAAGTGTAGTCAAATGATATTTGTTCGGCATTGCTTGTAGTATGAGGTAGTATTTTATTCATTGTGCCTGTTTAGTTGATCGGGCCTCATTAATTAACACTTCCACTGCGTTGTGGTTCACCGGCGGGTCACATCCCGTATTCAAGCTGTGTGGCCATGAATACATAGCCATATAGAGGGAAAAGGATGTAACAGCGCTATGAAGACTGGTCACGAGAGAACGAGACAGACACTTGCGCTGTCTTGTTCATAGCTCTGTTACACCCTTTTCTATTGACATGAACCAACCAGCCCATGAAAAGCACACATGCAGGGTCACTATTACCATCTGTTGGCAGCTCAATGAAGCTCTTTTCGCCAGTGGCTCATTAGTGGGTCACGCCGCACCCAAGAAAATTTAAGGAACGTTGGCCCACTAATGCACAGGAAATGGAGCTCCCAAAATTGCTGCTGCAGTGAGCATATTAATCAGCTTTTTAGGCATTAGTTGAAATGTCCAGGTGATAGATGAATAGTAGACAAGCGATGTCATGAGGAATGTCGATTGAAGTGTGAATTAAACCGAGCGGGGTTATCGCGATGTGAGGTGGCATAGACTAGACAAAAGCATGGCTCTGATACAGCCTTATATTATCACTTGCAAACAGAACATGTGGAGCGATGAAGTTTGCGATTTTTAAAACTAGTATTTTTGCAGAAAATGCATTTTTTTTTTAGGCTCACGGATTTTTGGACTGTTCAATTATTCGGACCATTTTTTAGGTCCCGCCGAGTCTGAAAAATTGACCAGTGACTGTATTTTGTTAGCAGCATGCACCTCACTATCTTCACGATGGCTGGTCCCGAGAACACTTAGCGGGGCACTGAGTGGCATGTCCGCTTCAGCCAGTTGGTGAGTGCCTCAAGGGGTTCCATGAGTTTAGCAAAGGAGGCTGTAATGTTCCACAGATTAATCTTGATTTTACAACTGCTAGAACAGCCTACTGCAGAAAGAGCAAAAAAAAAAAATTGCTCTGGAAGTATAGGAAACCTTCCTTTGGAACTTTTAAATCTGCTACCAGCATGAGGTCTAATAAATGCATCTTACAACGTGCAGGTCAGCGTGGGTTGCCCAGCCAGCCAGTGCCTGATGGGGGACCGGCTCCTGTCCAGCCTTCTGCACCAACTACTACATCAGCTTCTAGTACCACACAGCAAGGTCCTGCTCAGCAGAACACCAGTGCTAGGCCACTGAGAGATTATGGGTATGTTGCAAGTCATGTTCTTCCTGCTGGAGCAAACTCTGCTGCTGGTACCGCTAGTATTGCACAGCATGGCCCAGCTCTTCATTGAATCTAGAAAATATTTTGTGATACCCGGGGATGGCCTTGGATGTGGCAAGGTGCAGCCTTGGGAATGTCCACCTATACACATTGTATGGTGGCTTTGTATTGGCAGTGGTGCAGTGGTGAGTGTGAATGAAGTCCATAAAATCAAGCAATCACTTGCGAGGCTTCGGAATTTTCAAGCGCTCTTATACATCGGTTTTATGGGGCATGTCGTGGTGCCGTAAAAATGTCCAAAAAATCGGGGGTCCAAATTTTCTGTCGACTGTAATGATAGGGCTCCCGGAGCTAACATAGCCAATATGGTTTTAGTGCTGTAGAGGTGTTCCCCAAACTTCATGTTGCAACCAGTTTTCTTCAATTCTGCATTTCTGTGATGAAAGAAATCAGGAATTGTGAATCAAGACATTATGTCCAGCTTGCCTTGATTGTCATGCACTTTATTTTGTGAATTAGTATGTGAGTGTGTGCAAGCTGCTTTTAATTCATTTGTCTTGCTTTCAGGCCACCTGCATCCTCTTTGGCACCTATTCTTGGAGAAATTCTTCATCTGCAAAGTCGCCTGGCTCCATACCTTCAGCGTTATCAGGAACTTGTTCAGGATGACCCAAACAGCCAGTCCATGACGGTACGATAACCCCTCCTAAAGATGTCAGTTAAAATGGTTATGACACCAAGTTTTTAGACTTAAAACAGTGTGTTGCATCTTATTCCCCTCGTATCAGAATGCATCCTCTTGAGATTTGAGCTCGTTTAATGAGTGAATATTTGCGAAGGAAATTTTTATTAAGAGTGTGCCTATTTTCTAAGCATCGATTACGGTATTGACTTGCGTAATTTGTGCCCGCGCATAATTTTATCACCCCCCTCCTCTTTTTACTCAGATTTTTTAAATAAAATAACTTTCACTCGCATATTTTGCGCTCCCTGCTGCGTAAACACACGAGCATGCATGCGGGTGTGCATAGGGCAGGCTTGGGAAGATCGGCACGGCCGCGTTGCCGTGTGTGGCTGTGAAAGGTGAGTGAGTGGTGTTAGAAGCAGCCTGTGATTCGTTTGCAAATTGCTTTTGCTAAGAAAGAAAAAGTCAATTGCGCACCGGCGGTTGCATCGCGCCAGAATCTGAAACTACCGAACTGTTGGCTATTCTGTTTGCCGCCACTCAGCCGGGATGCATGCGAGGGCGCCATTTTATCACCTGCTATCTCCATTTGGCTCTTCTGCTGGCTTTGCGATTGTATTGTTCTGTGTTTATTGCTTCGAGCTGTGCATGCGCTGTCATGCAGAGAACTACATAACATGGGTCTGTGGTGGGGGGCTATGCGTAGGCTTATATTTGGAGTCAACTTTTTTTTTGGCCAGCGAGGGACACAAGTTGCGGTGTCGACCTATACGCGGAAATGTACCGTGCACATTGTGCGTTGTGACCTTTGTTGAGTTTTTTAGGACATGTTCACAATATCTCTGCGTAATTTGTGCATCTCCATTTTGAAACCTTAATTTTAGAAAAAAAAAGTGCACAAAATATGTGATAGATACATTAGAACCCCTCAATTACATTTTTCAGTGGGCTGTGAAGAAAAAAAAATCATACCAGCCGGGAAACAGGAGTAGCCCACAAAGGGTTAAGGGGTATGCAGAGCTAAATGGTGAAAAGCTGCATGATTTGTCTGATTTGAATAAAATTTTGAGGGTTTCAGGGCATATATTAGCAGGATGTGCTACTAAGTTTTGTTGCTCTTGCACATTTTTAAAGGGTACAAATACTTGTAGCGGAAAGCGTTGTGTTGTGTTTGATTTTATAGCACATAAGCAGCTAAGGCTATTGTGTGCTAAACACTAGGTTGAATGAATCGGAAAGCGAGTGTACGTAACTAGGACTATTGTCATGAAAGGACCAGACAGAATTAACTGATTCATTGCAGTTAAATATAAAATGTCTCTTTTAAAGGAATGCATTGTGTTTGTGGTAAGATTAATCTTCAGGGTCTTTACATTTTTTAGTAGAACAGACAGAATACATCAATAAAGCCTACTGTAAGGTTGGGTTTATTTGGAGAAGCTTCTCAACGGGAGCAGGGCCAACAGCAGTCAGAGATCCGCTAGTCCAGCCAGGAGCGTGCACCATGCGATGGCCATGTGGCTCGTGCGTATGCCCGTCGTCTTCCTTACAATGGCCCCTGGGCAGAAGAGGAGGAAAGGTGCAGAATCTAAATGTTGATTTTTTTTTACAAAACAGGCACCTCATCTTATGGGGGGTATGCAGGGATTGGAGGTAAATTTTTTAGCTTTTCGCATAGAGCAGTGAAATTTGGCATGCTTATTGGGAAGTCTACTGAATGCTTAAGTACAAAATTCACTGAAATACCTTTAGTTTTGACATTATATAGGCTTCAGTGCTATAAAAAATTTGCAGGAAGCCTGGTGTGACAACAAAACACGGTAGGAGTCTGCAGTTGCTCTCAAGTTTTACCTAATGGTTAATGCAGTGACAATCGCGAAATAGTTTTAGCAGCCTGATTTTCCTCGCTTGCATAATGCACTCATTAGCATCATGTCAGATTAGTGACTGAGTGAAAAATGAGAAAATAATTAAAAATATAGCAATGTCACTGCATAAAAAATTTATCCTGGATCACAGTGGAATAAACCGCATGAAAATCCGTGAAGCCATTGTCATGCTACGCTTTCTGCAAGCAGGGCAGTAAGTTCAGAAAACAGTTTTCTGAAAACTGGCACTGAAGTTGTACAGGAAGTTCATGTCCACGAAAATTTCATCAGGACTGCAATGTTTATTGTCTTCGGCGGTGGGGATAGACGCATGATTCTGACTGAAAAAGAATTCAGCTGATGCCAGCGTTCCGGTGTCAACAACCTTGCAATGAGCGGCAGTGCAAAAGCCAAGCTATCAGTCTCGAAAATCTGCCATTTTCGCGGAGATTTCAGCCAGTTATTTTTGCTGCCTATGGTCACAAAAATACTGTTTAAAGTCACTTCTGGGCTGTTTTTAGGATGGTTAACTATTTCACTACCACAAAGAAATGACCGATATTGAGTTTTTCAGAATAAAAATTATTTCTTTAAAAATTGCTGATTGCACTGTGAATTGTAATAAATCAAATTGTAGTTTATTGGTTTGCTTCCGAAAGAAAAAAAAACACCCCAGCTGTGTGTGCAGAACTTTTAAAAAATTTATTGGTTAAATATGCTGCTAACAGAAAGAAAAGAATTACAAGCAAAACAAAAATAAGCCACTGCACTGAGCTAGAAGTTGATTATGAAGAAATTGATATATACAGAATGTTGCACATCATCTTAGCTACCATTCTTGTGGTTTTCAGGTGTGTACGAACACACTACACTTTCCGCAGCCTTTCAAGTTAGGGAATATGACTGCTGTGCCACACATTACATTAGTTCCAAGTTGTGTTCGTTAATATATAGCTTGCAGTTCCTACTTCATTTTTTTTTTCCACATGGGAGTAATAAAAAACTGAAAAAGAAGTCCTAAAAGAGAGTGTTGCCTTCTTTGACATCATTGTAATCAAATATCTGCTTGCGCATTTGGTAAAATATCTTGGCAGTATGTTCCAAAGACCCTAAAGCACCAAATAAAACCACTCTCAACACACTGTATAAAATACAGCATGAACGGTAAAACGAAACATATGCAAGCACGCACTGATGTCCCGGCCCTCTGAGATGAGTCTCGCAATCGAAACTGAAATCCGACCATTCCACGTGGTTGCCTAACTCACCACTACTGCCCTAAAACAAAAAAAAAAAAAGGCAGCGAAAGAAACGACAAAAGTGCTCAGTATAGCCTTTTGCTTTTGGGAGCGTGCGGCGAAACAGACACCATGATTGGCGACCAGCAGACTACATCCGGACTAAGTTTCATTTTTCAAGTCCCTTCCTCCTGTTAGAAAATGAGAAAACAAAACTCAAACCAAAGAGATGGTATTACAGAAGCGAACTAGATGGCGCAGCTTGTCCAGGAGTGCAGACTTGAATTTTTGGTGTCAGGTTCAAAACGTCAGTCATATGTGACCAATAGCCAATGGAGTGGTAGCAGAAGGGTTAAAAAAACCTTATACTAGATACCATATCTGATGGTTTCTAGAATTTGATTTTCATCGAGATTTTCGCAAATTGATCCCCGCTTGATCATAGCTTGAGGCAGGCCTTCTTCTGTAAAAAATACTCTTAAACAGTTGGACCAAATTGTTTTGAGTGTATTATTTGCTGTTTCATGTTGTGAATGGTTGTGCATACTTTCATTATCAGTTGGTAAATTCTTCAGTGTCTTCAGTGGTCAGGGAAATCAGCTGAAATAGTAAAAAAAAACCTGCGGAAGTTTAGGATTTTGAAAAGAGTTGCTTTGTAGACATCCTTAGTAGGCAGTGCCATTTACTGAAACTGAAGCGATGACCATATGTTAGCATCATGTTGTTGCCTTTTCTTTGTTACTGGTGTTTACTTGGTGGTTTCATGGAGTGGCACTTTTCCAGGATGCTGATGCACATCGCTTGGCAAATGGAGTGTGCTGTGCATTGCATCTGCTGAGCCATGCACTGCATGCTGTGAGTGACCTACACATGAATGTGGCTGCCAGGCCACGTACACTACGAGCTCGCCTTCTGGGCCCCAGCCAAGCTAACAGCATTTTCCACACTAGTATGCCTTTCCAGGTTAGTACTCGGTTGTCCTCTGCTTTAATTTTTTGGAGGCACTAAAGATAATTTTGCAACTACAGTGTTACAGGTTACGCTTAAGGATGAAGTGTTTAACCTTTCGGACAATTTTCACTTAAAATAACCAGAATAGGGAACACACGTGGGGCTACTCCATCGAGCTACTCCATTGGGTGCCGCATCACTTATTAATGCGTAGCATTAGAACCCCTGTCTCGGCGAAACCTTTCTGTTGACATTCGTCTCAAGCCTCAGATGTGGAGGTGCAGCTTGCGGAGGAGGGAGCAGTGGAGAAAAAAACCGTGGAACGGGGTTCAGCAGTTGTCAGCGGCACGGTGGCTGATGGGAGAGTGGAGAGGACTGAGCACGCTGGCAGGGGACACTGAAGGGGAGCGCGCATTCGGTGCACAGCAGTCTTTCGGCTCTCCTTCGCTCTTTGAAGGGGTCAGACGTGTGCAGAGCGCTCTGCTTCGTGTCATGCCACGGCTGTTGCGAAGCCTAATCCTAATGCATAGAGTCGAACTGATCTCATTGATCATCCCCAAAGTTTTTGTAGTGTTATTAAAGTTCATGTCCTCATTTGGGAAAAAAAATCTGAAGCCTGGTGCTTGCATACTACCCCTAAATTGCAAAGTCACTTTCATTTCATAGTGTTGAAGTGTACTTGTGGAATTTATGATGAACAGAAGTTAACGAGTGCAATAATTTATTTTTTCTTTGCGATATGCATGAAGCAAACAAAATTGAATATCACGGGCAGTACTGTCAAACCTCGTTGCACCGAACACGGGTATTACGGATTATGGGCCATAAAGAAATGTTCCTGAATATTTTCACAAACACATGCATTTCTCACTTTATATATTGAAAACAGTTTTCCGTAAAACGGATATATTGTACTGCAGACTGCCAAGTTGTGCCTACTGTGATGGCAGGCAGCAGGCTTTGCCTTGAAATACGGGTGACTGGTGGTGGTGTGGCAAGCGTGCCGCGGTTCACGACTCATCTCGCATTTGCCAACAGCAGCACAGGAGATATGGCAGCGAGAACATCTGGTAGCCAGGCGGTCGGCACCCGTTGATGATGCCCCGGAACCAGCGACACGGTCGTTTGGTGTAGCTTTCAAGCAGCTATCCTCTGCTCACATCACATCATGCTGACAATGCTGTACCGAAAAAAGCGCTCTTCTAACTCAAAAACCCTATTTTTAAAAATTGTGGAACATCTAGGTGAAAAACTGGTATTTAGAAGCTCGCATTATTGCAATTAGTTGATGAACCAGTTTGAGTTAATATTTGAGTTGGGACTCTGTTAGATGTGAAGGTAGAGGGATTTTTTTTTTTTTTTGTCAGCTGTTGTGAACTACATTGGTAATTTTTTTACCTTTCTGGCTGTTTTATAATTGTTTTGTGTGCCTTGGTCTTTTCAGGGACAAATAAATGTTAGTACTGCACAGTCCCCTTCATCTGAATCAATTCCTGCCACAAGGGTGACTTCTGGCACCACTGCCACTAGTGCTACATCTACGACCGCCCAAGGGGTAATCTGCTGTTTCCTTTGCAAGTGTTCTGGTGTGGTTGTGTAGGTTCTGCACAATGGGAGTCATTTAGGCTCTTTGAGGCAGCACTAGAGTTGTCCCTTGCTCAGTGCTAGTTTGAAATGCCGTTCTCCCCATGTGCCTTCCCCCTATTTTTTTTTGGTTGTTGTGGTTGTCCAAGTACTGTATGTACTCACGTAATGAAGATAGTTCTTTTTCCATAAAATCTCAGAAAAAAGAAATTTCTCAAAGTTTGGCTGATTACACTACACTTCGTAAAATATTCAGGAAAAAACAAATTGCAGCGGTAAAAACATCAAGTAGGCTGGTGTACTAAGTTGCAAAATAGACGTGTCAACATAAGCTAGTGACAATTTTTAGCACTGTGGTTAGGTGTGTTAGTTTTGGTTCGTTTTCCATTCCCGACTTGCATTTTGCCATTTAACAGTCACATATAATGACTAGGCATGCACTCATATCAGTGAAAAAAAATTTGCAGTGTCACCCACTGTTATCTCACTGTCAACTGCAGTAGAACCCCTCTATAGTAAAGTAGCTTGGACCAGCAAAAATCTTTACTATGTCATGGTCACACAGAAATACAGAAATGCCTTCCATTCTGCTCTTATCAACCCTTTACTATGTGATAATTAGTATTTATTTTCAGTTATCACAATATGTTATCACATTTTCTATTGCTTCAGTCTTGTGGAAGCACTGCATTTGCACGAATACAATGCTGCTATGAATTCAACTCCAGTTTTGTCTTCTGCAGCCTCAACATCGATTAAAAGGCAGTAGTTAAGAAACATGCGACAAAACCGCTCCCCCATGCTTTGTGCTGCCGTGTTGGGCACATTCGCCCATTTCTTCTCTTCTACTCCTCATTGCACTTTTACTAGCTCACCTTTCTCAGCAACCCCGCGTCGCCATCTTTCTACTTTCTTAGCCAGCTGTTTTTTTTTTTCTTTCGTGTGCGTGGTGCACTTTGCCTTACCGTCCCAAGGCTTTCGAAAAGTTTGGTTGGCTTTTCCTCGCAGCTCTTGAGCTTGGTGGTGAAACCATTTCAAAAAGCACCGTTCTATCGTCTTCGATATCCATTTGCCTCCAAATGTTGGCCTCGCAGTCCTTGACTTCGCGCCTGCCGTGACGTCGCCATGGCCAGACGCTCTTTACTATAGCTGTTTCTTGTAAAAAAAATTGGCTATGGCTTAGCTTAGGTTAAGCCTGGATATCAGCGAAAGGCTTCGGTGAGCGTCATATGAGGAAGTCGAGCGCGCGCCGATGCACACTCGGTAAACGCGCAGAGCGCGCGAACGACGGTGAAGGTCGACCGGCGGAGCCGCGCTTGGCGCCAGCTCCGCCGACCACTTGCGCCTCTCCAGTGACATGACGCGGCCAACTCGCGCACACGCAGATGTGGCTAAAATTGATCACGGAGCACGCCAGACCCGGTGTTGACTAGCCTAGTGAAGCTTTTTGCTTCAAAAAAGAACCTCACTGTAAACGGGGGAAAAAAAATATGCAGTTATCTATGGAAGGTGAAATGAGACTGTAGTTTCACTTTTCTATATCTTGAGTTTTTATTATATCAGAGTTTACTGTAGCGGGTTTCTACTGAAGGAATCGTATTCCAAGTGTGATTTGTTGGCATTTTTGCTAATCTCTGCAACATGTTGTGCAGAGATTGGAGCACGTGAAGCACATGTAATGAAAAGTCCTCCCTGCTAAATATTTTTGATGCTTTAAGTCTTCAGGCATTCTTTAGCATTTCGACCTTACTCGTGAAGTCCAACATCTTAATAACAGACATTTCTTTACC
Source organism: Amblyomma mixtum (assembly GCF_055824585.1). Classification (NCBI taxonomy): domain Eukaryota; kingdom Metazoa; phylum Arthropoda; class Arachnida; order Ixodida; family Ixodidae; genus Amblyomma; species Amblyomma mixtum. Next base: position 191,978,627 of record NC_143014.1, on the reverse strand, counting down.
CTTTTTAGGAGTCCCAAGCCATTTTTTTTGTTTACATAGGCTTAATGGTTACAAAACTGTAGCAAGCTCTTACACCTCACTTTTATTCCTAGGCACCCATGACTAGCAGCACAGCCCCTAGCAGTGGGGGCCCCTTCAGTACCACGGGCCCTGCACTGCTGACAGCACAGAGCCCTGTGGTGTTCATGGAGCTTGGACCAGGCTCCATCACTATTGACAGCATTTCCACTGCGGTGATAAATGACCTTCCCTCACCTTTGGATCGTATTGTGGATCAGCCTGAAAGCACTACGCCCTCTGCCACATCAGCAGCTGAGGAAACTCCTGCCACTCAGGCTGGTAAGAACAGGCAACAATGCATTGCTTTGAATACTAGCGGATTCCAGGTCATACTGGTTTTCTTTTGCTAGCCTCACCTTGATGAAAATGAGACCTTTGCGCTTGTTCCACTTAGGAGCTCGTGTCATTGCAGGGTTTACATTGTCAATGAAAGATAGCATGATAGAACAACGCATTGATGCGTGGCATGGTTTCTCCTTGTTTTTAATGAGCAGCCGTGCACATCTCTTGCCCACTCTCACGAAGGCAGATGTCTTGTGCAGAGTACACGAACAAAGTAAAAGTAGTGAAAAAATTTTTTCATTTTGTGTGTGTGTGTGTGTGTGTGTGTGTGTGCGTGTGCGTGTGCAATGGGGTTTTTTGTGGCATTAGAGGTGCATGCCAGCTTTTCTGCATTGCAGGGTCTGTCTTCAGTAAGGGCTGCACCGTTTACAAGGTTCACTATTTTACATTGCAAATACAGAAGCTTTGTACTTATACAATGAAACCTCGTTGATACATTTAGAAAAAAAATGCCCCCCCACCCAAAAAAAAAAAAAAAAACGTATTAGTTGGGAAAACATGTAGTATAAACTGCCTAAATTTCAGAAATTGAATGTTTGAGTGAGGTATGCAGACATTTGTTGATGATTTCACCTCATAAAAATGTCGATTAGCATTTCTGGCACAAGGTTTGAATGCAGAAATTATTCCGCATTTGAATTGTCTTATTAAGTGCGGGATGAGTTTTGCAACGCACCCAGTCCCTTGATGGCAATGACAAAAGTAACCGAAATCTTCATTTCTTGGATTTCTTGTATGCCATGCCCCCCCTCCCATGCATCTGAGCACTGCTGGGAAGCCACCAGGGGGGGGGGGGGAGGGTGACTGTTCTTACTTTACATGCTGTGTTTTTCAGACCTGGCCCACTCGTATGTAAGTGTGTGTGCGCTGTTGCCTTGGAGGCAACAGCCTTCAATATTCAAGCACTCGATATCCACCTTTGCCGTGGTCGTGGGGCTACTCAATGCGATGTTCTAATCACAGCTGTTTCAAGTTCCAGGTATTTGGCTGACCTTAGCCTTTTTCAACTTTTTCGGCATTCTCGCAACTGCCGGAAATCGTGTGACATGCCATTGGCTATATAAAAGCCTGTGGCGTGTGCTTCGACGGTGTATCATTGCCGTCAAGCAGAACATGATGATCTTTACGATATGGAAAGGCATCAGATTGGACAACCATGCTTAACAGAGCTTTCGCTCGTCTTACTAGGTTCCACCAGGTTGAACCACAGCTAATTTTTGTACTGCATGTGACCATACATGTCATTGGAATTTCTCTTTAGGTGTTAGCTGAAAAAACATCGTAATTACTTCTTGTCAAAACCATATTGTTAGCAGTATGTTGCTTGTCTGCGTTGATTGCAGCCATGCAAACCAATGTGGTTTGGTACACTGGTATGCTGTGCACTCTGAAGGAAAGGAAGTGCCAGTCATGGGCTCTGTAAGCATATTCTGTGACATAGAGCATGTAGCCTTCTTACAGTACGAGCTGTTTTATGAAGGGGTTTAAAGTCTGCTACTGAATCCCACTGTGCAGGTTCAGGAAGCTCCCAGCCTCGTACGCAGACAACAGGAGCGGCAACAGTGACCACTTCATCGGGCACGACGGGTACACGTGCATCTCCAGGGCCATTCCGAGGCCTGGCCCCACTGAGCTTTCCTCTGGGCTCTGCCCTTGGGGGTGCACTGGGCAACTCATTTGATCCCTGCCTTCCTTGCAATTCATTCTGGACGCACAGCCAGGTGGGTGCCGGGCATCCAGTGGGCAGCGGAGGCAGTAATAGCCAGAGCTCCAGGGCTACACAGCAGGGACCTACACAGGTAAATGGCTTTGCAGGCACCTCTGCCTGGAAAATTGTGCGGCTTCGTGGTGCCTTTGGTATGAAAGGCACAGTGAAGTGTAAACTTTTGCAATAGACGGTACTACAGTCTACTCTTGATATCTTGAACTTGAGGTAATCGAAAATTTGAATTTTGCAGTGCTCTAATTATTTAGAACTCTCCTTGTACTCTTGACGTTGATGGGCCCAAAGCATTATTTAGAATTAAATCTCTCTAAGGTCTCTGTAAGGACCATCGCATGAGGGTTGACCGTATTGTTAAATAAATAAAATAAAAATAAGTCCGATTCAGTGCAGGTCCACTGTACTGTTTTTTCTGCTTCTGCATAAAGCCTGCACCACTGAAGTCATTGTAAGAAAATGGTGTGCTTTAAGTTGGGCTAGTGGTAGCCTAAGGGCCTGACATTTACAACTTGAAGTCTGAACTAACATATAAACATGTTCACTACCGTCACTGAGGTGATATTGTTTGCCATTCGATTAATAAAAAAAGAAAGTACCATATTTACTCGAATCTAGGCCGGCCGCGATTCTAAGCCGAGACCCGAAAGTTGAAGGCCACAGAAAAAAAAAAAACTTACCTCGATTGTAGGCCGGCCGAAAAAACAACTGCGAACAAGAGGTACAGCACGCAAACGACATTTATTGCCAGGAACCCGCTCAGGCTGATCCCGGCTTGAAGGATCAGCCGCCGAAGTCCCGCCCGGCTTGAAGATTTGACGACTGCTCTGCAGCAAGTATAACTTTCCGCTTGAAGGCGGCACTATAATGGCACCGCCTGTTTGGTGCCATGGTGTTGGTGATAAAAACCACGCACGAAAACTTCACTGCTGCAAATGTGCTCACGCCACCGCACGAGAACTGAACAAGGCCAAAATGGCAGCCAGTGCTCATGTGTGCTTTGATCAGTATCGGCTACGGATAGCAACGGCTACGGATAGCAACGGCTACAGTGCTGTCTTTCGTTGGCGTTTTGTGGGGGCGCCACCTGCGTGCTACATTTATTCGTATTTTACGAATACGAAACCTCGAAACGAAATCCTCGAATCTAAGCCGACGTAAGAGTTCTACATGTCGTTTTTTTGAAAAAACTATCGGCCTAGATTCGAATAAATACGGTATTCTGTCCTTATACCCTCAAGTGTAATCTGACATCACTGAGCACCAATTTGCGCTAGAAATGCTCTCATTGAAGTGCAGTGGAACGTTTGTATAGCAAACGAATTTTGATATAGCCTACTGTGTTTCGCTGCAGTAGCCCTTTACAGTTCCTCTGAAAAGGGCACACGTTTTCAACACCATCTTTCTTATTTTTTTGATGGATTTTGATGAAACTCTTTCTGAATGTTAATAGTGCTTTCAAACTAAAGTGCACAAAATTTCAGCAATACCGCATTTACTCGCATAATAGGTGCACTCGCATATTAGGCGCACCCCCAGTTTGGTCGCGAAAAATTGGATTTTTTATATGGTATGTTCAGTTTCAAAGCGCGAGAATGCAAATCGGGAAATTTTCGGAAATTTTATCCCATGTAATAGGCGCACCCCGAACTTTGAGCCGGATTTTCTGAAGAAAAAGTGTTCCTAATTTGTGAGTAATTACGGTACATCTGGAGAACTTGTTTTATTCAAATGTTTTCTTTCTACCCATTGTGAAACATCTGCAGACTAGACAAAATGTGGTAGAACACTGGTTCAACATTCATTGCCTTTCTGAATGCATGCTACACGTGAGGACATACAGTTAAACCTGGATGTAACGAACCTCCATATAGCGAATTGCTTGATATAACGAATTTTTGAATTCCCAATGCCGCCCCCATTAAAGCGTGTAAATTTGAGACCTCCATGTAGCGAACGTGTTGTGGCGGTTGGTCTTGGTATAATGAACTCGCTAAGCTGATTACCTGTTAGCTTGTGCAGAGTTATGAATTTTGGCATAAACGTTATAGAATGATAAAGCACCAACTGACACGGGAGAGACGTCAACGATCACAACGAGCAGCCGCATTTGACACATTGCGTCCTGCTCCAGTGCCGTCGGCGCATCATCGCTGCTTTCGCTTTTGGAACGTCATACCACGTGGCACTACTAGAGTTCATGCTCAAAAGCAGCGAAAAATGATGGCGCATAGCAAAAACAAAATGGCACGAGCAAAGGGTGCCCATCGCCACAGCATGGTTGCTCGCGTGATTCTGGCACCAATACCGCTGACGCCTCGGAATTCTGGAGCAGGGATGGCAGAGAGTGGCGGCGATGCAAGGCGAAGAGTCTGTTTCCTAGGGCAACAGTGGCGGGTAGGTCGAGAGAGGGAATGTGTGGGAAGAAGCATGTGCCTCCGTGGCTGGTCTACGGCAGCCGCGCGACCGCACGCGCTCTCCTCTAGCTCGTTCGCGGTGCCCCGCCTCTCCTTCTCACCCCACCCCTCTCGTAGCGACGTTGTGCGAGCCATGGCAGAGGTGGCGGTGGCTGCTGTAGCAGTCACGCTGTCGTTGTGATCACGGAACACTTCTTCGTGTTTATGACTTCGAGTAATGGGGTTTTCTGTAAACATTCTCAAGGTGATTTTACCTACATTTATTCCTTATTTTGGTTTCCGTTCTGCATTGTTCTTTTGGGTCTCGCGAAAATTGCATGTAAGGAAAATCTGGATGGAATAAAAATCCCATACTTTTTTCAGCTTCGTTATATCCAGGTTTAACTAAGATTCTTTTTCTTCCTTAGCACAAATATTTTCTAATTTTTACGAAGCACTTGGCATAGACATGCCTGAACTTTAGTAACCAAGATGTCATACCAAAGTTCCACAATTCCACATCAGAATGAAAAAGGAAGAATATCACCACATATGCAGAGTTCTGCAAGTACAACGAAACAAACGTAGCCAAAATATAGCATCAAGTCAGGTAACCTGAGAGGAGAAAAATGGTGATTTTTTTAGCATTTTCTCGATATGCAGTGCTCTAAAGTCACAGTGCTCTAAAGTTGTTTTTTTTGAGTACTTCTTGATGGATTTCAGCATTGAAACTTTAGGACAGCATAGAAAGCGAGGCGTACGAGCGGATACAGTAATAAAAAGATATATTTTTTGCCCATTTTTCGCCATTTGAAAGCCACTTTTCCTCTAATTTTTAACTAAAATTTTTTGTTGCCAAGGGAAGGACTGCTGGTTAAGAAGTCAGATAGTGTAGCTCTGCTTCCTGTGCAGTAGAATCTCGATGATACAGTCGTGGTTGTTACGAATTTCTGGAAGATATGAATTCGTAAAATTCCCTGGCCGGTGTGCACCATGTACAGTGGGCAGAAATTCGGATGCTGCAAACACTCTCCAGCATCACTGTGGATGATACAAACATGGGAGCCGCAGCTGCATCCTCGAGGATTCATTGCTGCCCGGGCATTGTAGATGCAGTGAATGAGTTTGTGGTATGTGGCTGTAAATAAATCCTGTCAGCCGTAAACAGATCTGCATGAATGCATTTCTCCCGAGTCTGAATATGAATTTCGTTCGTTTTGGATAAGAATATTTTATTGGTCTTAAGTGAATTCATTGTCCCACTAGTTGCACTAAAAAGCAAGCACCTGCACATGGCAGAACAATTAGGCCAAATGCTTTTCATTGGTATGCTGTGCACACTTACTTGTTCGCCAGGCTTTCAAATGTGCACTTGATTCTTTTTTTTTTTTGTATTGTGCTGCTTCGTTACAATGCATGTACATTGACTTGCAGGCACCACAGTCTGCAAATCAGCATGATGATCAACTGCACCAAATGTTGAATGGACTGATGACTGCTCTTCTACATCAACCTCACCTGGTGTTGCAACGTAAGTTATTGTAAAACCTGTTAAGGTATGAGGCCACTTTTAAAGCTTAGTATTCATGGGGACAAAAAAAGCAATGTTTAAAATTTTTAAAATCAGAGTACCCATTCTTTTCTGAATAACTGCAAGAAAAAATGTTTTTAGTTGACACCATTCCAAACATACAGCCAAAGTTGTTACCCTCTGCGCATCTCGCAAAACAGTCTAAAAGTTTTCTTTAAAATAATGACCTAATTTTTGCATCATTAGTTATATTTTCATTTTTCAGTTTACACTAATAATAATTGTTTCTTAGCATCTGTGTCTGTTTTTGTCTTGTAGTTTACTGGAACGCTCAAAAAAGTGATGCAAGGTGTTTGGAACGCACTGCATGGTTAAGTCAGGCAGCCATCACAGAAGTTGAGTTGAAGAGAAAAACAACCTATGATTGCTAGCTAGTGCTGGAAGAGGTGAGGGAATATGTCAACTTAAGGCAGGTAGTGACCGCAGATTCAGTCCATGAGAGGGAAATAACTAGAAGAATAAGAATGGGGTGGAGCATATTTGGCAGGTTCTCTCAGTTCATGAATGGCAGTGTACCACTATCCCTCAAGAGGAAAGTATATAAGAGCTGCATCTTACCGGTACTCACCTATGGGGCCAGAACGTGGAGGTTAACAAAGAGGGTTCATCTTAAATTGACGACAGAGCGAGCTATGCAAAGGAGAATGACAGATGCAATGTTACGGAACAAGAACATGGCAGAGTGGATCAGGGAACCAAAACACGTTAATGACATCCTAGTCGAATTTAAGAGGAAGAAATTGGCTTGGGCAGGGCATGTAATGCAAAGGCAAGGTAACTGATGGTCTTTGAGGGTAACAGACTGGATCCCAACAGCAGAAAGTTAGGTGGGCGAATGCGATTAAGAAGTTTGTGGGGATAGGGTGGCCGCAGCTGGACCGGGACGGTTTATTCGAAAGATATGGGAGTGGCCTTTGTCCTGCGATGGGTGTTAGTCAGGCTGATGATGATAATGATGTAATTTCAGCAATGCCAACAGAGGGACACTAGACGTTTTGAAGCGCAATAGGATCAACCCTGGTCTGCATAAACTGAAAGCTCGCCTGTGACAGGTGATCAACATCCGAGAACATTTCTGAGGAGCTGAGCTACAGATATGATGGATTTTAACCCTTCTGGACATTGCTTTATGGCATTTGTAGTTATTCCAACGTTATTTGTCGTTCTTCCTGAAACTCACTTTTTTTGCCATTCCTTCTTATGCAAGAAATCTGAACTTTATTCCTGCATAATAATTTTCATTGAAACTATGTTGACCTATTATATATCTCTCTTTGCAATGAACCACAATAAGTGAATCTTGCAATTTTTTTTGTTATTGCTGCGTTTTTTAAAATGATTTTTAAATGCGTTTTTTTAAATGATTAAATTTTTTCGTTAATATTGCCTTCCATATACTTCTGCCTGCACCTGTACATAAGTACAAAGCAATTTGCCTCACGACTTAAATTGAAGTTATGACTGCTTGCGTGAGATGTATATTTTGCACATTTTCTTTCAATTAAATTCTTTTTATATATATAAAAGAGTATGGTTTTTAAGATAGACAACTAGTTTGCAGTTTGTACAGGCTATTAAAAAATTTTTCCCACAAAAGGGCCTCATCATACCTTAAGCAGAGCTTCTTTGGGGGAAGTGAAGTACTGTGTTTTAAACTGATGAGTTCTTAGTGGCTGTGTGGCAGCAATTTCAATGGTTGCACAGACGAAAGCAAGCTGCATTAGTGCTAAAAAACCTTGCAGTCTTGCTTACGTACCCACCTCTTTGTTTTAATGTGTGAGCAATGTCACCATAAGCTAGCAGTCTGTCCTATCATCTGAAGGAGGGATGTGGGTCTTGAGGTTGCAAAACATTTTTCGAAACAAAGTGCTTCGTACTAAATATACTTCAGACCATATCTCCGCAAAATATCCACGCGCAAAACAATCCCAAAGTACAAAAATAAAAACTGGAAATTTTTCGAGATGTGCAGCTGAGAAACAGAGCTTGAGCTTCGAAATGACGTTCCAATTCACATGTGTGCAATTCCAAATCTCTTCCCTACCAGCACCAGTTGTGCTGCCATTTGAAAGCATGTTTAGCGCCGTCTTGTTTTGACACGTCTCTATCTGCATTTGTGATTTTACAAATAGTCTCTGCCTTATGGGATTTTTCTATGGTTTGTCTTGGGCAGCTGAAATGAGCTTGATATCAATTTATTTGGGAGGAGTAGAGCTGTGCAGTGACGCTATTTTTACTGGCTTTTACTTTATGCATTAAATTTATATTTGTTGGTTTCCTAAGTTACTAGCCAAACCATTTTGTATGTCCTATTCATATATGTATATATTTTTTAAATGTATTTTCACTGAGGCAAGTGTAAAAAGTGTATCACCACACATATTGCATCTTGGCTGATGCAGTTCTGTAAATATTTCTAATACGTTATAAACATTTTTTCGGCTGAAAGCCTGTTATAAAGAGCCCAATTTAAACCACTGAACTCCTGATAACTCATATTCTAGTTGAGCTATTCAAATTCTTTTGTATATCTGGACTCTGCATAAAAAAAAAAAAAAAAAAACTTTCATGGTGATTATGATTAAGATTGTGCCAGAAATAAAAATGTTTTAAGACCCACATTTCCCCTTAAGGGAACCATAATGTGCTCATTCAAAATGCGGTAAAACCTCATTGGTACGTTGCCAATTCGTACGCTGAAAATCGCGGAAATTAAAAATGTCCCATAGAGTTACATTATATTTCTCCTGGGTAATACCTTCCCAGATAACACGATTTCCTGGCTAGTATGTTCAAAATTTCGACAAATTGTGGTCGTATAATACGTTGATTGACCAACCACATGTGTGCAAACATACAGTAATGTGCACCTTTATCGTGAAGACTTTAAAAAAATTTTCTGGCCTGAACTGCTGGCTCGTTTGTGGTAAAACTGAGCACAGAGCTTGCGTATTGTTTTAACTTTTGTCTTGTAGCAAATTTTACAATGGTACTTACATGATTTGGCCGCGAATGATGCAACTCTGTAATTGTCTGCGCTGAGATCGACGAACTGAAAGCCGCCAGCGCCGGATTGTCGCGAAGGGCAGCAGTGGCTCCATCAGAGGGCCTGCGCAGCTTGTAATGATGACCTCGGCACCCTTTGCATCGTGGTGCTTTCCTATGCAAACAGTGGATGGTGCCATTAACGCCCTTCGGCGAAAACCCAGAGTTGGCGGCTTTTGATTCATCGATTTCGAGGCAGACGATTACTGGTTTGCATCATGCACGGCTAAACCAGGTTAGCACCGTTGACAAACTTACTAAGAGACAAAAGTTACCACAATACCCAAGTTATGTGCGCAGTTTCAGCGTAAACGAGCCAGCGGTTGAGGCGAGAAATGCACATCACTACAATGGGCCGAACGTGAGGACACGCTGCATCTGGAATACAGTGGCAGTCACCTGCTATGGTGGCTTTTTTGCACTGCTGAGTTGCAAGGAGGCAAAGCACCACCATCATCATCATCAACAACAACAAAAACAGCTCGCTAGAATTCAAGAGATCCATTTTTACGGGGACGTGACATGAAAAGGAGAAAAGCTGAGGTTTCTTTGCGGTGCATAAAAGCAGGAGGTGAAGCATCCATGGACTACAGCGATGCGTTTACATACGAGCGGGTCAGTTGCAGAAACACTGCGTCAGCCGCCGCTGTGGCTTCCCCGCAGTACTTAGGTGCAAAGAGGGTGAAGCATTTGAAAACGACGAGGAAGAGATTTTAGTTACTTTCCTCATTGCCATCGACTGCCTAGATGCGTTATGAAGTTCCTTCACACGCTCAGCGCAAATGCTTACTGAATTCTGCGAGTTTTTCCTGCAATTTTTTTTAAATATATCAGCGAGGTTTTACGGGTTACAGTAGGCTCCTGTTAAGTCGAATTTTTGGGATAAGAAGAGCAGTGTAAGAATAATAGCGTTTGAGATTTTTATAGCTGGTTTTTCTCAGAAAAGTGATTTTTTTTTTAAGTTCATGGATTTTGTCAGACTGAGTATTTTAACCATTTTCTGGTTCCCACAGAGGCTGAAAAATCGGTCAGCAACTGTATTTAGTAGCACCTTGCATGCTCGCATAGCCTTTTTTCAGGCAATTATAAGACAACCAAATTCTCTTGGTCCCTTCAAGTTCACCTTGAAGGGAGTTTACTGTATTGTAATTCTACATTACCCTAAACAGCTTGTCCATTCTTGTGGGGCATGCCTGAGAAGGGATTCAGGCACAAGCAAATGTTTTGTTTTTTTCCTTACAGGCCAGCACATGCACATGGGTCAAGGAAGCAGCAATGAGAGTGGTGGGAGCCGACCGAGAGCCACTCTAGCGGGAATGATGCCAGGCCGGAGCCGCCACATGTCCATGCGCCAGACTCCCCTGGTCTACAGAGGCAATGGCCCCACGACAGCTACAACTGGGACCAACACAGTCCCTGCAGAGGTACTGAGTAGAGCCTTCATGCCTTACTTTTTTTTTCTGTTGTTGCTTAGTCCCTTTTCATTCCCCCATCCCTGCAAAAGTGGCAAGAAAAAAAAGGCATATCTGAAACATCAGCGTCAAAGAGTGTCTTCAAGTGTAACCAGGCCCTCCAAAGGTAAATCTGGTGGCCTTCAAACTTTCCCAATGTGTGATAGCTTTCAGATGTAGCCACCACATGCTGCCAAGTCATGAAATGCACAGTATTCAACATTGAAATAATTAATAGCAGTTGGCTGCCATAGTGGCTCAATGATTATGGTGCTTGCTGCTATCCTGAAAGACATGGGTTCAGTCCCGGCCGCGACGGTTGAATTTTGTTGGAGTAAAAATTCTTGAGGCCCGTGTACTGTGCAGTGTCGGCGCACATTAAAGAGCCCCAGGTAGTCGAAATTTCCAGAGCCCTTTACAACGCATCCCTCATAGCCTGAGTAGCTTTGGGACGTTAAACCCCCATACACCAACGCCATAATTAATAGCAGTTTGCAATTTTGCCATACATGGGGGCTAATTTTCGCAGTCATTGCTTAACGCTTGCAGAAATGACTACCACAGCCTTAACTGAAGGTTAAATTATCTCCATAAACACAATATTAATATCCAAAGTGTTAGCACCCAAACTCTGAAGAATTTTTTTACACAACAAGAGTGATGGTTATGCTCTCTGTAATTGTATAATGATGTTTTTCTTTTCTCAGGTGTATTATGCTGGTCTTGATGTAATGGGGAAATCTTATTGTTGTGTAAAATGCGATTTTTTCTTTTCAGACAAGAAGGTCTTGACTCACTTTCTATGTGTATTTTCTCGTGACTATGCTGCTATATATGTAAATGTGCAACTGCTGTATGCCTTGTAAATGGGGGCTCGAACCACGTCAAGTGATAAGTTTTCACTTTTGTTCGAGTCCCTTTCCGCCTCGACGGAATAAAGTTCAATTTCAATTTCAATTTATTGGCTAGGCAAGCTGGTGTACAGAGAGGGAAGCAGAGCAGACATATTTATCTTTTACCCACATGCCATCGCAGCTGTTGGCCAGATCAACACGCCGCCGACAGAGCCTGGACAACCGTTGTCCTGTGGCTGCCCCTCTTGGCAGCACGGACAACCATGGCCGTGTGATGGCCATAGCTCGAGGCCGATCACGTGGGGGAGTAAGGCAGCAGGGCCGTCAAGTGAGCCATCTGGCTTTCTTCAGGCACACTGAGCCGGAGTGCCATTTTTGCCACTGTGGCACATTTTGTAAAGCGAGGAGGAAAAAAAAAAAATGGAAGACGCTGAAGCTTCGCCTTAAGAAGTGGAACGCGACAGCATGTTGCAGCGCTGCCAGGGAGTTCACGGAACGCCATCGCCCGTTCAGCGCGACACCTTGCCCGTTGGAAACAGCTTTGAACGCAACGCATTTTTGAGGAGAGAAAATGGCTCAGTAATTCCCTTACATCTCGGTAGACACCCGAACCCTGCTGTAAGAAAAGGGAGGTAGGTGGGAGTGAAAGAAGAGAGTGAGAGAGAAAGAGGTGCCGTAATGAAGGAAACGAAAATTGTATTTGAGGAAAGGAAGTAGCAGTAACTGTCTCACACATCTCGGTGGACACCCGCAGCCCCGATTATAGGCTGCCGGTTCAAATTCCTGCCGCAAGTTCTCTAACTTAATTAGTAAGTTTATACTGCTTGAAAGGCTGAATGGTATTGCACCATCTGGAACATTCTGCGGCAAACAGTTCGCATGATACGATTTTTCCCGACGAGCGGTGTCAGCAACTACAACTACGACGCTGACGGCTTTTCGACCGAACGAGCTGTATACGCTGGTGCGTAAACGACTGTGTATGGGATACTGAAAAGAGCGCCATAGAACTGCACAAGTAAGAGGTCGCGCTCATATTCTCAACCAAAGCATATCTCATTAAGAGCTGTCGCTGAATATCGCGTTGACACGTGGTGACCGTCTTGTCATTTGTTGTTTTTTTTTTAACCTTAACCCCCCCCCCCCAATTATGCTTAAAAACTTGCAGAGGCACCCTGCGAACGCGGTAGCCGCATTTCCGTCCTGACGAAAGCCTGCATGTCCTGGTAGTCAATACACTAGATCAGTTAAAACTTTGTAGACTAATCCAAGCTACGACCCGAAAGAATTTTATTTATTAATGCTTCTGGGATTTTTCGCTCACGGCCAACGCCGCCGCCGACGACACCGACCTTTCTGCAAGCAAACAGAAGGCAAAGCTTGCACTGTGTGGGCAAAAATTTTTGCTGACATTGCTGGCTGTGTATTCACGGCCTCATGAAAATAAATGGAACACGCACTGTAAGTTATTTTAACATTGTCTGCAGGTTGCTGTTTTTTTATTTGCACTGCACTTGTTTAACAAAATGAGCATGTTGCATACCTCCAGTTATAACGCAGCATGGCTTTTCACATTCACCTTGCAGTTGGGGCAGCACCGGCGCTTAGGCGGTAGTGGTTCCCTCTGGTCTGGCTCTTCCTCGGGCTCGGCACAGCAAGGGCCAAGCTCAGCAACAGCTGCTCAGCAGCAGCAGCAAGCGGAGAAGCAGCCAGCAAGTGCAGAGGCCCGGGTCAGGGAGGCCAGAAGTGCAGCGTCCACCTCGGCCTCAGAGGGGCCAGTTCGTAGGTCCAGCCAGGCCCTTGAGAGCTCCGCATCCAGGGTACGACGCGTGTGCCCTCTTTATGTAATGTGGACACGGTACTTGATTGAGTACTGCAACTTAACTCTTTTTTTTGGTGCCACAAGATTTGCCTCAGATGTGTGCCACGAAGCTAGCATGGAAACCGAATGGAAATCACATGCACAAGTTGAAGTAGCATGTATTGTAGTAAAACACAAACATTTTAAGAGATGAGGGTGTGCAGAAAATTATTTCTGCATTCACTGAAAAGCCTGGAAGTGTGAGGAGACATTCATTCTCCATTTGCTGGAATGAATACAAGCTGACTGGGTTGCAAGGCAATGCGGCTTTATTTGAAAAATTGCAATTTTTTTTCCTTCTGCTCTCGATTGTTCCGCAAAATTTTGTCCAGGACTGTAGTCTAGTGCAGTTGGTACTGATTCGAGCTACTGGCCATGAGGTAAAGCAGATTTGCCACCTGCCAGAGGGTGAGGAACTGCAATGAGTATGGATCACTCCTTGCGTTGTCTGCCAGCTAGCACTGTGTATCCACGTGTGTATGGCAAGCATTCCTGGTGACTGCTCTTTGAGCAGTACATGTTGCTCGGCTTGTTGGTTCATGCTTGAGGAAAAAAACAGGAGTGGGTGGATGGGACAAGTGCTGACTTTCAACAGTCTTTATTTGGCGGGAAGTGTTTTTTTTATATACATGCATATTTGTTCATGCTAAGCTGCAGATCACAGTCATCTCATGGTTGCAGAAACGCATGAAACAAATGCACTTCCACATACGATTGCAAAGTACCAGTGATACGATTTCCTCATTTCTTAATCTAAAATGCTCCAACATGTAGTAGTTTTATTTGGACAGTGCAGGTTATAACACTTTGCATTCAGACAGAGGTGACACATGCCTAAGCAGATTTGACATTGGTTATGTTTTCAAGCTTTGAGACACAGATGTCCAGGCTTTAGGGAGCATGCTACTCCACTTTGATAGCGCTCACAGTGCTAGCTAAAAAAGCTCAAGGCCAGCGGGCAAGTCTGCCAGTCTCAGGAATCTGGGAAGCTTTCAACGCCATGGGCACAGGGTAAGGTAGACAGAAGCATTAACTCCGCTGATAAGAGGGAATCAATTTTGCTGCATCAGAGAAAGCTTGGTGGGGCAACTGATAAGTGGCACCCGGGTTTGGTTTTGGTGCTTGTAGAACAGCCCTGCTGCACCATTGCTTCGGTGGTGCTGGTTTCAGAGGTGCCAGATGCTTTCTGTTCCTTATTCTGCAAGCACGTGCATGCACCATGGTGTGCATCATGGTTTTCGTCTGCTTCGTGGCATGTTGCCTGCATCTGCTGTGCTTCTGGTTGCCAAGGCACTTCGTTTTGCATCAGTGTCGACAGGTAGTGCATCGGTGTGGTTATTTCTGCAAAGAGGATAGCGGATAGGTGTGCACAAAGCCACATCGGCAAGCGACAGGAAGTGGAAGAAGAAAGTAGAGCGCAACACTGAGCGCCGGACGCGCGCTAGGAGCTTTCGTGTAGCAAAATCACTCCTGCCAAATACATTGCTGTGTGCCAGAGTTGGCACTGCTGTCTACCTTACTCCATGGCTAGAGGTAATTTTTTCAAATACCCTCATAGCTCCAAGGCACGTGCGATTAGTAAATTATCAGTTCAAAGCGGATACGAAGTGAATATTGTCGAATCGAAGCAAATAGTTTGCGACTGGAAATGTGCATTGGGTATAAAGCATCAGTTCTGGCAGTGCACAGCAGCTCTGCTTTTGTGGAGAGCCGAAAACCAAAAGTTACCCTCAGTCCCCCTGGGAGCGCGGGATGCTCAAGGGTGCTGACTTTTTTTGAGTGCAGCTCTTATGTGCCCATTCGTGGTTTGAGCTGTGTCAACGTCTGTGTAATGCATGAGCGTGAGGGGAGCGAGGGAAGGGGAGCACAAGAGCACACTCCTTGAGACCAGCCGTGCCGAGCGAACGAAGAGAGTGTGTGTGTGGGAAATAAAGACTGCTTTGTAACTGTACATGCATACACGTATCTCAATTTGTTTGCCTCAGTATATCACGAAATCAAAAACACCTACAGAGCTGCGCTTGAATTTCGCGTAATCGTTCATAGAATTTTTTTCCCATATTATACCACTATCTCCTAGGCTAAATGAAGGCCCACTAGTACTTGTATTATTTTAAATAAAATACCCACAATGATGGGAAGGTATATTGTCTTGTTGTGTGCAGTAACATCCCTGTATACGTTGTCTCTCTTGCAATCTGATAATTGGCAATTTTTCTTCTTGTGGCACCTGAATTATCAGTTTCCCTTTGTATCGTTCAGCTGTAGTAGTAATAGCAAACGTTCATAATGATAGTACCTTGTTCTGAGTGTAAACTGTGTGAACGAAAGCATTCAAAAGGGTCGAGAGCCGACTGGCATTTTTTGCAGTCCTTGTAGACTACTGTAGACAAGTGAAGGGCTATGCAGCATTTTGGACGTAGTTTCATGCATGTACATGGCCAGCTTTCTGTTACCTTGAAGTATTGATCTTTTCTCTTTTAGCTGCCTCCTGGGTTGTTGGTTCCAACATATTCACTTCAGAGTTCCGTAGGCAACATGCTTGAGGTGAGAATGTTGGCACAACTATTTTATGTGTACTGTAAGTCAAGGAAAGAATTGGTCCTTCACATGCTTTATTTCTTGTACCCTACTAGATTGTGCTCAATGATTATACCTGGGAACGAAATTTAATGGATGCAGCGTCACTCTTGGAGATGTTTGTTCGAGAAACTGTGGTGTCTCCAAATTTGCTAGGAGAGGGTAAGTACAGCCAAACTTCAGTCACTGCGTGCTGAGTGGTGTGTGCTTGTAAAGATTGTAACAAGAAAAATAAGAAAAAGAACTTAATTATTCAACCTTTGTTTGGTCTTGAGGGTCTTTGGACCACACTTTACCAGGACGTGTAATCTGATTTGGTGAGTTGCTAGTGATTATGTACATTTCAGCCAAATGTGCACAGCCTGATGTGGTACCTAGCACTTACTCGGTGCAAAGTACAGTCGAATCCCGCTACAACGAAATTCACAGGACCTGCGAAAAATTTTGCTGAAACGAGAACTTCGTTGTCATGAAATAAGACCACAACTCTGCCAGATTGGACTGTATAGCTCCAAAGTTCTTAGTTCGTCTATTTCCAAAATTCTTTGAGTGTTGGTCGTCCGCCATTTTGAAATATGTGCCTTTGTTTGACTTTCATGGTGCTCCAGAAATTGTCATTAGTCAAGAAAAATTTAGTTAGTATATTAGGGAGCATCATTTGGACAATGCACATGTTCACGTAAAAAACACATCTGCTACACTAGTTACCAAAACGCATAATTTTCTTCAGAGTCGCTTTGTGATGCGAATCACAGACATACCGGCGATGTGATTTTCTGCGGAAATTGGGAACTGACTAGATCCCATAGTTAGTTCGTGTTTTCGGAATATACTATGTTTTATTATGCTTTGCATGGTAAACATTACGTGAGGTTAGATATCGCTTGGATCAAATTGTTGCCCTGTTTTTTTTTGCTTTCTAGGTAGCACTTAAATAGTAAATCATTGGAAATGGAGTTCATGGTCGTTGTGCGAAGGCTGCTAAAAAGTGGTTCTGTGTGAGCTAAGCACGGTGCATTAGCAATTGCACGAACAGCTTTCTTTTGCAATAGTAACAGCTTAGTGATGTTAGTTTTGGTGGTACTATCCCAAACCAGGTGGCAGTAGTTAATATGTGATAAAAATAGTGAATTATATATTAACATCTTAATGGGTTGTGGCAGAAAGAAGCGTAATCTCAGTATGCCGACACCTTCTCACAATTTTTTTTTTGGAAATGAATTCTACGTGATTATTCCATGTTAAGTGTTCATCAAATTTAACTCCAAGGGTCTTTGTGTAGGGAACAAGCTCAATTTTCGAAGTACTAATGACAGGTCACCATTAATTTTGGCATTATTTTTGCTTGAAGTAAGAGGGCCTTAGTTTTAGTGCTATTAATGGTAAGTGCATTGAATGTGCTCCATTTATGTGATTTACTTAGGACATGATTGCAGCGTGGTACCAGCTCATTAGTATTAGAAGATGCAAAAAACAGGCTAGCATCATGAGTATACCGTATTTACTCGCATAATAGGCGCACTTTTTTTCCAGAAAATCCGGCTCAAAGTTCGGGGTGCGCCTATTACGCGGGGTAAAATTTCCGGAAATTTTTCGACTCGCAGAATTGAACACACCGCGTAAACGCACTCGTGTACGGGCCGCACCCCGTTTTCGCGAAGAAAATGTTAAAAAAAAAAGTCCGTGTAAGGGCCGCACCGAAACTTTCGGAATGCACGCGCCGAGGCCTCCGCGATCGGCTCCGGCTGCACGCAACGGGCGCTTGATCGCGGAGGCCCCACACGCGCACAGGAGCTTCCAGACGCCGCCCACGGAAGGCGCCCAAGGCCAAGCTCATCATCATCATCGTTTTCCTCTGCCGCGAGCTTTCGCTATCTATATCGCCATCAGCATCTCCAGCTCGTTTTTTTGTTGTTGTTGTTGTTGTTGTTGTTGTTGTTGTTGTTGCTGTCAAGTGCCGGGATTTGCGGTAGCGCGATAGTTATCGTGGTTTATGGCTTTGCCGCGGAGCGTTGATGTTTTAGCTCGACGGGCAAGCACCTTAACAGCTACACGGCTGGGAGTTTGCTCTCGAACGTGGCAAGCGTGCGGCAGGTCGGAAAATACGACTTGGCCGAGAAGTGCGGCAGTTGCGACTGAGGCGTCCCTAAATTTTCGTACGCGACTCCAAGCGCCGAGGTTTTCGCGGGCCTAAGTCGGGAACGTTTCCGGCTGGAAATGAAGCTTTCCAAAGAGACGTTTAAAGTGAGCATCCCTGAAAACTGTGTGCGGCTGTTCTATGCGATGTCGTTGCACGTGCTGTGGGTCCGCAGCAGCTGCGACGGCAGCAGCACTAGTAGGGACTAGTAGTCAGTAGTTCAGCAAAAACTTTGTTAAAATAAAGATTGGGAAGCGGGGGGTGGCGAGGCGTCGTCTTGCAATCGTGTAAATACAGTATTGATCACAGTGCCAAGTTCGGGGTGCGCCTATTATGCGCGGAAATAAAAAAATCTGATTTTTCGCGCCCTAACTAGGGGTGCGCCTATTATGCGAGTGCGCCTATTATGCGAGTGCGCCTATTACGCGAGTAAATACGGTAACTAGTCTGAAGTTGTTACCTGTCACCGTCCACACAATAACTTCACGTTGAAATGCACACAACTGATTTCTGTTACGTCTTCATCAACAAAGCGAGCAGAAAAGCTGCAAGCCGGCTCGCACCAACTGCTATGGGTAGCAAACTCTAACCCCTGAGCCATTGGCAAAACTGTCGCAGGCAATGGATCACATCTTGATGCGCACATATCTGCTCATTAAACCCGATTCCGCAGGGAGTGTCAGCAGTGCTGCTGAAAGCGCAAATTGACTTCGGCAAAGCATATTTGGATGTACAAAAAAAAAATTGGCTACTGACTCACAAACATATTACTGAAGCGCATATCCATGCTCCGAAAAGTGCTAGTTTTGGGGGGAAACAATTGCATTGCCTGGTATGGTTTGTGGACGGGAAATCATAACTACTTCGTTTTGACAGAAATTTTGTCGTAGGGGCATTCGTTGTGGCGGGGTTTTACTGTATGCTCTTCTTTATTTCTTACTGTAGCTTTTCTGTTTGGTTTGTATAGTCTGGAGCATCCATGTTCATGGGTGAGCATTGGTGTGTTAATGTCTGTGCGAAAGTCCACATACAGTCGAGCCCACTTATAACAAGCCTGACAGTATTGTGGATTGCGTTTGTTGTATTCAGGGTTTCTAGAAAGTGGACTTCTCATATTATAGTCAAGAATAGGCAGCCAAGAAAAAGGGTAGTTTATTTCTTTAGCAAATAGGTTATGGGTGTCTGCTCCATTACAGTAGGCCCTATCACTACGCTTTCTATGCTGTCCAGAGCAGTAAAGTGCTCCTTGCCAAGACCCATGCTGCCAGCAAGCTGTTTGGGGATTCAGTATGACTAGTCTCAGCTGTAGGATTCGTGGCAGCCTGTGGTTGTTCAAGCTTTTGTCATCATCATCATCATATTCTTTGCAGTCGGTCCATTACATCTATTATTCAGTCATCCAGATAATGTAAGCACAAAATCTGCAGAAATCAAATCTTTTGAGTCACAAGAAAGTGGGCTTGGTTGCACATTGCCTTTGAATTTTATTTGAAGTTGGCCTTATCAGCAGATTGCCACTTGCTGATCACAGAAAGACCCTTTTTACTGAAAACAAAGCTTTCATAACGTGGAAAAGAGCAAGAACTGAAATATAGGTATCGCAGACTCTCAAGGAATAGCTCAAGCTAAGTATTGTTCCTTTTGTTGGTGTGTTGTTGTTCTGCAGCACTATAAAAAAAAGCCTTTTGTGGACATCAGTCACAAGGCACTCTACGATTTACGTGGTGTTTCTCAAAAAATATGGCTGAGGGAACCTATGAGAACATCGCTGAGTAGAAGGGAATGCACTTCTCTATTTTAATGGCCTTCCTTAACAGTATAGGTCTCTTCGATTTGGCTGCACTGTCTGTACTAGTTCCATCAGGTTTCATGGCGGTGCCGCGAGCTTGCAGCATCGGTTCAAATGCAGCTTGCCACTGGCTGCTTCCAAAACAAATAGTTGAATGTAGGCCTCACCACCAAATAACAGCCAGCTGCGTGCTATTGACATCACCGGTTGCCAAAACCTCGAACCATGTGAAGAATTTTCAAGCATCAAAGCTAAATAAGTGTTGCCATAAACCAGCCCCACGAAAATGTCGTTTTAGTACTAAAAAAAAAAGTCGTTGCATGTTATATGCACAGATGATTTACGATAATGCGCTGAAATATGCTGCTCATGGGACTCGACTTGACCGTTTAGGTTTGCAATTCTGACCGCATGAAGTTACCCCTCTCCTCCTTTCAAGAACGAACAGTCATCATTTTTTTTTATACGGTCAAGTCTTCTCCAACCTTACACATAGAGGCCGCCATATTGCTGCACTACAGCTGCACTTCCAATTCCAAGGGTGCAGGCCGCCCAAGAACTAGTGCTGCACTAGGCTGGCACTCTTGCAAAACAAAGATGAAAGCGCTGCACTCCTTGAACTGGTGCAGAAAGTGCAGCCAAATTGAAGAGACCTCATACCTTGCTTATATGATAGTATAAGCATCTTCAGATGTGTTAAATTTTAACCTAGTTCTGTAATTCTGCGGTTAATTGTAGTTTACTGTTTTCTTGATAAATTGTAGTCCTATTGCTTTCCAATCGAAGTAGAAAATGTTTTTCTGAGACAAATGTTAAATAGCAGACTTAGTTCATGCTTTAGTGGCAGTCAAAGCAAAGGTGGTGCTTAATATGGATGTGCAGCAAAGGTCTTTACAGTGATAGTAGTGTGTGTAAAGGGAATATGCTGATGTCAGAAATGACTTTTGATTTCAGATTTTGTGACTAGTGTTTTGGCCAGTCTGTCCCGGGAACTGACAGCTGAAGACTTGGTGTCACTGTTGGGTGGTAACCAACCTGGGAGACTCGACAGACTGCAGGGTGCACTGCAGTTGGCAGTGATGCAGCACCTGACCCCAGGATCATTGGGCGACTTGCCTTGTTTGGTGGTTCCAGCTAGGGATGCGCTGCTTGCAAGATGGGCTGCCCCGCTTATCCAGGACATGCGGGTGGGTGTGGTTGGTTTCTTGTACCTCCTAGCTTTATTTGGTTTGGTTTACGGGGTTTAATGTCCCAAAGGGACTCAGGCTATGAGCAACACCGTAATCATCATTGTCATAATAAGCCTGACAACGCCCACTGCAGGACAAAAGCCTCTCCCATATCTCTCCAAACCCTGTCCTGTGCCAGCTGCAGCCACGGTATCCCCGCAAGCTTCTTAACTTTCTACTGCCCCTGATGCACTTCCCTTCCATTGGGATCCAGTCTGTTACCCTCAAGGACCATTGGTTATCTTGCCTTTGCATTACATGCCCTGCCCGAGCCCATTTCTTCCTCTTGACTTCTAGGACATCGTTAACCCGTGTTTGATCCCTCATCTACTCTGCCCTCTTCCTGTCTCTTAACGTCGCAGCTATCAATTTTCTTTCCATAGCTCGCTTTGCTGTCCTTGTTGAACCCTTTTCGTTAGCCTCCACATGTCTGCCCCATAGGTAAGTACCGGTAAGATGCAGCTGTTATATACTTTTCTCTCGAGGGATATTGGTACACTGCCATTCATGATCTGAGAGAACCTGCCAAATGCGCTCCACCCCATTCTTATTCTTCTAGTTATTTCAATCTCTTGATCCAGATCTGCGGTCACTGCCTGCCCTAAGTAGACGTATTTCCTTGCTGCTTGCAGCACCTCGCTACGAATTGTAATCTGCTGTTCCCTTCCGGGACTGTTGGACGTTACTTTGGTTTTCTGTACATTAATTTTTAGACTCACCGGTCAGCTCTGCCTGCCTAACTCATTGGTCATGCTTTGCAGCACATCTCCTGAGTGACTTAGCAAGGCAATGTCATCAGTGAATCGCAGATTACTTGGGTATTCTCCATTAACTCTTATCCCCAACAGTTCCCAATTCAGGCCTCAGAATACCTCCTGTAAACAGGCGGTGAATAGCATGGGCAAGATCGTGTCTCTCTGCCTGACACCCTTCCTTATTGGAATTTTATTGCTGACTTTATGGAGGATTATGGTAGCTGTGCAGTCATTATAACTATCTTCTTGTTTTCACATAAGACTCTTTTACACCCTGATTCCGCATTGCCTGCATGACTGCTGAAGTGTCCACTGAGTCAAATGCCTTCTCGTAATCTGTAAAGGCTATGTATATGGGTTGATTATACTCTACGCATTTCTCTGTCAACTGCTTGATACTGTGAATATGATTTATTGTCAAGTGCCCTTTATGAAAGCCTGCCTGATCATTTGGTTGATTGAAGTCTAAGGTTGTCCTGACTCTGCTAGTGATTACCTTAGTAAATACCTTATAGGCAACGGATAGTAAGCTGATCGGTCTGTAATTTTTCACGTCCTTGATGTCTCCTTTCTTATGAGTTAAGATGATGTTAGCGTTCTTCCAAGCTTGTGGTATGTTTGAGGTCATAAGGCGATGCGTGTACAAGGTGGCAAGTTTTTCTAGCACAATCTCTGCTGCATCCTTCAACAGATCTGCTGTTACCTGATCCTCACCAGCTGCTTTCCTCTTTTGCATTGCTCCTAAAGCTTTCTTTACTTCCTCTTTCGTTACCAGCAAGTCCCTTTGCTGTGCACTCCTGTCTTTCCCATTAACGTTCGTATTACAGTGGCTACTGTATAGATTTGCGTAGAACTCTTCGGCTACTTTAACCATCTTATACATATTGCTAATGACATCGCCCTCTTTGTCTATGAATACATCTGGTTTTTGCCTATGCCTAGTTTCCTTTTGCTGGTCATGCTAGTCATTTATGTGCTTGTTTCCTTTGCTTCCATTAAGAAGCACATTCTGACTAAGTAAAGCTTGACACCCTATTCTTAATTATTTTTTTTATTATGTAGCTGTAAGTGGTGATATTGGCGAACTGTCTGCATGGGTTGTTCCTGTTTCAAATACATGGTGGAGCGCAAAGAAAACACAAACATGTGCAACAAGTAGCACTTGGAAACAGGGAGGATTAATGAAAAAGTGTACTACTAAGTAAGACCGCTAAAAATGCAAGGATTTTCCATACAGCTGCAGGGAAGAAGTGCCCAAAATACAGAATTTTTGGTTGCAACGTGGAACATCACTGACATAGCTGGGGGTAGCGGATAGTCGGATGAGGTTTTGAAGTTTGCATGGAGTTTGCCGGGGACAAGGTTAACTGGAGCTCAGTGGGGGCAGGGGTGGTAGTGGCCTTAGTCCTGCAGTGGAGGTGGTTAGACTGGGAATGATGGTGATGGAAGAGGTATGGAAGAACGCTTGCTGCGACAAAATTTTTTTTACAAAAGAATTGCTTGTGTCGGGGAGCAGGGTGTCAAATCTATACCACAGCGACTATGTTTGTCACTGAGCTACTCAGCACTAGGAACGAATGCATATGCATGTATGTATTCATTACCTCTTCATTATGCACTGTGGCATCAATGTTGTTGGGAAATTGCAGCTGTTTGTGAGATGGTGCGAGAAACTTCAAGAAACATTCTTTTAACAAACATTTTGTAGGGCACGTACAAATTGTCATTGCTGTTGCTCTCTCATCTACTTGAACTGTTATATAAATTACTTAGAGCAAGAAGCGTGGCTACTTGATGGAATGATGCCCCATTGGTAGTTACGTAATGAAGTGCCCAGGGTTATCTAGTGATGTCTCAAACTGTGCTAAAAACGGAAAACTTGGCTCAGTCGTTTCATAAATGGCGGCACTGCATCCTTGCAGTTGCAGCAAAATCCACCCCTGCTTTGTGGATGATTATGAACTGCTGAAGATTTGTGCATCGTGCTGAGAACTCTGGAGAGTTATTTAACTTGCTCATTCTCGACCATCAGCAGGGAGGCATGAAGCGGGGATTAAGCATGAATCAGCACTTTGCCATGGAAAACGTAGTGTCTTAAATATCAATATCTTAGGCATCGCAACAGATGGACAGAGCTGGTGGGTTTCTTAACCAGCAAATCGCAAAGCAAATGCGGATGTCCATGGCTTCTGTAGGGCAGCATTACTTTGCCTTTTCGGAAGCTAAATAAGCAGGAGGCCAAAAGTGCAAAGCAGCAGATGCATAAAAAACATGTCTTGGTGAAGAAATTGAGAGTTTGAAAAGAGAAAAAAAAAAATAACTAGGAAGTGGCTTTTGCCAAGGTAAATGCTTTGGCAGACGCTCATGCCGAGAAAGCAGATGCTACTAATGATCTGACATTGGTAATAAAGCCCAACAACCTTAGGAAGGCTGCTGAAGAAAAAGCATAGTACATTGTCTGTGTCAGTGTTGAGCTTGAAAGGTAAATAAATGCCTTGAGTTGTCACAAAAGCTGAGACTAGAAAGCAACTTAGCTCATGTGTTGTGTTTTTTGTCTAGGGTGAAGATTCTTCTGCAATAATATTCACAGCTGTGATGTGTTGAAAAGGTTGCTTTGATGGGTCACTCTCTTCATTAGCTCTTGAAAAATATTAGCAAGTCCTTGAATAAAGTTTTAGCAAATCCTTGAATTTCGGAGCTCAAGATCAGCATGAGCCCTGTGACCAGTTTGCCATGTCTTCTGGCCAGCACATAAAAGCCTTCATGCCCAAGAACTGGGCCTATCTTCCCAAGTAAACTAGTTTTAACGTGCCATTTCCACTGAATGGCCATCACTATCTGCTTTCGCAGCTGCATGAGCCATAGGCACATGATTGTGTCAGGATCCATGCGGGCCCTTGAAAACCTTTTAATGTGAAAAAGTTGTTGTCAAGGGCCTTAAGAGTCCTGGAATTTCTGTGGGTTCTTGAAAACCCTTGAATTTCTAGTGTATTAAAGAGTGTATCGTTTTTTCACAATGATAGGTGTAACGTTAAGAGACGGGAAGAGAGCAGGAGTGGGTCAGGAAGCAAATGAGAGTTTATGATATCTAAGCTGATTTAGAGGAGAAAAAATGGGCATGGACAGGGCATATAATTCAAAGAGAAGATAACCAATGGGCCTTCAGGGCAATGGAATGGATTTCAAGAGAAGGCAAGCATAGCAGGGTGCAGCAGGGAGTCAGGTGGGTGGATGAGATTAAGAAGTTTGCTGCGATAAGGTGTCCACAGCTGGCACAGGGCAGGGTTAATTAGAGGTACTATATCGGATAGGCCTTTGTCGTGCATTTGGCATAGTTTTCCGTCATTTTCATTATTGTTGCTGCTGATATCCTCTGAGCTACTCAGCTGATATCCAAATTGATCATAGTGAGTATAGCTCCTCTCTCTGAGTATACTCTGTTGCATAGCACATGGTGTACTAAAGACTGGATGTCCCCTGTTTTCTTTTTTAATAGGCCAAAGGCAATCTGAAGCCTAATGTTGATGTGGAAGCTACCATCAATGGATTTTTGAGTGAGAGACTGCATACTGTCCTGCTTCACATTCTTGGCCCAAGTAAGGTTTAATTTTTTGTTGCCGAGTATGTGGCAAAACAATCAACCATCATTGTACCAGTTGGCTTAATAATAATGGGACCGCCATTCTCTATGCAGTGCCACCCTCTTAAAGGAGTATAAACGACAAATTTTGGTTGCATGTTTTTTTCTTTGTTGTCATGCGTAAGAAATTGGTATACATGAACCACCAAGTAGTACTAGTCTTTGATAGCTAAATATTTTGATTAAATTTAATTGTTTCAACAACTGTACCATGGTTGTGACATCAAAGTTTAGTGTTGGTTATGTGAGGCATGTAAAAATTCCGATATAATTGCTCATTCTTCATTCATTGTTATTCCAGCTATTGAGTTAGGCTGGCTTAATCATTATAGCGAATTAAAATGACGAAGTATCGGTTATATTTCAGTTATTTCGTGCCTCACATGACCTGTACTAAACTTTAATGTCACAGCCATCGTTCGGCTGCTGAACCGTAGCAGCATGAGGCAGTGACTTAATTTATAAATTATTGACCAGTTCTGTTGCTGGTGCTACATGGTGATCTATGTTTGCTAATGTCTCGTGCATCATTAAAAAGAAAACACGCAACCAAACTGCTGGCTAAGCCTTTTTGCGTTGCCATTTGACATGGTTGGAATTGGAGATATAAGGTCCCACCTCCTTGCTGTGCTCTTTGCTATTTTCCTTTGCTGTTGTTCATCCCTATCATATTGAACATCCTTTGCTGCTGCTCAAGAATGAAAATTGCTTAGGCGTCTGTAGAAGCCAGTCACTATGACGGCATGTAGGAAGACGTGCTGTTGTGGTGCACTGACGGCAAAGGACTGTCAACAGTACAACAAGCAGCAGATGTGAATGTTGCTTCATGCTTCTGCACAAACTGTTTTTTTTTTTTCATTTTTGCAAACATGAAAGCGTGGTGTGAGTTGAAAGTGTGTTAGAATTGGTTAATTACGGTAATCAATTGGGACCTTTACATGGCTGTTATTGAGCTTTTTTTTTTTTTGCACTCTTCTCTTTTTCTCACTTCATTATTGATTTCTCATCAAGTTCAAGTTCATGATGCACCGTCATTTGTTTGAAGCACTGTGTGCATGTGTAAAAGACGAGAAAAAAGTTGCCCTCCTCTCATGGCAAAGAAATGATAGTAATAGCCATACTGTCCCATCCTCTGCCTTGGTAGAAGTGCAGCCATAAAGCTATAATGCTTTTTAATTTGTAGATTTGGGCACTAATTTGGAAACTGCATGCTGCCTGTTATTCGCATGTTTGTCCACAGTAGCATATCAGGTTACAGGTTGAAGCAGTGTTTGGCTTAAGGTTCATGAGTGCACTGAAGCTACTTAGGAAATTTTTTCATGAGATTCTTGTATTGAGCAGCTGGCCATTCACATCAAGCACTGTAAAAAAGAAGCTGTACTTTTCTTTTTCAGGGAAAGAAAATTTTGGCCAGGAGTTGTTCTCACTTATTCAAGTGGCAGTGAGTGACCTGGTTGCCCTGGCAATTTGTTGTTTTGAGGATGGCACGCAGTCGCTGAATACAATCTTTCGTGCCAGAGTGGATCCCATTATTACGGGGCTGAGCAATAATCTGAGCTGCAAGACCCAAGTCTTCTTCTGTGGCTGGATTGGGGCTTTCTGTCAGAAGGTCTTTCAAGGCTTGGCGTCTTCACAGTCTGCCACCGCTGCCATTGCTGCAAAGTACCTGGTGCAGCATAACACCCCATCAGGGGCCTCTTCTGGCAGTCCCTCCGATCAGAATAGCACCACTCCGCCAAGCATGGAAGTTGATATGGAAGTCACGGTAAGCATATTCCAACCCCCTCTCAGTTCTGAAGAAAGAAAAGTCTGATTTTTCATTTCATGAATATTGGTCATAGTGCTGAGGTTTTCCACCTGCGATTGGTCAGTTCTAAACTCCAGTCCCTGCTCGGTGCCGCTTGTGAGGATATCTCTGAAGCAACTCTTTACAATGGATTTCCTTTGGTATGAACTCTGTCAAGATGAACAAATCTGGGAATGTTATTCAGCTTCCCATAGGCAGCTAAACAAAACTGTTTGACTCTAACTACTGAACTCATGCTTATATGTTTAAGTGAAGTCTTGCACTGCCTCACAGACTAGCATTTCATGGCACGTCGAGACCAGACAGTTCATGTCGCTGCTCCACTATGTAATGAAAGACAATGCAAGGTAGCAGCAATGTAAGAAAAATGTTGAGATTTTGAAGAATACTCCTCTTGAGACTGCTTGATAAGTGTTTCTCTCCAAACTCTTTTTCATTTACGCCTGCTTCATTTCTGATGTGCCAGTGTGTCACATACAGTTGTGCCTCTTTAATATGGACAGTTTGATCCTCGAGCGAAATTGTCTATAAAGCGAGTCAATCGCAATAACAAATCACAAAGAAAAATATTCAGGAGAAAAAGCTGTGTTTAGGGTATGCTTCTGTGCATAGTAATGGTTTGTAAGTTGAAATTACACTATTTTGGGAGCTCCAAGTAGGTTCAAAACATCGGTCATATATGACCGATGGCCTATGGTGCAGTAAGGAAAAAGCTACTAATATATCTGGTGAAGCGTGCATTGTAAGCTGAACTTTGGCTAGTGCGTGGTGCAGTTTCACATGGTCGGGATGGGTTCCGAAGAGTTGCCTTATGCGTGCTGTGTGCATTTGGCCGTTCAAGTTATTGCAGACTGTGAGGGGAAAAGGCCCCCAGCAGGTTCGAGCGTCCTCCGAGGTGGGGCCCTGGAGGATCCAGAAAAATCGTCCCAGACCGAGCACGTCCGTAGATGTAACAAAAATGGTTCTACTTAATACGGAAGAGCAGTCACTGATGGGTATGGAGCTGTGCGGCCGAGGGTTGAACAGTGGCTCCGGTGTGAGATTCCGCTGCCCGTCGCCAGAAAGGCGCCGGGACCAAGTACCTCTGCAGGGCTGTTCTCCCTGCGGCCGGAAGTCGGGCGCGGAGCACCAGCACCATGCAGTGGCCCTGACGACGCACCAGAGAGGAGACGGCCGCCCAGGTCTGGACACCCGGGCACGGCCAGGAAGGCACCCTTTCTCAGCAGGGGGTCCAAGCCACGGGACGGCAGGCACGATCCGACAGCAAGGTCGGCAGGATCTCCGGGCAGGCAGCACCTGCCTGTGCCCGGCACGGCGCCCGCTCTCCGCGGCAGCGAGAGGCAGGCAGGAGAAAGGAGACAACAGGCTCCTGGTTGCCCTGAACTGGGCGAGGACAGCTTCCCCAGGCCTGGTCACCCGGGTTCAAGAAGCCGTTCAGCCGTGACCTCGCCTGCTCCGTTGCCCAAGCTCGTCTCCTCGCGCCGCTTGCGCCACGCCCCGCGTCTCTCTTCTTTTTCCTCTCCTTCCGTCTCTTTCCTAAGAGAGCGTCAGGCCGCCGCTAGTGCTGAAGGGCGCTGGTGGCGCATCACACAGACAGACCACCTGTTCTTTGATGCGAGTTGCTTAGCATAGGCTTGATACTCGTGGTTTTGTTCGTGTGTGTGCATTTGAAGTAATTGGTTTTAACATTTTTCTATTTTCTCACCTATGAATAACATTTTTCTCTGGATACCAAGCCTACCCAACTCCTCCTTCCCTGCACTGGACACTCCTACCTCACTCTCCTGCTTGGTGACTTCAGCTGTCCCCATCCATACTGGGGTTATGATCGTTACACACCACTCAGCTGGAAGCTCACATCATTCACTAACAATCGGCACTTCTCCCTTTTAAATGGCCCCGGTACTCCTGCGCGACTCGGAGCCGCCCGAGATGCAGACACAACCCCAGACCTTACCTGGATAAAAGGACCACTCCGGGCTGCGTCCGCATCCACGCAGAGCCCATTGAGAAGTGACCGCTATATCCTTGAAATACATCTGGCACCAGGGAAGTGACTTCGTCAACCTAAAGCTACATGCGCTCAGACTAGGATCACTGGCTGGCCCCATATTATAGTCTTATACAACTCAAGAACGAAGCGACTTTTCCCTGTTAAAGAGCCCCCTTCCAGCCAATGGCGTCTGCCGATTCTCATGACCCTGCTAGTGCGGCAGTGCAGGGAGGGGACTATCCCCTTTCATCTCATTCCCCCCTCTCTCTCTCTCTCCGCATGCAGCTGCCGACAGCGGCTGACAATAAGATCTTGCATGAGGCTGCCGAGGCGATGTTGCTTCAAATGCTTTTGCCCGTACTACTCAGATTAACTACGTTAAAGCCCTACCATTTGTTGTTTTGCTTTTTCCTATTATTTTTAGCCGCTTTTGAGCATGAACTGTTGTAGTGCCGCGTGGTATGACGTTCCAAAAGCGAAAGCAGCGAAGATGCGCTGACTGCAATGATCACGGCGCGTTGTGTCAGCTGCAATTGCTTGTTGCGATCGTAGACGTACCTTTCATGTCATTTCGAGCTTTACGGTCGTGAAACTTTCTGTCAAATTTTGTAACCCGGCACAAGCTAACAGATAGTTGGCATAACGAGTTCCTAATGTCAAGGTCAACTGCCACAACACCTTTGTTGCATGGAGGTCTCAAATACATGCACTTAAGTGAGGGTGGCATTGGTGAATTGGGAAACTTTGTAATACAGTCGACGACCGATTTTTCGGACTCTCTAGGGACCGCGAAAACAACCGAAAAATCGGGCAGTCCGGAAAATCAAATTTCACCAAAAAAATCACGAACTTATTACCACTATGCCGGAGAAAGCGGCCAATTGTATTGCACACATTCTAAAGCTCCTCATGACTATATTTCGCCGCGCGAAATACCGTATAAACGCGTGTAAGGGCCGCACTTTTTTTTTTCCAGATTCGAGGGCCAATTTTCGGGGTGCGGCCCATACACACGATATGCGAAAAAAAATTTTTTTTTAAAGTAAAAACACACCAACCAGGGAATGAGCGACATTTATTCTACGTTCAATCGTAACTCGCGAAGTATTTAGACTCCTGAGCTGGTGCTGCGCTCTGGTGCACGCTCATGCCAAAAGAAGCCGCGCAGCATGTCCGCTGTCAACGCGTAGCCGTTGTTCCGCAATTCCATCACATAGAGGAGCAGCTCTTCTTCCAGTTCAGGAAACTCGCACGGCTTGACTTGGAAAGCGCGCTTTTTGCAGCTTGTGTTTCTCTTTTGGTTGCACCATCATCGGACGCACTTCTCGGCCACGTCGAATTTCCCGCCCGCCGCACGCTTACCGACCGCGTTCGAGAGCTAACTCCCAGCCGTGTAGCTTAAGGTGCTTGCCCATCGCGCTAAAACTGTGAAGCTCGGCGGCAGCACGCGAAAGCCACTATCACGGCGAACGCGCTAACACGCATGCTAACACGCCACGAAAGGCTGGAGCTGGCGATACTGATGCCGATGTGAACAGCGGAAAATCGCGACCGAGAAAAATGTTGATAATGATCACGGCGCCATCCATAGACAGCACTTGGAAGCTCCGGTGCGCGCGCGTGGCCTCCGCGAACGACGCAGCGCCGGAGCAGATCGCGGCCGCGATAAGATCCGGCGGCGCGCCCGAAGCGCGCTTCGATCGCGGAGGCGACGGCGTGCGCATAGCCTCCGCGGTCGTATTCGCGTTCCGTGTTCGGGACTAAAGACTCGGCACAGATGAGTTCCGTGAACTCGGACTACGGTTCAAGTTCGTGCGGCGGAAGACATTCAAGGACAGTACGAATTCGAAAACACGCGAGCGCAATGTGCCGACTCGCGCAGAATTTCAGCGTCGCAAGAGGCTCCCTTTAAGCTTGAATTTCGTTTTGTTTGATCAAGTTTTCGATATCTCCTGCAGTCTGAATTAATGAGGTTCCACTGTACACATTATATGGCGGCTTGGGTGCTGGCGGCGAGTGCGAAAGAGGTCCGAAAAATCGAGTGGTCAGTTGTGGTGCGTCCGAAATTTCAAGCGCTCTTACACATTGGCTCTATGGGCCATGTCGCGGTGCCGCGAAAAAGTCCGAATAATCAAGCATGTCCGAAAAATCAGGCGTCCGAATTTTCGGTCGTCTACTGAGGAATTCGCTGTATAGTGGTTCGTTACATCCAGGTTTAACTGCTGTATCGAAAGGGCTAAGCAACCATGGCCATTAGGAGGAGCAGGTGCAAGTATTAAGTCTTGCAAATTAAGTGTTTATTTTTTTTTTTTTGTCAGCCTAGAATGCAGTGTAATGATTTTAATGTATTCCTTTGAGGATTGAGCCATTTTACACTGAATCCTTCGTTGCAATGCAACTCTATATGGACAGAAGCAACCTTTATGTGCATTTGAAGACATGCCGTATTTACTTGAATCTAACACACCCTCGATTGTCATGTGCACCTGGTTTTTACAGTCAGAAAAAAGTGCAATGCCTTCACTTGTAATGCACACCAGATTGTAATGCTTTGATAAAGCAATGAATCTTCTCACTTGGATCAATCAACCTTTATTATAGCCGCTTTAATGTCACAGCCTCGCTTGCCTTTCGTCATCTGGCCGGCAAAATTGTCACCCCTTATCATCACTGTCAAAAGCCTCCTTGTCGCTCTCAACGACCAAATGCATTTCATCCTCGTTGCCATCCATGGCATTTGAAATACTGCACCTTTTGAAGGACTTGTTGACCTAGGCAGACGTGATTGTGTACAATGCATCCTTCACCCATCCGCTAAGTCCTGCAATGAGGCACACTTCTGCCTGATGCTCGACGTTTTTGGAAACCTGCCCTTCGGTCCATTGAAACCCTCGACTCGGTGGCAAAAATCCTGTTTCTTTGCTTTTGCCAATCACACACACAAGTTTCAGGAACACCAAACACACGTGAGGCGGCCTGATTGCCACTTGCCTGCGCACACGAGATCAGCTTTAACCTGGCATCATAATCAACTCAGTGCACCTTCACAACCGAAGCTTCCGTGTTCGCTCTAGTCCAGGTCGGAGCCTTGATGACGGGACACTTCAGACGCTTGCAAGGCCTATCAGTATCCATGACTTAAAAGGCAGTATGGCGATATCGAACCGCCGTTTTGGGATGCCGGTAACAATAGGGTGTTGTTAGCAGTTTTATTTTTATACTTGATTCTAACGTACATGTCGCATCTAAATGATTTTTTTCCGTAAAAATGGTGCGCATTCTAAATGAGTAAATTAGGTCCTTCGACTTCAAGAGGCTGACTCTAGTAGTTTTGTGCAAGTGCGTGTCATGTCTGGTTGAAAGGTGCAGCTGGTCATAAATTTTTTAGTGGGATAAATGACACTATTCTTTGCAGGATCAAAGTTGTGCTGTGCGTGGTGCCCATGGCCTGAACAATGGGGCAGCTGCAAACATAGCCCCAGAGAGTCGGCCAACACCACCCCCATTGGATGAAGAGCCACTCCCTGTGATCTTGGGCTCAGAGTCCTGGCATGCCTCTGTCCCATCAGTAAGGGCAAATTTACCCCATCTGGAAACTTTTTTGCACAAAGTACAAATTGGTGGAAAGGGGGTGTGCATTGTGACGCACTAGTGCACACTTGTTCATTAATATGGTGTTCAGACTTAAGTTTCTTTTGTGTATCTCATAGCATGGCCTGCAGTCTGGACAAACTGCTGGCTTTGAGAGTTCTTAGAGGCTAGATTTTGAGATATCCAAAATTTGTCACAAAAACCTTTCGTGGCAAGTAGTGACAAGCGCACGGTAGGTATCAAAGTTCATTGGGCGACGTGAAGAATTCAGCTTAGCCAGTGCACTCGAACCTCATTATAGCGAACAGGTAAAAAATTGTAAATGCAGTCACCGACTGATTTTTTGATCTTGGCAGGACTTGCAAAATGGTCCGAATAACCTAACAGTCCAAAAAACCCGTGCAGTAAAAAAAAAAAAAATCACTTCGCCGCAGAAAACTGCCTGTAAAAATCGCGAGCATTGCCATTTCCCATATTCTGTTTGCAAGCGATATGAGAATGTATTTGAGTCAGTCATGCTGTCATCATGTCCATGCTACCCACTTCAACAGTACCAGACTGTGACGCGGCCGCAGGTCATGCCACAAATGTGCCACTGTGCATGCGCCGTGTGAAGCATTAACTGTCAATTTCCTTTGCCAACAAAGGATGCGAAGACTGAGAGGGGGGGAACCAATGGAAAGAAGGCAGCGGAAGCAATCACCTTCACCTGCACTCCTGCCCCCGTCCCCCATCTGCCCGCACCACGAGCGGCATTGTCTAAGCCGGGGTGGATGCTTGAGCTGGCCCATTTTGAACATGATCGCATGCCCTGGCTCATGCGCTCTCTTTGTAGGCCACCTAATGGCAACAAAGAACTTATCATTAACTCGAGTGGCAACAATGAGGAATAATAGCCATGCCTATCCAAGCCAGCTCGTCTGATTGACTCTGTTTAAATCCAAGATGGCGCCTTTAACGACAGCCAAGAGCTGTTTGACAGTGAAAGTGATGCCTGCATGGATCCATATAGGTCAAATAAACGAACTTGCGGTCAGAAAAAAACGGTCCTCACACTATTGGTGACTCCTATTTTAGTCTGAAAAATCAAACTTTTGGACTCCATATCCGGAATATCGGTTGTGAATACGTGCACGTTTCTATGAGGTGCATTGACGGTTCCTCAATAAAATCCAAAATATCGTGCAAGCCCAAATTATTGCAGTCCGAAAAATTGTTCGGCTACCTTAGTTCAATGTGGCCAGAATTTTTAGCATAAAATTTTGTCAAAAATGCACACCCGAGCAGCGAAATTTAGTCGGTGAAGGAGCAGCAACTTAGGCAAACCTTGCCAGAGAGCAGGGAGATACCTGTTCAGAAGTTTCAGCACAATAAATGGGCTTGCTGTGATTCCGGGGGCCACGAAAAATTGCCAAGCAGCATTTAGGTTGGCTTCCCCGCACAGCACCGTTGGCATGCAACGGCAGCAGCTGAAATGCCTGCTAAAGTGGCCTCCACACACCACACACCTGTGTCACGGGGAAAATAGCACACCAGAATTTGAGCTATCGCTATTTACACCACCTCTGTGGCAGCAAACTTGAGTTAATGGAGCTTGAGTTGGACATCCGCACCGCAGGTTGGTTACTGCAGGGACTCTGTCTATGGGTGGGAGAGGTACGAATGATTGCTCACCGCCTGGTTACCAGCCCTTCACGCCACTGTACAGTTTATCACGGATATATCGAGCTCGAAGGGGATCATAAAATAGCTTGATATATTGATAATTCGATATATAAAACATACCTAGCAACAAATAAGTTTATCTGTAAACCAGAAGCGCAAATACAGTGCACCCACATTAGTAGCATGCTTCCTGCAGTGACATGCTGCCCACTGGCATACTAGCAGCACACAGCTCGCTGTTTTGCGCTAGGCCTAGCTCAATTCGCATTGAAGCCTCAGCAGACGGTGCTTTGGTAGAAACCACCGCTGATCATAAGAGGTTTAATTCTGTTACTGGTGCACTATAAATGCAGCAATTATTGCAATTAAATTTTGCCCTAGGCCTAGCTCACTTCGTATTGAAGCCTCAGCAGACTGCTTTGGTAGAAACCACCGCTGATCATAAGAGGCTTAATTCTGTTACTGGTACTCTATAAATGCAAAAATATTACAATTAAAAATGAGGTACAGTTGAGCTCTCCGTTGCCTTCAGCAGCGAAGCAAGCCACGCGAGGGCCACTGCAAGCCTTCGGTCAACTAGGCTGGCTCCACCGCATGGTAACCAGTGCACCAAATGCTGGCTTCCCAGCACAACAGTAGTGTTGCTTTGAAAATAAGCACATCAGACTGACGGCCATCCTATGCTCACCTCACACTCAAGTCGTCACGTGGTTTTACGGTGCTTTCACTGCCAGCATGTGCCCAAGGCCACGCAGCCGACCAGGCTTCGTGCACGAAGAGCGATAGCAGGAGCACCATGTGAGGAGAAGCACCACTCAGGGGTGTGGCGCACAGTTCGATATATTGTATGGTGTGCTGAACTGGAGAGTTAGATAAATGGGAATTGTGCTGCAATACTTTTGCGTTTTATTTTCAAGGGCATATTCGGACAGTTCGATATAAGCAATAATTCTATATATCTGTGTTCGACTGTACCTTCTGTGGTGCTGGTAGCTTGCGTGGAATGAGGGCACAAATGCTTGCCGCACCACCACCAGCCTCTTGTCAAGCGCGGCGAAGCCTGCTGCTTGTAATCGTAGCAGGCACTGCTTGGCACTGGGGAGTTCGATATATCCTTTTTATGTCCTTCCTAGTTCAATACCTTGTTAAAAATATTTTGGAAGGCTTCAGTATAGCCAATAATTCGTTATATCCATGTTCAGTATATCGGGACTCGAATGTTCATTTGAGATTTGCAAGTTCAAGTTAACGACGGTTTACTGTATCCAGCCATTCTAGCTACTAGCATACAGAGGCCTGATACCCCTCTCTCTTTGTCTGAAGGACAAACACTGTGTTGTATCGTCCATGCTGCATCCTGTCCTTTGCATTGTAGCTATGGGGAACATAAATGCTTGAATTAAAATAGTGGACAGTGCAGCGAGATATGGAAAGGAAAATGATGACAGTAACATGAAGAGATGAGAAGAGAACAGAGTGTGTTAGGGAATAAATGTGAGTTGATGATATCCTAGCTGAAATCAAGAAGAGGAAATGGACATAGGCAGGGCACATGATCTGGAGAACAGACAACCAATGATCCTTTAGGACTACGGTGTGGACTCCAAGAGAAGCTAAACATAGCAGGGGACAGCAGAGTGTCAGGTGGGCAGATGAGATTTTGAAGTTTGCCGGTATAGGATGGTCGCAGCCGGTGCAGGGCAGGATTAATTGGAGATCCTGCAGTGGGTGGATATGGGCTGCTGCTTCTGTTGCTGTTGCTGTTAAAGGTGATTAAATGTTTCTTTTCATGGCATTGCTTTGTGAAAAATATTTTTTTTTTATGTTTTAAACTCTACTCATATTTGAAGTATTAAAAATACCTGATTTTCTTTGCAAATCAAAATGATGTTTTTCGGACCTCTGCTTCAACACTTTATTGACTTGAGAGAATTGCAATGTTTTCTATGTTATTGTTTTGCTTCAGTGCCTTTACAATCTACCCTGAAAACTCATTATTTTTGCCTTGAATCAAAAAAGGAATGGGTGCCTATCATCACACGGGACATCCAGAGGCAGCGACGTCAGGCTACCCAGCCCCCATTCAGTGATGCCTACTTCTGTGGAATGCCTTCAAAGCGAAGAAAGGTAAGCCAAAAGAGTGGGCTTTGTGTTGATGCATACATGCTGCTGTTGTGTCAGAATCCTTCTGGACATTTCCTGTATTGGGCTTTTCACATAGAAAATGGCCTAGCTGGCACTTGGAGGCAGGACACAAGCTTCCAATGATGCCCAAGAGGGGCAGGTGTGGCATGTGTACAGTTGGTATCACACTTGCATAGAGCACGCAGGTAGTGTGCAGTAGGCTGCTAAAAGCAAAATTAGGCAGCAGCTGATAGCTGCGTTCACCTGGATTTTAGGTCTGTTGCTCTACTTTTGCGTGTGCGTTGCCTCTGAAACCTATTATATGCTGCTAGGTGTCACTCTATTTCATACAGA
This sequence comes from Amblyomma mixtum, assembly GCF_055824585.1. Taxonomy (NCBI): domain Eukaryota; kingdom Metazoa; phylum Arthropoda; class Arachnida; order Ixodida; family Ixodidae; genus Amblyomma; species Amblyomma mixtum. The sequence continues at coordinate 191,941,643 of NC_143014.1, read as the reverse complement.
GCAATTGTTGGCTCTGTTCAGGTCATCCCGACAGGCTGGGTTGATACGGTTGACTCGCCTGGGAAGGACCACGTGAGCGAATTCAAAGTAGAGGAGCTGAGTGTCTGTGTACGTAACATGGCGACATTCCTTCGTGCTGATATTCCTGCAGCACAGACCACAGACTCAATGGGATTTTAAAGGGTCCTTGGAAAGGGTGTTCGAGGTTGTCTATAATACGTTTGCATTCTGTAGAGTATAGTCCACTGAGTGTTCATGCTGTGTACTGTATGTCAAAAGCAAACCGATCGTATACAATATAATTTAAAAACTTCGCGCTTCCGCACCTCGCGGTGACCTGCAGTGCCGAGCTTTCGCCCGAATCCGGACGCAACGCGTCATGCCACGCTCTTTACATCACCAGCGAAGGGCTGCCATTGGTTCGCCGTGACACCTCTTTCTGACGTCACGCATCTCCCATGGTCGCGGCCGCAAGCTCCACCCCCTCCTCCCCTGCTCCTGCTCGTGTCTGCAGCCAGCGGAGGGACAGTGGGTGGGGCCTGCGGTGGCGGCGGCATGTCAGCGTGCGAAAAGTGACGAGAGGAGAGGGAAAGGCACGAAGACTTGTAAATTCAAATTTTGACGGGAGGTAACTCAGCTTCCACAAAGCGCATTAAGAAAATTCTTGCTTGAGGATATTTGTGAAGCAACGTCCTTTAGCATCCTAGGCATACCGCAACTTTATTGGGAGCCCTTTCAGAGCCCCTTTAATCAGATACAGCTCAATGACAAGGCAGCAAATTTTCCTCAAAGGAGGCCCTCTGACCAGTGGCGTCAATCTGTTGTCATTTCATTAGTCACACACCTTGCACCTGCTAGCATGGCATTGCGGGCATCTTTGTTTTTATAACTGTTTTGTTCTTGAGTTTTATCAGAGTATATCAGTTATACATTAAATTTTATGGTTTTATGGGTTTTTTTAACGCCCCAAAGCGACTCAGCTTATGAGAGACGCCGTAGTGGTGGTTTAAATGGCTGGTGCTCTTAAAGGGGCAGAACACAGAATTTTTATCGCCAATTTTTTTTGGTGCAACGGAAAGTTTTCTGTCTGAGGCGTTCTATTCTGCAACAGTTTTGTTGCAGAATAGAACCGATAAGTAATTATTAATAAGGATTTGAGTTGTCAGTCAGTTCCGTGTTGTGTTTTCTTTTCTTTGTTCACATCCTTTACACTGCAGCTATGGTATTCTAGTTCCGGCCAGCCACAGTGGCCGCACTTCGATAGAAGTGGAACGCAAAAGGCACCCGTGTGCTTTGCAATATGAATGCACATTAAAAAAAAACCTGGTGATCTAAATTTATTCGGAGCCCTCCACTACGGTGTCTCTCATAGCCTATGTTATGTGTCACTTTGGGACATTAAATCCCACAATTTACAATTTTTTACTCTAGTTTCAACTTTCCCTGCAAGTTGTGTTGTCCGAAGCTTCACACGATCTCTGTGTGGCTTTTGTTATACTTAAGGCTCTCTGTGGCCAAGTCTGGAGCAGAAAACTTGCTGACATGTTGTTCCCAATTGTTGAACCTCTGTTTTTGGGAACCCCCTTCGCAGCAAAACATGCACAGACCAATTGTATATTGCATCCTTAACTAATGTGTTCTTGTTCCATTCCCACATATTACGTCAGTTCACGTGAAGAAATTGAGAAAAAGAAGTTTATGATGAAAACTAGTAAAAAAAAAAGAAAAGAAAAGGTTGAAGAATTTTGGAATCAAATGAGAGTAAAATGCAGCATTGTTGATGCACTCATAGAAGACCCTTGCAGGCAGGAAGGCATGCACTTGTGCATGAACGTCACGAGTGCTGATATTGTTTTGTCAGTCTGAATGCAGTTAATGTGATGAAAGCTCAGAGCAGTTTGCCTTGCATGCCACTGCCTTTGGCTTTCTGTTGTTCTCCATGGTCATGCAACGATGCTATACAAGTAATATTAGCTTTCCACTGGGCTTTACAATTGTTCCCCTTGCTCTACCGTAGCGAGAGCAGCCCATTTGCAGGATTTTAACTCATTTTCTTGTGATGAGCAACACTGGCTTGACTATTGTGTTATTAGCGATGAGTAGTTTTCGAAGGCTTCAGAGTGGTTTACTGTGAAGGGAATCTGTCATTTATACAGAAAGGCTGGTCCCCTTCTTTGGTTGCAGTTCTTGCACACAATGCAATGAGCTGCAGTTCAGTAACTAACTGAGGTCTGCTTTTTTCTTTTCCATTTTCATAAAAGTAGCTGCAGGTAGTATGAGGCGCAAAGTTTGGTAGATAAGAGCCTAAAGAATGCTACAAGAGTTTGCCCAACACAACTGAAGGCATCGATGTTACTGTCATGAATGCTTTACACTGCTCTGCAGTGCTAAGTAGGAATGAGAAACATTACCCGCCTCTGAAGCAAACCCTGGTAAATGGCACCAATTACTGAGCTCAAGAAAAAAAAATTCCCAGAGGGTTTGAAGAGTGCAAAAGCTGTCGCTCGTATTGGGAAATGATAAATGAATTTGTTAGCCAAGATGTACAGTTGTCATGTTAATGATACGTGTTGTCTTAAAGCTTGAACACTTAGTGTAATTGTATTGTGATGTAAATTGTTAAACGTTCGTGGATTGCTTTTGTGTTGCTCTGAGCTGGTGGTGTTTATGTAGAATCTATATATGGAGACTTGGTGCCAGTCTGCTGGAACTTCTACATCTGCCAACATTTCAGACGTGCAAAAATATTTTGTTTGCATTGAAAACTTCCAAGTGTTGGGTACACAACCATGCTTGTCTGGGCAATGAAAAATGCAATTGAAGCACTGTATTTGCTCACGTAATGAACCTACCCCCCACTTTTGTCGAGAATTTACTTATAGTGCGAAAGCACTATTCCGATAGGTAAACCCCGAGCAAGATCTTGTGATGTTGTGCCAAGAGGATAGCATAAATAGAAAAATATTTCCAGACGCGTGACAAATTGTGAAAGGAACGTGGCTCTGGAGCAATAGGCCGTCGGTGTTCATTGGCGCTGACAATATTGTAGACTCCGTTGATTTTGAGGAAAGGAAAGACTCATATCTGGCTCCCTGGGTCAGTGGACATCTCAGTCGCGCTTTGAGGTAGTACTTGGCGGTGGTGTGCACTGGCAAAAAAACCGTGCTTTCACACAATATTTCGTGCTTAGCAATGGTATACTACCAGCCCCCCCCCCCCTTCCCGTTTTTTTAAAGCATTTGCTTTTCTTAGCATGTTCCTCAGTTTCACACCTTCCGCAGCACTGACCTAGGCAGTGCACAGAGTTGCTGCTCACTAATAACGTCACGCTACTTATCGTTTGACGAGAGCTCCTGCGGGGGTGGTGTGCTCTGTGATCTTGGCAAAGCACCAAGACGCTGTGTATCCTTGACAGGAGCGCCAGCGGTGGTGAGTTGCTCAGCGCACCGCTGGGCGCCCGGCTGTGCCGGTGTATGCTTAGAAAGCCAGTGAGCACTCAAGCATTGGAGAGGAGCATAGCAGTTTAAACCACAATACTATGAAACATCCTCTACACTGCAATGCTATGTAGGAAGCAGAACCTCCAGACCGCAAGGCGGTTTGGTGAGCTCGAGGTCGGGACAAAAAATGCCCAATCCCTCTTGCACCACAACTAATGCTTAAGCATTCGCATTACGCACTCATGACTGTCTTGCCAGTTTTTTTAACTGACCTTCAGGGCCAGTGTTTAGTATGCTCTCTTTACTATCTTGCTGCTGGCGCCATCGACTACCAGAAATTTGTCGGATTGCGCCGTGGACCCATGATACAGCAGACAGATTTTGCAGCAAACGGTGCTAAACACCAGCGACATGATGATAGACATACGGGCAGGCAGGCAGACGTATGATGTGAAATTTCTTCTCATAAAAAAAGAAACGTCAACGTTTTTCCCCGCATAATGAACTTTCTCCCTAAATTGATATCAGCTTTTCTGGAAAAGAGGTGGGTTCATTACGCGAGTAAGTACTGCATATTGTAACTTGTCTTTGTTTGGTGTTTTCCTTTTTTTTGTGCAGCAGCATGCAGGGTCTGTGCAGCCCACTGAAAACCTTCAGTGAGTTCAATAAAAAAAAAAAAAACGGGAGTTCAATCAAAGTCTTTGAAGGGCCCTTAAACCTCCTTTAATATGGTAACGCTCCTTGTATTTCTTGAAGATCTGGAAGTAAATGACCGATCAAATCACTATGGTTTGGAAAAGCCGTTTTGTCTAGAAATATACCTATGTGAAAACACAAAATGCAGGTACGTGTTAGCGGTCAGGTGACATCGCAAAAGTCCTTGAATTTTTCTGTTTTAATCCTGTGCATGTCGCAGAATTTGAACCTTGGCTTTTCACCGGTAAGCACCTGTAGGATGGAAGTGTTTTATATACTCAATATGTTTTGTGTCTGGCTGTAGGAAGCGGTACACCTAAGCACAAAAGCTTCCAAATGGTGGCTGTTACATAAAGCTGACTATCCATGGTTGACTAAGCATGCAGCCTGGACTTAGAATGGACAGCTGCCTAACTTGATGTGGGCACTGCTGTGCATGTGCGAGCTTCAGGCTGCAAGGTTAGGCAATGAGGAAATGCAGTCTTTGAAACTGCATCTGTGGACCAAAAACTCTGTCCCCATCTGCAAGTCTTCTGAAGCAATTGTAAAACGTGCTGTTCTGTGCGTGCAGATAATGAATGGCAGCAGTGTGGGGGCCGAGAGTGCAGGCTCCCTGACCGAGGCACTGCAGCGTGCTGTACAGCGGGCAGGTGTGCGAGCCCCACGCAGTGGCATGGAAGCATTCCTGGCTGAAGCACGCCAGAACCCGGCCCTCCAAACTGCCCACAAGCTGCAGCTGCGACAGGCAGTGCGGGAGCGCCTGTCCTCCGACCCTGATTTTCGACCGGAGCGCTTCCCCAATGCCCACAAGTTTTACTACAGTGCAGACCCGTAGGGGACCAGGAATGGAAACAGGAGCGACCACGGCGATGGCCTCCTTTTGTCGGAGGCACGACAGTGCAGATATGGCGTAGCTTCTGGGTATTTTCTTGTGTTGTCTCTGATGGGCGTGGCAGTGCACTGCAGGGGAAAGCCTGGCGACAGTGACTTGCTTGGAAGCACTAGGCTGTCTGTGCACTGTGAGGCTGATCTGCAGAAATGCAGGAGTAGTTGTGCACTGACTTGACACTTCTTGGGCTGCAGTAACATCGGCTACCACCGCAGGCTATGACTGCTCTGAAAACTGCTGCATTATGCACTGGGAATTCAAAAGGAGAATATACCAGTCCTTGGAAAAGTTTACTCCCACACCTTTAGTTTTGATACCAACTGGAGCTTTTTCTTTTTTGCTTATCTTCATTTTTGTACTATTTAAGTGGCTGCATATGTTTGTATAAAAACCGTACCTGTAGGTTCCGGCTCAAAATTTTAAAAAAAGATTACTTTGGCCTTGCCAAGGATTTGCTTTCCATCAGATCATATTCGAAACCTTCATTAATGTGTTGTCACAAAGCATCTATGGAACAATGGATGTTTGATGTTCAGCATTCAAGTGGCAGAAGTATTCTCACCATGGCACTTTTTTAGCATTTGAGACAAGCCATTGACAATTCTTCATACACGATAGTGCATTCCATCGTGTATGCTTTGAGTTCAGAAATTAGCTGACCTGGTATATGTCTGCCCTTGTACTTTGCCAAGTTTTTTATATCAAAATTTACACATATATATGTGGCCGTTATACATGCATACACTGTAATAATGCCATGCAAGGTCACTTGCTTGGTCGGTTTCATTATTTCATTGTATCGTTGCTGTTTCATTGCAAAGAAAAAAAAGTGTGCTGTGCTTTACTTCCTTTTTTCTGAAAGTTCATGTGCCATTTAGCATTGTTCTCTGACTGTATGTTTGAATAAACATGTTGTAATGAGATCCAGGGAACTAGGATTTATTTAGTTGCTGCTTGAACAGTTCAATACCGCACTGTATTCCTGCGACTCGGGCCATGAGGGATGCCGTAATTTCCGGAGCCCTCCACTACGGCATCCCTCATGGCCTGAGTCGCTTTGGGATGTTAAACCCCATAAACCAACCCCTAACTGCAATTAGCGCACTTGGAGGTATAATCCCGTTCACCCTTGTTCCTGGAATAGTTATCTCCTGTCTGTAGATACTACTGTTCACATCCTTGCTTTTATATGTCTGTATACCTTTGTGTACATCGTTGCATATATGTGTGTAAAAGATACACAGGTTGGGATTTTGTGACCCAAAGATGTGTGCTTATTATCAAGTTTTGATGTTGAAATAGTATTTACACATTCCTATGTGCTGTATGTTACAGTAAGCTTGAGAGGCATAAGGATTTTCATCTCAGAAGCAGAAGATTAAAGAAGTTCACAAGGCTCTTTGTCTCAGTGTGTAATGTCAGTGTACTTTGACATTGCAAGAAAATAAATGTTTTATGAAAGGCCTTATCTGGTCAAGTTGTGGCTTCTGCATATTTTAGCCAGTATGTAGCACACGCTTTTAAGCATGTGTACAGCAAACGAATGCAGTTTGTGTTTTCATGGCCTTGCAGCTTTATTGTTAAGAATCTGCACTGCAGAGTTAATGCAGTAATAAGAGAGTAATTACTCATTGGCATCCACCCAAGCGCAGCCATACGGCTACAAAGGAAAGCTATACAGCTTTCTCAGAAACTTCGTAGTTAAAGAAAAATTCGTCCTGGTCCGGGGTTCGAACCCGGGACCACCGCTACACCAGAGCAGTCGCTCTACCAACTGAGCTAACCGGGACGGCAAGCTTATGGTAGGGCGAGAGCGAATTGATCAATAACTCGAAGTGGGAACAGTGTTGGTCAAATGTTTTAGGGGAATCCCCCAAGGTGGAGTAAGTTTGTAATAAGAGAGTAATTACTCATTGGCATCCACTCAAGCGCAGCCATACGGCTACAAAGGAAAGCTATACAGCTTTCTCGGAAACTTCGTAGTTAAAGAAAAATTCGTCCTGGTCCGGGGTTCGAACCCGGGACCACCGCTACACCGGAGCAGTCGCTCTACCAACTGAGCTAACCGGGACGGCAAGCTTATGGTAGGGCGAGAGCGAATTGATCAATAACTCGAAGTGGGAACAGTGTTGGTCAAAAAACTGAGAAAGCTGTATAGCTTTCCTTTGTAGCCGTATGGCTGCGCTTGGGTGGATGCCAATGAGTAATTACTCTCTTATTACAAATTTACTCCACCTTGGGGGATTCCCCTAAAACATTTGACCAACAGAGTTAATGCAGACCAGAGTTTTCTTGGGTGCAAGGGAGTGTCTAACAAATTGCAGGAGCTGGCATTATATCACACTCCTGGCAGCTTGTGTTCTGCCCTGCATTTGGCTGAACTACTTCGCGTAAGCCTGAAGCACTAAAATGTAGTACATCACGTGTGCAGATGTTCATGCATCATCTAAGTGAGAAATCGAAGCGATGCTGAGGACAACTCTATCCAGTTAATGTTCTAAGTAAAAATTGATTCTATGGCTCTATCAGAGTATGTTGACGTTTGTCCGGCAGCAAAATAATTGTGGCTGAGAAAATTTAATTTAAAAATTTGCCTGTGAGGTTACTAACTCGTGATGTTCACACTGAGGACTGGTTGCCACTGTTTTGAAGTAAATGGCAGTGCTGCGTAGCCTTGGGGATCCACACAAATTCGGCGTTAACACGTGCCATTTATTTGCAAAACCTGCTGCTGATGCTGATACCTCTGCATTTGGTTTCTTGGTGCTTTCTAGCAAATAAAGCTCTGTTTTAGGTGAAAGTGATATCTGTCGTTAGGTTGTTGTAGTCTACCAATACAAGCCAACTTTCAATTTTTCAGTGTCCCTTTAAAACCTACTGTACTGTCAACAGTTTACATGCCAAATGTGATGGACACATTCCAAAAAGTGAGGCAGTCTTAGATATTGCAGCCTCTTGTGTACAATTGATTGTATCACTGTGAAACCAGACTGTTCCCAGCCTGGATAGAGCGAGGCAGTTGCCACCACGTATGGGGCCTCAGGCTAGGGGCTCGATTATATGAGAATTGAAAAGTTTATTACTACAGCTACTTTAAGGAGCCCTGAAACACTTTTACATACTAGCTGCTGTGCCCACATAAAGCACCTACAATACAGCTCCCAAAATAAGCTTCCCGTGTCTGTTCCCATAAACTTTTCCAACATAACACCCTGGGCATGCGGCAGCTAATAGCCAGATCCTTTCAGAATTATGAATAGCATGCACCTTCATGAGGGATGACATGCTGAGACTTAGTGCTTTGCAGACACCACTACAGAGAATGTAAGACAGAAGTATGAATTCGACTCTGATGACATTGGCAGATGCTCATCATTGCTTTTGTGCTAACATTTATTCACATAAGGTCACATGGCTGAACCTAGTAAAGAAAAAAATTAGTCTTCACACAATCTCCTGTCAGTCAAGCGAAATAGTGGAGAAGGCACATGCTTGAATGGATACAGCCTTCCTGAAATTTGGTACCCAATACTGGTGTCCATGCAAATGTGCCAGAATTTATGCTCCGCTTCTTCGCGAACTGATGCATCGAACTTCAGCACATGGAAGGAAAAGACTTTGCTCAGCCTTCAGGACAAACACAGACACTGGATGCCATGACAATTTTATTGTAGACTAAACTTCTCTTGGAACTAGGCTTAATGAAGTTCCAATGAGACAGTATATAAATACGTACTAGACATTCTACGTTACCCAAAGTAACTGAAAATATAACTCTATGCTCATACATGGTACATGGTACACTTGCGAAGTGTAGGCACATTGTGAGCCACTTTAGGGTTCAACATAGAAGCCTAGCAGTGGACTCTGCCAAAGAGCAAGACAGTGTACATAAAAGAACAGCACTCGAAATTTTTCGTTCCAGCAGCATGGTCATGTAAAAACCTAGGCCTGGTATAAATTATTTGTGCACTCCTGAACTTTCAGCAATAACACAGTTCCTGAGGACCACTCTTCGACAAAATGTCGATGAAAATTTTAAACTGCAGTTCTCCAATTAAAGAAACTGAGAAGAACAGGAGTTTTGTACGGTCCTGATGGGGCTCGATGATCATGATTCTGTGACTTCCAGGATCTCTTCTTTCAGTAGTGCTTTGCGGACAGCTTCACCTTTTGAGGCCAGAATTTCTTCTATGTTCCTGAAAGCAGATTAGGTTCAGTCACACACACAAAATGAAAGCATGAGCATAACATATTAAATTGCTTGCTATGTTCTGTAGAAGCCTAACACAACTGTTGCACGTTGCAGGAAGTTTTACATATGAAATACCTATTATCCTGACAATGCAGAAAAACTGAAGCACTTAGCAGTGTTTGTGATGGCCAAAAATAAATTTTTACACATTGCTGAGAACAATAACGTCCTGTTTAGTTTACCCATAAGTATACGAACATTTGGCCTCGAAAAGAACAGTGCATGGGTCACCACTACCGAACTGTTAAAGAGGCGCACTGGTGAGACAGATCACATTTACCCTTCGATAGAAGCTGCCTCCTCACTTAAAAAATATCTAAAAGTTCCAAGCCGAAAGACTCCTAGTAACCTAAACCTACGTTGCGTGATTCTCTGTGGAAGACCTATGCTAATACACGCAGATGCTTGCCGGCCGCTAGTTTTAAAACTACCTGCAGGTGCGATCACAATAATGCAGTCTGTTCATGCTTACATTAATTCACTTTTCGTGAGCGGTTTGCAAGGCGGCACTATCTAAAGCACAGCTTAAGTTGAAAGGCGGGCGATAACACCATAAGCAGTCTATTGGGTTTTCTTGCACAAAACAGCTGCATGGCTGAATACACGAGAGCAAAAAGAGAATGCAAACTACAGAGAACGTATGGCACGGACTGACTAGCAGGTGAAATTTGAAACGCTGCATGGTAATCAGATCCCCCAGCGCAGAAACGGATTCTTGCATGCGGCGCGCTAATATTTTATAAATTTCAATCCAACTTTTTTTTTCCACAAAACTACTGCTACTAACCAAACAAACGTTAAAGCGTTACCTTTTCCCATCGAGGTCCGGAAACCAGCCCAGATTGTCGGCAATCAAGTGATGCTTGCTGCAGCCGTGACACTTGACGATGACAATACCCTTCTCGTAGGAAACTTTAGAAATCAGCTTGGTTACTCTTGTCGAGCAAAGTTTGCAAAGGAACGACAGCAGCATACGGCCCTGGAGCTTCGCGACGGGAACCCGGATCTTGTCATCAGTTTCGGGCAATGCTGACCCACAGAGAGTTTGAGGGCAACATTTGACACTGCTGCTAGTCGACAACGTCTTCACACAGACAACCCGAGTGGTCCTGTGGCACTGAATCTGCTCGCAGTTGGCTCCCAAAAAGAGGGATCTCCGCAATTTGTGATGGTGGCCCTCGGAAGCGGCACCCGTATACCCAGCATAGCAACGTTCGCACTGCTTCCAAGTCCCATTGCGGGCTCGCAAGCAGAGAAGCAGGCTACGCAAAAGCATCTTGCTCATCGATCTCGACATGTTTGACGGCTCTGTGTCGGCTATACAACAGCAAGTGAACGTAGCAACGTAATTACCGTTTCGCACCGATCTTGACAGGCACCATATTTGATTTGCACGCGGCTGCGTTGACGTCAATAGTGACGCAAGAGTGGGTAAAGCAGAGCCAGCGCCCCCAACACATAGAGCTAATCATAGAGCTAATATACTGCCCCAACACGACTTCGCTTTAAAACTCACGGGACCATAACAGAAGAAAAAAACACTAAAATTTTTTCTTTTCCCCCTATGCACGGTACTGTAGACCATTTTAGCGGAGGACAGTGAGAGGCTTCTATTTGGTGGTGCCATCTATGAGTTGAGTAAAGAACTACAGGCAAGGTCCTGCAGTATTTGTTCTTTACTATTTTTGTGTGTTATGCATCAATTCGTTTGAATGACACAGGTAGCGTGGTAGTTTGCTAGCACCTGAATCAAGGACACTATAAATAGAGCCATCCTATGCATGATTAAAATCCAACCACCTTGTTAAGGTGGCTAAAAGTGGGTAGGTGACTAGACCTGAGGCGAGAGCATGGGCGAGAGCCGCTCCTCCATTTCATGCATTGCGCAGGTGGCGCTGCTCTCCGTAGTGCGAGCGCGCAACGGCAACGCATGGCTAGTACACTCTAGCATGGCATAGCATGGCAACGCGCGGCGCCAGGCAGACTGCGCGGGAAGCAATTCCGGTTTCGCTGAGTTTATATGAGTTCGCGTTTCTTGTTTGCACGCCAATTAGTTTAAAACTAAAGAGCAGATGGTCTGCAGTGACCAACGGTCTACGGTTTTAGCTCGCGAAAGCGATCGATTATCACACTCGCTAGAGAGGAATCGCGGGATTCTCGTACGATCTCGCGACCGTCAACTCAACGAAAGAAGGAGCGCAACAGAATAAGCAGTCTTGAACCTCAGCAACCAAAACCAACGTGTGAATATGAAGTTTATTGCACACTGCGTTCAGAAATTTTATGTATCACAGAGACGTTGCACAGAACTGAAAATAAAAGTCACAAATTAATACGAAAAGATTGGAGCAAGGTCCTCAAGGCACACTTCAGAGCACTCGTCTCAGTTTACGCATCTTCATTCTCTCCCGCGTTGCGTCCCGTTTCGTGTTTTGAGTTTTCACGTAGAAATATAGCCTTGTAAGCATCTAGAACTTTATAACTCTGTTTGTCAGTGCTGTTTTGTGTTCTGGGCAGCCTAGAAGATTCAACTTCGTAAACTGGAGAAAAGATTTCAAATCCATGAGGCTGTCGCTCCTTACTTCCTTCACACTGAAGCAGTGTGAATGTGTTCTCCAGTGACGTCACTAGTTCATTCAGCTGGTCAGACGGATATTAAAGTCATCTGTCAACAACTGCGGTGAGGGCTGCTTCAGCCGGGGAGGGGGGGGGGGGGGGTAATATCTTTATTCTGGAGAATTCGCTGCTGGCTCACACTTCATGGTTGCAATTGCTTTTCCTTACGCCATAACCAGCCATCCGAGTAAACAATCAAACGCCACATGGACATCAGCGAGATATTTACGCTTGACATTAGGCACCTCCACCAGATATCCATTTTAGTACCGTTTACCAAAAATCTACGTACAGCCTTTGTCAAAAGTTTGGAGCCCAGGGGCTTTCTTTTGAACCACACTGTGTCGTTCTTAATGGATCTCTAGCAATCCAAATTTCCTGTACATAAGATTTCTGGAACTTCGTCCTGCAACAGGTAGGACTTCCATGAATGCTCCTGGAGTCCCTAAAACACCAAAATTAGTGTCCAGTCCGAGGTATAGTACATAGTGCAGACATCCAGCTCGACATTTACCAGATATTTGTGCATGGGGTAAGTACGCCGAGAATATGACTATACATAGATCAATAATTTGTCTTACTTAAATACTGCAGTTGTAATAACTAACAAATTCTGCATTAAAATAATTATTTACGTCCTCATCCTACTGTTACTTGGGTCATCTCTTGCCTAGAGGCTTCCGCTATAGCATGCTATATGATAATGCTAACATAATGCAAATAGTATTATGTTGCAAGAGCATTATGATGCAAAGAGCATTATGTTCACAATGCCAGTGGACTCTCACGGGAAGAAATGTCCAAGGGACAGTGGGATGATGACCTTATATTTTTGTAATGCAGCACGCAAAGCATGGGAGCTTGCAACCCATGCTTTATGCTACAATGCATGCTTTACGAAAAAACGCAATGGCGTTTTTTCCTTGACCCATGCTGACTTTGTTATTTCAGCTACTATGTTATTAACTTAAATTAAAAACATCCTAGTCGAAATAACAAAACAGGCATCGGCAGCGCATGTAACGTGAAGGCAAGTTGACCGATTATCATTAATTGTAACGGGCTGGATTCAGAAAGAAAGCAAGCACAGCATAGGATCAGGTCAGGTGGGCAGATGAGGTTCGGAAGTTTGCTGGGATAAGGTGGCCGCCGCTGGCACAGGACAGGGTTAATTGGGGAAATTTTTGGCTGGCAGTGGACATAGGCTGGTGATGATAAAAAGCGGGGCTCAGGAAGTTTACTCTCACGAAAGATGAGATCACAAATTCACCTACACAAATTTCAAAGCTTTCCTCAGTTCAGCACCGCTGGTCATGTCACCAATTTGTAGTCAACAGCAATTTCCAACTTTAAATGCAGTAAGGCAACACTAATTATCGAATGATTGAAAAATGTGGAATTCGTAAATAATATCTCACTTCCATTCCCAGGACGTCACAAGTAATATGTCCGAAGAGTCTAGGTTAATAAGGCATGTATAATGTCGGGGGTACGTCTTCAGCTTTTCCACGAAAAAAGGTTGGTGGCTAGCTCATCGTGCCAGAGATAAACATGGCACGATGAGCTATAGATGGCAAACACTATAAGCACTATAAGACGGAGGGGCCCTTGGGTTGTCTGACTCGTTCAGCCCCGCAGGTCCCGGCTCCGAAGGACGATGTCGAACTCCGATATGGAGGAAACTGTACAGTAGGTTTATTTGTACATATTTACAGTCGAGATAGGAGGGTCTCGGTAACAAACCAAGATCTCGTTAAATACCCTTCGTATTCCCCAGATCCCTAACTGGGGATAGAAGTTCGGGGAATGATGTCCAGTCAGGTGGACCGTTGTGGGCATTGGTGGTACCGCCACGTCATGGGGCGGTACGGAAACTCTCGCGCCGCTCGGTCGATGGAAAGGGGAAAAGCCAGTCCTCGAACACTGTCGTGTCGGCTTGACCACTGTGGCATGTTCGGTGCCTCCGTGGTAAAGGAATGGTACGCCGTTTCCCAGCCGGTGAGCAGGGAAAAAGACACGTCATCGAACGCTGTCGTGTCGACTTCAGCACTGTGGCAGGTTCGGCGCCTCCATTGGAAAAGAATTGCATGCCGTTTCCCAGCAGGTGAATGAAAGACCTAAGCTTGTACTCCCCCGCCTGATGTCCGAAACGCGGGACCTCTGTCGAGGACACAGCCGTCTTTTTATTAACATCAACAGCTTGACCCTTCACAGCATCACTCCGTCCGGCGAACCAAGGGCAGGCTCCCACTTGACGCCACCGCCGTCGCTCTCTGGGAACTCTCTCTTCTCTTCTGGGAACTTGTCTCTTTAGCGCTAGAAGCACCAAGCAGGCTTCTTAAAAGTCCCGAAGAGACATTGCTTTGGGATGGTGATCTTGCCAAGTTTTGAAAGCTTAGTGTGTTCACAGATATTAAAAAGTGGCTGGCAGTTGGATGATTGTTACATTTGTCGGATGATATCAAAAAGTATTTCGATGAGGTACTAGCACAAACGGCTTGTCATCAAATAACGGAACCCCTGCTCGGCCGTCAAATACCTCAGAAAATGTACTGTGCTTGTAAGAGTCACACCAGGACCTTCGGCTGTACTATTGCTGAGGAAGCCTTTTGATCCAACTGTTTCTTCCCAGGTGTCCAAGTAGGACAAGGAGCTTCGGATGACTTTTTCGTGATGCCCTCTAGGTCTTAGGGCATCTGATATGCACCGCGATGTCATGGCTTTGATCAAGCTTCTCATTCTTGAAACTGTCGCTGCTACGCTTCCCAGCTGTCTCTCGATTTTGTCTCGGTAGAGAAAAAGACCTCTATAGGCGTTTCGTCGTTGAGCAGCCAAAACTCATATATAGTTCACTCTCTGTTTTTCGATGGACTTGTTTACGTGGGGCATCGCCTTGAGAGTGGTATCATACATTTCATCACACTTTTGAGCAATGTCTGTGTGATCGATAGTAGCATGCCCCTCTGGGATTTTCACGCCTGCCTGGACAAAAATGTTTCTCACGAATTTTACCAGATGTGGAAAATCTGATATAAAGTAGAGAAAACGACCTGGTTCAGTAGGGCGCTGCTTTATGCAGGCGAATTTTTTTCCCCTTCCATAGATGCCAAATAAGCGCCACATGCTTCTGTTCCATGTAGCTCCATCGCACGTTACGAAGTCTACATGCAATCCTGCATTCTCGCACATTATCACGGCTTCAATGACAATCTTGGCTAGCACATCCGCCTTTACAGTGCTGCGCGAGGGAAATACACCACTGATCTGGTGCCACTTCCCTGTGAATGGCTGGAACAAGAGAACGAGGCCATGATCGCACGTTTGCGAGCGTCGGCTCTCTGTAGTAAATTTGCCCAGATCAACAAACCCTTCAATTTTTCCGCTCGACGAAACATGAAGATTTTCGGAAAGTTTCGTCTCGTCAATCAGGAGTACTCCGTGGCATTGCAAGTGATCCATTGATTTAGCCTTCTCTGCCACAGCAGCAAAAACTTTGTCACTCCGGCCGAATCCACTCCTGTAGTTCTTCACACAACGACGGAGAGATGTACGCGATGGCAATATCATGATTTTGTTTTTCCTGATATGCTGATAAAGCCGAGGACTTTTCATGCACATATATAATCAAGCATTCCAGAGCCCATTCGCTTCCGTACTTCATTCCGTGAGTGCTCCTCCGTCTTGAAGCAGTGAAACATGCCCTCACCTGCTGTTTCTGCTTCACCGGTAGGGCCCTGATTGCGTCATCAAGCCCTGATGGTTCAATTTTTGAACATTTCTCTCTCAAACTTTCAAACCTTGACTTCACATGAAGCATGGCTTGCTTCGCTTAAGCTGTGCGATCCGCAGCTTGAGCTTGTAGGAAAGTGTTCGAGCTCGGGTTTTTGCAGCCCTTCTTTTGTATGACGCTATGACGTCTGATCAATAAGTAGCTTCCTGAGGTGCCTACACTGAGGGCACGCTGCTTCGGGCGCCTGGGCTATTCCAAGACAAGACGCACTGAAACTTTTCATGCCACAGTTCTTCTCTCGACGCTTTGAGTTGCCTTCGAACTTTCCATTTTTTTTTCCAATTTGCATGGGATAAGAGAGTCTACCTCTCGAAGAAGATCTTCATTCATTCTTGCATCAGTAACCTCGACGCTTCTGACTGGGGTCGCTTGCACAAAAACCGTCGCTTCAATCGCGCAGCTACTCGACTTTATGATGGCTACCTTTTCAAAGTAGAGATTCTGGTCCCCTAACGCACACACAGTGAAGACTGTGACGTTGTCAGACCCAAGCGATGCGGTGTCTGTACCAATACACGGTTGGCACTTCGCGTCTTTGCGCATCAGGTACCACGGAAATTTCACACGCGAGATCATGGTGGTCTGAAACACTCCCTTCATCATGCGTGGTCACTAAAACGTCTTGGGAAGAGGCACTCACTTCGCATCGTTGGAGCTTCGTGGGGCGGTCGCATGTCGACGTTCTCGACTGCCTTTTCTGAGAGGCTTTCTTGGACATGTACGATGGAGCATTTGGGTAAGCTGTTGGAACCGCGTCGTCTGTCACACACTTTTGTAAAACGAAGACGGAAGTGTAGCGGAATGCGCGCTGCACTGGCAAAACGAATGCGAAAGTGCTGCACTCCTTAAACTGGCGCAGAAAGTGCAGAATTTTCTTACAACTCTATGGGAGCATGGGTGTCATTGGGGTGTCATGTGGTGTGCCAACCGGCGGGGGAAGTGCGCGCCCTTTTTTCATGACTCAGCGGTGGCGCCACCGGCGAAATCCCGGTTCGCGCCTGCTTCCTCTGGCCTTTGCTATGCATCTATGAGCCCGATTCACTTCAATAATTTTCAAGTGCGCACGACTTTGTTGCGAGTAAATTGCACAACGAAAAAAGAGAGAGGCGTGTGCATATTATTCTGTCTTAATTGACATGGTTACTTATGTTTTTCTTAGCCTTACGTGCGGATTTAACGTCAGTTGTTTTCTGTGTGACCAAGTGGGCCCTGTACCATTCGCCACTCTAACTGTCCTTGATCATTCCTGCGCAATCAGTACACGCGTATTCACATGTTCGGGCAGTGTTTGCATCACTTGATAGCCGGTTTGTTTCTAGTCATCACAGTTCAGTTTTAGTTCGCTAGCATTACTGGCCGCAGTGAGTGATTTCAGCGACGTCTTTGTGACCCTTCTGCGTCACACGAACAGAAAAATCCCCCAACAAAGTTCCACTGGTTGGGTGGGAACCTAGGAATTTCTCGTCGGAAGCCAGCACGGAACCTCATAACAGCAACGAGCTTCATTTTTCTTTATTGCTGGGCTTCGGCATAGTACATTTCACACAACAGACAATACATAACACAGGAAAAAACAAAAGAACACCAGAACACAATTGTATATATACACAAACATCCGGCAACGTTGTGGTCAGCCAGCCACAGGTTGGCTTCATCTTATTAAAATTCTCGCAGATGTAACAAGATTCGGGAGTTTCCGCCGCCTCTTTTTGGATTGCGACAAACCAACGCATACTTTCAAGAAAGTAAATTTCCACCCCTGACGCAGTGATGCAGCGTCAGGGGTGGTACGAGGACTCCAAGTGATCAATGAATGTAAAGTAGAGAATGACCAAGTCTGCATATATAAGCATTAACTCATTATCGCTATCCGAACAACTTCCATCCGTGAACAGTGGATCCGAACACCGCAACTGAAGTGAAACCTATAGATGCTAGCGCATCTAATTCGCATTCGGCTGAACTACGCAAATCGACTATCATTTTTTTAAGCTGATGAAACAATATTTGAAATTCTATTTATTAGTGACAACCTCCGCATTATTCCATGTCACATAATTTAGTGTTTATCTTCATTACTGAACTCTACGAGCACATTCAAAACTTTCACTTCAAAGCTTATGATGCAAAACTTCTGAATTACACCCTGTAAGTGGTCTCGCAGCACCTTTAGTTTAAAGGCTGCTTCACATGCAAGCGACCAAGTGAATTGAGCTAATGAGCGGCGCGTCGCGGAGGAAAAATTTCGAACTTTTTGGAACCTCGTCGCTTTGGCCGCTCGGCGGCTCGAAACCGGCCTTGCGCCGCGGCGACAGAAATCGCGAGCCTTTTTGTTTGCATGTGAAACAGGATCTTTCACTTTACGGTGCTGTGAACGGGTGGAAGTATAACTGGAAACATGTGGAGCCGCGATTTCGGAAAACGTTTACGTATCTCTCATGTGCCAGGTGTGCGCGCCGTCGATGATTCCCGAGTCGAACAGTTGCGGAGATGTCGTTCTGCGCTCAGTAGATGGCGAACATACCAGCACTGCCTGTAGAGTGACTGTATCCAGTGGCTCTTCTACAGCATTGCCAGCTTTACAGGAACGCTATATTGCTCTAGGGCGCCTCTATGGTCCAGGCTAGGATGGCTATCCAGGCTATTGAGTTAGGTGTGTGCGTGTGTGTGTGTGGGGGGGGGGGGGGGGGGGGGGGGGTAGGGCATGTGTCAGTGCGGGGTGGCTTCAGTACGAGAGAGCGACAAGGGAGTAACGCGGCCGCAGCCACTCGGCACGCACTCGATGCGGCCACTCGGCGGCCAGATAAGAACCGCTTGCGGCTGAGTGGTGTGCGGCGCCTGTTCTCTCGGGGACCTCCGTGGACCCTCGCGAGCAGCAGGTCCGCGTGCACAGCCGCCTTCGAGGGTTAACGCCCGTCTCTGTTTCTGTTGTTCTGGCTGGCAGCGTCTTCTGCACCAGCATGGCGTACGCACATCGGACAGGAGAACGTGAATTTGCGGTTATGGACTGCTAAGAGTGGGAAAACTGCGGAGGCCTGTTTTCATCCGTGATGATCGTTTTGAGCGATAGCGGCATATTTATAGGGACTTCACAACTAACTAAACGACTCAGCGCTTTTCAGTCAGCGCATCAACAAACTGACGCTATCACCCGCTGTGGGTGACGGGCTCGGTCTGATCATGTAGTCTTTAGGTTGGCGAAAAGTCTGGGAGTCGTTTTTCTTTTCTCCCATTCTCAACCTTTCAGTGGAAGGATATCCGCATGAGGGCAGCAACTTGGGCCGTTGAATCAGCATTCATTTTCCTGACAACCCCCACTGAGCGTAGACCACGCCTCCAAGCAATCGGTTTCCGAACCAAACGAGCAGTGCGCGTCGCTTACTTCTGGTCATTACAGGGAAAGATTGATAAAATTACTGCGCTGATTTTTGCTGGCATGCGATGACATTTACGCGTTCATCTCAAGTTTTGCAGCATGGCAAAACAGAAACGCAGAGGGTGAGCTATTCGGACACAACTCAAGAACGCAGTGGCAAACACCTCTCAAAGGAGGCCCCCCAGCCAATGGCGTCCACTGATTCTCAGGACATCGCGATTATTCCCATTTCACGGAGGTAAAACAAAAACATGGATACGCAAAATAAAATATTGCTACGGTCAATTCGAATAGAGATTGTGACTAGCTTTAAAACAATGGGCGCTATTTGTAAAGGTACATTACCGTGGGATGCCCACATTGATTCTGTTACAAAAAATTACTCCAAATAGGTATAGTTTCTCGTAATCACCATGTATTGCTTCTCCACATTCTGATGTTGATTTACAATAGCCTTTTCTCCTCGAGGCTTACCTACTGTCACTTGGTATGGGCATCAGTTACTACTAACTCGAATATAGAAGGACTGTTCATCCTGCAAAAAAAAAATAAAAAAATTGAAGAGCTGTCGAGAACGTACCAATGCACTATCACACACGTGAATTATACGCAAAACACAACGTTGTTTCAGCCACAAAATCTTACGACTACTGGCTTTGCAAGTTGCGCAGAGAAGAAAGAAAATGCAAAATACTTTTTTTCAGAAAATAGCTAAACTAGAAAATAATGTGAAATCCTATAACACGCCACCGGTGGGGCTTTTGCGACCCAGGTTGTTCTTTCCGAGTAACATCTCGCGACTAATCATTCATTGAACTGCCTCCTGCCACGGTGGGCATTTTATTTATTTATTTATTTATTTATTTAAAATACCTTCATGGCCCTGCGGGCATTATTGAGGGGAGTGGAACAAGGCGTACAATAACACAGATGGCAAGAAATGGGAATACGTTCAGGGAATACGTGTGGCTCACTGCATTGAGTATTACACATTTCAGCAATTGTGCTCCTGCATGGAAAGCTAGGAGAAGAAAACAAAAGAAGAGAAAACAAAAATCAACAAAACTAACTACAAATCACCAAGACAGAGCATCCATGTGACACTACGAACCGAAGGGCACACGAGTTATGAGCAAGAAAGGCAGGCACTCAACTTTTTCTTAAAATGCTCGAGATCGTCGGTGAGTGTCACATCTGCTGGCAAGTGATTCCACTCGGATGATGTAGCTGGAATGAAAGAATTTAGGCGAGTGGTGGTGTGACAAGGTTGAACGCCCACTTTGCGTTGATGGTCAATGCGCGAATAGTATTGATGTTGTAGATCTTAAAGAAAAGACAGCGTCGTGACATTTTTCGACGCAGTGAAAGTAATGGTGTGACAATGGGTTTTTCATTAGTGTGACACTTGATGTGCGGTCATACTTGCGAAGGATGAAACGAGCGGCACGGTTCTGAACAGCTTCCAAGACAGACAAAAGCGACTTAGTTTGAGGGTCCCATATCGATGCGGCGTATTCAAGCATTGAACGAACTAGCGTTTTATAAAGGAGGAGTTTGACTGAAGTGGGTGCATTAGAAAAGTTTATTTTTTAGGTAACCGAGCGTGCGGTTAGCGTTTCCAGTACTGTATGGTAAACCATTTAGTGCACCGGTCAGTAACACAGTTAAGATCTGCTTGCAGTAAGTGGACATTAATATTAGTGTTTTTAATTTCACGGTACAGTATGCAATCCTCTGCAGAGTTCGACTGAGGATTTTATATTGTTAGGCACATCATTAATGTATACAAGGAATAACAAGGGTTCGAGCACTGAGCCTTGTGGTACCCCGGACGTAACCGGCGTTGAAAAAAGAGTGAAAACCGTAACGTAGACAAACTGCGAGCGATTAGTTAAAAAGCAATGAATCCATGTTAGAACAGTCGGGTCGATATGAAGATGAACAAGCTTATACTACAGCAGACTATGGGACAATATATCAAAGCCCTGCGAAAATCTAAAAAGACGACGTCGACCTCTGAACCTTCATCAAGAATAGAATAATTTAATAATTTTAGAATAATTTAAAGATAACTGTGTTTAACAGGAAAACTGCTTCCTGAAACCGTGTTGCGTAGGCGCGAAAAACGAAAATGACTGACGATAATGGGGCGATAATTAAAGAGTGAATGTTGTCAGGCCCGCGAGAGGAGGATATTTTCAAACTGTTAATTATGCTAGTAATTCCGCCATAACTGAGCCTAATGGAGTCCATTGAAAAGCTTAGGTGACATCCATAGTCTCTGATCTCAGTAATGTCAGTTACGGTATTTGAAAAAGCTGCACTAAAGGTCTCGTTAAGGACGTCAGCGACGTCAGTGCTTGAAATAGGTTTGATTGAGAGTCAACGAGGGATATAAGTGTCTGGTCTCGCTCACTGACACTACTCCAAATTTTGGGGGGATTGCTCGTCAAAATCATTGGCAGCGTCATATTAAAGCAGTAGTGCTTAGATTCCTTCAAAGACTTTTTGTAGCTGTCTAGAATTTTTTGCAGAGCTGACCAATGCTCACGCTTTCCAGAAGACTAAGCTTTGCTGAAAAGCCTTTGTTTTTTTGTTTGCCAGACGTTTTAATGAGCGGTTGCACCATGGATAGTGGCGGTTAACTAAAGGCCTTTTTCGAGGAATATACGAGTCTACCAGCTCGCAAAGCTTATTACTGAAATGGTGCCAACTGGTATTCATGGATCTTTCGTTGAAGTTTGGCAGAAATTCGTCGAGGAAATCTTTTGGTGCTTTATTGATTACAGTATAACTTCCTTTAAAGTAATCATATATTATGCGAAGCATATTAACGTAGGTTTCGGGCCTTCGCGCGACGCCCGGCGGTGGCCACCATTGACCTTCAAGTAGGTCACGTGACATGACGTCACGTGATGACGTCACACCGGCTGCAGATGGGGCCTCATATCGCGCCGTCGGTCGCCTCCCGGCGGTGGCCACCATTGACCTTGAAGTGAGATCACATGATGTGACGTCACGTGATGACGTCACACCGGCTGCAGATGGGGCCTCATATCGCGCCGTTGGACGTCGCCCGGCGGAGGCCTCCACGCTTCGGTTCGCGCCGTCGCGTGCGACGCGGCGGCGGCGCCACCATCGCTGCATCACGTGATATGTGACGTTACGCCAGGGATGAGGCGGCGCGCGCCCGCCGTCGCGTCAGTCTCTGTGCCCGCAACCGCGCCAGCGTCTTTGCGCCGGGCGTGTATGCGGTCAAGATGCCTCCAAACGCTAAGGACATGCTTCGCATCCACTGGGCTTAACCTTGATAAGCCTCCAATTTTTTTACTTTTGTAATACGACGTTCGAACCGGGAAGTTCAACATGGCATGCATTAAAGAATGATCGCTTATGCCTGATAAATAGGAAATTTTGGATACAGCGTCAGGGGCTGTTGTTAGCAACAAGTATAATACAATGGATGTTGAAGATGTGACCCTGGATTGGATGTTGAAGATGCCTGCTCCCAATCCGGTGGGCGGGTAATGATAACGTCACAAGGACACGTAGCTAGGTGGCACCCAGCCACCCAGCTTTTCAAGGTCGCAAAGTGACAGGGCAAACAATGGCGAAATCGGCGAGGGGGGCTCCAATGCTAGGTGGCAGGTGGGACAGCTAGGCCGCGTGACCTTGTGTGGCCTTGTGACGTCGTCACAACCAGCCCACACAGAGGGACCGCACAGGCAACGGCTAAGCGGCAGAGTGGGAGTTCTCGAAACATGCGTTGTGGAGCTCGTTGGTCCATCCTCAGTTTTCTTTTTTGTGCACACAAAGACGACACAGTAAGGACGAGGAAGACAGGACGGGGCGCGAATTTCAACTGATGTACTGATGAGTTGCAAGTTGCGCCCCGTCCTGTCTTCCTCGTCCTTATTGTGTCGCCCTTGTGTACACAAAAAAGAAAACTGGGAAGCTGTAGTGCTAGCGGTGCTGTTTGGTGCTTCTTCTTACTCTACAATTTTCATGTCGAAGCTTCTCGCGTATCACTACAACATTAGCGCAAAAAACGGGACTTGCAGAAAAGAAGAGACAACACGAGCGCTACCAATTGCAAGCAGAGCAATAAATAAGAAGCGTTGCACGTATCTTCAAAATTAGGCCAAAATCCTTGTGGCCTCGTGCCGTTGCCCTATTTCACTAAGATTATGTCTGACCAACACGTTCATGACATGTTATACTACTCGAGCATCATTATCGCAAAAGGAGGCGGTAAAGGTTCAAACCTTGGTTCGTGCTGTACACACTGTATACAGTGTGCACAGTGCAATGACTTCCCGAGAAACGAGCAGCCTCTCCGCTAACCTTCGCAAAATGCCTTGACAGCGCAGCATTTTGGTTAAGTTCGTCTGACGAATGCAAAAGCAACAGCTCTTGCCCTACTTTTAACACGAGGTACTTCATCTTTGAGCGTGTTTCTAATTTTCTGCCTGTAGAGCTGCGTTGTCGGAAGGGGCTGGAAGGGCGTTGTTGCACCTCCCGCATTCTATCGACCCATGAGCAGCGCAGGATGTTTATACTTGTTTACTTGAAGGCTGGCACCTGGTACGGGGCACGCAAAAACGACGGTGGAAGAGCCTACCCTGTGGAATCCGCTCATCGAGCATTTTGCAAAACAAAACAAAAAAGGGCGCCAACGCGTCCACATTTCCGTCTTTTTTCTTGCTTTTTCTATCTCTATACCACCAACTTCCCTGGTCCTGAGGTCTGGCGTAAACTTTCAAATCCTAGAACACTCGCTTTCTTTCAGAGTGACGTAGCCACCATTCCAATTTCTTCGCTAATTAAATGAAGTCAACATTGTCCCCAGTTTTTAATTGCCGAGAAAAATGGAGTAGAATACCTTCACCCTAGGACTTCTTATGTACTTTTTTCTTTGCCCTGTAGTAGTTCACAAGTTGCCAGTCGCGTATGCAAATATATCATAATCTTAATCTACACATCTCGTTGTGAAGGCCGAGGCTCCGCGCTCGCGCGCGAGTAGGGTTGCTAGTTGGCCGCCCGCCGAGCAAGATGTCCGCCGCTTGCCAGTAGCGCAGCACGTATCAAGTCTACGCGTGTAAAAACAAGCCTCTGGACATCTATCCAGCTGGGACGGACATTTGTAGACGAGAGTGCGATAGGCATCTTCCCTCAGTCGCTGTCCTTTACGTATCGCAAGAACAAGCGCGAAATTGCTACATGTGAAAGCAGATTTCGCGCTTTCTGTGAGCAGCTGCCAATTTTCAAATACACTCGAATCATTCGCATATGAGAGATGAACGTTTAGGGAAACAACGTTGTTATCAAACTGCGCATCAACCAGAACCGACGTAGTTTGTCTCCGCAGCTGCCACTCGCGGGTGCATTGTCAAGGTGTTTTCACAAATCAGACCGCGGAGGCAAAACAGACCCGGAAAATATTAAGGCACAGACGTAGCGCGGTAACTGGTCGACCAATTGTTGTGGCAAGCAAACGTAAATCAGTGATTTGAGAAGCTCATAAATGCATCTGTCTGCGCTTGTAGATGGACGAACGCAGAAATCTCTTGATAGTACGCTTCTGTTGATGCATGCAGAATCGCCACAGTAATTATGTGTGGCAAGAGCGAACATGCAGTTCATCATCATCAGCCTTACTATATGTCCACTGCAGGACAAAGGCTTCTGTCATAACCATTCAATTAACCCTGTCCTGTCCTGAGATCGACTTAAATCGAAATGGTGTCACAGTTGGGCCCGCAGACACAAATCACATGAACCATGGAACAGAACCATCTACGCAGTGCTGCATAAACTTACAATTAAGGCAAGCGCCTACACTCAAAAACACCTACACACAACCCACTTCGGCAATATACTCTTCTACAGCCGAAATTTCGGATTTTGTGCAGTGTGCTTAGAGCGCGAGGAAGTCTTTGCCATATAAACCCATGCGGCACTTCGGCGCTTGCAGCTACGATCTCCGTGCAGCGATCTCCAACTTTCTACAACTGAAACGCTTCTCGTTTCTATAACGGTTAATAAGTAGCTTAATTAATTTGAAGCAAACAAGGGAGCTTTAGGAGGCTAAAAAAAAGCTACCGCTTGCTTTGGGACGACCGTCAAACGGCGCGTAATTCAGTTGAGGTCTTCAAGTAACCGCAAAGATCCTGTAGCCATCCTCACGTATACCACAGAAGCCTCACGCGATACGCACGCCATTAGCGAAAACATCGCTGTCGGCGCCAGGGTTTTTAATGCGAAAATGCGTTCTTCCGCAGAGATCTTAGATATATCAAAGAGTTCTGTTCTTCGGCGCTGGCGCGACAGATTTTCTCGGGAACACCTTTGCGTCCGGGCACTGTAGAGCTCACCTGGACGACAATGTATTTATAAGCGTACATGGATGTTATGCATGACCACGCAGTAACATCCATGTGAGCTTGGAGAAGGAAAAGAAAGGAGAACAAAAAAAAAAGCCTGGACAGAATAGAGAGACTTCAGTTTATTTCAGTAGTCGCGTCCAGCATTTGGCTAGTCTATCTGCGAATTATTCACTTCCTTGCGATCGTTATTACTGTCTCCAGCCGCAGCCAATGAAGGTGAGCGCGGAGTGCATTAGATGAGAAAAACTGGCGCATCAGTATTCTCTCAAATATGTGAAAACGAAGGGGAAAACATTTTCTGCACACAAATCATGTTTCTTTTTTTTGCATGCCAGTCATCTAAGTTTCAATCACAATTTTGTTCGTTTTCTATTGCCTAATGTGTCTTTCTTTTTTAGCATTCCCACGCTTCTAAGTGCTTCAAAAATATTCTAAGTTGCCTAAGAGGCCTGCAAGGAGGGAAGTGCTGTCAAATATTCACTGTACAGTTCAACCCCGCTAATTTTAACCCACAGTTCAACCCACGGGACCGGAGAAAGAGTACGAATTAACCGAATGTCGAATTATCGGGAGGACCGAAAAAAAAACTATAATTGTATCCTATAAACATGCCTCTATCTGTTAAAAAAATTGCAATCGTTGATTCCTTCGCGCGAGAAGTTTGCGTGACAATTGTTAGTTTACGCAGATCCGCCAAATGCTGCTGCGCTCGCGCACTGTCGAGTGAACCGACACATAGGAATCTCAGGGTAGTGTATAAGGCAAAACTATTACACGCTCCCCGATGACGCGGAACGCTGACAGCACGGTCCGGAACGCGCACGCAACGAGAGCAAAAAATTGTGATGCGCAGCAAAAAACAAGAAAGCTTTTCGTCGTACCTTCGGCTTATGATTATAGCGATGAGATACGGCGCCCATACATTTCGATTGGACATCGGCGCTACTTTTGAGTCGCCATCGTCATCGCCCTGCGCCACCTGTAGCAATTAACCGAAGAGCTGCCAAATTCCTCAGAAATAGCGAGAATTTCGCGCCATAGAATAATACATGCATTTGAATACAGTTTCCTCATTTAACAGGAGCCTAATTAACGATGTTTTACTGTGTGCATACAATAGTCGAATGTAGGGTGTAGTTCACGATAGAGGATCCTGGTGCTGCTACACCACTGCTGCGAAGTTATAAGGAGCCGTTTTCTATGTTCGGGAAAGTGCTGGGCCTGTCCAAAAATAATGCAGGCATTCAACCTAGAAATGTGCACTACTTGTGCGCGCAACTGCTGTCAAAGCATCTTACTTTATTCGGGATCTCGGGCACTCAGAATACATGATGTGTCTTCCTCTTGTAAACGCTTCGCCAAGTCAATAGTCTCAATATACAGCTCGAAGTGGCTTCCTCCGAAAACGCCTTTAGGTTCCTAAATTGTTGGGAATTGCTGCGGGCCAAGTTTTTCTTTAACGGCCTAGTAGTCACAGGTGGTGCAACGCCGCTCAGGGCCAAAATTAAAGAACCAAAAGCGGTGCAGAGGTTAGTCCTTCGGGGACTAGCGGCACTGTCACAGTCCTTCAAACACCAACCACTACTCCCTCAGAGATTTGACTGCAAAAGAAGCCCCTTCCTCAGCCGCAGTTTTCGCGAACTATACCGTTCGTCGCAGACTGAGCGCTGCAGTTAGTTCCATTCTAAAGCTTCTTTTCCCACGGCCTTAGTTCCGCCGACGAGTTTCAATGCGGAATGCGTTGCAGTGTGTCTTCGGACCCATTTCTATAGCTTCGCTTTGCGCGCATATGAGACGCTCTGCCTCGTTCGCGCTATCAGGGCGGCCGCTTGGCCGAGACGCAGCAAGTGCGCATCGCGTGCGTCGCACGGGTCGTCGCAGCTGCTCGACGGGCCTTGCGCTTGCGTGTGAAGCGCTCGTGAAGGGCGTGGAGGCACGCGATGCAGGTGGCAATATCACGGCGCGGCGGCGAACAGCGCCTTTTAGCACGTGCGGAGAGATGGCGTTTTTAGCCTGCGACCATCTCGCGTCCGGTGGATGCGGACTGACCCGAACGATTGTGCCTCGCTGATGAGAGTTACGACGCCCCCGGCGCTATATAGAAGAGAGGCGCATACGGGAATAACACTGGGAGGGAGCCGAGGGCTCTTATCGAGCTCATGCAACACCTCGACAGTGTTACACTGAGATTCGATTGCAGGAAAGGCGCAGTCACTGTCTCATCCTCAGAGGACACCTCAACCTGGCCCTGAGGGAAGGGATGTAGAAGGAAGTGAAAGCAGAGAAAGAGGCGCCATAGTGGAGGGCTTGGAATTAATTTCGATATCCTGGAGTTACTTAACGTGCATCGACATCGCGTAGGACACGGAAGTCCTTCGCGTTTCGCCTACATCAAAACGCGACCGTCACTGCCTGGATTTAATCCTGCGTCCTCGTGCTCGAATGCCGTAACCACTGAGCCACGGCGGCGGGTACACCTTGATAATAAATTCATAAAAGCGACGGTCTGCAACGAAATAGCGTAAAAAAATCGAAAGTAAAAAAAAACGAAATTACCCTTAATTTAGGGGCTTTTATTGTATCGTTTACTGTATAGCATTACGTTACCCTGCCGGCTACGAACCATTCCTCTCGCGAGGCAGAATGCAAACGGTCATTTGAGCGCGCCCAGTTCGCGTCTAAGCAAGTGCAACGACGCTGCTCGGCGCTCATTCGGTAAGGAGCACGATATAGAAGGTGTCCCAGCTAATTAAGCCAGGGTTCAAAGATATGAAAGTTACTCTATGACGATCGACACGGCCAAATGCATGTCACTGGTTATCAGGCTATTTTTGTATTCTGCTTAATTGCAAAATTAGTCCAGATTAATTAACAAACTTCGCAAGCACAGAAGTGAGGCGAAAAATTCCGATGAGAAAGCTGTAGAACGGTCCGAAAAACGTCTGAACAGTTTAAAAGTTCCCGTCCATTGCGTATTAGTTTTTTTTCGCTCACTGCAGAGGCCCGCTAAATACAAGAAAAAATACTACCTTAATTGCCAGCTTGCGCACCGCGATTGCAGTGCTCCCAAACGTTCTACCTGCAAACGAACAGATCATTTAGCCGTGTGTGCTGCTTTCAATAGGCGGCAGGGCTGCGACGCAGGCGCTAAAGCCCCTCAATGAGCTTCATTGAGGGGCTTTAGCAGGCGCTGGCTGCGCGATTTGCGCCAGCGGTAGACTTCTCTCGGAGCGGTTCGTGATAGCGACAAGCAGACGCAACCGTTATCGCTGGCGCTGACGTTAATCGCACAGCCAGCGCCTGCGTCGCTGCCTTGTCGTCTTTTCAGCGGCAGCACACCCGCCGGCTATAGTACACTATACCCCGGCTAAATTATATGTTCGTTTGTAGGTGGAACGTTTGAGAGCACTGCAATCGCGGCGCGCAAGCGGGCATGTCAGGGGGTATTTTTTCTTTTATTTAGCAGGAATCTGCAGTGAACGAAAAAAACTAATACGTAATGGACGGAAACTTAGAAACTGTTCAATCAGATGTTTTGCGGATGGTTCTACAAATTTGGTTACAATTTTTTGACTAACCGCGTTGCTTGCGAAGCTGCTTAATTAATCTCTACTAATTTTGCAATTAAGAAGAATACAACAAATAGTGTCACTTTCTCCATACAATAGCCAGCAACATGCATTTGGTCGCTTCGTCTTAGAGTGCCTCGGCATATTTTAAAACCCTGGCTGAAGTTAGCTTGGACGCCCTGTATAAGCGTAGGCAGCTGAAATTTGCTCGCATATACGCCGCAGTCGGAACCAGCTGCTTTGTCCTTTGCGAGCACAGCACCCAGGAGGTAAGTTGGTGGCGTGTGCATTCTTTGAGATATATTTAGCCGTGCCAAAAGTATGCCCCACGGCTTGCATAACCGGCACTGTCAAGAGAAATTCGAACACCCAACCGCGCCGCGTTCTTTCATGTTAATACAGTACGTTGAATCGACGTAACAGGCGCGAATTCGCTGCCCAGGATCTCTACGAGCGCGATTCGCAAGGTTCGCTTACCCGCGGTTTATTTTGGCTCACGCTGGTACCTACCCGGCTTTGATTGCACTTCCAACCGCTCTCACCCTCCCTTGGCAACTCCTCTACGCTCCCACTTCATTCTCAGAAAACGAGTTGCAAGTGGTCCAAGCTTAATGCAGTCGCGCCCAAGCAACAGAGTCTTGAGCTTCGGCATGCGTATTCTAAGAAGCCTGATTACGCGTTCGGCTTGCTAGCAAGACGGCTCATTCATTATACCAGGCTTGCGCAAGATCCAGACTCGCACAAAATCCAGCGTTCAAGAAGGGAATGCTAGTTTGCGTCGGAGAGCATTTTCAATCGGGCTGAAAAAGGCCATCACATCACACTATAATTTGCGGAGAAACAGCGTCCGCGATTGTATTCGAAACACTTCATGTTCACTATCGCATGACGTCATATACCTCTGCTTAATCCCGCTCAGTTTCCAGCAAATTTCATGCTGCCTTCCACGCGCGTATAGTTTAAAGGCGCAATGCAAATGATAACAATAAAACGAACTCTGAGGTGATTTAGGGACATATGTATGCTCCGTCACAGGAAACGAAGGCAAATATATATATATACTGTCTCGAAGAAGTTAATAACGAAGCTTATAACCACGATGCCCTATTCTTACGTGTTGCCATTCCCAATGTTGTGTACAGTTACACACACACACACAAAATGACGATGTAGTTTCGGTTTTATATTCAATTGCACTTAATCTTCAATGCCTTCAAAGAACATAGGGTCTTCTGCTCCTCACAGCCTGTTCCAGGTTGGGCAGAAGCTCCGAAAAGATGGAATATCGAGGAAGAATATCGGTCCCCAAGCCCATCTTCTGTGCACGGTTTATCGAAGCTCAGTTTCATAATTTCCCTTTTCCACACTCGCGGTCGCAGATCGAGTTGAACACTATCTGGATGGAATCACTATCAACTACTCATCCCCTTCAAATTCCGAAGCAATTCCGTGTTCACGCTCTGGGCCTACATCGTATTGTTATACCACTCTTCGTTTTCGGGTAAAACCCGATTTTTGCCTACTCTTGCACCCCGAAGACATTTGTTAAAATCCAGGTTAAACACGATTTCGCCCTGAAAATTTCCCTTCTAGAGAACACGCAAGGCTAAGGGAATGAGTGGCTCGTTAAGATGTACAGTCTTTGTCAAAAGTAACCAGGCTGCACGTTTTTCTTCTCAGTCGTATTAAAGCTATTATGCCAGCCCTCAAGCTCTGAATCTCTGTATGGTAGGAAGAACCTGTGTTCTCACCATCAAATAACTTTTTGATCTTTAGGGAAGCCAAGAGGGCTCTGTTATACGAATGAGAAGCAAACCATGGAGCCAGGTTACTTTTGACGAAGACTCTACGTATATATGAAAAGGCAAAGAGTATGTGTACCTTTTTCCAAACAAAAATGAAGACACCGCACGAAATTAGCGGATATTATCTGCTTATTTCAGATGAGTCCTCGTTCAACCGATATTTTCAAACCTCTTTTGGCGCTTGTTATTCATGACGTGGCTGAATTCGAGGATATATGTTCGAAGAATAATTTGTAGAAGTGAGAGGCCGAAATACGGGTACTGACCATGGTATTTATTGGCTCATTGGTTTATTTATTTTTATTTATTTAGTACATACTGCAGACCCCTTTCAGGGTCCAAGCAGGACAGGCATATATTCTTAAAACTCAAAAGATACAGAACACAATGAAAAGAAATATACATAAAAATGAGGAGACAAATATTGCAAACTATTACGATGTCATAACATGGTTCCAATCGGATATTGTCCGCGGAAAAAACGAATATTTAAAACAGTCAGTTTTCGCAAAATACGGTGTCAATGAGTGAATGTGATGATGCCGGGTATAACGTGTGGTTAAAGGGGATATGTACTGTGAAGTATCCAAAGCAAACTTATGGTTAAGTAAAGAATAAAGAAACTCAAGGCGATATTTTCCTCTTCGCGTTTCAAGTGTTTCAATATTGTTAGCCGCCATGAGGTCAGTGGGGGAGTCGGTGATTTTAAATTTGGAATAGATAAACCTAACAGCTTTTCTTTGAACCCTTTCTAATTTATATACGAGGGGGTACCCAAAAGAAACCGGAATAATTTTTTGAATCGGCACAGCTTCTGTTTTACCGCGTTTTGCCGCTAGGAGTGTATAGAACGAACATTTCAGAGTCAGTAAGCCGAGTGCCGTCGCTGAAGGAGGTCAGGCTAGTTTAGGCAGAATTTTAGAGTGACGACTGTTTTGTGTGAGCGTCGTTTTTGTAATGGCTGATTTTCATGAACAGCGTGCGCCGGTGAAATTCTGATTTTTTCTCGACAAAAGTGGAACGGAAACTCTTGAAATATTCAGAAAGACGTTCAAGGACGATGCTATGGGGACAACTCAAGTGTTCCTGAATTAAATCCTGAATCAAAGCAACAGTCATGCCAATGCAAAACTTCAAATTCACCTCGCCTCAAGAAAGCTCGCCAGGTGAAATCAAACCTCAAAACAATGCTGATTTGTTTTTTCGACGTGAGAAGAGTCGTCCATTCAGAATTTTTTCCGCAGGGTCAGACAGTTAACCAGGCTTTCTGCTTGTATGTTTTGAAAAGATTGGGCAACAGTGTTCGGTGGAAGCGGCCTGATTTGTGGCAGACGGGTGACTGGTTTTTCCACCACGGCAATGCCCCTGCTCACACAGCCCTGTCTGTACGACAAATTCGGACCAAAATGGCATGACCTCTGTTCCTCAACCCTCATACTCACCCGACCTTGCCACGTGCTACTTTCTTTGTTTCGTAGAATGAAAAGACAGGTGAGTGGAAAGCGTTTCGCTGATGTTGCTGAGGTGAAGAAAAAAACGACGGAAGGACTGTCAAGCACCACAAAAGATGAATTTAAACAATGTTTTGAAAAATGGAATGAAAGATTCGACAAACGTATCATTGTAAGTGGAGAGTACTTTGAAGGATATTGAAGGTCTGTGCTGAAAATGTGAAAAAATAAGTTCAAACAAAAATAAGTCCGGTTTCTTTTGGGTACCCCCTCGTATGTTAAGTTTAGTGAATGGGTCCCAAACAACCGAAGCATACTCAAGCTTTGGCCTGATGTAAGTGTTATACGTTAGCAGTTTTACGTGACAAGGTGAATTTCTTAGTTTATGCCTCAGAAAACACAGCTTTTTAAATGCAGAGGAGCATATGTTATCTATATGTGAGTTCCAGGAAAGACTGCTTGTGATTGTTACACCTAGATATTTGTAGCTATTAACCTGCTTTAGTGTTGATGATCCGAGTGTATACACGTGGTTAATTGGGTTCTTTTTATGTGTTATTTGCATCGAAACTGTTTTTTCAGTGTTAAGAACCATGGAAAACTCGCTGCACCAATCAAGAACATTTCGAAGACACTGGTCAAGTTCGTTTTGATCGTTAGTACACGTAATTTGACGGAAAACGACACAATCATCAGCAAACAAGCGAATATGAGTTCCTGGAGTAATCACATTAACAATATCATTGATGTAAATCTGAAAAAGCAAAGGCCCCAAGACGCTTCCTTCGGGCACCCCAGAGGTGACTGGGAGACAACTGGAGCTGCACCCATCGACTGAAACAAATTGCACTCTATTCGTGAGGTAATCTTGAATCCACGATATTAAAATGTATGGAAGATTTTTTAGTTTTTGAATGAGTTTTCCGTGGTGAACTTTATCAAATGCTTTGCTGAAATCCATAAATATGGTGTCTATTTGACCATTCATATCCAGTGTTTTAGCAAAAGTGTGTACGATTGTAACTAATTGTGTTATTTTAGAATAGCCCTTTCTAAACCCATGCTGAAAGTCGCTTAATATGGAGTGTTCTTCAAGAAATTTGTTAATATGTTTAACAATAATATGTTCGAGCATTTTACAGCATGCGGAAGTTAAAGAAATAGGACGGTAATTTTGTAGTAATGTGCAGTCACCTTTTTTTAAAAATGGGAACAACTCGAGCAGTCTTCCATTCAACCGGAAGTTTTGATGACAGCAGAGATTTTTTAAACACCACAAAAAGAAACTTCGCAATTATTTCGGCATAGCGTCGCAAAAATACATTTGGTAAATTATCAGGACCAGAAGAAATTTTAGGTTTCCGTTCTAAAAGCAAAGCAAATACACCAGGGAGGCTAACAAAGTCAACCTCCTATACAGGAAAATATGATGCGCTTTGTACAGTCTGTACACCAGCTTCAGAGAATACGCTGTGAAAAAAAGAATTAAAATGGCGTGCAATGTCAATCGGATCAGTCAAAGTATCTCCCTCCGCTGTTATTTTTGAGATATGTTTCTTGCTGTCACTCAGGAAGTTCCAAAATTTACTTGGGTCATTTTTAACAAAACTGGGTAACGATGTGTTAAAGTACAAGTCTTTTGACTCACGAACCGCACGTTCAAGATTATTTTTAAGCGTTTCAATCTGACTTAACTGGTGGTTTTTTTTCTTAGATCTTTTTAGTTTTCGCTTCAGTTGAATAATCTTCCGCGTCATCCATGGTGTGCGTTTGTGAACTTTTTTGCGTTTATTCGGAACGAAGGCATTTAGACAATATTGACACATTTCGACGAATCGCTCCCACAGCTTGCAGACATCATCATTATCATCGAAGCTCGATAAACAAGTTTCCATATGTTCAATCACTGCGGCATCATCAGCCCTAGCATAATCCTTGAAACAACGTACGTGACTGGCTTTTTTGTTGTGGTAAGGGGACTTAACTAAATCTATCGATATGCTTACGAGGTGATGGTCTGAAATGCCTGTTTCGACCGATACAGTATGCATAGAATATTGACGGCTAGCAAAAACTAAGTCTAGTATAGAGGAAGATGTACCTTGTACACGAGTAGGTTGATTTACAATTTGAGCTAAATCATGAGTAAGCATGACATCAAACAGAACGTCTGCACTGCTCCCAGACTTAGCACCGCCTTGTAAGCGGTCCCAGCGCACATCTGGCAGATTGAAGTCACCTATTAACAGTATTTGCTTATTTTGGAAATGAGACAGGTGATGTTGTAGCTTAATAAGATAGTCGGGTGTGGCATCTGGTGGCCTGTAGCAACCATACAGGATGAAAGAATGACCCCAGCAAGAAATTTTTATGCAAAGGCATTCAAGGTCAGGAACATCATATACAAGGTCGCATTCTACATAGTCTTTTAAGAGAATGGCTACGCCACCACCCCTTGAGGTCCTGTCCTTGCGAACGACTTTATAATGAGGAGGAAATACCAGGTCATCTGCTAAGTCGTCATGTAACCAAGTGTCCGTCAGGACTGATATGTGTGGGTCGAACTCCAGCAGTTTAAGTTCAAGCGAGTCTTTCTTGTTTGCAACGCTGCGTGCGTTAATGTTAACTATTCTCAAGCTTTTTATACTAGATTGGCCCGTGTTACTATGGCAAGACAAGCTATCTGTCTTAGTGAAGAAAGAAGCTGAGGTGAATGAACCACTCACTTTATCGGTGAGCGGTTTCGCAACTGCGTACAACTTCGCGTCACGGGCCGACTTGCGCCGATCCCGTCGTTTTTTTGAACCCTCACTTTATCATTTTTTTCGCAGTCCCAAACGTAAGGAATATTATTGATATATAACTTATCAAACACCAAGGAAACCCTTTCTTTTTTATCTCGGTTCGGCTTCGCGCTATCCCATAGTTTCTTTCTTAGTTCACGAACGTTCTTTGAAAAGTCTTCGCCAATTGAATAATCTTTTCCCTTTAGTTTCTTTCCGTTCTTAAGTATCACAGTTTTATGCCTACTGTCTAAAAGCTTTAGGATTACAGGACGTGTTTTGTCAATTGCCGGTTTACCTATCCTATGTATCCGCTCAATAGGGATAAGATCGAGTACTAAAATATCATGAAAAATATATTTGTTTACGGTTTCTTCAAGCGATTCATTTGTTTCCTCTTCAGTTTCTGGGATGCCATATATGATCAAATTTGACCTCCTACTATAATTTTCAAGCTGCTCAAGCGTCGCTTCAAGCCTTTCAATCGTTGTACTCATACAACTAACCTGTTCTTGGCAGGACGTTACTCGGCTCTCAAGCCTGGACAGGGCATCTAATTTGTTCTCTATGTTCAGTAATCTGTTCTCTTTCATATCTTTTATGTCGACTGCAATATCATTAAGTTGTTGTAAAATTCGGGTCATGTCAGGGCCTGGGTTCGATTCAATGTCACCGGCTAACAATAATAATTTCCTCAGACACAATGTGAAAACAT
The DNA here is from genome assembly GCF_055824585.1 of Amblyomma mixtum. Classification (NCBI taxonomy): domain Eukaryota; kingdom Metazoa; phylum Arthropoda; class Arachnida; order Ixodida; family Ixodidae; genus Amblyomma; species Amblyomma mixtum. The sequence continues at coordinate 191,905,872 of NC_143014.1, read as the reverse complement.
GTAGCAAGCAACAAAGCCGAGGGCACGGCAGCACCAACATTGGGGTTTAACGTCCCAAAGCGAGTCAGGCTATGAGGGACGCCGTAGTGAAGGGCTCTGGAAATTTCGACCACCTGGGGTTCTTTAACGTGCACTGACATCGCACAGTACACGGGCCTCTAGAATTTCGCCTCCACAGAAATTCAACCGCCGCGGCCGGGATCGAACCCGCGTCTTTCGGTCCAGCAGCGGAGCGCCGTAACCACTGAGCCACCGCGGCGGGGCCCATGGCATTTATTCGGCATCGTGTATCAAGCGCTATCCACGCGCTAACAGCTAACGTCGGGCTCCAGGGCTCCTGACCTTTTAAAATGGCCTCTGTTATGTTTAATGACTGTTTTCGCAGTGTGCAAGGCAGACAGGTATTGCATGCACGCCGAGTGTTGTAATAGATAAGAAAAACCTAATTTGGGAAAGAGTTTTTTGGCTCAATCTGTAATTTTCACATTGTTTGTGAAATAGGGCTTTTTGTGCCCGCACAAAAGTGAGCGCTTGTTGTAAATTTTTCTTTGCAGCAAGGACCCGAAAAAATCCGAATTATGGAAATTTTTGCTGAATAACACGGTTTGTACCCGAATTTAATTAAAGAAATATTGCCTGGTTTTTACGTCCCGAATTCTGAAAACAAAAAATAAGACCCGAAAACGAAGGGCGCCGTATTCTGTGCTGCTGAATTTCGGGAATAGACACCGCGCACACGCCATATGTGCAAGGAACTTGCGTACTCCTGCACTTTTTTTTTAATTGGGACAGCGTGTCTTTTGGTAGCAGACGAGTCTAGATCGTTCGTGAAGAAACATGGACACTAGTTTTACAATAGGCGGCCCCAAGGAAATAACGGGCCTTAACAAGAGAAATGCTCAAAAATAAAAATAAACACATGAAAATGTTTTTGTTTCATATATCTGGTTACTTTTCTGCAGCACTGAAATCACATATAATAACCAAACAACTCAACATACAATGAATGCTTTTGACCTTTTTTTGGATTGGATGGATGAATGGATAGGAGCGCCCCCTTTGAAACGGGGTGGTGGCAATTGCCACCATGCTCAGCTTTTCTTTCTTTATTATTTTTTTTTGTTTACTGTGGTGGTAATTCTCATTAAGATTCGCCATCACCTTTACCGACGGTTTCCTACAATTCTAACCTTATGCCACATCTCTGCTTTTCAGCCACCAATCCTCCAATCGTTTTTTGCTGACTTCCACTGCAGATTTATTTACATGACCATTGTTATCTTTAAACCCTAGGGCCTCAGAAAGAGTGACTGTGCCTGCATCGACATCCGGATGGATACCATCACATTTGATTATGAGGTGTTCAATTGTTTCCACAGATCTACCACACACTGCACATGTGTCATCTTCTTCGTTAAATTTCTTTTTGTAGCTGCGCGTTCTAAGACACCCTGATCTAGCTTCAAAAAGTAGGGCACTGCCTCTTGAGTTATCATAGGAAAATTCTTTCCTGATCTGCCTTTTCCAGTATCGATATAGTTCTACACTATGTTTCTTTTCCATTGAATTCATCCAATTTTTAACTTCCACGTGCAGCGCCACCTAGGGCGGAACACGCAGTGGTAACTCTTCTAGATGTAATTATTTACAGTTTTGTTTACGTCCGCACGAATAAAAATTACTACATAAATAAGAAAACAGTGTGTTATTGTTCTGAACCCCGCCGCGGTGGTTCAGTGTTTACGGCGCTCGGCTGCTGACCCGAAAGACGCGGGTTCGATCCCGGACGCGGCGGTCGAATTTCGTTGGAGGCGAAATTCTAGAGGCCTGTGTACTGTGCGATGTCAGTGCACGTTGAAGAACCCCAGGTGGTCGAAATTTCCGGAGCCCTTCATTACGCCGTCCCTCATAGCCTAAGTCTCTTCGGGACGTTAAACCCCAATAAACCAATAAACCAATAAACCAAGCATTATTTTGATGTTGCAAAAGAGCGGCGGCACAACGATGACATCACTAGAAAGGGAACGACACATGCATGCGCATACTACCAACTCGCCCAACAATCTGTTATTATGTTTTGCCGTTGTTTAGTGCAGTGTAATGTTTACTTTTATTAGCGCTGTGTATCCCAGGCCTTTTGTGTGTATCCCATTCCTGCTTGGGCCATGAGTAAGTCTGCATTGTCAGATAAATAAATAAATAAATAAATAAATAAATAAATAAATAAATAAATAAATAAATAAATAAAAATTAATAAACACACACACACACACACACACGATGTGGGTGTGCCCCCATACAAGACTAGTGATATCCAACACTTATACCGCCTTCCTCAGAGTTTGCACCCTGCCTTCCTGAGATATCTGGCTCGCACCCCGACGCAACTTACTGCCGTTGCTCGACCGTGGCTCGTTGGGAGGAGTGGTAGAAAGAACGCCAGATCGGGCGTGGAAAATAAATTTCACTCCCTCTTATTGAATACACGTATATTGCCTCCGCTGAGAGTCATTGCACAGGTTGCCCTCCCCCCCCCCCCCTCCCCCCCCCCCTCCACACACACACGCACGCACACACACGCACACACACGCACACCAAAAAAAAAAAAAAAAAAACGTTCGCATCCAGTTCTATATATATGTGCGCCAGTCTGCTTGTCTATCTTTTACACAGGCTTCCCTGGCAGTCACCGCCGCCCCGTGACATCTCGCGGGGGTGCCGGGTATGCAAAGGACTCCCCTGCAAGTCGCCGCAGCAGGCCAAGCCGGGGTCACGCGATACATGCGACTGCTTGGCGGAAGCGCTGTGTTTGCGTCGATAGGTTAGTGGCGTCGGCTGACGTCGCAATGAATCATAGCACGCGCCCGCATGAGGCAGTCCACAACATGGCAAGTCTACGAACACAGCGCACAAATCCCCAATGTCACGCACGTGGCCCACGCACTCGCTCACACAGAGCCGTCGGACGAGCGCAGTGGCGAACTTCTGTCTTCCAGCTGCCGTTCGCAGTCTTTGAATGAAGCTTCGCGGCGTACGCGACATCGTTTTGCGAGCCCCAGACGTAAACACGTGCATCGTTATTACCCACGCCCGAAGATTGCATCCGCGTCGCCAGGCGCCCGCTGATTTCTTCCTTTATCATTAACTCGACTTGTTTTTGCTGTTAGCTCGACAGCGCGACGCCGATGAGTCTGGGGAGGCGTGCATGCGCGCTTGGCGCGTGTACGCGCGGGCCTCGGTGTTCACGGGCGTCGTCGCCCCGGTGTTGCAACTCGGCCGCAGCGGCCCCGTTCACGAAGCCGAGGACCTTGCGCCGACTTGGCACCGCGTCAGCCGTGTGCGCTCAGCTGCGGCGAGTATTTCGGACGGGCCGCGGCCTGAGTTCGACGTCAGAGCAGCCTCGGATACCCGGCCCGGGTTTCCCGAAGGCCGCTTGTAAACAACGCTGTCGCCAGCGCTCACATTCCTGCCTGGCAGCGTTGTTTTCGCCCAAACACCCGCGCTCGGTCCGCGCGCTGTGTCACGCACGCCGAACCACCACGGGCGGCCGCGGAGCAGGCAGGTCGTTTCCCAACGCGTGTCTCGGCTTCGTGCCGGTCCCTCGGTTAAAAATGGCAGAACCAAGCGCTCACTGCAAAGCAGGCTACGATCGTTCTAGATCGATCACCTATTATGCTACGAGAAACAAACAATGAATGGCCGCAGCAGCAAAAGTTTTTCTCCGCGTTTTCTTTTGCGTCGTGACGAAGCCTTGACGGCAGACTTTGTGGCAAATTCAACAGCGGTCCATTCGGCGCTGCTACTGTTTTGTTCTGCGGGAGCAAAATGCGTGTTCAATTGTCGGTTTCGAGAAAGATCGAATTCCGGTGCATTCCAAGCCAATCTTGTCGATTGCACCAACAAAACGCGCGACTTGCACTGCCGAACAGATTAACACGCGTTCTCAACTACTGAGCAGAAAAGAAGCTGCTCAAAATCGGTAGCTGTAAACTCTTTTCGTTTACACACGACTCCTTCAAAACGACGCCTCGTTCAAGTTTTCGCTTGTCCGGATCGCGTGCAAAGGCCCCGTAGTCGTTCGATGTTATATAAGGCAGTCTTTTCTGCTACTACTGCTGTTGCTGCTGCTATTACCAGAATCTCCTTTACCTGCAGAACCTGCAGCAACGCTCGTCACGGCCCCAGCCTCGAGCGATAGAGTGCATGCCTCTCCTCTTTACTTACCCTTCACAGACTTTTTGTACACAGGAAATCTGCGTGTGGTTTAGACACAAGCTGTCCTGAGTTACCTCAGCACCATCGCCAGCTTTCGAGTATCGTGCTGACTATCCCTCACTGTCGCCGCCCGGCAACACGGAGGTTTGAGGCGACGACGCGCGTAGCAGAAATTTTTCCCATTGTTTGTGTCATCCGTGCGCGGGCGTTTCGCGACGCGCTCAAGTCGGAAAACTACTGCTACGCAGTACGTGATTGTTGCTCCGGTACTTGATCGCGAGCGCTCTCTCGTTCGAGTCGAATCAAAGGATGCCGTCCGTCTTTATTGTAGCCACGTTGCGTATAGTAGACGCATAAAATAGTGACGTGCACGTCTGGACTCGTTGTTCTCTAAAGTGAAGAGCTGACTCGCTATGCTTTGAGTCGGGCCGCTCATTCTTTACGCTGCGCGGTGGACCGACAGCCGGCGACTGAAGCGAGCATAACAAAGCGCCTATGGCAAATTCGTGCCAGCGGTTCTCGTCGAGACCTTGGCTCTGTTTCCAACCGCCAAGATCGAGGGCGAAAGCCCCACAGCTCCATTTATATCTGCCGCAAGTTGGCACTCGCGAGACTGTGACAGCTTCCTGAGCTTTCGCGCAGTGCCATAACCGCAGTGGAAAGCTTTTGCTCTCTTCACATGCTTCCTTTCTTTCTCTTCGCCGTCGCTCCTTCTTTCTCTTCTGCCACTCGTTATTCGCGTGAGGCACCAACGAAACAACAAAGTGCCTTCGCTTCTTTCTTTGTGCCTTCTTCGTGAGTGGGGCGCTTTTGGAGTGCCTCCCAAGTGCCCCACTTGCTTTGTGCTTCTTACGTTTCCATCGCCGTCACCTATCCGTCACTCCTGCGCGCTCTTCACGTCGAGTTGTTCGGGGAAACCATTTCCTCAACGCTGTAGTCTTGCACTCAGAATTGTACACAGGCTGCTCCCCGTCGATAGCCTCTGTCGTCAAGAGGTGCTGACTGCGCGCTTGAAAGCAAACGTTATTCAGTGCATAACGTGTCATGCGGGACCCGAATATAATACGCGGTCTAGCGTGGAGGTGTCTTGTAGCGCTTTCCCTTGGACGAGACTAGTCTTACGTAATATTTTTTTCGTGGCCGTCATTTCTATCATTTGTAGAAGAGGAGAAAAAAAGAATCCTGCTTCTCAGCTGTATCCTACAAGGGAATAGAGGCGACAGACCAGACAGTGCAAGCTCTGCTGCGCACATATTAGAGAGAGTAACACGGCCCGAACAATACTACAAGACTATCACTGCGCTTAATAGGCACTTGATAATTGAACTGTGCCGCTAAAGTTAGACAGTCAGCACAAGCTGGTTCCCAAATATTTAATCCAACATTGTGCGATTGATAGTGGTTGACTTTGTGCTTTGCCATGGCAGCGTCTCCGACGGCAATCAGCTGCTGAGGACAAGGACGCGGGATGAAATTGAGCCTGTGCGACGTTCGTGTGCTGACCGCGAAGATAGCGAATGGCGAGTTAGCGGCGAGTGAACGGTCGCCTACAAAATAATCCAGACTATGCTCATGCAATTCCGACAACAAATACAGCAGCAGGAGCCACAACAGATGCAAAAGATGCAGGAGGGACTAGATGAACGATTCCAAACAATAGAGCAAACCACACAGGTTATGAAAACACGTACTGCGTATGGGGAAACCAACCTTCGCGCCAATTCAGTCCGACGTCCTGGTCTCACTACCGGTCTAAACGCCTATAAAACAAACTAGTATTGAGGATGGCGCTCTCCCATAATAGCAGCCACCCCCAAGAACACTAGAAATCTGGCTGTGGAATCGCCGTACTTTCCGCAGCAAAGTGGACTCCCTGCTACCACTTATTCAAAACTCCCCTGTATCCCCAGATATATTATGTATTCAAGAGATGGAGGCCACCCCCACACTACGTGCCAGGAAACCACAAACCTCCCAGAGATGTTCGGATTCAGTCTAAACGTCTACGTACCGAGGCATAATCACTGAGACGTCTTGTTTACCGGCGTTTTTTCGTGGAAAAGCTGGAGACGTACCCACGTCATTATAGGCAGACTCCTCATAGATATTACTTGCGACGCCCTGCAAATGTGATATATCAGAATTCCACACTTTTCAATCATTCGATATTTCGTTTTGCCTTACTGCATTTAACGCTGGAAATTGCTGTTGACTACAAATTGGAGGCATGACCAGCGCTGCCTGTATTTTGTGTGTGTGTGTTTTCGTGCTCGCTTAACGGCAACGTTATCCTACCAAAAAAGGGGCCGCCGTGTTGGCTCAGTGGTTACGGCGCTCGGCTGCTGACCCGAAAGTCGTGGGTTCGATCCCGGCCGCGGCGGCCGAATTTCGATATAGGCGAAATTCTAGAGGCCCGTGTAGCGTGCGATGTCAGTGCACTTAAAGAATCCCAGCTGGTCAAAATTTCCAGAGCCCTTCACTACAGCTTCCCTCATAGCCTGAGTCACTTTGGGACGTTAAACCCCATAAACCAAACCTACCTAAAAAGAAGGAAAAATATTGGAAGTAGTAAACACAAATCTGAATGTGCATTCATTAGGTTTTGACTCAAGACACAGTTGGTTTAAAATGCCAGTCACTTTGGTCTGGATTCGCATTGTTATTAAGGTACTATCCTTACCTTCAATTTATACCTTGCGCTGCAACGCAAGCTGTCTCAGCTTAAGGTGCGAGGCCACAGTCTTAAAAACTTTTTTTTAATTAGCAGCGAGGACTATAATAACCATTTTTATTCAACTTATCCAACGACTGAAAGTACAAAAAATGGTTCAGTTCAATTTTTGGCAGTTAATTTTTCTCAAAAATATGTTAAAACTGGTAGTCGCGCTAGCAATGATAACTAACTACTGGAATGCTGAATTGAGGAAAGCTTTGGCATTTGTGTAGTTGAATGTGATCTGTTATGTTACCTGTTTATGTTACGTTGCCTTCACGATGCATGCGCTGCCCATGCCTGTTGTGTTATTTCGACTAGGATGTTTTTAACTTAAATTAATAACATCGCAGTTGAAATAACAAAGCCGGCATGGGTCAAGGAAAACCCGCAATTGCATTTTTTTCGTAAAGCATGCGTAATTGCGCAAAGAATAAATTGCAAGCACCCATGCTTTACGTGCTGCATTACAAAAATATAAGGTCTTCACCCCACTGTCTCTTGGGCACTTCTTCCATCGAGGAGTCCGCTGGCATTGTGAACATAATGCTCTTTGCATTATGTTAGCATTATCATAGCACGCTATAGCAGAAGCCTCTAGGCAAGAGATGACCAAAGAAACAGTAGGATGAGCACGTCAATAATTTTTGTAAAGCAGAATTTTTCATTTATTGTCGCTGCAGTATTTAAGACAATTTTTTGATGCATGTATAGTCATATTCTCTTTATATAGATGTCTAGACTACGTAGACTTGGCACACATAAACCATGCACAAATATCTGATAAATATCGAGCTGGATGTCTGCGCTACGTACTATACCTTGGACCGGACACTAATTTTGGTGTTGTAGGCACGTAGATTTTTGGAAAACGGTACTAAAATGGATGTCTGGTGGAGGTGTCTAATGTCCAGCGTAAATATCTTGCTGACGTCCATGTATCGTTTTATGGTTGAGTGGGGTGGTTACTACACAACTGAAGAGAGCGCCTCTCCTAGAGTGGCAGCGCTCGCAGCAAATTAAATCACAGCTATCCCCCACAAACTGGACTATCCAGATCTAAATCATGTATTCACAGAGGTCCTACACCCAAAACAAGGGAAGCATAACATTTTCAATTTAAATTTAATAGCCCCCACGCCAAAAACACGAGGAATTTGGCCCCAGCATGCAGGAATGCGTAGAAAAAGCCCAAAGAAATACTCCGGTCATCACAGGGGATATGAACGCTGGGCACAGCGAGTGGGGTTATGCGCGAGATACAAGCGAGGGTGCGGGCCTCATAGAAGTCACAACACGACTCGGCCTGGAACTGATGACGGACACCACAACCCTGACTGGAACGGGGAACAACGTTAGCAAGGACAGTTGCTCTGATTTAAATGTCAAAAACATAAGTACCGCAACCTGGACTAACTTGGAAGATTTAGGAAGCGATCACAAAATCATCAGCCTATCTGTGCCGACAACAAAGAGTCGCAGGACCCTATAGGTACGGCAAAAATCGCCAACTGCATGGGAGAGCTTCAGACAGAAGCCCCCACCAGAAAATGAAATAAAACAATTCGGCAGAGACACTTAAGGCTTCTTACGTGTGGGATTGCGAAAGCATTACATGTCCCTGGGTGTACTGACACTCACACACAGACTCCACCCATACACACGCGCACGTATGAACGCTGAACCCGGAACGCTGTACGACGAACGGTTGCATCACAATTTTGATACGAAAATTGGTTTCTGAGGAAAGGAAATGGTGCAGCAACTGTCTCACATCTCGGTGGACACCTCAACTGCGCCTTAAGGGAAGGGGTAAATATTCTGGGAAGGCATACAATTGAAGGTGCATATGTCGTCGGTTCGAATCCCTTTCGCAAGTTAGCCTCCAACTTGATTAGCACACGTAAGCTGCATGCAGTGAGAAATCGCATGACACCACCCAGAACACTGTACGGCAAACGGTTGCGTCACAATTTCGGTATGAATCCTGTTGGGAAAACTTGCGCCACATGTAGGGCAGCCAGTGTCGAGTATAAGATCGACATGTATAGGATTGCCTGAAGTGGCGGTGCTCGGTTTGCTGTGTGCGTCATACGGCCGCTAAATGACGTCACACTATTTTTCTTGCTATGCCTGGAATTTTCTGTACCATCCGCGTACACACACTAACACACAAACGCGCTGGCTTTTCTCGTAATGGGACTAGTGATGCTTTCTCATCAAAAAACGGATAGCAGAATGGACGTGACAATTAAAGAAGCCCATTCCCAAACAACACAGGAAATCACACAAACACAGGAAATCCGGAGATGGATCTCCAAGTCCTCCTCCTATGGGACGCTAGGAGAGGGCTAAAAAGCATTGGAACAAACAGAGACTAAATGGAAACTTAAACTCCACACAAGCTCAGGAATACGCAACCCAACTCTCCCACAGAAACTGGACGGAATTCTGCGGCTCACTCAAGGGAACTCTTGGCCAAAATTCTTGGACAAAAATCTTGAATATTGGACAACTGTAGAGTACTACTATAGAAATATTGAAATTAATGGTCCATCCTTCCGATATGCAGCAAAATCTTTCTTTTATAGGGTTTCCATGGCTCGCATCGAGCAGTTAAGACTGCCATAGAAAACCAATGGGGAATGCTTTTGACGACTGCAAAAACGTTAATAGCAAAAAAAGAAAAGAATGCAAGCCTGGCGACGGGAGATCTGCGGATATATTGATTGTTATAGTGAAATCTTACAATATATGAAAAAATGGCGCTCATAAACTCTTTCCCGTTCAAGAATGCTTTTGTCCAAAATTGTCGGGAAAGTTTTGTACGTTGCGAACCTGGAAAAGTCTCAAAAGCACGTTAGGCCCCGAGAAAACTGGGTCGACCACTAACAGAACCTTGCAACCCATCGGACACAAATTTAAGGCGACGAGCGAAGAGCTAGTCAACGTCCTACACAACAAATACATAGGACCCCCCCCCCCAACTAGGGAAAGCCAAACCCCGCCCTCGATGCCCCATCATTTACGCCGAGGTATATGCGGTAGCCCGTACGGCTCATCGCAATACCACGCAAGGGTCAGACCAACTAACAAATGCAATTATCAGACACCTAATCCTCTATGCCTCTCGTGGCGTCAGAGACTGCCGGCTTCTTTTCAAATCATTTTGGGAACACAGACGACACTTTGGCAACTTGTAGCGTGTGTTGACGGCTCCGATGAGCAAAACGCTCAAGTCCACTGACCCACCAGCGATGGAGAACGGCGACAGTGAGGTGGTTTCTTCTGCCTCATACACGGTTTGCACTTTGTGCACTGTGAGCGGAATCGTAAAATTTTTGGCGCAATGATAAAGAGAACAGTGCATTGATGTACTTTATACATCAGGTTTCGCTAAAAGCACTGATGAAGGTAGCCCACTAAGCATGTATTATCGCTTGTGAAGTGTGAGGTAAAGTTCAGTGGCGATGAAAGGGAAAAAAAGGACACTCATTTTTTTTTCTTATGAGCATCGCTGTTTACTCTTTTTTTCAAAATGTGAAGTTGTGCTAAAGAAAAAAAAAATGTTGACTGCGCGCTGCGTCAATTATGTTCAAGGCTGCAGCACACGTAGTTGCAAGTAAATTTGTTTTGGTAATTTTCTTTCAAAGTATGGATCCTTTCTGTCAATTCCAGGGCTCCCAGCTGTCCACAGGAATGTTCTTCTGGCCCCGGGACTTGTCACAGAAAGCATTACGCACGGAAGATGTGGCTTCAAAATTTTTTCTGATTTACCCACTGAGCAACGAGACATTATTTAAAGACGAGCCAGAAGAGCCAAATCTGTAATCAGCACTGTATGTGCGCACCATTTTTTTGCGTATTTCTTGAAATACACCACCCAATAAGCGTCAAAGCTGTGTAAAGCCCATTCAAGAGGCACGAAAGGCGATGCCGTGGAACTGCGGTTATTTCGACTGTTTTGGCACGAAGGTTAACGACACTGGGCCTAATTTCAGGTTACAAGCTGTGCCCGAAATTATATATGGAGTGCACAAACCTCCAGGGAGTTCCGAAGTTGCTGGACCAGGAAGGATGTGGGTTCCTAAGTGGACACAGGCCACCACCCACCGCGGGTTCGAGCTTCGCGCGAGCCAAGGGCCCCGATCAGCCGTCACCACACACACACTGGGACACCGATGCAGTGCACTCAGCCTCCGCTGGGAGGAGAGCGATTCGCCGCAAAGAAATAGGCCTCCAAGTTCACAAAGGAGACGTTTATTCACGCCGTCCTTCAGCAATACACACACACTCAATAGTCACCCCGTCCCGGGGGCGCGCGAGGAGCAAGGCTCCGCTGCGCGCACGAAGCGACTCGAGTAATGCGCGCCGCTAACACGCCGCTGCAGGAGAATGTCCCCGCGGCAGTGCTGTGATCTCTCTCTCGTGTCGACCGTTGGGCCGGTTGCGAGAGAGAGTGGGCATTCAACGCAAGGTACGCCTGTCAGAGGTCGCTGGACCCCGCTGGACAGGCTCGAGCCGCTGCAGGTCAGAGGACACGTGCGGGCGAGCTCGAGTAAGCACTGGTCCGAGCGGCAAAGCCGGCACGGACAAACAGTAACGTACGCACCTTACGCTGTCTCGGAGGGATCCCTCTCTCTGGGCCCCGCTCGGACGGTCGCGCGGCGCGCGGCCGCCCAAAGCGGGGTCCCGAATTCCCGCCAAAAGGCGCCAATGGCAAAGGCCCTTGGGGAGCCGGGGCGGAGCTGTGGCTAAATGACAGTGATTAGTCACCCAGCCGCCTCTCCACCGCCTGAGGCGGGGGCAAGGGAAAGAGGAGAAACAACGCGGGCGGCCGGCACAGCCGCGCAAAGGCGACGGCGCAAAGCCAGGATTCCCACATCCCCCTCTCCTTAAATGCCCTCCTACCCATCGGCAAAGCACGCGGCCAAAAATAAAGAAATCAATACACAAAAAAACTACACTTCAGTTCCAAAATAAAGAAATGAATACACAAAAAAAAACTAGCTACACTTCAGTTCCAAAATAAAGAAATGAATACACAAAAAAACTAGATACACTTCAGTTCCAGCCACAACAACGTAAGAAAAAAACAACACAAACAAAGGAAAACAAGGCAAACAAACAAACACGGGCATACGCTTCAGTAAATCAAAGCAGCCTGCAGATTATATACACGGTACACAAGGAGATGTGAATACCACTGTACAACTATGTGACAGGTGGGTGACAGTCCCAAAGTTCGGTGGCGCGGCCCAATGGGCCTGTCGGCGACTCACCGCTCGCAGACTTCAAGTTGAACGGGCTGGGAGGGCCGACGACTGATGGCGGTCTTCTTTCCGTTGATGTAGGGTGCGTTGATGACGACGGGGCCGCGGCAGAGCACTGACCTCGCGCCCTTGGACACGACATCACGTTCGGGCACAAGACAGTTAGTGCCCCCCCTTCACGCCGGCTGAAACGGGCGAGGACGTTCGGCGGCGTCCAGATGTGTAACCTTGTCCACAGCGAGGGGTCCTTCTCATCCTCGCGCTCACGCAGAAGGACACAGCGGCACAACTCACAGGCGTCGCCTTGGCTCATGGTTACGCGCGCACACAGCCACAGCCACAAACACGCATACACCGGCACGTGCGCGGACGCTGGTCGGCGACAACGACCCCCCCATCAGAAGCGTCCAGAGGCGCCGCGGCGAGGGTCAAAGGGTGCACTTTCCGCCCCCCCATCGCCCCAAACGCCCCGCCAACTTCCCCTCCATACGGGCCGCACAAAACTCGCACCGCGACACACGGCTCCTTAACGAGCCAACCACCCACAGTCGGGCCGGAAATGAGAACAGGCGCGCTGTGCAAACGACACCTAATCCAATCTATTCCTTCTAGAAGATAAGAGCAAGCACGAGCGGGCTGAAGTTTGCCTATGTACATCTCGGTACGTTAGAACAAAACAGACGTACAAGCAGGAAACGAAAGTGGCTAGAAACTGACGCAAGCAAACAAATAAATAAACTGATAAACACACAAGGCTGGAACTGATCATGCTGCAAAACAAAAAAAAAACAAAAATAACACACCGTGCTTCGCCTGGGTAGGGCCTGACGAGAAAGCTCGCCAGCTAGCTGAGGCTGCGTGCCTTCGGTTGCGGAAAAGTCCGCCGTCCGGCATCAATCACACCGGTGATCGTCGCCTCAGATTGTACCGGTGCTCCGTACGCTTGCGTTCCGCAGCACCAGTTGTGAATTTGCGCTTGCCTTTGATACCAATGGGTACCGGCGCAAGCTCGTCAGACCGTGACGCGTAGGCCTTCAGGTCTATGAACCCCTGCTTGCTCCTGGGGAAAGGCCCCATCAAATCGCAGGTGGTCATCTGCCACGGACGCACACTGTCAATCGGTTTCATCATTCCAGGCGGCTTGCCGCCCCGTGACTTCACCGCTTGACAGACATGGCAGGAACGGCAATAGCGGAAAATGTCACGCTTCATGCCGGGCCACGTCACCGATTGACTCAGTTTTGCAAAAACTTTGGAGCCACTCAGATGACCAGCCAGTGGTTCGTCATGAGAGAATCGCAAAAGTGCGCCTCTCAGACTTTTGGGGATAACCACCTTGAACGGGTCGATGGACTCGTCATCGGTGGCTATGTATTTCAGCACGAGCCCGTCATGGTCCAGCAAATATGAATCCCCGGGGTTCGCCGCGACACACGCTGGCTTCTTCCCCCCTGCGCCCGCTACAATACAAGTAGCGTCACGGCGCTCCGTCTCCCTGAGACCGTCGCTCACCTCGCGACAAAACGGGTCATTTTGCTGGGCTTTCAGTAGCTCTTTAGGGCTGAAAACGATTCCAGTCATCCCAGAGGGGAGCCTGGTCTCGTCCCCACTCAGGTTTGCAGCCAAAACTTCCGTTCGCGTCGGCAACTCCGAGGCGCTCACGAAGAGCTTTGCCTCTCGTCCGCCTTGCGAAGCGCTGCTTGCCTGGTTAGCGGAATGGGTTAACCCGTTTGCGGGTTCCCCCTCCTTGCCGCCCGGCGGCTCGTCCGCTGTTTCGCCCCCTCCGCCTACAGGCGTCAAGGCGCCGCTGGCGAGTGGAGCACGGGATAGCGCGTCAGCTACCACGTTTGTGCTCCCCTTTCGACACTGCACGGAAAAGTCGTAATGCTGTATCAGGAGAGCCCAGCGCGCCAGCCGACCCGCAGGCTCGCGGAGCCGCATCAGCCAACTAAGCGCACTGCACCCCTGCCTCAGTGGAGGCTTGGGTGGGCTGCACGAACGAGGGAGGCAAGGCTCCTAGTTCGATGAGCGGCGTGGTTTCCACAGGGAACCGGGCCAGCGCCTCGCCGTTCCCAGAGCAGAATTGACTGCTCGCGGGGCACGGCTGCTGCTGTTCGAAACTGCCGGTTGCGGCAGCGTGACACGAACTGCTTTCGCACTGGGCGGAAAGCATGCACAGCTGAGGCATGTGACCAGCGGATGCACCGCAGGGTGCTTCCGATACAGCTCCAATGGGAGCCACGTGGTCAACATTTTGGGTTGTGTCACCGTAAACCCCAATGGGGGCCGCGGCCAACCACGGTGTCTAGCTATTCGAAGGAACAGCAGCCAGCGCATCAAACGACGCTACAACTCCGTAGGGAGCCGACATGTAGCTGCCGAGTGCCGCGCTGGGGGTGGTAGACACGGTGCGCAAGCGTGATCGTCAAGGCGACCTGCTCGGCTAATGTGCCATCAAAGGCGTAAGCGCCAATGACTTAGCACGTTGGGCGCCAGTTGTGGGTTCCTAAGTGGACACAGGCCACCACCCACCGCGGGTTCGAGCTTCGCGCGAGCCAAGGGCCCCGATCAGCCGTCACCACACACACACTGGGACACCGATGCAGTGCACTCAGCCTCCGCTGGGAGGAGAGCGATTCGCCGCAAAGAAATAGGCCTCCAAGTTCACAAAGGAGACGTTTATTCACGCCGTCCTTCAGCAATACACACACACTCAATAGTCACCCCGTCCCGGGGGCGCGCGAGGAGCAAGGCTCCGCTGCGCGCACGAAGCGACTCGAGTAATGCGCGCCGCTAACACGCCGCTGCAGGAGAATGTCCCCGCGGCAGTGCTGTGATCTCTCTCTCGTGTCGACCGTTGGGCCGGTTGCGAGAGAGAGTGGGCATTCAACGCAAGGTACGCCTGTCAGAGGTCGCTGGACCCCGCTGGACAGGCTCGAGCCGCTGCAGGTCAGAGGACACG
This sequence comes from Amblyomma mixtum, assembly GCF_055824585.1. Lineage (NCBI taxonomy): Eukaryota > Metazoa > Arthropoda > Arachnida > Ixodida > Ixodidae > Amblyomma > Amblyomma mixtum. The sequence continues at coordinate 191,890,709 of NC_143014.1, read as the reverse complement.
TGCGGGCGAGCTCGAGTAAGCACTGGTCCGAGCGGCAAAGCCGGCACGGACAAACAGTAACGTACGCACCTTACGCTGTCTCGGAGGGATCCCTCTCTCTGGGCCCCGCTCGGACGGTCGCGCGGCGCGCGGCCGCCCAAAGCGGGGTCCCGAATTCCCGCCAAAAGGCGCCAATGGCAAAGGCCCTTGGGGAGCCGGGGCGGAGCTGTGGCTAAATGACAGTGATTAGTCACCCAGCCGCCTCTCCACCGCCTGAGGCGGGGGCAAGGGAAAGAGGAGAAACAACGCGGGCGGCCGGCACAGCCGCGCAAAGGCGACGGCGCAAAGCCAGGATTCCCACAAGGAGCATTACTGTCAGTCATTCATGACGCCGCGGACATACTGTGCCTCCCATTGCTAGAAATTCCAATTAGAACGAAGCGGCTCACTGAATAATGCACTAATTTTGATCCAGGCAAAAAAAAAAGCAAAAATTCTGGTGTAAGCTCCCACATGGATAGTTTTCTCGGCATTTTCTGCTACTACCTCTCAAGAAAGGGTTTCCGGTGACGAAAAAAAATTAGCTGCAGGGCTATAAATCGATGTTAGCTAGCCTTCTAGAGAAATACCAAGAGACAAGCTTAAGAAAGAAAAAGCTGGCAATTTTAACTCGCTGCCCACAATCTTGGATGATTCAAGAGACAAGTGCTTAATTCTGTTGCGGCAAGAAATTAGTGTGATCTTCGAGACGTCTTCGATGCTCAAAAGGCATCCTCGAAAACCCTGATACACGAAGAAGTCGCTAACTGCCGGCATAAGTTAAATCATCGATAGTGGATTTCTACTTAGACGACCAAATATCCTACTGCCTCCCTGGTATGAAGGATGCTTACCAAAGATTACCAAAGGCATTTGCTTTTATTGAACCTGAAGGAAGCATTCGTTCAGTGGAAGCAAGAAAACCCAAATCTCTTCCTTTTCGAGTTTCGCGTCTTTACGCTCCTCCTGGTGCGTGTTGGCAGGTTCTCCTGGTACACACTCTGTGCGTCTGCGAATATCACCAGAATGTTAAACTCCTCGTGCATGCTCTGGAGATACGGAAGTCTTGTGCCGAGGTGATGGCACTGACTGTTTGCTCTCTCGAAGAGGAGAACTGCATGCTCAGTGTGTGTCCGTGATGCCCGGGCTTGCAACCACTTAAGGATTTGTTTTACAGCTACAACTTCGCAGAAGACGAAATTAGATACAAGCAGTGGGTCCGAACGGAAAAGGGCTTACTCATGACGGCTGTTGCATAAACCGCGGACGCAAAAATTAAAACGTCATCATTTTATTAGTAAAGTTCAGTCGAACTGTCTTTGGCCCCTGAAAACCACACTGCGATCAAGCGAGGTATAGTACTCATGGACTGCGCAGAAAACTTCATTTTTATAGTTAAATACGCTGCCCAATCGTTTCACTAGAACAGCGAACAATCTACAATTCGTCCCATTAAAACCTACGCTCGAAAAATCAGCTAAACGGTGGACTCGAGTGTTGCGCTTCTTTACGTTATTGTCTCCGACATTCTTCAACATGACAGTGCAACTCTACACGCATTTCAGCGGTGTCTTCTTCGAGAAATAAAAAGCCACAAGCCAGATTTGACTAAAATCCACAACTTCACTGACGGTGCAGCATCGCAATACAAGAACAGAAGAAACTTCCTTGATCTCTGTTTTCACAAACAAGGCTTTCAGTTGCACGCAATGTGTCACTTCTTCGCCACAGCGCACGGAAAGAGCCTGTGTGATGGATTAGGGGGCACACTTAAGAGATTGGCTAGAAAAGCTAGCATGCAACGACCATTTGTCGACCAGATTCTTGTACCCAGAGACCAGTACGAAATAGCTAGGGGAGATATATGAAGACTATGAACATTACCTGGGTGCCCGACATTGCCGTAACTGCGGGAAGACGAGCGCAAAGCATGCGACATAAAGGCTCCAAAGCAATTCCCACCACCCGCGAATACCACTGTTTTGCTCTCAGAGGAGATAAGCATGTGGCAGAGAAGACGACTTCAACTTCACCAGAAGAAAAAGTATTTCCAGTGTTGCGTTAGAACAGAAGAGCTTCACGGCTTTAATGCTTTCAGTCGTCTACACTCCAATTAAGAGGTAGCCGAAATATGCCGCATTTTCAGTGCTGTTCAATGAGAGTGAACTGCTGTATTTAAGAAAAAAATAATGCTCAGCTGAACGAATTTTATACTTACCGTAATAAAAATTTGTCCCATACGACCTTGTTATTCACTGTTAAGCAATGGACCAGAATATTTTATGCTGGCAAAAAAGTGAACAATCGAACCGTTCAACGCAACCATGCTATGACAATATATATTAATTTTATAAAAGAGTTCATAAACGTGAGAAAATTACAGACCGATCAGCTTACTGTCCGTCGCCTACAAGGTATTTACTAAGGTAATCGCTAATAGAGTCCGGACAACCTTAGACTTCAGTCAACCAAATGACCAGGCAGGCTTTCGTAAAGGATACTCGACAATAGACCACATTCACACGATCAATCAGGTGATAGAGAAATGCGCAGAATATAGCCAACCCCTATATACTATAGCCTTCATTGATTACGAGAAAGCATTCGACTCAGTGGAAACCTCAGCTTTCATGCAGGCATTGCGGAATCAGGGTGTGGAAGAGTGTTATGTGAATGTATTGGAAGATATTTATTGCACAGCTACTATAGTTCTCCATAAAGTCAGCAATAAAATTCCAATACGGAACGGTGTCAGGCAGGGAGGCACGATCTCGCCGATGCTATTCACCGCCTGCTTACAGGAGGTATTCCGGGGCCTGAAATTGGAAGAGTTGGGGATAAGAGTTAATGGAGAATACCTGGGTAATTTGCGATTCGCTGATGACATTGCCTTGCTAAGCCACTCAGGACAAGAACTACAAGGCATGATTAATGAGTGAGACAGGCAGAGCAGAACGGTGGGGCTAAAAATTAACATGCAGAAAACCAAAGCAATGTTCATCAACCTAGCAAGGGAACAGCAGTTCGCAGTTGGTAGCGAGGTGCTGGAAGTAGTAAGAGAATATGTCTACTTTGGGCAGGTAGTGACCGCAGATCCGGATCATGAGAGGGAAATAACTAGAAGAATAAGAGTGGGGTGGAGCGCATATGGCAGGTTCTCTCAGATCATGAATGGCAGTTTGCCAATATCCCTCAAGAGAAAAGTATGCAACAGCTGTATCTTACCGGTACTCACCTATGGGGCAGAAACGTGGAAGCTATCGAAGAGGGTTCAGCTTAAGTTAAGGACAACGCAGCGAGCTATGGAAAGAAAAAATGATAGGGGTAACGTTAAGAGATCGGAAGTGGGCGGAGTGGGTGAGGGAACAAACGCGGGTTAATGATATCCTAGTTGAAATCAAGAGGAAGAAATGGGCTTGGGCAGGGCATGTAATGCGAAGGCAAGATAACCGCTGGTTCTTAAGGGTAACGGAGTGGATTCCAAGAGAAGGCAAACGTAGCAGGTGACGGCCGAAAGTTAGGTGGGCGGATGAGATTAAGAAGTTTGCGGGGATACAGTGGCGGCAACTAGCAAAGGACAGGGTTAATTGGAGAGACATGGGAGAGGCCTTTGCCCTGCGATGGGTGTAGTCAGGCTGACGATGACGATGATGATGATGATGATGAAATGTGAGAAAAAAATCTCTATAGAAGCCAAGGTTAGAACGGCAATAAGATGAGTATATTACTTGTATACCACTGGAACGTTCACTACGCCCCGGGAGTGCCCACTAAGGTACATGGTCATGCCGTTTTCCCCATAATTATCTTGCTATCGCTGGTCATCGTATATCCATTTTTTTTGCAGCCTCACCGTTACTTCATCATTTACAGGCAAAGAGACGCTAACTTAATTTAGGCGGTGTCGACGTTTGCATTCAAGCCACTTAGCTCAATATCATACTTAAGCGTGCGCCATCAGTGATTCACTGCTGGCGGTGGCGCAGAGGGGGAACAAAAGCAGGGAGGATACAAATGTAACTTGCGAGCGTGGCTGATCGGGCTATTTGGTAATTCACGACAGCTATAGAAATGCAGCGCAGCGCTACTTTTGGACATTCGATGGAGTCGTCTTTTCTTCACCCTTGTCTAAACGTTGCGCTACGTTGCAGTCCTAGCTGACAATGATACAAAGTTTTCGTATCCTGTGACATCGTGCACGAAACATTTCCGCTGAGAAAGCACCGTTAACTTCTCTTGAGGCTAAAGAACCACTCCTGTTGCACCAACATGAGAACCTGCCACTCCTGCTTGCCCACTGGAGGCACCCGCTACCGCAAGGGAGCTTCTGTGAATGTTTTCGAGCGTTCTTGTTTGCCTGTGACATCAATAAGAAAGAATTTAAAGGAAAGCCGCGTGTCACGTGACCACAGGAAACGACGGCGCGCGCGCGGCCAGTGGGGCACGCACCAGGCGGCCACGCCGCACTGACTCCTTTTTGAAAAATAATTTCTCCGCATCAACAAAAAGTAATTTTTCAAAATTTTAATGTGTTCAGCAAAAAGAATGGTTCCAACGTTTGGATTATTCTGGAATGTCAGGGACCGTTGCACACATGCAGTTTTTGGGGCGTTAATGTGGCTGTTTTTGCAAAAGTGGGGCTTTTTTGCCATTTATTTAAAAAAAATTGATGCAGAATCCTGGAATTGCAATGCATGAAATACTGCAACCAGGTTGCAGACAATATATTAAAACGTATCAGGGGCACATTCCTTTCCAAAGGTAGCATAAAAAAATCCGAAAAAGGTAAGCGCTATTTTGCATAAAAAATGACATCGTTCAAGGTACATGCTTTAGGTAAGAGATAGGATACAGTTACGTTTTTATACGCGCCAATAGGCGTCTGTGCGATCAAATACGCTTTAAAGAAGATTCTGAGAAGTTGCATAGCATAAAAGATTTTTCTGCACTTTCGAGCCTTTCGTCAGGCTTTTTTTTTTTTTTTGCGAAAATAACGTTACTATCGTTTTTTAGCACATATCTTTAATCTATGTAATTTTTTCACGCTAATTTGAAATAATAAAAATTTCCCGCGTCGTCTCTCACGTGGAATGACCCTGTGTTGTCATCAATTGAAGTTGAACTGTTTCGTTAGCCTCCACTTTTAAGCCCCATAAGTGAGTACCGGTAACATACAGCGGTTGTATACTTTTTCTATTGAGGGATATTGGTATGAACTGCCATTCACGATCTGAGAGACCCGGCCACATGCGCTCTACCTCATTCTTATTCTTCTAGTTATATCCCTCTCGTTGTCCGGATCTGCGGTACCTCGCTACCAAATGTAAACTGCTGTTCCCTTGCGAGACTGTTGAACAGTACTCTGGTTTTCTGCACATTAATTTTTAGACCCGCCGTTCTGGTTTGCCTGT